>NC_135076.1:25888402-26488402 GCF_051107435.1 Chaetodon auriga
TATTTCGCTAAAACCTAAAAAATATCAAAATCGTTTTGCAAGGAAAGTTAGAGACTTTTGATGGTAATTCATCAAATAGTTGTTGAGATATTTCAGTGTGGACCAAAGTGGTGGACTGACGTTACCCCCTCCAGAGCCATGAAGCTAGCCTGACTAGAATAATTCGACAAAAATCAATATAAACTTCTCAACCTAGTTTGGGCTGCCGTTAATGAATGTTTAATGAAATGATCTGTAACAGAAATAATAATCCCAGAAAATAGTGACAAATGTTCATCTCAACTTCCAGGAGCCCAAGGAGATTTATTCAGATTGAAGATTGGCTGCAAAAAAACGAGCACAAAATATGAAGAAAAGCATCTTCACTTGAAAACCAGCTGAAACAATGAATCGTTTATCATGATAGTTGCAGATTAATCTACTAATCAATTAATCGGATGGTCATTGCAGTTCTAAACCTCGCAGCATGATTAACTTCTCTGCTGTCGAAACATATCCTCAGTATCCTGCGAACAATCCTGCTTTTGCCAAACGGGGCTAAATATACTGCTTGTGGCGCAGCTCCAGAGATTCAAGGGCAACTGTTCAACATGAAAACAGGGCATTTAGTCAGATTTTGTCTAAAAGATGAATGTTTGAAGATGCTGCGTATACAGATAGACCGCAGAGAAGTGCTTTATCCTTTTAATCCTACAGATGTAAGTACTTGGTATTCAATAGACAGATTTTGGGTGGAGTATCTCTTTAAGCTCGTGAACCAGCCACCAGCCTTAACTACTGTACTTTTAAAGGGCTGTTTGACTTATCGCCTTTGTCGCCTCCTCTCTGTCACAGGCACGTCCATAATCCAAGTCACTGCCAGAGATGCCGATGATCCAACATATGGAAACAGCGCCCGGCTGGTGTATGCCATCACTCAGGGCCAGGACTATTTCTCTGTGGATCCTCAGACAGGTCTGTTCACATGTACCACACATCCCATCCAAGCTGTTTGCCTCTCCAGCTGATGATTACACTTTATACATAAATCCCAGTGGTCGGGTTAGAAATCATATGTCGTGTCTTTGCCACCATATGTCCAATGTGGATAAGATCATTTTAGCTCATATTTTACGTGATCTGTTCAGAGGCAGAAGTGGCCTGGAGTGGCATGTTTTTCAGTGTCCTAATGTATGCATCTGGCTCGCTTTGACGGTGATTTCGGCCGACGTTCTGTCACTGTGAAATCTGTTGCTGTTGTGATTTTTGCTCCACGTCCCGCTCTCCTCTCCACCAGGCGTCCTGAGGACGGCAGCACCTGACATGGACCGAGAGACACGGGATGAATATCTGGTCGTCCTCCAGGCCAAAGACATGGGAGGGCATCTGGGCGGATTATCAGGGACCACGACCATCACTGTGAAGCTGACTGATGTCAACGACAACCCCCCCCACTTCAGAAGGAGTAAGCACTGCTGCTATCAGATCACCACTTTACTGTCGGCTGCTTTCAGTCTCTGCAGCTGGAGAATCTGTGTGTGTGTGTGTGTGTGTGAGTGTGTGAGTGAGTGTGTGAGTGAAGATTAAAATGATTAAACATCCTTTAATGGCATTTGTGACAGCAGTCTGATATTTTTTGCCTCCTTTGGGTCCTAGTTGTCTTGACAGGTTGAAGATAAGATATAAGCTCCAGCTAAACAGCTTGTCAGTCAGGCGTTGCTCTTTTATTTGATGCACTCTTCCTAATCATTGTTTTTAACGTCAGTTTGAATAACATAACCTTTGCCAACGTGACTAGCATTAACATTCATCTGAACACTCCCGTTTGGTCCCGGAGATTCAAATGGACTGTGCCTTAACGTAGAAGAGTGAAAGATCATGTCCGCTCTTTCTTATCCAAGCTTTTCCCTGTTCCATGCTATTAATATTTCATCGTAAAGTTCAGTGCTTTCTGCTTCAATAGACAGTAAAATCACTGCAGAATGTGTCTAACGCTTTGAGACATATACTGCAATTCTCTATATACTACCTCTGCTCTGTTCGCTTTTTCCTCCTCTTGCCTACTTCTTCTTCCTGACAGTCTCTGCTTACTGCCATTCATCTTAATGTTTAAAGCCCCTTTTCCTCTTGTTGATATATCGTGCTGCAACACACTGCTTTATAGAAGCAATTTAATATTCCCAAATGCCAGCAATGTGTTATTTTTTACTGATATCTGACTATATCTCCCCTCCCTCGCCACCTCTCCTCCAGGTCATTATTTTCTGTTTGGCAATAATGCCACAGTTTAAGCAAACGGCTCATTTGCTTTGCTCTCTGAATGCGAGGGGTGTGGCGTTTAAATGAGCTTCATAATGTGGAGGATTTGAATGATTAACAATTAGCAAGGTAGCTCTGCTCTGATTAAAATGAAAGCATTTCCCTGAATTTGTTGCTGCGTAGAGGTCATCATGTGCTAAATGGCAAAAGCTGCTGCAGATCACTGGCTGCTGAACTGAGCTTAAATTCTCAGCTTAATAAATACAACTCTTGATTCATTAACAGCAGAGTGGAACAGATAAGCTTTACAGCTCTGTGTGATGCATGCTTGTAACATTAATGGGATTCATGGAGCTGATGCATGTTTTTGTCTAGAGATTAAACAAAGAAAGTAGGGCAACAACTAATGATTGCTTTCATTATCTTTTTCTCTTTAAAATGCCCATCACAAGTTCACAGAACCCAAAGTAACGTGTTCAGCTGCTCAATTTATCTGACCAACAGTTCAAAAACCAAAGATAATCCGTTTACAATGATATAAAAGAAGCTAATGTTCACATTTGCAATGTCTGCCATTTTTGCATGATGAATGACATTTAAGCAATTATCTGTCTATCGGCTATTCGATTAATCAACTAACTGTTTCAGCATTAAAAAATGCTACAATGCTAAGCCTAGTTTGAGTATCCATGCTAGCATTGGATCATCCAAAAGCAAGACTTGACAGCCGTGCTAGCGGCTCTGCTCTGACTGTGCAGCAGTCCTTAAGCTAAATGCTAACAATGATCATGCTAATGTTTAGCAGATATAATGTTTTCCATGTTCACCGTCTCAGTTGAGTGTGTAAGCATGCTAACATTTGCCAATTAGCGCTAAACAAAGTACAGCTGAGGCTGATGGGATAGTTTTCTAAGAATGTCACGAACTAAAGTTCTGCACAGATTGAAATTTTGACCTGTTGGTGGCGCTAGATGAAAAGTCAGGGGATCACCAGAGTGAGTCGCCTTCTTCTCCAGCATGTTTCTACAAAATTTTAGGAAATCCCGTCCGATATTTTGAGATATTTCAGTCTGCACTGAAGAGCGTCATTGCCATCCTGAAGGAAATACCACCAGCTAAAAACTATGACTGCAGCTTGTGATTGCTTTCACTATCAGTCGTTCGGTCCATTAAATGGTGGACAATAGTGATTAATATCCATCACAGGTTGAAGGAGACCAAAGCGATGTCTTTGAATATCACTTAAAACCCACAGATATTAATTCTACGGTCATATCTCGTCACATCTCCACTCTGCTTGTTATTTTGAATTTAATTGCTCTTCTTTAGTTTCTGTTTTTATTTCTATTCTCATTTTCATTTCATGGACTCCTAATCTTTATTTTTACCTTTCTCTATTTATCTGTACTTATTTCCGTCCTTGTGCTGCTGCAACTCCTGAATTTCCCCTCTGGGGATGAATGAAGGCTTTTCTTATATTCTACTGACTGATTTCAGCTCAAAGTATGTGGCCAGAAATCATCTCTATACTGTAAATACAGTGAAGAAAGTTATTGGCCACTGAAAATGTCCCTCCTCTCCCTGCTGGCCTGAAGGAGCTCTCTGCCATGTCGGAGACGGGGGACACAGCCCATATTCTGTGCAGAAATGCATTTAAAAGTTCAGCCAAAGCTAATATGAGGCTGCAGCAGTCATAGTTAAGTGAGTATCTTCAAAAGTTAATCTATACTGCAGCTCAGCGAGGAAAAAATGTTCATTTTCACGAAGAGGGAATTCCTCATTAAATATACATACTCTAACTTTGGAAGATATTTGATTCTAAATCAGCTCCAAATGAAACTTAGAAGCGTTTTTACGTCATCTCTTTCACTGGAGTTGCATTAGGAAGGATCTCTACAGCCAGTAGGAGCAGGTGGAATAATTACACCGACCAATAACTCTGGCAGTACATACGGGCATGAGTCACAAAGCACACCTTCACCTGGTCCAGAAATATGTGAAAGAAAGCCATAACAGCCACATGAATTATGCGAATAACAACTGTGTTTTGACACAAAACTGAGCAAGACAGCAAGACTGCGTCCTGCCGTGGAGTTTATTTTTCACATTACATCCATTGTTGTCGTCGCTGCAGGTGCGTGGTCATTCTCTGTATCCGAGCTGGCAGCACCAGGTGTGGAGGTGGGCCGTGTCACTGCCACTGATCCTGATCTGGGGGAAAACGCACAGCTGGAGTTCACCATCCTGGATGCCGAGGAGGCAGAAATGTTCAATCTAACTGGAAGAGACCAAGAGGCTGTCATCGTGCTGAACAAGGTGAGTGAGGAGGCTCAGGTGGGCACACAGTCTGAGCGTAAAGCAGCTGTAACAGCTGAGGATCTGAACCGGCACGAGGGTGTTTTCGCTTAAATGGACACAAAATGAGAAAATATCCATCATTTCAGGAGATTACACAAATTAGCTTTAGTGGGGTTTTCCTAATTAATTTTATTTGGTCATCTAAACATTTCGTTACTGCAGGCAAACACGTTCTGATGTTGACGCGTTCGGACTCCCAAGGCTCTGCACGAGCAATTAACGAGTAACAATGAACTAATAAGCGGCTGGTGAAAAGCTGTAGCTCATTTGAAGTGAGGAGGCCGCGTTGAAGGCAGCCACTGTGAACTGGTCTTTCTGCTTTTAAGGCTCTAACAGCACTCTGCGCTCAGAGATAATTATTGCTCACTGAAATCTTAAATTAAGAGGTTGCAGAGGGCGAGTAGGAAGAGGCTGATGATGAACTACGCAAATTTTGAGAAAGGAACTCCAGAAGAGAATAATGTGAGTTATAAAGGCAGATAACTAAAATGAATAATGAAGTACTGTCTGTGCAGCGTATATACAGCACATATGAATCATATATAACTAGCTTTGGTAAAGCATAGCCTACAGACTGAAGCTGCTTTGTTCTTCACCCAACAGCTGCTGGATTATGAGACCCGCAGTTCATACACCTTCTCTGTGGAAGTTGCCAACCCAGTAGTGGATGCCCGGTACCTGAGGAAAGGTCCCTTTAAGGACCAGACGACAGTCCGGGTCATGGTCCTTAATGCTGATGAGCCGCCGCAATTCTCCCAGGCCCGGTACCATCTGGACGTGTCTGAGAACTGCCCCCCTGTCTGCTCCGTTGGCCGGGTCTTCGCCGTGGACCCGGACACAGGACAAAGCAGCAACATCAGGTGGTCATTACACCATCACGCTCTCATTTAGCCCCTCACTCCATCACTCAGGGCTCTCCTCACTATCTTTTCCCTCCCTGTCCTCGCTCGTGGCTCTTTCTCCGTCTCAGGTACTCCATCGATCCCCAGTCTGACCCCGAGGCTCTGTTCCGCATCGCCTCTGACACGGGCTTTATCAGCACGGTGATGGAGTTGGACCGTGAGGAGGAGCAGTGGCATAATATCACAGTCATCGCCACACAGAGGGGTATGTCAGCTCCTCTGCCCTTGGGCGCAATGAGCAGCAGAGCTTACCAGAGTCATATTTCACTGAAAGCACGCCTGGAGTTGGGGATAGAAAGTGAGAGTAAAAATGATAGAAATTCAGCGATAATTTCACCATTAGTGTCGCTTTCCTTTTCTTTCAGACAATCCCAATCTTGTGTCGAGGGTCGTTGTTGCCATAGAGACATTAGACCAGAATGACAATGCGCCGGAGCTGGACAGGCAGTACACAACATCTGTGTGTGACTCCAGCGCCCCTGGTCAGGTCCGTTCTTCTTTTGTTTCCGTGATGTTCAATTAAAAGCGAGATCAAGTGCATTGACACTGACAATGAAATCTAAACAGAGAGGTACAAACAGGACGTAAATACAGAGGCTGTTGCGGAAAACAGTCAGTAAATAGCATCAAAGGTGGGTTGATTTCATTAAAATCGTAAGAATTACAGCTTTAAATCTGTTTCTACTGCAGTTTTTACCTATTTCCACATTCAGCCACTCATCACATGTCAGCAGTTCCACCAAAGAGTGATTTTCATGTGACAGATTCTTTCATTTTAATCACATTTAGAGGTAAAAATGAGAGAAATATAAAAACATATGTCCATAATTCCATCCTGATCCGTATTATACAGGTGGTTCAGGTTCTGCGAGCCATCGACAGGGACCAGGGAGGCCAGGACACCCCAGTCCACTTCAGCATCCCTCCAGAGTCCAGCTCTGCTCTCAACCTCACCATCCGGGAAATTGGAGGTTACACCCATTGGCTCTGTTTTCCTTTTTCATGCTCAATCCAGAAACATGACACCAGCCAAAGCTGGTGCGAGCCTGTTGTGCAGTGACCGTGTTTGATGTGTGTGGGGTTTTTTTTTTTTCTGCCACGTTATCAGGTGTGACAGCCAGCCTGGTGCTCCAGTCAGCCTTGGAGCCCCTCCCTGGCTTCTCCTCATCCTTACTCACCCTCTACGTGCCAGTTGTGCTGCGCGACGGGGCCTCGGGTCTGACCAACACCGGCACGGTCACTGTGACCATTTGTCCCTGTCTGCGAGGGGGCATGCAGACAGAGGACAGGGGGAGGCAGAGGGACAGGAGATGGGAGAGACACATGGTTTGTCTCCCCGTGCCGTCCGCCTCTACATCTCTAATATTCAGTCTGGTCACCTTACTGGCCATGCTGGCGTGTGTCACCACTCTGCTGGGTAGGTTTGATCGGCCGTCTGAAGCCTCTGAAGTTGTTGTTTGTGGCGTTTTGAGAGACGCTGAGCGGTCGTGTCAGGTTGCTTCTGTAGCGTCTGAAGAGTATGTGGTCATGTGTCTCCTCTGTGCCCTATAGTGGTGTGCGCACTGTCGCTGTCATTGCGCCATCAGAAGCGAGACTCCCACTCGCCCTTCGAGGAGGATGATGTCAGGGAAAACATCATATCCTATGATGACGAGGGGGGAGGGGAAGCAGACACCGCAGCTTTTGACATTACAGCGCTTCAGAGCATGCACAGAATGCAGCACATGCACAGCAACAGAAACATGTGAGCCATTCCCGAAGATTAAAAAAAAATAATAAAGTTTATCCTTGCCATGGTAGCTCATGGGAGCGTGTGTGTGTTTGTGAGCGACTGTGTGCTTCTCTGACATTTATCTCTCGGCACAGATGGTACACCCAGCAGAATCCGCCGAGGGCCAGGACGTACAGCTGGAGCCGTAACCCGCGCCCCGGCCTGGACCCTCAGCAGCGGCCGGGCTCCGCTCCGCTCTACGGACGCCTCTGCTACGGCATCCACACGCTGCCTGTTCTCAGAGATTATCCAGCTGGGCCACTGGAGGCCGGACTGCAGCTCACACAGCTGACCCACGGGCTCACCAGAGGTCAAATTGGCAATTCCCTTGTTATCCAGAACCAGAGCACCTTTGAGCCTCTGCTGCGCTCTCCCGAGATGAGCCCCGGTGGTTACGAAGCAGAGCACATGCTGGCGGAGAGCAGAATCACAGATGAAGGCAGTGAAGAAAACTCAAAAGAGACTCAGGATCAGGCCAAGGTCAGAATACGAAACTAACAGATGAAAATACAGAGTAATTATACAGAAGCAAAGGAAGACCATAAGGATTTGAATCGTATAACAAAGTGAATAATCGTGTTTCTCTGTAATATATCCTCAAATATTCATGACTAAATCTGCACCAGTGTGATTCATCAGAAACTCGGAGCTGTGGTTTAATCAGATTTGATTGACAGTCGCTGTGGCAACCCACCATCTGTCATCGGATTCTGATTCAAGTGTTGCTGAATCCTGATTGGTGCGCATAAGTCAGTGACATCACCTTTGTTAACTTAAAACAAGCGAGAAGAGCTCAGACAAAAACACAAATACGGAAATCTGTCACCCAAAACAACCAAAGCTGTTCAGGCTTTGGAGGAAAATGGACTCTTTCTGGATCCCATCACGCAAAGGAAGAAGCTGATTGAGGAGGAAAAAAGTTTTTATGGCCTTTTTGTCGAAATTACAACACTACCACATATATAACATTTTAATGTTTTACTCTAATTTCTAATCTTATAACTCCAAGTTAAAGTAATTTAACAGTAATTTAAAAAATACTTGATTAAATAATAATGATTTAAAGTTTTTTTGTTTTGTTTTCACAAATCTGCAGCAAAGTTAGAAAGTTCAAGTGTCCAATATTTAAAAAGTTCTCTTCAATTACTCATTTCTGGATATAAAAACTGAAGGCAGGTCACAAACATCAGTTCAAAATAAAATAAGATGAAAAGAAAAAAAAAACCGCCAACATTCAATAAGAGAAATAGTCAAAGTTAAACATCTGATCTACCAAGGAAATGAGAAGGAGTCAGAATGGAATCAGAGCTCTTGTCCAATCAGGTTAAGTTCTTTCTGTCACATGGCCCAAGAAAGCGAAGCGCAAGGAGTTTTAGCATTTGTGAAACCTGAAATTATCTCATTAAAACCACATAAACTGAGACAGATGGTTTTCAGGATATTCCAGTGGAGTAACTTCAGATTACACATTTTTCCGTTGATAAATATTTTACTTCGTTGTGGCCCTTTTTGGCTTCCATACAGTCATGCCTACATGTGTGTCTGAATCATCTAAAATCTCCCTTCTTCTTCTCTCTGACAGACGAGCCCGACAGAAACAGAGTCGACACCAGCCAACAACGCTGCAACTCTGACCCACTGTGACCCAAATGAGCCTTCATGCCAAAGTCACACCAGCTCCTCGTCAAACCAGCAAGAGGAGCGAGCGGGGTCATCGCAGACTCAGCTCAGCACTGGAGCCACCAGCTGCACGTTAGATGACATTGACACTGATTCATCCCTTCCCTCCGTTTCAGAGCAAAATTATTCAAACGGCAGTCAAATCAGCTCTGCGAACCCTCCTGTTTACCTGACAGGAGACGCGTACAGCATCGTGGGCTCGCTGAATCCAAACAGCAGAGGGACGTGCATGAACGGGACTGGCGGCGGCGGGTTATACCCGGCGGGAGCGCAGCTACTAAACATGTGCAGACTCCAGAGAAAGGATTTGACCCCACAGCCTTTGTCCTTACCTGGGGGGGTGTTTGGTAACAACAGAGGCTGGGCGAGCGGGGCGGAGCCTGCCAGAGCAGAAGCCCCAAACCCGCGGCCTCTCTGCATGGAAGACCTCCTGAATATCCGCCTGGATCAGGTCACCTTTGACCTGTCGCAGCCGCCCTATGACTCACTGCAGACTTACGAGTTTGAGGGCCGTGATTCAAGGGCTGAGTCACTGAGTTCACTGGAGAGCGACGGCGAGAAGGACGACGGGCGAGTGGTGGGAGGGATGGAGGAGTTAAACCAGAAGTTTCAGCGGCTGGTGGACATCATCAGAGAGAGGGAGAAGGAGAAGGAGGGAGGAGGAGGAGGAGGAGGAGAGAGAGTAGCCGAGGGGGAAGAGACTGCAGAGGCTACTCTCGATGAGACTCGTAAACAAAAGGAGGGCAAAGAAAAAGAACAGCAGAAATGGGATTTCTAGACTGCAATGAAAGGAAAGTTGGAGAGAGGAGGACTTTCTTGACAGTGATGGATTTTAAACACAGCAGGGTGCAACAACACACAGCCTCTGACAGAAATCTGCTCGCAAGAATCCAGGCTGGCAGCGTAGTGGAGATTTGTGCACAGCGTATAGTTTTCACTTCCACCATGTTTATACAATGCATATGGAATCTGTCACTTTTCACACTGCTCTTGTAACTGATATGAATAATGCACTCGGGCTTTCAAAGCTAAAGTTATGAAAAATTAACTTTTTTTTTTTTTTAAATATTGATTCTCAGCCCTGAAAGCTGCGTTGTTAGAAAATAGGCCTCATCAAATATTGACCAGAATTGTGATATTTAATATTGATAGTTTAATAGACGCACGCTCACTAGACGTACTTGGAATTTGATTGAGACTTTTGCATCTGAAGTGCAGAGATTTCAGACCACACACAGTGATGCAGGCCCACTGCCATGTTCTGCTCCCCGATGAGTCTAAGTGTTTATATTCTGTGGAGAGGGTTCAACTCCAGCGAGGAGTCACCAGTACGGTAGCAAAACCTGCTCACTATGCAATTTGCACACAGTTAGAAATGATTAGATTGTCACTGTCAAAGATGTTGTGAAAGTACAGTAAATAATGTCCATATGTAGATAAATATCAACTTCTGCTTTAGTGGTTATTGCTCAGAGTGGACAGGAAATTAAGCATCTGATTTTCAGCTATTAAACTGTTGCAGACTTACAAAGTACAATGTTCCCCATAATTTCACCCACACAAGATTATTTATAATTCACTATTGTGTTTGCGCCTGCTCGTCTAGAATTATCTCCAAAGGCTTATTTATCTCCCACGTTTTAAAGAGACAAAATTAGGCAAAAGCCATTATGCGATGCCGTACACACTGGCATTGTTCTTGTGATGAGCCCAGAACACAGGCAGCAGCAAAATAAGCATTATTTTAAGATTGTGTGTAATGTTATTCAGACAATCCGTCATTTGACAGTGACTCATTTCTGTGGCTGCTTCAGAGTTCATTTATTATTCACAAGGTATCAGGATTAGTTATTAAAAATAATGGCTTTATATTCAATAACTTGATAAAACGTAGTTGACTTCCTGCAATTATTCTCGCTTTCTATCTTCCTCTGCAGTGGGAATTTAGGTCTTAATCAGCAGCCACTCTATTGAGATTGTGATGCCTTCGAACTAAATTTGACAGGAAATCTTTGGTGTGCTGACAAGAACTGTGAGGTGTAAGACAGACTGGACTCCTCAGGCGAGAGAGTGAGATGCAGAGGAAAGGGAGAGGGATGTTACAGGAGGCGCCAAGTGAGAAGTAGTCATCGCCACGCTGCGTATTGTCAGCACACAGTGGGCATCTTGTGCCGTGATACTGATCGCTGCAGAAATATCACTGCACAAGTGATGAAGACGTGTCCTCACCTAGAGATCAGGAACAGATTTAATTTAACAATGAGCTAAATTTAGACACGAGTTAGAATGTGAAACACGTTCTGTATTACCACTTCAAAAAAAAAAAAGTTAGACCAAAATAGAATAACAGTAAATTAAAATATGTTTGAAATTCAAATGTTTAAAAGGCATATTGCCATTCGCACACACTTTAAAGAGAGCCAGGAGGAAGGCTGTGAAGTGGAGGACAGCAGCATCTGTCCAGGCAGCCACTGACGGCACGGCGGTGCCTCCTACTGCTCAGCGGAGGGACTGCATCTGTGCCGTCGCCTGAGCAGTGGACGGGCATGTCACAGCACAGCAGCTGGGAATATTAAGAGAGATTCAAGGTGAAGACAAGAGACGGGTCTGATTCATTTCAGTTTGTAAGAAAAGTTCTTTTTTCTATTTCTATCCTCAGTCCAAAGTTCATTATCTTTTATTTTACAAAGGTCAAATATTTACATCAAACATGTTTTGTGTGGGCAGCAGGTCATCAAGGTGCTTTTTTGACACGTGAGGGCAACAATCATTAGTTTAGAGAAACAGAACAGATTAGTGATTCAACATTATGTCTCCAGTATTTTCTTCCAGCTCTCACTTTTCTGTCATTCAGTGTCTGAACAGACAGCAGAACTGCATTGAAGTCAAATTTGCCATTTAAAGCAGCAGCTCTTTGTTCAAAGATACAGAATGCTTGTAAACAGGAAATCACATTTTGTCACGTTTACCCCCTTTTTTTTTTTTTTTTGGAATTACAATTTCCAATAGTGATTTCATAATTCACTATTGCTGAAAGATTGTGAAAGTTATTATTCAGTTTAAATTAGAGTACGTTATCTCAAATGTCCAGTTTTAGTTGTTAATAAGAAAAAAAAGTGAGCTGTACCATTTCAATAGTGTGTTATCATGTTGAAATACTGAAAAAGTCCCCCCTCCCCTCTCCCATAATTTGCATACAGTCCCTAATTAGCTCTACTTGTAGCTGCCAGTTTCTTATCGCAGCAGTGGTTCTCAGTCATGTCAGGTCCCCAGAAAGGTTGCAAAATACATCTAAGACAAACAAAATAACATATTCCTGCTTCACAAACTGTTTTTATTTGTCAAACTTTCCTCTAAACTTTTTTTCTTGAGAACTGCTGGAGATGTCTAAAAACTGTTCACATCAGGCAAAACATCCACTGGTCACAACCATTAGATCAACACATTCTCACTCTGAACTCATCACATACGGACGCTTGATCCGGACCCCTTGGCACCACTTTTCAAGGCACTGGGTCCCCCTTCAGTGTCATTTTTGGAGGTGCAAGTTATCAATGATAAACATATAACATCCAGTTAACAACGTCCAGCTAGACTTTCAAAATAAAGCTTGCTGAGAACAAGAAACACCTTCTGAAGGTGTAGAACTTTGGTTGGGTTCGGTCACCTTGGTGGAAGTCCTGTGCTCGACCCTTCCAACCACCCCATCTTCCTCCATCCTCCTCCTCACTCTTTATGCCACATCATGTAACGTGTGGGTGGTCAGAATGGGCTGTCTATGGAAGGTACCCAGTGCCTAAAAAATAATGCCAAGGGGTCCTGACCAAGTGTCCACATGTGACGAGCCGTGGGGTTGCAAATCAACATGACTTTAAATGTTGAGTAACACCGGACTGAAGCGCCGTGCACACTTTGTGAAGCAGAGACTCGAGTGTTTTTTTAATGTAACATCCAGCGTCCATAGATGTGATTCATAAGAATTAAAATGCACGGTCCTCAGTGTGTGCACACATGCAAGCAAAAATTCTTCAACCTCTCTGAAGCAATGATCCAACCAGTCAATGTAGAGAGAAAGACAGTGAGCTCATTACTCAAAGTGGCCTGCAGGAGGCAGTATAGTTAAAAAACACATTTAAACTGCAGTTACTCAACAGCGTGGATATAACCTTCAAACTTTGTACCAATACTGGGAGCTGATAACGCATCATGTGATACATAATGATATGAAATTTCAACATACCAACCATTATAAAATCAGACATTCATCTTGACTTGTAGAGGCCTGATTTCATACACAAATCTCATAATCTCGAAATGTCCAGCCATCCTGATAATGAGATTTAGCGCTGTTCTTTTAAATAACAACTTCAACTTAGCGTTTGATTTAGGGATACTGCTTCAATAATGTAGCTACCACTGGCTTCAGGGGGGTTTCCACTTGTCACTGTGGGCTGGAAGAGGAAAGAAGATGGCAGCAAACAGGACAGCAGCAGGCATCCGGCAGCAGACATCACCTCTGGGCCCTTGGTTTGACTTGATGCCATCAAAATCAATCAAATGTTGGAAACAATGCAGGATAAACATAATTCTGGAGCCGAGCAATTGTTCCCCAATGACAAATACAGATCTAGATATCCTGTATCTACATTCTGTATCATTTAGTTTTGCCATAAATCCTAATTCTACATACACACAGTTGGCCGTGTTGAGCTGGAATGAGTCTTAAATGGGACCAGTTTCTCGTTTCCGTCTCATTCTGTTTGCTGGAAAAACAACATTCATCTTTATGTCCAGTACAATAAATAGCACAGTCACCAGATGTGGGCTTCTGCAGTGTATCCACACACAGATATTCAAATGATCATCCCTCAATTCAGAACATTTCTACATTTATTTGGAAAATGAAATTGGTGGTATTACAAAAAATAAAATCATGAAGATGTCTTCAATCGTTTCATGGAGATTTGTATATGAGCAGCTTTACATCCCTTTTCCCCGTCTTATTGCTACATGGAAGAGTTTCTCTTGAAGCATTTTACATCTGTGTGAATCGCTCCTCATCTGAGAATGACATGTTGTGAATGCCCTCACTTGCAGTACCATTTTCCACTGTTTTCACCCGAGTCTCTTCATCATCCTCGTCATCCATTTTCTCCTTCTTCCTGCTACAATAAGAAGCCAGAGACGAGACTGAGCTCAGTGATCGCATTTACAAAAGGATAAATGTAAAGCACCCGCTGTCATCTGCTTACCGTTTCTTTTGGACCACAGAGGACACCAGCAGAGCGATGATGCCGACACCCACAGCGCCCATCACCACCCCGAACACAATGAGCCATGGAGGGGTGGCAGGGGTGGTCGGTGCTGCCAGAGTGGGGTTGATGCCGATGAACTCCAGAGTTTTGTCAGTTAGCAAAAAGGCACCATTGATGCGATTCCTGTACTTCCTGATGAGAAGGTAAACAGTTTAGATAAGAATAGTGACAGTTTTCAGCCCAGCATGTCTCCACAGGTCAGATTTTGCTGCATATATTCATACAGCAAAGTGCCACTGATGCTTCAGGTGAGCAAAGATTTTACTTAAAAGGTATCACCATGAAAGCTGAAATTTTATACTTAAATATGCAAATGAGGTAATCAAATATGCACCAATTTGCATCATTTTCAGAACACAAATCTGAAAGTTGGATAAAACCACATTCAAAATTCTTGGATCATTTTGTTGACAAAGTGAGTTAAGTTTAAAGTTTTTTTTTGAATGTCTCTTTTTATCACTGCATAAATCAGAAAACACTGTCCACAGCCTTAAAAAAAAACAATTTTTGGCATGTTTTATAGGAATAAAATGTTATATAAATCAGGCTATGAATGATGTATGAACAAAGCCCTCCGTAAAAACTTCCAGAATATAGATGGGAATAAAACTGTAAGTGCTGCAGAAGTGGAGATTTCTGGTAAGAAAAGAGCCTTTAAAATGAAACCTATTGTAAAATTTCACATATTTTAGACAAAAAAATAAGACATTACAGTTGAGTAGGGTAAACAAATATCACCATGAAACTTCCCCAGTTGATTTCATTTTTTTAGTTGACATGTTTTAATATGCAAATTATTAAAATATGTGCTAACTTGGCATACATTTCCAGAACATGAATCTGAACTAAAATAAAAACCCAAGTGTGTATTTTGGATGTTTTCTGTCCTCTAGTCCGAATCTGCATGTCAGGCCAGAGAGATGCAGTGACTCCATGATGTCCTCGGTCTTCAGAGTCTCCTCCCAGTCCTTTGGACCTGGATACCCCCAAAGCTAAGAGTCCAGGAGGAATCCTCGCTCAGCGTCCAAACACTTAAAGCTGAGTCGTGGCTCGACACAAAGCTCTGCTATGTTATTTGACATTCTTTATCACCTCCAGTGAGGCCTGATGAAAACCTTCATGTCATGTGATCTCAGTATTTGAGTCACCCCACAAAAAGCGGTGAAGTCGGTGAGGGTTGCTACAAAGACTGACCTGCATAATTTAGATTGTTGCTTTATCGCTCAGCACTCCCTTCACTCAGATCCTCAACACTATTTGACACAAAGCCTTCATGACAGCAGTGAGTTTTCCCAAATGAACTGCAGGTCCTCTTTTTCTTTTTAGATCATCACTTATCAGTAAGACCCCAAGGGGCCCCCAGTCCTACTCCTGATTGAAGGACTGCAAAATACAGCAGATTAGCTAAAGAAGACCCTTCCATGTATAGTATAGTTTTGATCTACAGTTTTACTGATTCTGGTATGAGCTTGTGTGGTGGCTAGCTGTGCGCAAACTGTTAGCATAATTCTTCTTCAGAACAATGACAAGATGAACTCATGACTAAAATAATACACCCAGCCTTACTTTTAACTAATTTTAGCTAATGTTAGCAAAACAACACTCATTAAAATGTTAGCATAATAACAGTTGAATTCACAATCAACACAGCACATCCTAGCTTAATTTAGAATAATAGCAGCCCAGTTTAGCAGCTACAGCCTCACTTAGTCTGTATGACTGGTAGTTTATGGTGGCTAATGTTAGCTAATATTAGCATAGGTACATAATATCTAACTTGTACTCATGTTACACTGTGCTTTAATATTTAACATTAGCCTAACAAGTTAGGCAATATGGTCTCACATCAACTAGCTAACCAGGCTAATCTCATAGCTGGTGAGCATCTGAGCTGCTAAATGAAATTCAAGGGATTTGCATAACTGAGAAATTATCCTTTATTGCTTATGTGGAACCTCATTAGTCATTAGTCGTTTAATAATTAGGCACTACTATTTCTGGGGTCCATGTTAGAATAATACTGTATATTCAATACAGGTTTCTCTTAAAGTACACAGAAATCCAATATACCTGTGATCCTCATGTATTAAGACAATGCCACTAAAACATCAAATAAAATTGCATCAAAAGCGGACACATGAGAAATAAAGCATGGAAAGAAGCAATGACTCAGTGTCAGAGCTGAACGTGACCTCTGACCTCTTGAAATGGGGGTTTTAAAAAGAGCTGTAGTGTCACTGCATCATTACCTGACAGCCTCCTCCACATTTTCTTTATCCACGAGGGCTGAATCCTGAAATGGTGACGTGACAATGAACCAGAAGGACACCCTCTCGGTCCGGTTACACACAATGATGTTGGACACACTGGAGAAGATCCATGAGACAATAAAGACCACGTCAGTGTCATAACAGGCTCATAAACCATGAGTCACTGATTTAATTATGGCAAAAACAGACTATAGTGTAGTTTTATAGTTATTGCGCCTATTCTTTAAACGCTCAAAAGGGCTTTTTATTGTATTTAAAAACCAAATGCACTCTTACTTAAACTGCTGGCTGTCGAAGTGACTCCTCATGGCAAAAGCCAGAGTTGCTTGGAAAAGGAACATTTCACTGTCATTCCAAACGTACTGCAATAACAAACACAGATCATGAGTTTCAGTAAAAGGCCTTCAAGGTTAACTGATCACCAGCTGGACCTTGTCCTCGGAGAAAGCAACCGCTCGCACTTTGGGTGAATTCTAGGCAATATTTATCACTGTTTATCACAGTAGCTAGTTGCATGAACGATCAGTCGATCATGAATTATAGCTGACTGTATTAAAACAGCATATAACACTTCAGTTTATGTATGAGCTGATGCTTTGATGTAGGAAGATGAATATTTAAATATATACGTACAGCTTGATCTCCCAGAGCAGTTTTGATGCTGAGTCGAACTTTGTAGCCATCTGCAACGCCTATATAGATAAAACATATTTAAATTAACTGTTAGGAGGATTAAACATTTCAGCTTCATCGGTTATTTACTCACAGAGTGGTAGAAAGTCTGGCACATGGACCAGCATTTAGATTAAATGTTCATGTCGAACGGAGGTCATTGTTATGAGGCAAACATTAGAGCTGAGTGATTAGAAGCTGCATTCCACACCTGAGAGCCAACAGAGAGCTCGAACCAGACTGGTGGCTCCACAGCAGCAGTGTGTTTACAGATGAAATGAAGACAGCGCAGGATAAGATGTGAACGTGAAATACTTCAGTTTTTGTATTAAAGGTTTTACGTGTGGCCACTTACCTTCTGTACACAGCTCGCTGGCCAGAGCAGATGACAAACAGAGCAGGAATAAGATCTTTTCCAGCATTTCCCCTGAGAACAAGAAGAAAAACAGACAAGCGTCCCAAAAGCTCAAGTGAGAGTCCCTGTGATCACTGCAGAGGAACGTCAGAGTTTAATGGTTAAGCCAGGGCACACCTGAAGTAATCCGTCCTCTGTTTAAAAAAAATGGCTGAGAGACGATTGGCTCGCCGTGGGCTGTATGACTTGGAAACTGTAATGTGTGTGCTGTGGTGAAAGTGTTGCTGTTTGTTTAAGTTTCCAAGGAGCCCAATGAGAGAGGCAGAAAAACACAACGGCTCAGTGTGTTTGCTCAGCTCAGGGCAGTCTGTGACCTTGCCATCCAGTGTGCCAGCCAGTCACATTTATATTAAGTAGCAATGCTTTTCCCTTCTTTGTGGCATGAAAACAGGACCTGTATGAAATCAAGCCTCTGAACATATCTGCTCCCATTAGCTAAGATAAGCAGTTGCATTCCTCGCAGGGCAAATGACTGATTTGGCACACAGGTTACAAGATGCTGACAGTATCAGCACAGAACGACCCAAAACTAGTACATGTCAGACTTAAACTGTTACATCTGCCTCTTTTAGCAAGCCAAATGTTGATTTCATGACATGTTGTACTGCACTTGCTCCCTGTCTCTCCTAAACACAGTTATCAGGCTTAATGTAGCTTTATTCTGTCTGGTAGACGATAAAATACCAGATAATTTCAACTAAATCTGCAGCATTAGATCCAGGAAGCTCAGTATGTTCACTGTCAGAACAATCGTGTGTTCTGAAATTCACTGCACGAATGTGAGGAGAGCTTTAGTAGAAAACAGAAACCAGAGCTGAGGCAAATATTTAATGTTAATCATCCATTCTACAGTGACAATTAGGCTGGCAGCTTGGTTAACTGTTTAACCACAGTGCTGGATGCCCAACAGAGCCTTTTATAAGGAAGTTGACACAGGGACACTACAGGCAAAGTCTGTTGCCAAGTTTGCTTTTTTAAGTCTCTAGCCGATGATAACAGACTGTATCTACCATTTAAAGCCGCAGCTGATCACATTAAATTGGGCACTTGGCCTACAATAAACCGTCTTTTGCTCCCATAAAATGTCATAAGTGCTTTTCCATAAAACACCCACGCTAAAACAATATGAAAACATCTTCATGACATGTAGAGCACAGTAAGAGTAGAGCAGTTAAACGTGCTTTAAAAGCTGCTTCATCGTTAAATATATGGTTTAAAAAACAGAAATAAATAAATATGTGCTTCCTGTTCTGTTTCTCTTCTATCCAAAAAGGGAAAAATATAATGGAAAACCTAAAATTCTCATGAGACTTCATGTGTAGATGAGTACACTGGTAACTTTAGTATTCTATTGTTTTTGGATTAACTCCAGTTCAGTCTCTGCAAAGCGTTCATTTACATAAAAAGCTTGTGCGGCAACACTGCAGACTGCAGGTATTTTCCTGGACAGATGATGGCAGCAGAGGCATGACAGCAGAGGAGCATTAGGTTCAAGAAGGCAAGAACAAATTCACCAATGATGAGCAAGATTCACTCATTTGGTTTGCTTGTTTTCTTTGAAATATCCCAGAAATTACTAAGTGGAGCTTCTTCGGCCTCACCGGCTTCAGATGGTTTCAAGGTTGCAAGTACAGATCTGCATGAAAAGTAGTTCAAACCAGCCCCATCAGCTACAACAGTGCAGTGCCAGTTACACATTAATGCACTGTTATATTGTCGTATTAACCGTCTAATAGTGAAATTCTATATATCATTCACAGGGGACACTTTTATGCTACTTAAAGCACATTTTGCTGTTAATAGGCTGCTGCTGTACTTTACTCAGACAGGCTTTTGACTGCAGGAGTTTTTTTTTTACAATAACATACTGGTACGTTTACGTAAAGGTACAATGTGCAGGAACTGTCGGGTCCTGTTTGTAAACAGTCTTCTGCGCCATTTTCGTAGCTTCCCCTCCGATGCTTCCTGCTTAACGCTCTGACACCTGGTCGCTACCTTTTTCTAAACCTCACCTGTGCCTTGTTCACCGCTGCGGGTCCACAGTCCAAAGGCTGCAGCCCAGAAACATCCTGAACACATCAAATAGGAAGAAAATAGGAAAATACAGGCAGAGGGAAGAGTCTTTGCAGATTAATACAACACCACACACTTCCAGTGGGTCAGAAGTGATGATTTAGAGGGATTAGGTTTCTTTTTTTTCCTGCACGTTGTTTTTTAGGAACATCCTCAGGGTGGACCTTGAAATAAGTCACCTGAATACTTCTTGTACCTCTGCTGACAGGTGTGAATTAACACAGTGATTTCTAAATTCGGAGAGTCATGCACAGATTCAAAGGGCTCCACCCAGCATAGATTTAAATTTATTAGTATAATGAAGCTGATCAGGTTTTTCTACATTTTATTCTATATATTCTTAATTTAGATTGTAAAAATAATCAAACAATCAAATACTTTTGCATAATAAACTTCATAATAAAGTGAACTCCAGCAAAAATAAAATCAATGCTACTGTTGTTTCTTCACTATGGGCTGTAAGACAAAGCAGCCCCTCATTCCTCAGACAATGGCTCCCTCTTCTTCCTGTGCTCTACCGCCCCCAGCAGGCGCACGTCGGCACTGCTACAATCAGCCATAACAGGCAGCAGGAGCGGATGATCCAGCCGAGCAGTCAGTCCGTCCTCACAAGGAGCACTTGTCGGAGGTGATACCGCCCCTCCGCCTGCCAAAACCTCCGCTTCCGTCTGGAAACAGGAGCCGGTGTGCAGAGCAGGATGTATCGATCTGTTTGCTTGTAGCGGCTCTCCGGCGGATCCTCCATGCGTCAGCCCCGGGAATGGATCAGGAATCCGGTGTGGCGTCTGCGGGGAGTTTCATCTCCCTGAATGAACATGAGCAGAGGTATTACTCAGGTCTCCACAGCCTGTGCCAAGCTGACACCTCAGGAAAACTGTCGTCCAGCAAAGTGGCAGAGCTGTTCAAGGCGTCTCAGCTACCTCCTGAATCCCTGCATAAAGTGAGTGTCTGCGCCTGCTCATCACATGTTACCAAGTGTGCAGGGCTGCGGCTGCTGATCACCGAGCCCACGGAGATCTGCAGGGTCCAAATGATCCGCTGTGCTCTCCAGTGTACATGATTTTATTTGCTTTGTGAATGGTCTTCCTGGTGGTGCGTTGATGTCGGTGTCAGAGAGGTTTTACACACCTCCTCTTCCTCACCCCCTGCCACAGAGGAGGGCAGCCCCCTTTACTCACCGTAATGTGGCTGCATGACCCCTCACTGCATTTGGAGGCCAGTATCTCTGGTGATCCACAGAAAATATGTATTTTATAGTCAGGTTGAGGGATTAAGAGTGGAAGTAGACATAGTAATGCCATTTCAGTGTCCACAGAGGTGGAGGCGTGCACCAGTTTTCCACAGCATACATCATTCTTTGCTCAGTTCAGATCATTTGGGTTTGTTTGCTGCTGTGGGCAGAAAAATTTCAGATGTCTCACGGTTTGTATGATGGTTGGTGTTTCTCACCACCCCGTATGAGCGTTTGAAGTCCTCCGTTTCACTGCAAATTACATGTATGTCTCATTACAGCTAGCAACTGTTTTCATTCTCTATTAAGCGGTGATGATTCCTTCAGTTAATTCACTGATCGTTGTTTGTTTGTAATGTGTTGTACCCCAGCAGTCTAAAATCCTAACAAAATGAATTTACAGTCATTTAAAGCTGAGAAAAGTCCTCGTAGTTGAGCTGGAACCTGAAAATGACTTAAAGAACACTCATCAGCTATCAAAATACTTACAATTGATTATCTGTCTATCGACTATCTAATAATTGACTAATTTAGCTCTGTGGACAGCTGTTCTGCCCACCGTGCTGCTGTAGTTTAGTTTTTTTGGGGTTCCAGACGGCCATTGTTTTCCATTTATTTCTGTACATTGTGAAAATCTCGCACACTCTTGAAACTTCATCCATCACAGAAAACATCAAGGCGAGTCTGTATGGTCCGACGGGAGAAACAACACAGCCTGATTCCTCCAAATGAAAAGCTGAATTCATCAGCAGTAAACACTCAAGGCTAGACTTAGACTTAGACTTAGACTTAGACTTTTACTTTATTGATCCCAATTTGGGAAATTCTTTAAAGCAGCTTTTGCTGCCGCAGCCTCACTTGGTCTGGTATGACCAGCAGGTTATTTTGGCTAATGTTAGCAAACTTTAGCAGGGTATTACAGTATAAGGGACATTAACGGGCAAGTTTTTCAACTGTTCTTCTCTTGTGCTGCTCTAACACTGTGTTTTAATCTTTATCTTCATGCTGTGTTTGTCACTCATGGCCATGGGACACAAAGCTGTGCTCTCTCAAACACTTTTAACGCACAAACATAACGTGACAGACAGAAATTAGTACAGACTTGATGTTCACTGTGATGGATTATACAACTCACACAGTTTTCTGTTACCTGATTTTTGTCCACTACAGAACTGAATGGGAATCAATGGAGGAGGAGGAACAATACAACTAAATATTTAAAATTACAGCATTTGAAAAAAGAAATCAACTAAATTTAAAGGATATATGATGTGGTAAGGAGCTAAAACTTGCAAAAACACTGGCACGGTCCTTTAAGTTTGAACCCACTGTTTTACTCAATGAGGCTTTCAAAATCTCATCTTACAAAGTCTGGGACTCTCATTCAAACCCTGGAAAAACAACACGTAAGATTAAAACTGCTTGTACCACCTCATTGATTCATATTACGTTCACGGGATGACAGCGTACATGCTTGGCAGTAAAGATGTTAGCAGTGGTTGTGCTAAACTGTTTGTCATTGGTTCTAGAACTCAGTCATTTTGCTGACCCGCCACGGGGACATAAACATATTTTTCCAGCTCAGATGAGCACAGCAGGTTGCCGCCTCCATTCGCGCCGCTCACAGTCCCGTGGGGTCAGCTCCCGGCGATCGCAGCCTATTGTGTCTCTGTGTGGGTGTCAGGAAGTTTGGCATTGAGCTCCGCTTCCTTCCTGTCCGGCCTGGATCGCCGCCACCACATGGGGGTGATTGACACACAGCCCTCTGAGCCGTGTTTGGCCCTGCTGCAGGATGCCTGCAGTATCACTCTCGGACTCGCCGCTGGCTTCTGGGTCATTGTGTCAAACTTTATCAGAGAATCCTAAATGGTGTATTTCCTCCATGATCTGTGATAACAGAGATGTCGTGTTACAATTTGGCTTGTTTTACTGTAAATACGCTCTTTGCTGTTTGTCAAAACAAGGGGAATTTTCCATTATGCACTGAATGAAGAGGTGTGTATTGTTGAGTCATGATTCACCAAATTTACAGGAGGAGGGACCTTTATGTCTGGACTATTGAATGTGTCCAGCCTGTGTTTGCAGCTCCTGCCGAGCTGTCATTGGCGTCTTTGAAGCCAGTCGTCTCTCAGAGAAAGGCTCAGCCTCCCACACGTTACTCCGCAATGAAATCAATTCTTATGCTGATTTTATGGACTTAGAGAGCAGCGAATGTTTCCCATATGGTTTTATCATGTGACATGATGAATAGAGGGAAGGTGAAGCGTTTTAATGGGATGGCTCCCCTGTGATATTACGTGGATTATCCATTAATGTCTCTGAGTTAGTTGTCAGGTTGAAGATGAATTCTCCGGTGAGTGCTGAGTGTAGTAACGTGTTGCGTTACACATGGTGGGGCGTTGGTAGACGTTGCTGTGGAACCTGTCTGGTTGACAAAGGCGTGGCCCTGTTCAAGACATAATTTTCTGGAACTCGTCTGTCCTGGTGTTGCTCGCACATTGATCTTGGTTTAATCAACTGTATTGCTGGCTGAAGTAACTGTTGGACAGATTGTCTTGGAGAGGATGAATCCTGCTGAAGTTGGTGGTCACCTGACTTTATCTACAGTGCCACCAGCAGGTTGACACTTTCACCTTTTAGTTAAATGTTTCAGCAACTATCTATATATGCATGCTCTCCTGAGGATGAAGCTCCACCAGCAGGTCACAGTTTTCACTTATCTTGCAAAATGCCTTAACATCTGCTCCATGGATTGCCACAAAGTTTTAAAATTCAGATATTCATGGCTCCACATGGCTAATGAATCACAATTATTTGGTGATCCCATTTTCCTCTAGCACCACCATGAGGTTGAGATTTGTGGTTTTGAGTGAAATGTCTCAACAACTTTCATTTCCCCTCAGGATGAATTGTGATAACTTTGGTGGCCCCTAAGAGACCAGAGATTTCATCTTTTCTATCCCACACATTCATCTGTCTCGTCAAAACCTGTTGCCTACATTACCCACAATGCACCTTGACCTCTGACAGTTCAGTGTGAGAGTCAGCTGTGTCATGGTAGTATCATCTAACACAGCCTCTGTCTGTGAGGAGTGGGCTGCAGAGGTCTGGTAAGACTACACCAGACTACAGAGCAGCTTCTTTCCTCAGGCCGTTCCTTCATCCTACAAGAATAATAGTTTATTTTTATGACTTATTATTTATTAATCCATTTATATAATTTTGTTTTGTGGGTAACATAAAGGGACTGCGACTTGCATTTTGTTGTACAACCCTGTGTTGAAGCCTGCTAAATAAATCAACCTCGTACCTTAACTTTTCATTTAGCGCCATCATCATGTCGAAGTTTCAGTGTGTACTTTGGTTTACCATTAAATACTTTCAAAATTAGCAACCCAGTTCCCATCAGCTTCAGCTGACCTTTGTGTTTAGTGCTAATTAGCAAATGTTAGCATGCTAACACGCTAGAGCAAAGCTGAACATGCTACACATTATACCTGCTTAGCATCAGATTGTTAGCATGCTTGTTTTCACACTTAAACGATGATACTGGATCTGGTAAAATGGTAAATATGTGCTCTTTGCTTATTTGTCAATTTGCATTCTTGAATCACAGAAAAGTTTTTTTAGTTTAAGATGGAAAAAAAGGACAAATCTGTGGCTGATGTGTCAGATATCCTACATATTACCATGGCTAACACTCACACTCAGGTTTCTCATTCAAACTGTCAACAGGGCATGTGATTTATTAATATCCAGAAAGTCAAACCAGTGATGACACTGTGTGCTGAAATGTTTTTGGCGTTTTTCCACCGCCCTTAAATAACTTCCCCCCTCAGGCCACACATCTGACCTGCCGGTCTGGTTCCTCAAGGCCTTCGCTGGCGTTCCTGAAGTAATCTCTTCATTAATCTTCCTCACCAGCGCTGCAGACCTGACCTCCGCTGTCTGCTCAGCCTCTCTGGCCTGTAGTTGTTTTGGATCTGCCTGTGAAAGCTGTTGAATGAACACAATGCAGGTCAAGCAGAAAAAATGGCTCATAAGGCGATATGAGCCGCATGCACTCCACCCGTCCCTCAGCCTCATTAGACAATGGGCATTAACAGCACTCCTGTCATTCAGCTTTGAAAAACACATACCAGCTAGACTTCTCTAGACTTTTTGCTGTCGTATGTTCATAAGAAAATACATTTTTGGCATTTTAAGCACCGTTAATCCTTTGTTGCCACAAGAAGAGCAGAAGCTTGTCTCTGCTGGGTGTTTTGTCGTCTGTCAGTCACATGTTGAAAACAGTCCTTGTGTTGTTGAGGTGACTTTGAAAAATCAACCTCTCACATACCTGTATGGAAAGCTAACACCAACAGCTGGTTAGCTAAGCCCGTAGTGTGTAAACAAATATGATATAACGTGTTAGTTAGTGAGCTTCAGAGTTGCTGGTGAATGTCTTTTGTTAGCTTTGGACTGAACCAGGCTAACTAGCTGCTTCCAGTTTGCTAATATAAGCTAGCGGTTAGCATAGCTTACATGGTTATTGAGCTATCTCTTTAATGTTAGTTAGTTTACTAACTTTATATCTAATTTGTGTAATCTCTTAAAAAAATGTGTAAAATTGACAATTTGTGTTTTACGGAGGGGCTGTGGGCTTTATCTCTACCAGGCTAGCTGTTTCCAGACTGTAGTAAGGCTAAGCTAACCATCTACTGGCAGTAGCACCATATTTTTCCCCATTAAAAGGGTTTTCTGGGGAGTTTTTCCTTATCCGAATCAAGGGTCTAAAGGGTGTCCTGAAGCTCTCTGAGGCAAGGTGTGATTTGTGCTGTCAGGCTATGTAAATAAAGTTGGCATTGAATTTGTGTTTACTGTACAGACATGAGAGTGGTATCATTCTTCTCATCTAATTCTTGGTGAGAAGGCAGTAAGCATATTTTCTAATGTGTGTGCGGGCATGCATGCTTGTACAGCTATCTTTGTGAGAACCAGTTTGAGTTTCAAAATTGGGAGTGAGAACATTTTTGGAAAGGGAGGACATTTTGTTTTTAAGGGTTAAGTTAGAATTGGCTTTAAATTGGAGTTTGGCATTTAGTTGGAGAATGCATTTTGTCAATGAGTGTCCTCTGTGTGTGTGTGTGTGTGTGTGTGTGTGTGTGTGTGTGTGTGTGTGTGTGTGGCATACCAGATTCCATTAATACTTCCATGACAAAGAGGAATTTCAGTTATTCAGGCTCGTATTGTTTCAGTATTGTACTCAGCGGCCGCATCTGCTTTGTCACAGAGGAGTTTGTGGTCACATCAACACGATTATAAACTCACTTACAAACAACTCAGTTATAAACTCTAAAATTTCCTCCAGTTATATTTTGGGAAATTTTTCCTTGATTGTCCCACATAATCCTAATCTTCTTTGCTCCCCCAAAGCAGTCATTGTACCTCTAATCAATAGAGTACGGGATAAATAGATCCCACTGTGCGGCTGATCCCTTACACACTGTTTCTTCTAGCCTTATTCTGTCAGCAGAGCCTGTAATTTTGTGCTCCTGGCCAGATTAGGTTTCTGAAAAGAGGAAAACAATGCACGACATATGAGATTTATCAGGGTAATATGTTGTTAAAAACTTTTGCAGGTGACTGAGGTGTGTGGAGCAAAGCGCCTGGGCTTCTTCGGCACGCCTCAGTTCTACGTGGCCCTGAAGCTGCTCGCGGCCGCCCAGTCCGGTCTGCCCATCCACCTGGAGAGCGTAACAGCCAGTAAGTCTGCCGCTCGGAGAGGAGGCGTCTTATGAGAGCAAAAGGGGATCAGGAGATTATCTTAACATGGCAGGATTTGGACTAATCTGGATGAAAGGGGAGTCGCGTGGAAAGGGCTAAGTGGGTTTGCCCTTATTACAAGAGCACACAATCAGTCACACCCCGGCCAAAGAGAAAATCTGTTTTCGCACAGCGCATGGGTAGCGTGATGGATTATTAGAAGTGTGTTCAGAGTTTCATATTCACAGCAGAGAGGCTCAGTCGCAGCTCACCTCTGCAGAAAACACCCCAAAGCTCTGGAACAGAGTAACTAAAGACACCAGGGAAGCAGGTTGATTCTGAAGAGAAGCTAAAAACATTCCTGAAACTGCTTTTAAAATCTTGTATTTTACTTTCATGCATTCTGTGTACTCCATTTTAACTTTATTTCATTACTATTATTCAATGGTTTTACAGTCCTTCTTACGTTAAGCATTGTCTTTATTTTCATCCTTATTCTATCTTATTTTTGCTGTTAGTATCAAGAGGGTTGCATGTGATTTCTTTGTTGAAAAGCACTTGGAGCTGCATTTATTGTATGAAAGGTGCAACACAAATAAGTTTATTATTTTTGTTATTATTATTAATTCCCTCATTCTAATTCTCAATGTATCAAAGGTCATCATACAGGAAGCTCCTGATCAGCCAAGACTTTAAGAATCGTCTTTTTATGCATTAAATACTATTGATTTTGACTTATTTCCAAGGAAAAGGAAAAAAGTCGAATATCAGAAGAACAGAACAGAATCAAAAATAAGCTTTATGTGTCCCTTTAGATCTACCTCTGCCCAGATTTGTTGGGCTGAAGAATGAGCCGGAGGTGCGATACCCAGTCATCCCTCCGAGCATCGACGGTCAGGGGGCCCAGTGTGGGACTGCACCTGGTTCCTGGACTCCAGCTGACAGGAGCGCCTTCAGACACCTGGAGGCCAACGCAGAGAAGAAGGTGAGCTTAACGGTACACGTCGACCTCCGCCTCTCCTGCCAGCTCGTTAACATACAGCTGTGACAAGTTACCGCCTGACATGTTGGATTTAAATTTTCAGTCAGAATAATGAGTTTAGAATAAATCAGGGGTCACTGTTTAGATGTTAAGTTGGTGCACTGAGCAAAGACATTCCAGATCTTCATCATCATCAGCAGAAATACCTCATTTATTGAAGACTGACAAGCCTCCTCGAAGGTACCAGACAGGCCACAAGTATCCAGACGCTCATATGTCGAAAGACCTCCCAGAACACAGACCTGCTGAAGCCTCATGTAAACTTGGACAGTCTTTCTCTGTTACATGTCACCTCTCTACTGTTGCCTATGTAATTATAGCATAAAATCCTCCCAAAAAATATCTAAAAACAGATGTCTGTGTAATTTTATCATAACTGCTTAAAACTGGAACATGAGCTGAAATAAAAGACTTGTTCCAGGTCAGTGCTATCCAGCGAACCTACAGCTAATCATGTGAGACAGCAGTCCGCCGGTTCTCAAACAGACACAACCCCGATTCCAGAGAAGTTTGGGCGCTGTGATCGCTCTCTAATCTTACAGCACAAAGACAATATATTTAATGTTTTTCCTCATCAGCTTCACTGATTTTGTAAATATCTGCTTGTTCTGAATTTGATGCAGCAACAAACGCTCCAAAAACACCCGTTTGGAACGTTCCACAGGTAAACAGGTGCGGTGCAGTAGCTTGAACCGGCTGTTTATAAGAAGACTGTCAGTCAAAGTGTCCATGACCCAGTGACATGTTCACGGGACAGTTTCCAGCACAGAGGCGACTTGTTCTGTGTATGTGGAATAACTGATGTTCTGTCCCTGAAGGAATCCTGGTCCCCGCCTCGCTCGCCGTGCAGTTCGCCGCCTCGCTCGCCGCTGACCTACCACCGTTACCCGTACGCCAAGCAGAGAAACGGGGCTGACGCACACATCAGTAAGACCTTTTCTGTCCTGTAACTGCACAACATCTGCAAACACGCCTCGTCTGTTTGTTCTACAGCCTGTTTTCATGTCCTTTTTGTGAATATACCATAAAAGAACGTTCCTCGTTGATTGCCAACTGAGTACTGCAGTGGACATAAACTACAGACGTGCATGTGTTGCATGAGTCATGTGGTGTAAATTAGAAATGAAATGAACGACCAGGTTTTACCGCAGCACCTGTTCTTCCTCTAAAGTTCGACGTCTCTCTCCTGTCTTTACCTCCTCCTGCTCCTTTGATCTCTGGATCTCTGATTCTCTCAGATCGTCTTTTGAGGGTCATAATCGGAGGGAAATCATTGCATGTTTCAGGTTTCTCCTCCACCAAAAGCTCATTTTTCTCTGCTGTTTTTCAGCCTATGAAAGCAAACATTCCTCACGGCCGATCGTTCAGATGGAGCAGCACTCCTCGCCCAGCAGCTACGGGACCAAAGCCGCTGTGGAGCATCCGGCCATCGCTCGGGTACAGCCAGATGTTTACAGCTTTGCTCTCATGTAATAGCTCTTTATGCTCTTTAAGTGTGTATTATGATTCCTGTGTGTGTTCGCAGGCGTCCTCATCAGAGAGGCTGGACCAGCAGGGCGTAGTGGACTACTCGGATGATGACCCCTGGAGGATCACAGAGGAACAGCTGGAGTATTACACCAATCAGTTCAAGACCCTGCAGCCTGACCTGGGGGCTCTCATCCTGGGTATGGACCCCTCCCCTGCTGCACCTCTTTCTAAATAGAAAAATCACTTAAAAACTTTTCTTACCCCTCTGCGACTCTTCTCCAGGAGCCATTGCAAAGAACTTCTTCACAAAATCCAAGCTGCCAATACCTGAACTTTCCCACATTTGGTAAGTGCTGACTCACTGTGTCCTTGTTCTGTTCTGGGGTCAGTTGGGTGTTTGTCAGCCAAAGCACCTCAGCATGCCCATCGACTCACACCGAGGCCTCATTAAAGGGAAGATCTGTACTGTCTGCTCAACCGCAGACAAAAAAGGCTTCACCACAGCGACATTTGGAGCTGTTTATTGCAACAAAGGGGATCACATTGTTAAGTATAACATTGTGATCTGTACTAAAATATCAATAATAAGATCTTTAAAGGAATATTTTGACATCTTGGGGAATATGCTTATTCACTTTGCCAAGACTTTAATGAGAAGATCAGTAGCACTCTCATGTTTGTATAGTAAATATAAAGCTGCAGCCTGGCGACAGTTAGCTTAGCACAAAGAGTGGAAACAAGGGGAAACAGCTAGCCTGGTTCTGTCCACATGTAACGTGTCATTTTTACACTTTTCTGTAGTTACCTTTGTGCAGAGACAGGCGAGCTGCTGTCCTGTGGTTCCAGTCTTTGTGCTAAGCTAACCGACCGCTGGTGGTGGTTAGCCCAACTAACACGAATACCAAACCATCCCTTTAATGTTCTCACGAAACTCAGTGGTGCAAGTGAAAGTGAAAGTATTCAGTGGAAACACTCCACAGGAGAAAAGTTGAAGAAAAAAAAGTGAAAAATACTGCGTTCTTTCCCAATAATCCGACTAAACACACAAGTAGAACTCACTGAGGTGTAAATAACTAATCTGAATCTTATCTTATAATGAGGTCACAGCACAGACAAAACAACAAGAATAATCTCACTGTGTCCTCTGTGTCCTGAAAGCTGTTGACGTTCACATGCTTTTATACCAGTGAGGAGGCTCAGTGAATGAGGTGGGGGGGCACTGCCCCCTGGTGACCCCTCGTGGAGTCGAGTTTTGTTATCTTTGGGCAGAGCCAGGCTAACGGCTCCCCCTGGAATCTGCATATTTTCCAGCACTTCAAACTATTCCTCTAATGTGGATAACAGCATATTTAATGATTTCACATACGTTTTTAAGTTCTTTGCCATGTGATCAGAGGGTAAAAACACTAACTCTGAAGTTATTTCATACAAAGTTTCTGGAAAAGATTCATATAATTTGGCACAAATTTAAGGAAAAATACAAACTGTGTTCAACTGTACTTTTCAATACAGTAATAAATAAATTAGCAGTGCATTTCGATCTTAACTGGAGTCTTTTTTAAATTGGTTGGTGAATTATTAATGAATATTTACCTGCTTTAAACTGTTTTTGAGGCTCAAATGAAAAATACACCATCACTACAGCTGAGTGTAATAATCAGGATGCTTGCTTGAGTCGTAGTTCTGCAGCTGCGCTCTCAGGCTTTGCAAATGTTTTTCATTTTCCCACCTCGTTCTTTAAGGGAGTTGAGCGATGTGGATCGAGATGGAGCTCTCACTTTCTCTGAGTTCTGCACAGCCTTTCACTTGATTGTGGCACGCAAGAACGGTTACCCTCTCCCAGAGAGCCTCCCCCCCACGCTGCGGCCAGGGTTCATGCAGCAGGAAGAGGACATACCGGATACTCCTGAAGTGAGGGAAACAGCCGTGCATCTGTTCAGCGAAGCACTCAGAAATATCTGCCTTTGCTTCAGTTTGCTGGTTACTTCAGAATTCCACTGAGACTTAAACTGTGCTTGTTTTGCAGAGTGCAGAGCCTCTGATCGTCTTTGAGGATGCAGAAGTGAGGCCCAGTCAGATGGTAAATCAAACCCTCACATACTCTAATGCCTGGTGTAAAAAAGTGAATGTGGAGTCCCTCTTTGGTGCCTGCAGGGGGCACTAACAAGCTGAACATGAGGCTGCTCCAACTTACCCCCAGAGTGTCCCACCAGCGTGTTGAGCTCAGAGCATAAGCGACTTCCTAAACTGCACTGCACATTTTCCACCAGTCTTTGCAGGCAGTGATGATTTGTACTTCTTAATTATACAGCTGATCATTCTTTCTGCTTTGTTTGTTTGTTTTTTGTTTTGTTTTTTTAGGATCGGAGCATTATAGAGCGGCTCCAGCCAAGTCTGGCCACAACAAAGCAGGATTTGAAAGAGGAATCATGTAAACGAGGTAATGTGAGACGCGCCGTCTTCCAGTTTATTTAAGCAATTAATCCAGAAAGACTGACAAACAGTTTATTCTAAAATCAGATGTGAGGCACATGCAGAATATTAACTGCCAGCAAAATGTTTGATTATGTCAGGAAAGCAGTATAAACATATGGTTTGTGATTTCAGAGTGCTGCCGTCCAAGTTTATACTGAACGATAGGATTTTTAAAATAACTGTCTTTCTTCAGAAGTTCGCACATGCTGAAGTTTTCACGTCTTCTTCTATGAAATCCTGCAGCTGATTTCTGTCTGTTTACTGTTTGTGTTTATTTCTGTGTCTCCAGATGTGGGCGTGAAGAGGGTGGTGACGACTGAAGACAAACAGACTCTACAACCTGGTGCTTTTCCTGAGAGGCCAGGTGACTCCAGAGCTGCACACACACACTTCATGTTCCCTCAGTGCTTCCACTGCGTCGGGGATATTTCCTCTTTTGTCACATTTGGTGAAAATATGCATTAAAAACAAGAAACATACGGTAATCTGTAGGAACGCTGCAGCGTTCACGTGCATCAGGAAATCTTAATACGTTTTGTACACTGAAATGATGTGAAGTGCTGCTTCACACCCATGAACTTAGCTTGTGCTTCCACGGGGAAGTAGCTTCTTCTCATTTACAACAACTCAAACAAAACCAAAAGCCTGACAGCCTTTGTTCATTCACCCTTGCCCTCAGAGCCGCCTCAGGACCTGGACCCACAGATGAGGACGAAAACCAGGCCGAGGTGAGAGAGACAACCCAGAAATGAACAAATACATTAAACATGCTCCTCCTGCGTTAGCCTCATTTTGCTGCTTTGGTTTTCCTGCCCTGGTGACCTCACCTCCAGGTCCTACTCCAGCACCTCTTTTGAGGATGCAATGAAGAAAGTGGAGGAGCCCCCCACCCCTCCGCCTCGACCCCAGAAGAGCCACTCCAGGGCCTCCTCGCTGGACCTCAACAAGCTCTTCCAGCAGGGCGCTCCAGGTACGATCAAAGCCACCGACTCCCTGTTTTCAGTCTGAGCCGCCTGGAGCGACGGCACATTTCACAGCCACGTTATTGTGTTTATGACAGTTCTTCTTTCATGGGAGAACGGAAAGGGGAAATGGAGATAGGTGGGTTTTATTGTTCAGTCTGAAAGCTGAGCAGCTCATGAGAGTCAATGTCCCATTATGAAAGTATGAGTGGTTTATTTCTGTGGTTTAAAGAAAGAATTGTGACTCAGCAGAGCAACGAAGGAACACAGCCACACAAGTTTACAGCTCAGTGATATTTGTCTGGGTTTTAGGGGTAAAAAGTGGGTGGTTACCGCCTCCTCCAGCCCTCCCACCGAGACCATCAGCCTCACAGGTAAGCCTGATCTGAGTATGTGAACAAAGCCTGTGTTGCTCCTCTGAACTCCAAATGTCTCATCAGCTTTGGTTGATCAGCGCCTTCATCTCTCTTTTCAGGTTCCTCATTTCATCAACGTCCCAGAGAAAACTCCTCAGAATAAAGTGCAGCAGCCAAACTTTGCAGACTTCAGTCACTTCAGAGAGGAGGTGAGCATGAAATCTGATTTTCTGCCGTGATTTGTCCTGGTTGGAGTTTCCAAATGTGAGAAGCAGCGATGCAAATCTGCAAAAGGGGGAAAAATAAGCATCCAAACTCAAAGCCTTTTCCGCTCTCCGTCCAGCTCAGATGTTGCACCGTAAACGTGTCGCTGAGGTCATGTTGTCAGATATACGGCCCTCTATTTCAAGGCACAAATGAACCAAGAGGTTATGACAGCGCTGAACGTCAAGCTGCAGGCGAGCGAACGCTTCCAGGATTTATTTATGGCCCACGTGACGTGCCGCTCATTCAGTCTCAACCTTTTCAGCCTCGTCCTCTTTGTCCTTCATCCGTCTCTCCTGGTGCTTCCTGTTATTTCCTTTTGGTTTATGCTTGTATCCTGTTGCACAACACAACAGTCCAGTGATGTTTGAACATCCTTTATCCAATCATGTGCTCACAAAGTGGTGAACCTCGCTCCATCCTCGCTTGAGTCTTCCCAGGATGCCCCTTTCATACCCAATCATGATGCTATCACCTGTTACCAATCAGCCTGTTTACCTGTGGAATGTTCCAAACAGGTGTTTTTGGAACGTTCCACATCTTTCCCAGTCTTTGAAACGTGTTGCCGCATCAGATTCAGAATAAGCAGATATTTACAAAAACGTCACAACTTTTCTGGATTCAGGGTTGTTTGTAAAGTGAAGTGAAGAAAAACGAAGAGTGAAGTGAAGAATAGAAAAAAATAGACTGAAATGAAGACGTGTTGAACAGTGTTGGCCTGCCTCCGTCCACCATAACTGCAAATTGACGTCCTCCCGAGGGTTCTCTGCAAAAGCTGGTATCAGATGTTCAGCCTTAATTTAAGACTGACATGTTTTATGTTAAAGAAGCTATTTTTAACTACGCCTATAGTTCACTTATGTGTCTCTGAGGGATTTGAGCTGGTATGAGTTTCAGTTTGTTTTACTAAGTGAATCATATGCTTGCAGCGTAGAGCCACCTTTGGGACCGTCCAATCTTTTTGGATTTAATTAAGATGAAGTAAAACATCCTGTGGGGAGACAGAGGAAAGGTGATACTGCACAGGCTTCAGTGATGGAGAGGAAGAGTTTAAGAGGAGTGAGAGGGCAGATCCGCTGGATCCAACAAACCACGAGTGATTAGAAAGATCAATGTGATAAACTAATGGAAGAAGGATCTGAGGGATCATATGACATCCAAGATAAGAGAGGAAGGACTGAGCCAGTGTGTTTGAATAGAAGCTGAAGAAGCTTTGACCTTAACACTGATTTGTCTGAGGAGTGAGTCAGAGGAGTTACGCCATAAAGACAGAAAACCTTCAGGTTGTCTCTCAGAGCAACGGTCAAAAACAAAATTTGTAAATGATTCACTTCCCAACTGAACTGCAGCATCTCATCTTTTCTGGAATCGGGATCTTCACTTGGCTTCACTTCCCTTTTCCGGTGACCACAGCAGGCTCGGTGAGACACTGGGTGCAGCTAAGAGTGATGCTCCTGCAGCCGTGACCCAAATGTTACACCTCTGTGTTTGTCTCTCAAGCACAGCAGAGCTCAATATCTGTCAGTTAAAGTTCCATCCACTCTCAGCGAGGCCCACCGCCTCCTCCAGAGAGGGGAGAAGTTTGCCTTTGATCCACTGGACAAGTAAATACATTCAGGCAGAGAGTTGGGTCAAATCCCCTCGTCCTCCTGATGTGATCGCCGGCTTCATCGTGCCGTCGTCACCACACGGGGCTGTATGTGTAATATTTGCTCTCGTTCATATCAGTTAGATGAGGTTGTTGTAAAGCTCCTGTCTCTCGAAGGGTCGACGTGACAGCGACCGTAACTCTTCAGCTCTCGCACGCTGCTGCGGCGAAACAGTCGTGACCTCCGGCTGATGTGACCACACATGCTGCCGATGGAGCTCCTGTGGTTTATTGCTTCTGTAGCAGCTACTGCTGAACCTTTTTTAAACGTTTCCATGCTGTGGTTGTGTTTCACGTCTAATGGCGCAGTGAATCTCAAGGCCGTTTATTTGTGTCTGCTCGCACATCAGTTGCGTTGCTCAGCAAAATGGACTTTTTTAGGCTTCTTGGGTGCAATTTACAGCAGCAGTGTTGGCCTGTTTAACCCATCAGGACAGCCCAGGCATTTCAACTGCCACCACAATGGAGACAGCAGCCCGTAGAAATTAATGGATCAAATTCGCTAAATCCAACCTTAACAGATGGGAAATGATGTAGTGCTGCCGAGTAAGAAATACCTTCAATTGTTGCTGCAACTTATTTTACACAGCGAGACTTGTGAGCTAAACTTAAAAAATGACCTTCAAGTGTTGGACCTGTCTTCGCACTCGTGCACTATTAACCTCTGCCGAGTAAAAGCAGGTGGTGATGCTTCATGCATCACGTCTAAAAGAGAATAATGGCTGAAATGCAGCAAGGAGATGCAATAAAAGTAAAGTTAATCCATCATGGCTGCCCCTGAGCAGGCAGAAAGCTGCGCCTGGAGAGCTCTACATCGTGGTCCCTGCAGGGAAGCTGCTGATTTATCCACAGTCAGGCTGGACACATTTCCTGCTGCCTCTTTAGCAGCTCCTTCACGTTATTTAACCTCGTCCTGACGCCAACCGTCTGGCCGTCAGTAGGAAGAGATCTTTTATCGTATGTGTGACCAGCGTCTGAGCAGCTTTACCTTGTGTAAGTTAATTTTGCTCATGCTCGTGTGCTTGTGTGTTGCAGGAGGAGGGCGGTGTGACACCTGAAGGACAGGGTCCACGCTCCAGATTCGGTCCGAGCTGCGAAGACTTGACGGCTGTTCCCAAACAGGTCCGACCCATGCTAGTGTTGCTGTATGAGTGTCTGTGTCCCTGTTGCAGTGAGGATGCTAACGTTTTACTCCTGAAACTTTCCTTCAGGATGTGATCGGAGTCTCTCACGGTCAGGCGCCACAGAAGCCGGTCCGCAGGAAATACCACCCAGAGACCCAGAACCTGGAGGCCACACCTCCAGCTGCCATGCCGTTTCCTCCGTCCAGCAAACCGGCTCAAAAGTTAGTTTAACATTTGACTTTTCACTTCCAACTAAATCTGACTGAGCAGAATTAGCTGAAATTAGCAGCGGTGGCTAAAATGTCTGTGAGCCAACAGAGAAAACTACATTTGTAAGGTGACTTATGTTAAAGCTGCTCTAAAGAGTATTTTAATTTCAAGAAGGGACCAAACGCCTACATGCAGTGTGAAAGGGTCACCCTCTGCAGCTCCCCTCAGAGATGCTTTTTAACCTCTTTTGACTTGTTTTGGTTTTACAGCCTTTCGACTTCAATGTTTTGATTCACTCTCTCCACTCACATCAGCATCAGTAACTGCTAACAAAGTCAGTATGTCAGTGTTGCTTGTTGCGCTGCCCCCAAGTGAAAAAACGCATGTTTAAGAACTTCTTAAAAGTGAGTTCTGCACAGCGATTATTAACCGCTGAACGCTATCCAGACAGGGAATTCGACAGGCATTAAGACACACCCTCACCCACCGTAATGACTCTAGCATGTGTGCTCCTGTCTCCTTATTGACCAGACAGCTCACTGAAACTGTCTATTAGTGCAGCAGAGGGAGACCATCAATAACAGTAGTGACTGCCAACAAAGGCCGGATGATTGATGTGAAACGGCCGCGCTTTCGTCTGATCATTTCTGTATTTGAGTGCAGCAACCCCCTTTAACCGAAGGCTTTTAATCCCGTCCCCAAACACCACGTTTAGACCCAAATCACACTGAGAGTTACGGCGATAGCTCAGGAATCAGATGTATGTTTACTCTTGTATTCCCTGAAGTTGTGCTCTGAACAAGGTCAGTCATGTTTTCGTGTTTAATCTATCTGGAAAATGAATTAAAACTTAATAAAAGTGGGTAAACTCTCTCTCCCAGGCTGCTGTCCAAACAGAAGAGGGAGATCCAGATGGCGATCCGCAAAAACAAGGAGACCAACGCAGTGTTGACGCGCCTCAATAGCGAGCTCCAGCAGCAGCTCAAGGTCAGCCCATCCTCTGTTTCTTCACACCTGTGGCTGTAGATGCAACCGTAGAGTCTGTGTGCAGGGTTCAGCTGAAGCAGGGTGTGTTTTTCTATGGGAGCGGGTGTGGACGACGTTAGCGGCTGGCCGCAGTGACTTTCTGACATTCCCTCCTCCTCCTCCTCCTCCTCCTCCTCCTCCTCCTCCTCTGGGTCACTGTGAAATGGAGAAAACACACAGCTCCATCAAACGACTTTATGCATTTTCACACAAGCCTGACGGGGCTGTAGCCTTCGTGTTGGCGCCGTTTGGAACGTCTTGGATTGCGCGTCAGGAGTTGACTCCTGCCCAGCTCTGAAATGAGTGTGACAGCAGACGCTTCCACTGGTCCAACTTGGTGAAAAGCTCCGAGCTCAACCGTCTGCTCTGCTCCCCATCACTCACAGCTGAACTAATGGCGCAGACTTGGCTGTTTGCTTTGGGGATCTGCCTGTGGCACACGCACTCACATTTGGAACACATGCTGCATGCCTGTCATTCTCCCCGCAAGTGATCCAGTGGCAAAACCTTCTCGCTCACATGCAGCACTTTTACAGCTTTAATGCAACTGAATAATCAAGCAGCACACATTAAAATAGGCAGTTTGATTATAAGCTAGGTCTGAAGCTTTCATATCGGCATTCTCCTTCCCTCAGATGTCATTTATTCGCTCTAATTCTGCTCGTTCCTCAAAGCATCTGTGGAATTTTGCAGAGAAAGGCGTACGGCTCTTTATATAGACTCAGGCCTTGTTGAAATACCAACCAGCCGTTGGCATTCACAACTGCCTTCTTCAAAATAGAGCCTGGGCTTGTCAGGCATCCAAATGCAGCCGGCTGTGTGAGGAGAGGCAGGAGGCGGCATGAGGAGGAGCAGCTCCTCCGTGACTTTTCCCCGAAAGTTAAAGTCACATTTGAAATGAAGACGCGTGCGTAGTAACCCCAGGTGAAAACATTTTACTGAGTACACTTTGAGCTGTTTTTGTCACCTTCAAGTATACTTAAGTGTATCGTTGAGTTATCGTTGAGTACCACTTGAGTAATACTTGAGTATTTGTGTAAATAGTATGCTAAATTAAAAACTCAAGTACACCAGTGAAAATCAGGAATCATGAGCATTCAAAACACACTTTCAGTACAGTTGTTTTATATCACCAGTGTGTTGGAAATATACTTAAATGTACTTAAAATGAAATGAAATTAAAGTACACTTTAATTAAACACGACTATATCTTCAGTACTTCTACTACTTTTTGACCTGGGACAAATCTTAATGAAAACTCCAGCTCTGTTATCATTCTGAAGGATGAAGTATTCGTCAGTACTTTGATGAACAAACAGGAGACCATGTTTTGAAGCACTGAGAACAGAATAATCTTTGGATGTTGTTCATTCTGTCAAACGCTTCATATTTTGGGGTGTGGGGGCCACTTTAGTGGATTGATCTTATTATAGAGCTCAGTTTACCTCATGAGGCAGATGAATTCACAAGATCGTGAGATCATTTGAGAATCTTTCAAGGCTTCAAGCGATGAGCCACAGAGGTTCGGACCAATCGGCGTCCTCTGATGAACTACTGGCAGCTACAGGCCGGCGTGGTTTAGGTGTGACGACAGCAAGAGCAGCGACTGTTCGTTCAAAAGCAGCAATTGCGGCTCCTAAAAGCGTTAGCGTTAGCTGCTTTAGCATCAGTTCTGTCAGGACTGGAGAGAATTTCTTCATGAAAAGAGCAAAGAATGACCCTGAAGGCGTTTCTTCATGGAAAAGGTTTCGCTCTTCTATCACGTCAGATGGTTCATTAATCTGATTGGTTGAAGTAAGCCCGTGATAGACGATGACAGACAGATGGCTCATCCAATCACCTGCCACATACGGAACAGTTTCCAGGACGACTTCTCACACGCCTCAGTGAACTTGAGTCTTCAGTGCACGTATTCTGGTGTGTTCTTTGGATGTCGTTCATTCTGTCCAACACTTTCATATCTGAAGATTCCATTTCTTGTCCAATGTGCAGTGATCAGAGGTCTTTTGTTTTTGTTTTTTGGTTGACTGCAGGTGGTTCACCAGGAGAGGGTCACCTTGGAGTCCCAGCTGGAGCTTCTGCGGCCCCTGGCCTCGACGTGACCGAAGCCTGCTTTGCCTCACGTGTGTCACCTAAATATATCTCTATCATCCATGAATGTTTGGGCCAAGACACAGAAAGTTGTTGTCTTTTGTCATGAACGCATCATAAATGCAAAAGGGTTGACGATGGGGACAAACAGGGATGTGACTCCAGCGTCGCATCCAGGTGTTACGGTTACTTTTAATGACATTTTGCAGGATTGAACCATCCATTTTTTAATCCCTGTATGATACACACATGTAAAATATCCTGTCAATCATGGTGATGTTCTAACTTATTTTGCTCTTTTTGATTTTCCATGAACCCTGCATCGATTACAATGCATGGAACAGTTTGTGTACATGTTGCCATGACTCAGTTATGTTCTGTGTTGACGATGGGAACTGAAGTCCTCTCAGTGTGGTGGTCCTCTTCATGTGTGGTCTAAAGCAAGTGATGGTGCTACAGATTAGTCTCTGAATCTGGTTACTTTTTGCACTTCAAGTTTAAAAAAATGCACATTTGCAAGGTTGGACTTCATGTTTGAAAGAGCCACAATAGATACGAGCTGGATTTAATTGAGATTTCCAGCCGGCAGCCCTTGTTGTCACCATGTAGCACTGGCACACGAGGCTGCAGGACGCTGAGGAATGTTGACACTTCTCACTCTGGATTTGTATGAAATGTGGACATTTTACTTCAAATTTGCTCCATATTTTAATGAAAGCACTGTGTTGACTTTTTTTAAATGCCCTTATGTTTATGATCATATGAGTTATTTTTGCACTGCAGCCATTAAAAACCATTAAAAACCAAACCAGTGTTAACGGCCAAGAAAAGAAATGAGCACAATATTCATCTTATGTTTTGCAAGATAGATTTCAAAAATTTCTCTGTGTGAGCAGATGTGGTTTTGATTTTATCTATGCAAAGATGTGGTGCTGCTTTAGCTTGCTTTAGACCATTTCTTTCCACACATCCTGATTGTTCATGGTGGTAAATGAAGCGGTCAAAACGTGATGGCATGCTGAATACTGCATGTTTGCTAAAATGATGTGAGCATTGGACTGTAAGTTCACATTAAGTCATGCACAACTGAGCTCTGGGCTGAAGACAATAATCAAACTAATCAATAAAGTTGTCTATTTTTATTGCTTGTAATTCTTTTGTTATACAGATTGACGCATGCTTTTTGTCAATATCTGAAAGAAATGTTGTTTTACCCTTTCACTGCTAACTTGCTCTGAGCAGCATTAATTTGAAAAACCTGCAAAACCTCTTAAGAAATTTATGAAATTGTGTGTTTCCTTAGAGCAACAAGAGAAAACTACCGTGAAATTCCAACAGCATGTACCTCTTCTCACTTTGAAGGCTCAAACGAAGGTGACATCGAAGCTTGGATACATGAACACGAATCAGAGCTCGTTATCATATCATTGGTAGGAGAGAGATCAAACAGACTGCAGTCATAACCCTCTGGCTCTCACATAGCAGCTGTGCTTTCTCCGACACAGACATAACAACCAAGGGTCAAGCAGATCACCACTGATGGCTGTATTCCCAGACCCTCCGCCACCGCCATCCAAAAATATCCACTGACACACTTGGCTCCCATTTAGACGCCTCACGCTTATTTCTCTCTCATTCATGCTGCATTCAGAATCCACACTCACTCCAAGTCCACTTCACTCCAGCAAGCTACTTTGATCAAGATCAAGTACTTTGATATTCATCCAGACATTTGTCCAATGTACAAACATGTTATATCAACATCCTGGTTCTTAGCCCTGCTTGCAGCTGCGCTCATGGGATGGCGATGGCGGTATGTCCACCACTTTAGTCCAGACTGAAATATCTCAACAACTACTGCCATGAAGTTTTGTACAGACATTCATGGTCCCCAGAGGATGAATGACTTTAGTTATCCCCTGAACGTACCTCTCGGGCCACCAGCGGGTCAAACTTTTCACATGCGATGAACTATTTTAACATCTACTGGATTCATTGGCACCAAATTTGGTACAAACATTTATGATGCTCAGATGATGACGCCTAATGACCTTTGTGACCTCTTGACATCCCCCTCAGGATGAATTCTAAGTTTTGTGAGCCTCTGACTCTTCATCTAGCGCGTGTATATAAGTGTTAGCATGCTAATATTAGCATTTAACTCAAAGCCCTCCTTTGCCTGAGTACATCCTCACAGAGTTGCTAACAGCGCTGCAGACTTGTAGTCTCTAGTTTGCATGGTCGATGTATCTTTAATCTTTCCTGGAAGTAGCAGCATATAACTCATTTTTATTTATATGAAGGATTCTGCAAGACTAAACTGAGCCTTGCAGACAAATATGACTGAACGAGTCCTTTCGGGTGATTGAAATCACAGGACAGTTTTAAAGAACGAGCAAAATGAAACACATCCTTAAATCCCAGGAAAACAGCGGAGCGGTGTTGGAGCCTGTGTTAAGGCACTCTGGAATAATACGCCGCTCCCACATCTGAGAGGATGAATGGAGAAAATGAATGAGCCGGAGTGAATGAGTTCAGTCTGGGAGACAGACACGGGATGCCAGACAACAACAAGGCGCTCGTAACTCCTCTGCGCCATAACCAGTGTTTGGCACAGCCCTGCATGTCAATACCTGCCGCATCAACTTCCAGCATCTCCTCCCGTACTGGAGGTTTCATTTCATCTAACACACCAGGAGAGGGTGTGCGTACTCATTAAATCAGACAGCTTAAAAGGGGAGCCATTCTCGCTGAACTATAAATACCACTTAAAAGTGTTTGGTTTGCATTTCAAGATGACAGCTGCACGTGATGAGGAAACTATATGTGTCAGCCATGTGTCCTCTGAGTAAACGCCTGTTTGATTTAATTGCCATCTAGCTATCTCACACAAAGTCAGCAACTGGCTTATTATTATCTGCATGGTTAGTACTATTATTGATTCGTCTAGCTGGAGACAGTGATATTTAGTGCTCTCAGACACAAATAGAAAAAAATCCCCAGTGACAGCCGGGCATCTGTAGACCTCCATATTAATACATGTCTCAGAAAGCACATTTTCACGACCGAATGTTTGATGGTAAATGGCAGAAACTCAAAGTTAATCTAATCAAATGAACTAAGACATGTATAATTTTTCAAGTTCGGTTTAAATAAACGTGCAACGGGCTTCTCAGTAACTTGTATCGCTCCCGGTGGCTCAAAGTTAAAGCTGACCCCTCTCACAACAAAGATTACCAGCTTTTGTCCGTTCAAGTTAGGCCTTTTGTTGCAGCACCATTACTCAAAGATGACGACATACGCCGTTTCTCTCGTCTCTCCTTTGTCCCAGGCCAGGCTTTGCAAAGGTTGCACTTCTGGTGTGGACTTTAGTTAGGCCACAGGAAGGGCTTTTAGGCTGTCACCTCTGCTGATTCTGGCCCTGTCAGCTGGTGGGATTTAGCTAAACACTCATTCAGCAAATGTGAATGAAGCTCGGCCCAGGCTGTCAGGTCTGCACACAGAGGTGAGAGCAAAGATTAACCTAGACGTGGAAATTAGACAGTAAAACAAGAATCCTCAAGGCTTCATCACAAATCGGGAATGAATGAGGGCAATATTAACCCCTGCAAGCTGCACAAATGTGTGTATTTGGAATCGTGTACAAGCTCATCTCGTGATTATTTGAATCCTACTTGAATCTTTGTCAAAACACATATTTTACTGCAGCTTTTGAGCAGAATGCTTGGTCAGATACGCTGCCTGCTTTTGTCTTGACCTTCCCCAGCTTGGGGGATGAGGGAATGTCACATTCAAATCAATGCTGACCTGAAAAGGCATGAGTCCACCTTCATTTCCACCTAAAATACACCATTAATACAGCTGAAGCACGGCGGTGTGACAGAAACCATGTGATGCGTGTACAGGATACACTATGTAAGCTCTAGTTTTTCTGTAAACTCTAAAAATGAGATGATAGTTAAAAGTAGGGCTGCAATAACCATTATTTCCAGTAAATATGTCCATTATGTTTTGATACACAGTGAATTGTTTGGTCTATAAAATGTTAGAAAATAGAGAAAAGTGTCCGTCACAGTTACTCAGAGCTTTAACAAACATATGGAAATGTTGGGGGGGGGGGGGGTTTGTCTGACCAACAGGCCAAAAGCCAAAGACATCCATATTATTATCATAGTGGACTAAAAGCATTGTCAGATATGTAAAGCCGCCGCAGCAGCTCAACAGCGAGGCAGTCCCGATCCAGTAAAGCCCGGCGCTCCGCTCCAGGTTTTCCCAGCGCCTTTTTTTAAAAACCACCTCTACTTTGGAGCAGTGAAAAACACACCAGCATTAAGGCAGCAGATGACCCGGCGCAGCAGCCAGGAGCACAACAGACCTCTCCAACAAATGAAAGGATGGGGGGCATCAGCAGCAGCTGAATTCAGAAAAACTGGATCAGGGGCCGAGGGGCGAGAACTGCCTTCTGCTCACTCTTGGGTCACTTTTATTGGATTTATTCCCCGGTCCACACCAACATGCCATTTGCCAAACGACTCGTGGAACCTCAGTTGCTGTGCAGGTATCAAACCCCAAACGAAGAGGGTCTTCTTTTCGAGGATCTGGTCTCCATCAGTAATGTGGCTCTATCTCGGACCTTGCGGCAGCTGTCGGACCTGGCCAGACATGCCTGCTCCATATTCCAGGAGCTGGAGAACGACCTCACATCCACCAACCAGCGGGTCAGGGGGCTGCAGAGTAAGATTACCCAGCTCCTGCAGACCTCCTCTGAGCTGGACCCCAAACAGGAGGCAGTGCGTGAGTAACTTAACGTTACTTGACTCTCAGTTACTGTGTGTTTTATACCGGAGCTGCCTGCGCACGTCCCGCGCGCGACTCCGGCACGAAGAAAAACACACGAGGAGGCATCCATTCCGCTTTTCAGTTCAGACTGAGGGATGAAATACTACTGAAATAATGGCGTAGATCAAAATAAAGTTAGCTAAGTTTACCTCGAGTTTTAGAACGTTAAGTAAACATAAAAATTATGGCGTACTATCCTAAAAACTGCCTGAAAGTACGATAAAGTTGCGGTAGAGTCACGGTAAACCAGGTTTATTAAGCCAGACTGGTGTTCTGTTTTGTTTTCTCATCTTTTGTAAGCTAAGCTGTATTGTTTTCTTCGTTGTTTTTGTGGATATTAGCCCATTGGTTCATACTGGGAGACACGCGCTGCTGTTTTCATCTGTTCCCACGCTGAGGGGCGTGTGACAGCCTGCCTGCGCCGACTTCATGCTAGCAGCCACTGAGCTATTACACCGCTGTAGACAGCCTGTCTCTCTCCGAGCCACGGTCCGGTGTGCCGGTCAGCGTTCTGGCTTCTTATTATTACAGCGAAGCGGCAGGTGACTGTTAATGACGCACGTTGGTTCTGGCGGGAAGCGGCGTGCGTGCGGTCAAAAACACCACTGATTGTTAGTGTGTTATTATTTGAAAAAGTGACAGTTGGTACCGTTATAATCATGAGTGCACATTGAGCTAAATTCTGGATGCTTCTGGAGTGTTTTAAGTTCAAAATGATGCTCTGCTGTCCTCACGGGTCTCCGGCTTCAACTCTGCTTGGCCACCAGTAAGAATTCATTACCCCGATAACAGCATGTGGCCATAGCCTGGCTCCTGTAGTCTCCGTGTCCCACCCCCCACCCCACCCCGAGTCACTGTGGGGTGATGCGATAGTGTGTGTGTGTGTGTGTGTGTGTGTGTGTGTGTGTGTGTGTGTGTGTGTGTGTGTGTGTGTGGCCATGTATTACTCATGTTGTGGGGACATAAGTCTGTTTACACAGTCACATTGTGGAGACTAAATGCAGGTCCCCACAGTGTAAATTGTTGAATTTTAGGCTGAAGACTTGGGTTAAGGTTAAGTTAAGGGTTACGTCTATGTAATGTCCCCATAAATTATGTATACACGACTCTGTGTGTGTGCGCCCATGTATTACTGAAGTTGTGGGAACATAAATTTGTTTACACAGTCACATTGTGGGGGACTTGCTGTACTTGTGGGGACAAAATGCAGGTCCCCATAATGTAAATTGTTACATTTCATGGTGAAGACGTGGGTTAAGGTTAGGATAAGGGTTAGGGTTAGGCAAGTAGTGGTTGTGGTTATGGTTAGGGTATGTCTCCAAGTAATGAGTCTATGTAATGTCCCCAAAAGCGATGGAAACATGGCTGTGTGCATGTGTGTGGGTGTGTGTGTATTTATGTATAAACCTACTCTCCAGGAAGCATTTGAGCCACCTGTGCACCTCAGAATTGTTCAGCCCGAAACAGTCCCTCCAGCTCGGACATACCCCAGTGGATTTACCCTGCCTTAGTTTAGGTTCAGCAGGTCCATGCATGTTCCCCGGACCCTGCTTCCTGTGGTCTGTGAATGGCTTAGTTTGCCTGGAGGTATTTCTCTGCCGCCTGCCATCAGACCCCTCTTAAACCTGATGTCTGCTGAGATTTTGGTTTGCCAGAATTTGCTGAGTAGCTGTGCTGGTCTGTTAACTGTTAAGTGTCATGTTAAGTGCAGTCACAATAAGCTGACCACTCGCAATATGTCCGTAAATCTCCTGAGTCGTCTCGGTCGTATCTAGACGTTGTAAGTCAAAGGGAACTGGATTTGCTGCTCGGTCTTGAGGACAGTTTGAGGCTGATCCAAAGAGGCTCCATCAGTTCATATTTGCAAGTGCGCTCCTCTCTGAGCTGGGATTCAACACAGAGTTAATGGATGATCATAAGTGACACGGTTTCTTGTTTCTTTTGGTTTGTCATGGTTTTCTTTCCACTCCAGCTCTCCGTATCCACCCAGACTCCATGTAAATTAATTTGGCAAGCTGCTTTGATAAAGCCAACTCTTAGAATCAGTTATTACAGCATGTTGGAATTAGAGTCATATTTTATGAATAAAGTACTCACAGCTCAGTTTGTGTTTAAGCTGCTGTAGGACGTTGACACTAAATGGTAAAATTATAGTCAAATGACTTACTGCCTGCTGCTCCAGCGTGGAATTAATATATTGGAATGGAATGATCGAATCCCCTCGCACTACATGTTGTTGTGCAGGAGGTCCTGCGTGCTTGGTTTTCAGATAACACCCTTTGGCCTGGAAAAGCCTAATTACTCTTAATTGTGCTTTTCATGTTAAACAACAGAGCCCTCCCTCATCTGAATGACAATTAGTGTAAATGGGGCAGTTCAATGCACTGAGGGCTCAGTAGGCGGGGGTGGGCTTTTATGATGTGGCCCCAGAGTGACTGCTGAAGACGCAGCTGCAGATGCCATGTTGGATTTTACAGAATCAGGTATTGACCCACCGGTAAACTACAACAAACGCTGTCCCACGTAAGCCACCTTGCTGTTTGGAAGAAGTTTGTCTGGTGGTGCGGACAAGTACCACTGGTGTGGCTGTTTTCCATTTCCCTCTGTGGTAATATTTGTGTGCGGACATATTTTTAAATGCTCGGTGCGATGCTGACACATTTAGGTCAAACGACTTGGTTTGCTGGGAGTGCAGCATCTCTCACTTTTGCTCCATCTCATATCGAGGCTTTTATTCTCCATCAACAACACCAGCTGCACAAGAGGCGGCCATATATAGACAGTTAACTGTACGTGATTGATTGACGTGGCTATTTATACGGTGCAGTCCAACTAAATAACAGCAGCGATTCCTTTAAACAAACAGTATACAAATGTTTCTGTGAAGAATAAGAAGAGGCTGTCTCCATTTGCAAAGCTGTTTATCCAAATCCACGTGAAACACTCTTTCTTTCTCGTCCTCTGTCTTGTATCCTCTGCTTCACACACACTTCAACACACATTTACACACCAGGAGCCTGGCATGTATCCCTCAGCTCTGTGTTTGGACAGCTCTCCTGTGACACCCCATCAATGTCTGTGTTTGACTACCATCAGAGTGCCTCGGCCAGACCGGGCTCTGCAGTGCAGGCCCATGTCAGAGCACTCTGCTGGGTTTTAAGTTACACTGGCTCAATGTGGAGGGGGAGCTGTAATACTTGTGGCGGCAAGTGGCCCTCTGGCTTTTCTGGTCCGAGAGCACATGGCTGGCAGTTTACCACATTCCTTGTACAGACTGCTTCAGAGACTTCCTCGCAATACCAAATAGAGGAAGACACAGATCCGCAGAGTAAAACTGAGAAAAACTTTAAACACAGTAGCACTGATGATACATTTCTGGGACTGTGTTTTGCTCTTTCTGCTCATTACAGATACAAGAACAGGATCGTGTTACATCCATCATGCATTAGTGTTGCAAGCTGCATGTGCACAGTCTTGCATGATAATCTTGTGACTGTAAAGCAGCAAGTTGAAAGTGATAAGTTGTGTTATCGGTTGTAGTATTACAACATAAACCTTCTGTACAACTGTAACTCAATGAGAAAATGCTTTGAACAAGACTTGGCACGGTGCTTTATTTCAAACCTGTGTGCATAAAAAAGTTGAACTCAAAGTTATGTACACCAAGAAAAAGTGTTTGCAAATGACTCCGCATGAAAGCACAACCACAGTCTATATCTAATCTTTTAGATAAGTACACTGCATGTGTACCGCTGCTAGTAGACATAACTTTGACCATGTGCAGAATTCACAGTTCCCTCGTATGTTTGGAGATTTTATTCTGAAAGCAGCCATTATTTAACCAGTTTGCTTTAAATTTGGAGTTCCACATTAATAACTGTCAAGAGCAGTCAGCCTAGATGTTGGGACTCAAAGAAATCAGCTTATAAACGATACCTTGCTTGACAGATACTCCATGTGACAGAACGTTTAAGAAAACACAGGAGCCTGCAGCAGAGACGGTTTCTCACTCGCTTAAAGGTGCTTTATGCTTTCCGCTGTGCTGCTTCTCTGCTTGCCTAAAAAACCCCTTAAGTAAGATTGAGCACCGTGCATTTGTGCTCTGCAGTTACCATCCCCTCCGTCTCTTGATGTCACTTCATAACCAGTCTTCCACTTCAGCACCGTGACGTTCGTGCGGCTCTGTGAGCCTCGTGGCCTGGAATGACAGTTTCTGTGGACGGCAGTAGTCCATCATCTATGCTACTACAAACTCCACCAGAGCAGTTTAGACCATGAAAACACATTAGCCTGCTGACAGTCCTTCCCTTCTGCATTTCATTGACCCAGTCAGGCCATTACTGGGACTTTGATTTACGTGAGGCTGCAACAACGAGTCATTGCAAGCTCTATTCAAGGTCAATAGCAATCTGTGTTAGGATGCACAATAGCGCTTCAGATGAAGTAGAATGAAAATATTTTATCAGTGAGTGCATTTTTATCGGTGGTGTTCTCTCGAGTGAATCCGTGTTTATTTATCAAGTAGCTGAGTTAAATATGTGTGGTGGGAACAGATGCGGAAAGAAGGTAATGCCACCCGTGTGTTTCCATAACGTGAACACAGACTTTAAATCATTCACGCAAAGGAAAGACGTGCATCAGTGAATCTTGGATCACATTTTAGAAGAAGATCGAGAGCCTTTACTCATCTTTTCTCTTTCATTATCACAACTGTAAGCATACTTCTGCAGGTCCAGGCAACCTGCCGTTGATATAGTACCCCTGCTAATTATAGAGCGGATTTCAAAGACTTGCTCATTTATTCCTGCACCTTCCCCCTCTTCCCAGACAGAAGGCCTAGACAACCATGATGCTTTGCCCCGTTGTTTTCATTCAACTGTCTGATAGCGAATGTCACCTTTTCATATCTTTCTACTTCCTCCTGGTTTATATTCAGCACTCTGACTTTGCATTTCTGGGACGAGAGTATGAAGAAAGTACCAAACTATGAACAAACCAGTGGCTTTGTTCAGTATTCTACGCAGTAACCTGATAACATGGTGTAAACACTTCATTGTCAGCAAATTATTTTCATGCCAGAGTCATTTGACATTGAAATGAGAAGTGCGGTCTTTGCACCAGGTTGAACTCAAGGTTTCACGAGGCTCCATTAACTATGTGTGTGTCTCAGCACCTCAGCCTCGGTGGATCGCTCAGCCTGCGATTGAAGTGGTTTCTGCTGAACCGTTCTGTCAAGTCAAGCATTCCAAAAAGCCAATGACCAGGAAACCACAGTGCTCGCCTGCACTTACGGGACCTTGCACCCCACACGTGCTCCCTAAATTGGCCTGGATGGCTGGTGTGATTAGGGCAGATGGAGGGGAAACTGGAGTTAGGGGGTGAAGATGTGTTTGTTTATGAAAGGAGACATTTTGTTAAAATTAAGGTGAAGGTTTTTCATTGCTTTGCTGGAGGGAAACGTGTGAGTGATTACACTTTACATTCCTGCGGTGGGACCCTCCATGAGAGCAAGTGCCTCTGAGGGCTGGCGTCTATACACTCACCTACAAGCTAAATCTTCTGTGTATTTTCAGGTATATAGAACAACATTTGGTGCGTAGTGTGTTTAGGGCCTCTCCTCTGGAATGTATGCATGTGAGCCTGTAACAACAGGCTCGTTCAGAGGAAGTTAAGCTCCAGTTTGTTGTTGGTGAGAGTGGATTGTTTTTTCTGCTGCAGGATTTGGGGACCATGATAAGCTATCCCCTTTCCCTGAGGTGTGTGTGTGTGTGTGTGTGTGTCTCATACAAGCGCTCACACTTATTAATTAACATTCCCCAGCGGTCATTAGTCTTTATGGAGTTCAGAGTATGGAACTGGGAGGCCAGCAGGACAATTCAAGCTTGTCCTGAAATTGAGGTGTAGGGGGCAAAGTCATCTACCCCCTGACCTCAAAAGCCCGCTGACCTCGAACCCCCCCTCTACACACCCCTTCAAAACACAAAAGAGCAAACACAGCCGCCCCCATCTTTCTTATCACTTGGCCTTTTAAGACTTGACCGGCCAATTAGAGTGGATTTAATGTTTGACATGATACTGAATAGCCACAGGTCAGCAGACCGGCAAAACCCGGTCCAGGGCCAGGGATGATTAAACTGTCAAAGTCAACTCAATGACTTAAAGTCTTCAGTCCAGGTTGTCACTCATGGCTGAAGAAAAACTGAGCCATGAACAGCTGCATGGATAACTTTGGATGTTTTTTGTCTTTTACTTCCTCCAAGTTTTCCCAGTTTTAAAACTTAATTTTATGCATTGAAAACTTGAACTACACAAAAACAACTTTGAGTCACAAACAATTTCACCTGTAGTACTTCACAAAATACTGTTCTTGTACTAAAAACAATTTATTACAAGTACTGCTTGTAATATTCGACACAGAATGTAGATCACCTCTATTTATCTCTGTTCTTGTCTCTACAACATCTACCACATGTAGCTATTAATCATCCTACTGTAGCTGAGACTACGAGATTTTCTCCAGAAATCAAATAAATACACGCCTGACTTCAAGCTAAACTGACTTTATTGTAGCATGCAGTTTACGACACCCCACCGCATTCTTTTCCGTGGCAACCTGGAGAAATATTGACAGCCCACAGGGCAATAAAACTATCGTCAGCTGCTCTTTGTCTTGCCGCCACTAGCCAGAAGCATTTCAGGCCACCTGCGTAGGTTTCCTCTCCCAAGTCAGACTGTCTTTAAATGATAGGATCTCCTGCCCGGCTTTTGTGCTCCTCTGCAGTCCCTCCTCCGAGGCCACTAAAGTCACAAAGACAGACTTAAATATTACGCAAGGGAATTATTCTTACAGAAATCTTAAGACAGATCATGGTATCTTTGCAGCAAGGAGTCAAGTAAGATTCTCGTGAACTCTCCTTTTCTTACCCCACGTAACGAGTTTCCTCGCTATCTGATGAGAGAGATTAGTAGGAAGTGAAAGATAAAGGATCTGTGACACAGAGTGAATCACGGCTCTATAAAAAGAGCCTTATAATAGATAAATCCTCCCACTTCTGTTACTAGTAGGAAGTCATACCCTGCAGTGAATTGTCGTCTGTAAATGATCTGCACATGCAAATCAAAATTTTTTAACGGACGCTTTAAAAAGATCTTCTCATCTGACATTAGGACAAACCTAAGGCTTAAAAATGCTGCGTGGTGGGGAAGATGTGAGTTCACTTGGTATTTTAACAGGAAGGAAACACATGTGAATTTGCCATGCAGGTGTTTAGACTGGGATTTGACTGGAATGTGATCTCCCCTCACCTCACCTCTGTATCCGAGCCCGTGGATCAGCCAGGTTGAGTCTTTAAAGTTGAAAGAGCCTTTCATCAATCATCCCACCATCACACAAGTGATGCAAAGAAGAAAGCACCTGATATGAGGGTGGGTGTAAACGCTGGACTCACCAGTTTAGCCGACGGCAGTTTGATCTGTCGGATTTGTCTTCACACGTACAATCTCTGGCATTGGGTTTTCTTTTCAGCCTGGTGGGACAGTTGGAATAATCTCGTCAAAGCTGAGAGATATTCAGCTTTATTGTTACAGTTTTAATTGCATTATCTCCCTCGGTAACAGAATGTTTAAAGCACCCTGGCAGCTGCTACTGCTATGAGTTCAGGGTTTTGATGCTGTTATTTTAAGGAACAGTTTATCATTTTGGAAATACACTTATTAGCTATCTTGTTGAGAGTTAGATGAGTAGAATAACACCACTATAATGTCCTTCTATTAAATATGAGCTACAGCCAGTGGACAATTACTTTAGCTTAGCTTAAATACAAGAAACAAGGGGATAGAGCTAGCCTGGTTCTGTCCAAAGGAAGTCCCTGCGCTCGGCCAACAAGTATTTCAGCACATACTCGTCAGCTGATAGAGCCTAGCTGCACAGCTAAGTGGGCTAATTGGCTAATGGCAGCCATAGATACATTAGCTACAGCAAAGAGTATAGTGAGCAGCGGTTAGTGGTCACTCTGGTGATGTGCTGCCCCCTGTTTGTTTGGAGTGACCTTCGACAGGTGGTCCATTCTTACATATTACACCTTTAAACCATCAAGATACTACTTAACTTGTTAATAGGTGGATTTTTTAAGGGCCAGACTAGCTGCCTCCCAGTCTTTATCCTAAACTAAGTCGTCTTATATTTGTTGGTGGCGAATGGCTGTCTGACCCAATAAGCCGTCCTCTGCTCTCTTCATAACTGCCATTTCAGGCCAGACTCCCTCCTCATGGCCTTATCTGCTTCCCGCTGTGTTTGTACCGTCCTGTGGGCCCTCACTTGTCACGCTGATTTACACTTTTAGTGCAAGAAGTGGAAGGCACCCTGTAGCAGTCTGGTGGAGTGCTTATGAACGAGCGTCACTGACCTGGACGGAGATTTTTGGTGCTCTGCTTCTCGTCACCTTTCCGCAAAGTAACAGCATGACTTTTGTGTCTTTTTCTAACTCTTATCTTTCCAAGACTAGTTCTGCAAATGCCAAATCGCGCCTTGTAAATCAACAGTTTTTTAGCAGATGGGAATTGTACTTCGTGCACTCTTCATTTCGTGCCAGATGTGCATCACTTTAATGCTCCAGATAGCACTAGTTGTGGCACTGAGAATGACCTGAGGCCTCCACACAGGCTTTCCTGGACAGGTCAATGCGAGAGGACGGCTCTCCTCCACCCGGCTTATTGTGCTTTGAAGCACACGCAAGTTCACCCTCCTGCACTGGCTTTTGTTCCTCCCTCCTTTATACCCTCCTCCTCTGGGATATTTCCTCGCCATCCGGATTCATCCTTTATCCTTGCCAGTAATTTCTGTGCCTGCCCGTTCCCTCAGGCATTTTGTATACTTTGTTCTTCTCCTCTGACTGCTTTCTCTGAGATTCTGGGTCTCTCTCTCGCTCTCACTCATCTCTGTATCCCAGTTTCTTATTTTGAGATTCAGCCAGACCCGCTCCCAGCAGCCCCACTGGGGAGAGACCGCCCCGCTATCGCAGCAAAAAGTGCTTTGCCATAAAAATGGATGACCCGCTCTCCATTATGTTCTGCTTTTTAGTGAGCAATTCTCTTTTATTAAACATTTACTGACTACTGATCAACCCAGAATGGATGCCTTTTGCTCTGGGGACAGTTGTAGTGGTTAATATTTGATACTGTGCATGAGCACTGATGTATAAATCACTGTGCAGTGTCGTAACAAATGACAGCTTCATATCTGAGCCCACTGCACCCAAATGAGTAACCAAATGTTCCTTGGCTCATCCTGAAAGAGTAACAAGGGTCTTTTCATATCCAAGTAAATTCTTTTCGTTTCAATTGTGGCCCTTGTTACTGATCTCATGACACATCAAACTTCCACAGTCTGCTACACACAGGTCTTACCATTAGATGTTTACTTATGAGAAAACAGGAAATTCTATCTTACCATCAATCTATCCCATATGTGTTCTTTCTCAAGAAAGATCCAGTTTCCAGTCTGAAGGTTGCACCCTCACGGCTCACTGGGGAGTTTGGACTTGGAGGGAACTTCCACTGACATCCGAGGAGAAGTTAATGAATGTAGTGAATGAGACGCTGTATTGTTGCTTTTCCACAATGGAGGTGCAGCAATTGTTAAATATTCCTACTTCACCTGTTTAGATCAAGATAAGATAATCCTTTATTAATCCCACAGTGGGGAAATCTGCAGTGTTACAGCAGCAACAGGGATAGTGTAAGAGTAAGAAGCATCAGTAAATACAGATTCTAACATAATGCGGCATTGTGCCTCCAAAACTGTCTGGAACTGTGGAAAAATGGTGTAATTCTACCACAAACATCAGCCATGTTTACTGTACACTTGAGATGAAGGAGCACAGTTCATCAGCAGTCACATGGAGGGATGAGTGTAAGTAATGCAGAGTACACAGCTTTGGTGTGTGATCAGCATGTTCATACTCCCATAACTATGAACTTATTGGGAGGGAGAGACTGGAAGACAGAAAAGAAAGGAAATAGTATTTTGGACAAACCCAGTTTTATATCCTCCATCATGGCTGCTGTCGGGCTTTTGTGATGATTTGCCCAGTCTTTTCTTGGCAGCCGCTCTACGTCAGGCATGAAGCCATCACAGAGCAACTTACTATAATAGTTAATGCTTCATTTGTAGTTATACAATGTTAGATAAATCAAATCAGCTTATTCTTTGGTTTGCTGCTTTTGCTTAAAGAGTAATATCAAGAAAATAACTAGCATGCTTTTGAAAAAAGTCGGACAAACCGATCGTACTGAAGGGACTGCACCTCAGAGCAGAGCGATAAACAGGATCTACAGTACGGGATGGGAAGAAAATTGCTTGGAAAGCTTCTCGGCTTCCTCAGTTATTTTGGTAAAGTTATGAATGCTGTGGGCGACAGTAAAAACCAGGAATCAGCAGCGAATACCAAAGTCTGAACGCAGCCAAAAAGAACAACTGCGACTTCAAACAAGAGTCGGTATTTGAATAATCCTTTGATGCCACAGTGCAAGGTGTGTAACAGTGATGCCAAAGGTCATTATTACAGCTGGCACAGCTTTCACTTTTATACTCATATGAAACATGACCTTGTGGAAAGTGGAGACAGTCGCTCTAGTTTTCATATATATGTGCGTCCGCGGGTGTCAGTATTTGTACACATTACATTTTGGTCTGGATTTGTCTTGAACAAGGTTTACACTTTTAGTGACTACACTTGTGGTTTTGACTTGTTTTCACTGTCAGACCCTGGAGAAATCGTTCCTGGAAATAGCTTTTCATAACGAGTCATTTATGGGAAAGGCGAGGGCTGTTGGCCTCTGTTGCATCACAGAACTAATGGAGGGTCAGCCTGCTGTGGATTGTTCACATCAGTTTGTCCGATTCCCTCCCTCAGGCTGTATCTGAAATGGTAGCTGGACATGGTGCATGGGGGAAAGTACCTGAAGGTGCTGCTGTGTTGTTACCAGCTGATAAGCCCCATCTGTTGGCCGTCAGCCCAGGAGCCCACAGCACTGTGGAAGGTGTCTTTCATTAGGAGCACGGACTTTCATTTGGACTCCCTCCTCCTGCAGGAAAACTCCCAAGAATACTGCTAAACTGTAACCAGACATCAGGATTTGTTTGTGTGTTTCAGTGTAACTTTTTCCTTGTGTGAAACTGAGGTATTTTGAGAAATGCGCTTTCTTTCCACTTCCTTAACTTCCCCAAATAACTCTGTCCAGTGTGTTTTACAAGACCATTTTAAACATCTTACAATAAAAGTTATGAGTGGCAAATCCTGCCGACCAGCTGAACCCACGTGATTCTGAGGAGGCAGAGCAAGTGAAGTTTGATCCTGATTTCATGGACGCTGATCTTCACTGGTGCTTGTTTTGCTGCTTCACAGAACATTTGATTAAGTAGTCAAACGGCCAATTAGGACTCAGTCATGATGTGTATCAGTCTATCTGTGGGAAACCGCTACTGCAGCATGATAAAGATATGCACATTTCCTCTCCATCTTGGAACTAGAGAGGCGGATTTTGTGGCTGTTTGGCCTTCAAAACCTTTTCTCTGCTTTGGACGAGGCAAATCACCCACATCCATCCGTGTTTGAGAGGTTTGTCCTGCTGTTCACACGCTACAAATTTGATGAGAGAGTCTTTCAAAGCAGTCTGGGATACATTTGCATTCAAACTATGCTATTAGTTGCATTCAAACACATGGTGCTTGACCAGTGGTCACACTTGTGACCCAAACAGCCAAGGCTGATTTTAGGTCGAAGCATGAACGAACCCACTCCCCACGGTCTCCACCCGCCACTGAGAGCAAAGTGGACATGAGTCAGATGATCCCTCCAGAAAAGACAGAGAGACATATGTCTGACTGAAATCCAGAGATATAAAAGCACTTGTGCAAATGAAATGGAAAGCAGGGCTTTGAATGGCTGCCATGCTGAAACAGACCAGTGTTGGGGCGAAGGTCTACCCTCGCAGATCTCTTTGTGCAGGCGAGCTGCCTGCCAGCTGGCTGGCTGCTGGGAAGTTTTGTGTGACTCATTACCTCTCCATTGAGGGACACAAAGCCAGGCCGCACTCACCCATCAGAGCTCAGAGTCTCCCAGCCTCCCGTTTTCACCTTAACGTCGGGTCAAGTTCACGGCTCCCATGCTGGGATAACGCCTGGCGGCCTCATCGTCCGGCGGCCAATCAGCAACGGAGATCTTGGACACGGGACCTGTTTGAATAAGGCTGTCAGTAGGAGTTTGCTCCATTCACTTAATGTTTGGGCAGTTACCTCGGCAGCACTCTGTCTAAAGGAAGAAATGCAGCGGTTGAACCCATTTGGCCGTACACATTGATGTCCATTGATTTGAATTCTTTCACTCCATGTGTCCTTAGAGTGTGCCTCCATCTCTTCCCCGCTTTATTGCCCGTCTGTTTGTTCTCTTTCAAACTAAATGCCACAGTGGCACCAGCTTGTGACAGAAATGTCTCATTTATCACCTTGATGATGCCTGTTAATTCCTGTCATAAAGGCGTAGTTGTCTTTGTTCAGCCAGTGAACCGTCGTGTTAGTTTGAACGAGGTGAACCCTGAGGTGGGGAGCTGTACGAAGAACTGTTATGTTTTGAAGGTGTGTTTTAAAAGGTGCAGCGTTAAAGGGAGTGCATAGAGGTGGATCAAAGACGACTTCGTTCTGACAGATGAGAATAACATGTTGTAATCAAAAGCATGTGCACCATGTTTTGGGAGATCCAGGTTGTAGAGGGGAGCTGCGATGGAGGTGTAGATATGGTGTGAAAAATGGCTGCTGTGTTATTCTGGACTTAAAAACATAATAAACTGCATTCCGAGGCTTATGGATTGTGATGACTTATCAAAAGCAGCACCGGTTTCTCTGCTGTTCCTTGCTCTCACTCGCAGACTGTGGGTTTGAGAGTGTGTGGACGTTTCTTTGTTGTAAACCGGCTCATATCAGGTTAACCCTCTATCTAAATGTGGGAACCTGTGAGACATTGCCAGGACCATCTGTGACTCCGCAGATGGCCCTGCTTGTTAAAGTGGGCCATGGTAGGACCCTGTCGTCTACCCAGGACGGGACAATGGAGATTACGGGTGTCTGATCTCTTGGTTTAAACACAGTCTGAGGACTGCAGGGCACAGGGAGGGGCACATTGCCCTGATCTTTGCATTGCACCACTGTTGTTTCATCCACATCAAGGAATTATAAGAAGCACAGGATTTGTCGGGCTTCAACCAAGTCATTTACCCTGCGACTGCGAGTGACTAAGATGTATTTACAGAACACAAGTTGTCTCATGTTTATGAGGCTGAGTTGGAGAGTCAAGTCTCAATTGAAGCTCTGTAGGCTTTTCTTCTTTGTAGGCCATTTGTCCTTCAATGGCACCCGTGTTGCCTTTTGTTCTGTCTTTTTATGGAGGCTTTATGTTGGGCTTTGGGAAGATTGTTTTCAAGAAAGTGGCAATCATTTACAGAGGTCCAGAAATGTTGGTCCTTTTACTTCTTTAATTATTGCCTCAAGCTGTGTTTCCATCTAATTATCACATGAATTTGAAGCAAACTTGCAAAAAAGAAAAACTAAAGCGAATTTGGCTCATTTCTAGAGGAAATAAACGAGAGTACGCAAAGTACAGTTTCATCAGAAGTTGGAGGTATTTAGGCTACATTATGCAAAGCTGTAATAAACAGAGTACAGGAAGCAGATGCTGCGAACCGGAAACAAAACCAGCCTCGAAGAAGAAGATGGAGGAAAACCAGTGGCCTGGGCCGCAGAGGGCTTCAGGGGTTTTTTCGATTGGGCTTCTTCACTCTGAGTGCAAATGGATGAGCACTCATGACTTACATGTTTGTTATGTCAGAACTTGTTTGTGTTTGTGTTTACACCTCCTATTAAGTGCATTAACTCTTTTTCAGAAAAAGACAAAAACCTTGTTTATAATGCAGTACCTGTGCACATAAATCTACAGTGATGGAAATGCGGCCATTGTTTGAAGCATTGCTCGTCTTGTCCATATGAAGCGCACATACCCACACCCTATTTGGTGTTCCTTGTTTCTTGATTGTTGTTTATGTTGGTGCCCTGCCAAAGAATGATGTGTGTGTTCAACCTGAATGGCTGCCAGAGTGAACCGACGGGGAGTTTGCAGGACACACACTACTCTTATAGGCAGGAAGGAAGAAGTTAATTTTTCCTTAACCAAGATTTATGGCTGACAAATGCACTCTCTTTTTAGTGACACTTTCACACCTAGAGCACACAGCTTCTGGGCAACGAGCAGGTGCATCGTGTCAGTGTATATATGGAGGGCGTGTTTCTTTCTAAGCAGTTCGGGCATTTAAACCAACTATTTGTTTATGACATGTGTGCATGCATGCATAGGGGATTATGTTTCAACGTCACCTCCTGTTCTTACACCTCAGGGGGTCTACAAGTTAAAGGAGCACTGATCCTGATCTTATTAAGGAAGTGTTGGAAAGCCAGTGAGAGTTTAAAGGAGCAGGCTGAGTCAGACTCGCTTGGCTGCCGTATGTGCAAACTGATGCGCTTCAGCTTTGGCTATTTATCAGGGTGGGAAGAAGAAATCAGTCTGAGATGAATATCCCCATTAGTGTGATCATGGAGTAGAGATATTGTTTTCCAAGTGTGTATTTTGGCATGAGGTTGAATACTGAGATATTGCACAATAATCACTTGACTGGTTCCTCTTCCCACAGCTTTTGTTTTCATGACCTCTGCCACGAGAATGCTTAAGAAATCTGAGATGGTGGGAATGATCCAACACTTAGGTATCCAAGAGTGATTTACCTCGGTGGTCAAGCCCTCCTCATCCGTGAAATACCTTTTAATTTATGACTTCATGTCAGGGAGTGAAACTAAGAAAATACCCCAGGGTGACGTTTCAATCTAAATGATAGAGGCTACATCGTGCTGTAAATCAGCGATTCATCCCATTGTCATTCTTGATCGATGTTTTTGTCTGTAGAACAAGATATTCATAATAACAGCCAATGAACATAGGGCTGAGCAGTAAAATATGGTCAGAGAAAATTTCTTCAAGATGTCACGAGGTGGCCTTAACGCTTGGCTGAAGCCTTTGAAAGCCTATTGATCGTGTCATATTGCACACAAAGCCAAATCAGATTTCATGCCAAACAGTCGTGACAATGAAAGGCCACATAATTCAGACTGTAAGAGCCATTAAATCAGGGTTTAGTCAGTCATTCACTCTTCCATCCCTCCTCAGCCCATCTCAGTGCCTCTATTATGTTATAGACTTGGGGCATCAGACTCCACTCAACAGACAACAATGCATTCTAATAGCAATACATAGGGACGCATGCCTTTCCAATGATGTCATGTGCAGTCAAGTACGAACTCTGCCGAGCTTCTTCTTTGAAAGGCAGGGGGCAGCTGCTTCCTCCTTCTCCATCTGTGAAACGTATATGTCCAGCATGAGCCTTTGTTGCTCAGTGGCGATGGCACTGACCCAGGGTCAGGGGTTTGAATCCCGCTGCGGCTACCCATTGTGAAAATATGCACACTCATTGCATTTTAATACAATTTAATTTGGGCCAGGTGTCGTCTCGGCGGCTTCATAAAAGAAGCCGCAATGTCAAAGATGATTCGACAGGAAATGGAGGGTGAGGTGCAAATGGAAATGTGCAGAGGGATAAGAAGTGGCATCAACAAAGCAATCTGTCTATTTTGAGTGTGGGCAGAGGGAGTGTTCGGCACGCAGTCTGTGTTTTCATACTGCCTATCATCCTCTTTCACAAGAGTAGGCTGGTTATTTCTCCCCTGAAGGACTTTGCCACTGAGTATTTTCAGTGATCAAGCGCTGGCTCATAGACATCAGCTCTGACTACTTTTAACTGCACAAACTTTTCGTCCGGGCAAACCGAAGCTGGGTTGAGCACGCCCAAAAAACATTTGATGGTCATGAGTAACATCTGCAAAATGAGAATAATTTGCAGGTTGTGAACAAGTCAACAGCAAACCCACCAGGACTCATGGGTGATTCTTAAATGCAGTATTTAGCCAAATGTCGTGGTGACCTGGAGACAGCAGTTGATCTTAACTCATCAGTGTGTCTCAGCAAATGTTTGCACAGTGCAGTATTTCAGCGTCCTTCATCAGTTTTACACATGAGCTTGAAAGCAGAGGTCGGTGTGAGCTGACAGGAGGCGTCCTGACTTGGTATTGACTGTTTCTATGACAGCAGTAAACTCAGTAAAACTTGCACCCCATTTATACCTGGTATTAAAATCTGGTTATGTTACCCGGATACTCGTGTGAAGGCTACTCTGTGACATGGTAAATTATATGGCTTGTTAAGAGCAGATCAACACACACTGTTGCACAGTTTTTTATTGCTGTTGTTATTCATTTCACTCCAGTATCGCTTTCATTTTTCACGCAGTTCTGCTGAGAAACGCATCTTGTGGTGTTTTCATGGTGCAGAATAAACACATAATCACTAATTAGAGGCCCGTCTCTTTCAGCCCTCTTGTTTGCTCGCTCTCTAAACTAAACCTGTATTTTATTTTAGCTTAAAAAAAGTATCTGTATCACTGTCATGCCTACCTATCAAAGATCTGAACACGGTAGAAGTCAGGCTACCTCTCGATGTGGTCAGACGAATTATACCCTGCGTTAACATGCGTTTCTCCTTACCTGGATAACTTGTCTGGATACAGGTTGAATTTTGATAGCAGGTGTAAATGAGGTCTTGGACTCATGGACCCATGACTTACATTGTCATACAAGTCCAGATTTATGGGTGTGTTGAGGATAAATTGTTTTCTGGCCGGGTATGTGATGGTAATGGGTTTACAGCAGGTTTTATGGCCTCATTTGCTGTATCACAATGTGGAGAAATACACCCTCTTTTAAGATCGAATAAAAATTGTTGTGTTTGGCAGCTGCAGAATGATTCATGCAGTCAAAGTTAACTTTGTTTCCAAAGTTTTCCGTCTGTTGACTCACATCTGCTGACGTCTGGTGATGGCCGTCTAAGTGGAGCAACTGAACATGACTTAAAGTTGTTAATGTTGCATTAGCTGTGTTGTTTTTGTGGGTTTAATTTGCAAGTGGTGACAGTCTGGATTGTTGGTGGCTGGTGTTGTAATCGTGTTGCTTATGTTGACATGGAAGGATGTCTGTGGGAGGAGCGCTGATCACTGGCACAATGAACCTTTTCACCAGACCTTTATGATAAGATGTCCAAAGGAGGTCAGCGCTCAGACCCTGGAATTTCACATCTACCTTTGGAAACATGAGGACCGTCCAGAATCTGCAGAGTGTGACTCCTTATTTAGAAATCAGATTTTTTTTTTTTAGGTAGAGCTACTGGGTAACAAATGAGTCACTGCAATGAATTTGCATATTCCCCTGATCCCCTAGATTATGGTGTTTTATTTAATCTGTCTTTTATGACGCTGTGTCTGTTTTTTGGGGTTGTGTCATCGTCATCAGAGGCTGCTCTTTTTTTTCTCCTAATCTCTAATCTAAAACTTGTTTTTGTTGTGGCTCGTAGGCCTACGCCGCTCCTGTCGCACCGCATGGCTTGTGTTGGTCACGGTCATCGGTGTGAGTCTCGAAAATCAGAACGGGGAGTGGCAGGAGGAGAGTAACCTTACAGTCCTGACATTCCCAAAGCCCTCAGGGTGAAGGAATAGAGGGGTGACGGGGGATACATTCCTCTGAGCACAGATGTGACCCGTCCATCTGGACTTTTACTTTCCGCGAGGCCGCTGAGCTGATGGTGTAACAGAGGAAACTGGAGGTGTGATTCTGTCATTTTGCTCGTGTTTCTTGTCAGATATCACACCACAAACACAGTTTTCACACCAAAGAGAGCGACAAGCCTAAACCACAATCCACCGAGACCTAATTTCCCTCCATAAACAAACTGTGGAGGAGCCTCCAGAGGGACCTGTCTAGACCACGATTACTCATTGTTCATAAATACACTTGAAGCTCAGCACATCAGATCAGGGCTGATTAAAGGGCTGCTGTGAGGAGTTACGCAAGGTAAAGCAGAGCAGCAAGCCTCAGTATGACCTTAAAACTGTTCTCCCGACATGTCATGTGAAAGGTCCCGACAGGCTCGGCTGCAGACGCAGAGAAAAGAGGAAGCATGTGGTGGATCAGGCATCCAGCTCTGCAGTAATCTGATACTGGATCTTTCCTGTGGTATCAGTCATCATCGCATCATTATTTTCATTTCAGATCAGAAATGGATCCTGTCACTCAGCTGCACTGTCACGCCTTCATACTGTACCTTTAATCTGTTACATGGTGCTTTTCATCAGAAGCATTGACTTAGGAAAGGAGAGGCTGTGACACTTGTACCTTAATGAGTGAACACTGAATGTGGCCAATCACAAAGCAGATGAGAGCAGTAGCGTGCTGCATGTTGGCTTAAGGCGGCGACTTGCCCTGCATTTAACCTGAGCCTCACAGGTGCCCGGTGCTCCGTACATCACTTCCTTCCATCCTGTTGCTCATCAGGATTTTGGGCATGAGGCCAGAGGTGTTTCAGGAGCTGCTGACCTCATTCTGTTGCAGTGTGTCATCAGCAGTGCTCACCGCTGTGTACTCTGTTTTCTTCAGAGAGTAGAGTAGTATTCAAACTTGTGCTGAAGACCAGCTGTTATGTATTTTATGCAGCAGCCTGCAGTACTCAGTTTGTGCATGTGTGAAGAAACAATGAGGTTATTTCATGTTGATTACAGATATCTATATTATCATGTATGTTAGATACATTTTCTTATGTATTAATTCTGATGCACATTAAGGACAACAAAGGTTTGTACTCTCCTGATCTGTGTCGTCCTGTTTGCCCGCCTGCAGTGAGATACTGTGCAATTACGTAACAGCACTGAACTGCCGCAGCGTTTTGACCGACGATATACTGTTTGTATAAATGACAGAAAGCACGGGTGTGCACCTGACCTCAGACAGATCTCTGTAATCTGGGACACTGGTCGCCCCTAATCTCCTGGTTCTGTCCCTGTGAAGTTTGGTGTCACTGCTGGTGACCCTTATTGGGACAAAGACAAAGCATGTGGAAAAGCCCTCTGTCTTTTCATTAATATTCAGTGTCAACCACAAGCTCTTCCCTCACAGGCGCGAGTGACATCTGGTGTGTTGTAGGCCGATGTCGCTGACCCAGGCGGCCCTTTAACCGCGTATGTTTTTATTCAAATATCTGCCAGCTTGCTCCCGGAAACAGGCCTGTCCTGTACGTTGAGACATTTCAAATACTTACGACTCTGTTAAATATTTTCCCTTTATGAAGACATATGTCTACCTGCTGTCTTGCAGAGTTAGATACGACTCTGGTCTGTACAGTTTATATGAAAGTTGCTGGGTATCTCAGCTTAGCAGACAAACTGGAAACAGCTACCTGGCTCTGGTCAAAGTAACACAATACGCCTGGAAACTCCTGTAAAGATCACTAATTGATATATCTCATAACTTCCTGGAAACTCTGCTGGTTGCTTGCAACCTTACAGTGTGATCAGCAAACTTCAGGAAATAGTCCCACACAGAATCCCACATAAAACTACAATTTTCCATTTTTTGTTTTTTCTTGTTTACAAATTGAACAAATTATATATGATGTTTTCACTGTAGAGCTGGTAGATGGATTTTGTTTTCTTTGGACAGGGCCAGGCTAACTGTTTCCCCCTGTTTCCAGTTTTTGTGCTAAGCTAAACTCAGTCTTAGCGTAAACACACGAGTGTGGTATCAATTTTATCATCTAACTCTCCGCAAGAAAGGGAAGAAGTGTCTTTGCTGCTCCTTTAATATTAAAGATTAGTTCTTAAGTGTATGAACATATGACTTAAATCCTGACTTACAGTAGGAAAAGCTTTAATTTCTAATAACCTGGATGCAGTCAGCAGTGATGTTATGATCCATTAGCATTAAGCAGGCTGCTGTTTAATGCCTTTGCAGAATTACTTGATATCTCACAATCCTCTTGTTCGTGATTAGAGGCTCTGCAGCGCGGCAGCGAAGCTTTAGACCCGCAGACTCTTCGTCACTGTTGGATTTCCATTGGGGCCTGCCAGGGTGGGATGAACTTGAAGCTCGCAGTGATGTCACTCTGCCTCAGCTGCAAAGTTGATGTGATTAGCATCTCGGAAATCACTGTCAGACTGAGGAGGCCAAATTACGATGCATGTTCCCCGCGTCTTCCTCCTCTCTGCGCGAGTGTTCCTGTTGATCCAGGTTCACCCTGCTGCGATATCATGCCCAGTGGAGCCAGACTAATCGCAGTCACTTCCCGGGATCACTCCCACACCGAGTAAGACCTTCATTTTCTAGACATGGGATTGTCTCTGCTGCTTAGTCCGAGAAGAGGAAGGAAGATATTGTGCTTCTTGCTGAATGTCTAAGCTCCATTGCCTTTTTTTTCTTCTTCGCTAAGGCTTGACCCAGCCCTTCAGGGTGACTGTGGAACCTGTGGCAATTAAAATCCCTTATCTCACTGTGCCTCTTCTTCAAAGGGAGATTACTCTGCACACACAGAACCACAGGAACTACACAAGTGGCTTGTGTACAAGATTTCGGTGGCTCTAAAAGCATTGTTGGCTTTCCTCTACGCTCGCATTCCTGCAGCTCTCTTGAGCAGCCTCCTGACCACACAAGAAGGCTAACGTAGAACAGTCGAGCAGCCGAGGAGAGACGGAGCGGTTTGCCAGTTATCAAATATTTGCCGTTTGCACAGTCATTCTCGGGTCTGCGTGCTGGCAGAGCGCGAAGATCCGAGACATCAGGAAGCAGATTAATGAACGTCTGACGATCTTTAGGCTCTCGGAAGCCGAGGAATTAGAGTTTAATTTACAGTCACTGATTAGTGAAGTTGAGAGCTCGTAGATATTGTTTGGGGGCTTGAAGACGGAACCAACCACACAAACAAACCAATGAGTCCTTTCGCAAGATAAAAGCTCATTTAATGGGAGGGGTTGGTGGTCACGCATAACTGAGTGGCGGCTGCTGAGTCTGGGGTCTTTCACATGTGGAGAAAGGACATCTTTTACCCTCCCATCCCCACCCCCGCACACACACACACACACACACACACACACACACACACACACACTATACACACATATCCCCCTCTACTTCCTCTGAAAGAAGCCTAATCCGTGGGTTTGGTAGATCCTTTCTTAAATCAGCCTTTCCCCAGAGTCTGCAGCGACACACTGGAGCTGCCACTTCTTTAGACCGAGCCTGCAGTTACAGATTGATGGAAAATTTGAAGTCACTCGGCCCTTTTTTGCCCCCACAAAACCACAAAAAAGAGTTTAAGATTTTATGGGAATACATGCAAATATATATATATTAAACTGTAATTACCAATATGAGATGAACATTCACAGGAGTTTGAAGTATCTCTAAGATGTTACTTTGCTGCAGAATAAGTGGACGGGTTGGCTCAATTAGGGCTGCAAGTGTCCATTATTGTCTGGACCATAAAACTAAAGCTTTATAGTTTTTAATGCCTGTCGGAGTTTCCCAGAGTCCACAGTAACGCAATCATATATAACAGAGAAAAAACAGCCGATCCTCACTTTGGAGAGAACATGATACTTGGGGTATTTTGGCATTTTTGCTTGAAAAATGACTTTACGATCAATGTTTTATCAAAATATTTATTTCTCTGTCGATCAAGTAATTGTTTAAAGGACGATTCATTTCAGCTTTAGTGTCAGTTTCATGCGTTTGGAAGTAGGCGTGCTTATAAAGAAAACATCCAAATTCAGGGTTTGTGTGGCTGCCAGTCATCCATTATCACAGTTTTTGGGGTTTACAGCGTTCAGTTCTATTTCATGCATGGATTCAGATGTTCCTGTTGCAGTTAAATCAATATATTGTACCAGATTTGAAGAGAAGGGCGTGGAACATGTTGCAGAGAACGAGGACAAAACTGCAATGCAATACACCCAGATGAGTTTAAACACTCGATTTTACAGTGGATAAACACCCAATAGGATCCAAGCAGACGTTAGCAATCATATCGAGCTGGAAGGTCAGTCAAAATTACAGCTGTCCCTTAAAAACACTCATTTTGAAATTAAGGTGGGTGTAATTGTACCCAGATTGCCTTAGCTGCTACTTTAGAGAACCTGCCTTTAGTTTAGTCTATATGGTTGCTTTCTGAGACAACTTGCAGGAGATTTCATGAGGGAGAGGAGAGAAGGAAACTCTGGTCAGGATCTACCTGACGTCTGGACCGGAGCGAGCCAATCCTCAGAGCTGTGTTGCCAGGCAAGTTGCGCTGAAGCTGCCTGCTTGTATTAATACTGGCCCAGTATTTGTGCTGAGAGAGGCAGATGATTCGGTGCAGACACTGGTGTTAGTCTGTGGAAGGAGAGAAAAAGTCTTTACTCTGCAGAGAAATATGAGAACAATGTGCTGATTCACAGTGTTTGTAGTTGAGATATTATCTGTTTGTGGTGCTGGCAGTGTGTGTGTGTGTGTGTGTGTGTGTGTGTGTGTGTGTGTGTGTGTGTGTGTGTGAGTCCTTCAGTGTGTGCACACAGATGGAGTCAGTTCGGTAGTGAGAGTGCTCATGTGGTGTGCGACTGTAGAGGCTGTTTACTTAACAAATTACATCCCTAAATGGGGAAGGGCAATGAAAGGAGAAGACAATGAAATCATCTTGCTCGGTTGGCTTCAGTATTGAGGTCGGCTCCGCTCCCCCACACACCCCACAGCCGAGGGCCGAGGAGCGCACACACACACACACACACAGAAACAATGGAGAGCAACGCCATTGGCCAGCAGACCACGCACTTCTGGCCAATAGCATCACGCTCAGACGTTACTGTATTTGTACCCCAGAGAGCATGATTACCCATTGAGAGTGTGTTCAGAGTGACCTCGTGGAAAGCAGGAGTCATGCGCCTGTCATGTGTGTTGCTGCATCTTGGTTTCAGATGTAATCAGCGTGTTGAAATAACCAATCAAAGGTCTTTTTCTCTGTCAGCAAAGGGAGCTTTTAAGTGCAGGAAACGTAATCTTAGTGTTTTAATCTGTTGCAGATGATCAATAGGATGATACTGAGCCGTCAGCTCGTTGTTGATAACCCGCTGACACTTCACAGCCGAGTGTCGCTTGGATGTTTAAACTCCGCCGCACGTCCGGGCTGATGTCATGTGAGTTTTACTCCAGCTCTGGGTTACATAACGCGAGCGTGTCGAGCAGGGCAGGGCCCGCGATGACTTCATAGTCTCTTGGCAGAGCGTGTCCACTTCTGAGGTATTTTCTGGGAAGTTGAAAGCGTGTTTGAAACATGAGAGCTGCTCAGAATGGCCAGCACGAGCTTGTTCAGAAAATATCCCCTAATTGATGAACATAACCCTAATCCGTTTCTTTAGTAACCTCATAGTGTTGAAGAATTCTCGTAATCCTTTACAACCCAGAAACAGAGCGAGGTGCGGCGCGTAAAGGCCGACTTTACTTTAGCCTGGAGGTACTTCGAATGCGCCTGCATGCTGTTTTAGAGGTTACAAAGTTCACTTTAATGTGATCCAGTGTCAGCCAAGGCAGTGTTCTGGCCCTCTCGAGGCAGCCAGATATGATTTTTATCAGGTAAAATGTGTTGTATCAGCTGGGATCAGTGTATAGTCTGGTTCAATAAGGTGGAAAAAGAGGGATCTCGTTGCATTGGGTGTTTTTTTCCATGTACTGTATTATGGATATATTATATGGCGTTAGGTGATGGTCTGCCCTCCGTGTGAACTCCAGCACCGCACTGCAGCCTGACTTTGGATTGGAGCCTCCATCCTGCATGTTTTGATAAAGCCGCTTGCTGCCTGCATAGTTTTTGTTGACATATTTTGCACTCCTCTGCGTTAACACTAAACAATATGTTGCCACACAGATGGACTGTAACGCTGCATTTTAGCATGAAAAGAAACTGGAAGAAACCCGGAGGCGAGAAGTCGATCCGCGGTAACAGCCGAGGTCTGACAGCACTCGAGGTCTGGAGACGCCGTCTGTCTTTCCACATTCTTTAGTGTGTGAACACACAGGTTCACCCAGACACGTGGACACACACGGGATAAAAACCCTACAGGTGTTATTCCCCCAAACTGAAGCAGACAGGAAATAACAGGATCTCAGTTCCCACCATCTTACTGCTCAAAGCGTATGCATACCATATGAAAACAATGCATTGTGTCATAACTGTGCATATACAGCTGCCCACTTGGAGCATATTAAGTTTCCCTCCCATCATGGAGTCAGTCCCTCAGAGCCAGTTTTCATGGACCCTGTTCACTGCTTCACGAAGCTCTTTCACCCTTTCTTTCACTCAGCAAACAAAGGAGTACTAGAGCACGAAGCAGCTTGTACTTCGGTGAGGGAAATACTAAAGGAAGGAAGCACTTTGGATGTTTTTAGACCTTTAACAACTATTTTCCTATGTGGTTGTCGCCAGGCTTTAATTTGTGAGTCCTCGGTGTTGGATGGAAGCATTTCATGTGAAAAGCTGCTGGGTCAGATGATGAAAAAGTCACTCTGTGCATTTTTGAGTGCTGGTACTTTGCAGATTTCAGTTATAGTTGTTATTGATTGGATTGTGGGACTGCACAGATAAAATGATGGGGGGGGGGGGGGTGTTGACATGTGGATTTGTTTTGAGAGTGCATGATGCAACAGGATGCAGTGATTGTGTGATCGTGCTGGTTCCTGGCAGCGGCACTGTCCCAGTGTTGTCTCTGCTCCAGTAACAACTGGAACAGTCTGTGATCACAGAGATCGACGTGCAGAGGTCAGATCTTTGTTTCCTTGGCCGGACGTGGACCAGCGTGGCTACAACAGAAACCATCTGGGGAAAGGCTCGCATCAACATGGTTCAACCTGAACCAGAACCCATTTGGAGGGTAAACTTTGCTCATCCCTGCCTCAGAGGGAGACCGTTTGCAGCTTTGTGGTCTCCGTTGTTTATAGAACTGCCCGTCTCGGAGGGCTTTCAGGGCCGAACATCTTGAACGATGTTGAAAGTGAGAATAGCTCAATGTTGTGACATGGCTTCGAGCAGCCTTGTGGCCTCCCTCCAGTCAGGGTTTGCCCTTTGGCTGGGCTTGCACTGCAGAAATCTGCGGTTAGCCCGCTGCTGAGCGGTGCAGGCTCTGCCCACTCGCCGTTAAATCTCCAGCCAAGGAATTCATTATAACACAGCGTGTGTTTTACAAGAATTCAGCTGTTTGTCAACAAAATGCTGTGCGGTTGAGAGATGTAAATTTCCAGTGGCCTGAGTGGCGGTTTGCACGTTTGAGTTAATGTGTGAACGGTACACAGAGCCGCCGCACATTGAGCCACGAGAAGCCACCGAGGTCAGTCCAGTGCGGGGACTCTCTTTGAGCACAGAGATAATGCACAGCAGAGCTTAAGAAGTAATGAAGAAATTCCACTCTCCCCGCTGATCCCTGCCTTTTGTAGATGCCCTCCTCCCCCTTTTACCGGCCCCCTGTGCCTAGTTTATCCTAATGCCCGTGTTATGGGAAGGGACAGGCAGCACCGATGGGAGCGTCCTCCAAGCCCCGGCTCATGTGAAGGCGTGCTCTGAGACGACTGTTTCCTATATAAGGTAAAAAGCCTCAGATCACAGAGACAGGGAGCAGCTGATCAGCAGATGAAACACGACGCTCTGATGTGCACATCCACACATCGTCTCCTGCCCGCCGCCTCGTCTGTGCCTGAGGGATCACGACCTCTACAGAGGAATCACCAGAGCAGCTTCCACGTCTCTGACCGCCCGCATACACAGCGCTCAAACATGCCCGCATTTCATTCACACACAAAGAAACACACATCCCTCTTCTTTATTGGTCCCTTTAAAATCTGGCTGACCAATGAAACGTGGCCGAATGAGTCGGATAACAACAGTCATTGCCATGGTGATCTCTTGTTAAAGCAAGTGTCTTTTACTTTCTTTTTATCTGCAGATTAGTCACACTGTACCGAGCAGAATATATTAAAAACATGCTCATTTCCTCATTTCGCTCTCTGGTGATTTTGCTTCACATGGTCACTGTTTTGATGAATATAGAATGAATGTGGAGAATTCAGTGTCAGATACTTTTCTGGTCGGTGGAGACCAAAAACAGAGCTAAAAGCAGAGTCTGTGTTGAATAAATGAATGCTAATAATGCTGATTGTCATGCGTAAATATCAGCTTTATGCAGCGATATGTCAGATTTTTGTTTACAGGTTGGTCTGCTACTTAGAAAAACGGTGTTTCTTTAAATCAGCCAATTTGAATTTATCCCTGAAAAAGCCATTTTTTGCCGGGTTTGACTGTGGGATCACTTGTTTTTACAGCAGAACGACTGCACATTAGCCTTAAGCTAGCGAAAAACGGCATGCACTGAGTGTGTGTGTGTGTGTGTGTGTGTGTGTGTGTGTGTGTGTGTTTGTTGTCAGTTCAGCCTCTGACTGCCCTCAGCACTCACCAGGCTCCGCTTCTTTCACGTGTTTCCTTCCGGTCTCTTTTCTTTTTCTTCTCTCTTTATGTCCGTGAAGTTAAGTGCGTCTCCCCTCCAGTGAGCAGCCAATGAAGGGAGACTAATTACGCTACAGGTCGGCACCTCCGCGGCCGCACACGGGCTGAAGTGAAGATGATGTTAATCAAAAACTGATTCAGAAAGGCAGCGTTATAGAAGAAGCTTTGGCCTGTAGTGTGATGAGTGCACGCTGAAGGAAACGTCCATCAGACATTCATCTGATCCATAAACCAAAGTCAGAGGAACATCTGACTCTGAACGAAACACGAGCCCTATGGGAATAACCTCCTCTGGAAACTCAATACGCTCTCTTTATAAAGTACAATGCAGCTGCTCAGATAAGGTTCAGTGCTTTGGGACGACTTGAATCTCAGGCTTCCGGGTGACTTCTGATATTTAGGCAGGAGGGCTGGCCAGGACGCCGGGGGCCATGCTATAACGATACCCAGTTGTTTGTTGGGGGGATTGGGTTTCACTGTATGACGGAGCGGACTGACAACATCGCTCTCAGACTCTGGAGGCATTAATGGATCCAAAGTCGCTGCCTCAGCAGCTTCGTGGAAACGCCCGCAGCTGAAATATGTAGTTGCAGTGGAGTGTTGGGGGTTCAGTAACGAGAGCTTCCCCTCTGATATGATTTGTAGATCTGATGGCAGTCAGCTGGGCAGCGTTCGTGGCTCTGCACCCTCCTCTGATACATGTGAGAGGTATTTGCCACAGCACGAAGCTGGCAGGTGGCCCTTCACACGTTCCTCCAGGGCGGACGTTTATATTCACCTTTTCATTTCGGTGTAAATTTACAGCCATTAATCAACATGAACCCGGTGGTGTTGTTCATAAACAAACAGTGGATCACTTCTTTCTCAGCACACGTTGCCTAATATTTGGCTTGTGTTCCTTTGGAAGATGAATCAAATGACTCATCGTCATAAATATAGTTTTCACTGGCATTAATTGCTGTTTATGGTCCAAACATCATTGAGCGTGTTTGATTAAGTTGTTCTTTGAAGAACAGGTGAATCTTATGAACCTTAATCTAGAGCCAACAATAAACCGATCCCCCTTAAAACAAACAGATGATGGACTGTTAATCTTTTTTTACTTATTAATTAGTTGTATCAATCAAACGTGGCACCTGTGCCCATTTCCCAGAAGTGTTTATTTGTTCGTGAGCTCCAACGATTGATTGATTAGTCAATCAAAAGAAAATTAATGGCCATCGTTTGCTGCTTCCAGCTTCTTAAACGTGAGGATTGGCTGTTTTTCTTTGTCGATTATGATAATAAATGAAGAGGTTTTAGACTGCTGATTGGACAAAAGAAAGAATCTGACATTTTTCATCATTTCATTGACTAAACAATTAATCAGCTCCAATCAGGTCTGGTTTAAACTTTCCATTCATAAATAGATCATTGGCTACTACCCTGGTGTACCCGTCTACCACAGTACATGGTTATATTCACTAACGGTGAACTAGATTCAGTACTACAGGCTCAAAGTGTGTATTTCTTCTGCAGAGTGTCTGTTTCTGCTTCATGTTTGTGTGTTATCAGCGGTGCTGGTATGCTGCGGCGCAGAAGGTCAGGTTGAGGCTCACCTCCACACACACTCGAACACACCCCTCCCTCACTGCCGGACACGCCCTCCCAAACCGCTATATGCTGCCGGAGCTGTTTGTGCAGCTGGAGCAGGGATCCTCCTCTTCTTTCAGCGGAGGAGCAGCGAAGTTAAATTCCATGGTTTCACAGAGCCTCTCCGGGGTCCGGGGCAGCGATAGCAGCAACGTGCAGCAAACAGATGTCGTATTTTTCGGCCCTGATTTGCCTTTGTTGGGGTCGGGGCCTCGGGAGCGATGCAGAGCAGATTTAAGGGCTTGTGTGTTTTTATTACTTGGCTGCAGCTCCCACAGGTGCTTTAAGGGAAAGAGCCCAACTTGCTTGTTATGATTATGGCCCTGCTCTTCCTGAAAATCAGCCTGTTTTCTTTTTGCTTTTTTTTGTTTTGTTTTGGTTGCGTTGTCGGTCAAACTGAGGCGGTTCATAAAGTTACAGGAAAAACGTTGTGAGTTTCCACTGCGAGCCCTGAGAGAGTCCAGCATCAGTGATAACAGCTCGGCCTCGCTCAGGGTCATTTGTTATCTTTACTACACACTCTGCTCCACAGCTTGGCTTCAGTTTGAGTTCCTGCGTTGTTGCTGGAAAATGTAATTGTAGAGCTGGGCCTTCGTGCTGACTTTGCAGAGCTGCGAGTGGATACGAGCTGTGCTGAAAGCGAAGCTGAAATTTGCTCTCAGCCTGATCTTGGTATTTGTGAAGGCGGGTTTAGCCTCAGTCTGACTTGTCCTGTGGTCTGTTTCTGACTGCAATCTGGTGAGAAAAGCCATCTGGTGGAATTGGGACACCATTAGAAACAGCTTGACTGGATGAAGATAACTTTTCCCTTCACCACTTCAGCTGTGCGCCGGTGGTCTCGTGTTTGCAGCCGCCCAAACTGGCTGGAGAGCGCACACCCAACGCTGTGAGCGGGAAGGAAAGCAGTCCTCAATCCACAGCTTGCACCTAGAAAAGACACATTCATAAATAAAGACATGACCGTTTGCTATCAGCATGGCGGAGGATCTTTGTAAAGTGGTTCCTGGCATGGTTTATCACTGCAGAGTAATGTGTCATCAGCCTCAGGGCCGGATGATTGATGCGTGCCTGCATGTGCAGCATGTTTAATTTCCTCCGGTGGCGTTGTCAGGTGAACAGCTTGTAGGTCCTATAAAATGCTTTTGAATTATGTTTGCCTGCTCCTGAATGCTTGCTTTGGTTAGCAGTGTGTTTTCTCATGTCACTCAGGTTGATTCTGACACTGATCTGTCAGTATTTCCAACGAGCGAACAGACAGCGTTGAATCACTGATGTACATTTCCCCCGTTTTGCTGAAGCGTTTGTGTTGGAGGTTCTGGCGGCTGAAGAGTAACGTGCTTTTGGCCCAAACAGCAGTGAGACTTTGTAGGTTTTACTCGCTCTTTGATACGACAGAGATGTCCTCCTTTGTCAGGAAAAGAGAGAGCGAAGACCGGCCTACATTCCCGTGGGCTCTGACTTGCGTAAAACTGCCACCACATACCCAAAAGAGTGTGTCAAGGAGGCCATGTCACTGGCTGCACCCACTAATTTTACATCATGACATAACAACAGGACCCATCATTACCGAAATGCCACTACTGCAGTTCAGTGGTGGGAACAGCTGAGCATAAAGTCAGAACATAAGAGGGCAAAGAGACACAGAAAAGAAAGGAATGACAGCTGGGAGACTTTGCAGCCCTGATTCCAGAAAAGTCAGGACGCCGTGTGAAACGTGAATAAAAACAGAGTTCAGTCATTTGTAAACAAACTTTGTTGACCGACAACAGTTTTACGAAGTGTTCTGAGTCCATGTATTAATCTCCTTCATTCAATCACGTGTTCACAAAGTGGTGAATCTCGCTCCATCCTCGCTTGTGAACGACTGAGCCTTTCCAGGATGTCCGTTTCATACCCAATCATGATACTCTCACCTGCTACAATCAACCTGTTTACCTGTGTTTATGAGTTTATGTCGAAAAGGATTAGCAGGCCATCACTTCCTGTTTTATTTATGTTTTACACAGTGACCCAACAAAGACAAAAAGTCCTGATAAAATACCAAATCTTGAGGGCATATCTGCTCTTTAGCTGCAGTTTTATAGGCACAGATTTGCTCTTTCAGCTTGACGGCATCTGTCCCTCGTAGCGTAACGACCAGCGACCATCATGCTTTCAGTCCTCAGGCCGGTCATTCATGAAGCACTTACACGAGAGAGCCCTCCAGGGGCAGCGGGCTCTTCAGGAGTCAGGCCGACTCTCTTTCGCTAGCATTCACCGGGAACGTTGCTTTATTTTTCCCAGCGAACTCCCTCGGGATAGAGCGGCATTCAGCGAGGCTGCCGACACGTGAGCTGTGCCCGTCAGAGGCCCGAGTCTGGCATCTGTAAAGTCGTGTCAAAGGGAAACGCTCCAGGGAACAGGCGCGTGGAGAGATAAGAGCGAGGTGAAGATGTTTGCTTCCTGGTCGGGACGGTCCCACAACATGTGGTGGAAGAGGTGGAAGATAAGATGTTCTCTGAGGAGCAGCAGAGCAAAATAGTTCCTGTTGTAATGAAAAGCAACCTGCTACTCTCCAGCTCTGTGTCGAGTCTGATCTGAGCTGAGAAAGCACAGCGTTGAATCATAACAAGATGTTTTCTCATGTCCTGCTGCAGCAGCTAATAATGTTTGCTTTCCTTCTTTTTCATGTCTCCCCTGACGTCCTGCTGATTTCTGCTCACCATCAACAGGTAAGTACCAATTGAATTTATATTTGCAGCACATCTGGACACAATCATACGTCTGTAAATTTAAACAAAAGAACTTTTTTTTTTTTTTTTGGTGCATTTGGTAGTTAGCTTTCCCAGCGTGTTCGAGGCACATCTGCAGAGGACTCACGGGTCACTGCGGGGCTGTACTTGCCTTTTCTTTCCGCAGCTGAGGTATGATGAGCTGTGAAAGAGCACACCCTCTCTTGAGCACATGTCTCCATGCATATGTGCCCATTTCCATGGAGACACCCAGTTTAAAATAATACACACAATGGCGTCTCTTCTGCTGGCACGAGACGCCGCGAGGAGTCAGCGTGGCGCCAACAGCCCAGCTGTGATTCGCTCAGCTTACGCTCCCCAGCTTATTGATGCTTTCTCCACCGCTGGGCTAACGAGTAAACACACACCTCTGTGTTTCAGGCTCGGTCAGTGGACGGAGTAGTTCACACGCACACACACTGGCAGTCACACAGCAGGCCACCACTTTAGCAGAAGCATCTCCAACAGTGTGTGTTTGTGCAGTTGTATTCCAGCATTGTGCTGACGCAGAGCGGACAACAATAGAAAGGTATGTGTGGTTCAATCCCAGCGTGTCCTGGGAGGGAGGGGGGGTGGACACGCTGATGTCGAGCAGCTTGCTCTTGTCCCCACAGGGGATATTTATGCTCCTCAGAGACCTTTGTGTAGAACTCCAGCTCAGTGCGATTCTCTTTTCTCCCCCGATGATGCCGACTCAAACGCCTCATGGACAGTTTGTGTGTTCGGGGGCTGTTTGGGTGTGGTGTTGGAAGCCACCGGGAACTGGTATGGCCTGATCCTCTCCATTGTTTCCACTGAAAGGGCTGCTGGGTGAGCTCCCTGCATATCCATCCTTCCTGCCAGCTATTGGTTTGTGTTGAACCAGCCAGGCCTTCAGTTTATTCTCTCTCTGAGCTGAATCCCATCAGGCAGAGATGTGTGAGGGATGGCCAAGGCTCGGCTCGGCTCGGCTCGGCTCAGCCCCGATGCCACTCCCTCCTAATGGCTTTCCCACAGACGCACACAGGTCGCCGGCCTATAAATCCGACCTCAGTCTGACCATATTTGTCAGTTAAAGAGAGGTTTCCATCGCAATCGTCCGGCACAAATTCTGCCTTTGCTGTCTCTTTCCAAACCACACCTTCCCCCGTGTCTGCGTTCTGAGTTTCCTTTTTCCCCTCGTTGTGTTTCTCTCCCTTCACAGTCTGTCTGTTCTGCTTATTGTGCTCCATGTGAGCAGTGAGTGATGCCAGTAAACTGGTGAAACCAGAGTCTGAGGCTCATACAGCCCAGTGTTTACACAGGAAACTGTGTGGAGAAAACCTTGTGTGATTAAGCTGCTCAGACACTTATATAACAGTCTGCATATTCAGGCGTACCTTGAGCCAGGTTACGAAGCCATTGTCCAATCCTCGCTGTGGTGTCACCGCACTGTGCACACACATCCGCACACCCACGTTTACATGCATGTACACATGTATGTTCACCGGAGCATCAGTCAGTTCTCTGTTTCCATAACCTCTGTGGCTCTGTTTGTGACCCGAGACCGGAGCGCCACACAGCTTTCTACCCTCTGACCCCTCGCCCGCTGCTCGCTGAATAACAAGTTGATGAATGAGCGGCTGCACAAAACACTGGAGGTGTGTCTGTTGTTGAGAGCTGCTCTTTGTGTATGAGCTTGTTGATGGCCTGCACGCTGCGGTGGGCGCACCTCGAAGTCACGTCAGGTCAGTCAGTCAGCGCCGCTCTAAACGGTGTCTGAAAATGTGCTTGTGCAAACAGGCCTTTTACTGACGCCTCTGTCCCCGTCCCACCCCCACATGGCCACAGCAGAGACAGCGTTCTTCTCTGCGATACGTTATTCTCACTGTACGTTAGTGTTAGCAGCTTCTATTGTCGCCGTGGGAAAATTTGTTTAGGGCATCGTGAGAACAGTAACGTCACACATTTAGAGTGGAATTACAGTATCACACCCAGATCTACACGCACCAAGAGTATTGCACAACACCCAACACGAAAATATTGCACAGATGTCCAACAGCGAGACGTGCCAGTCAAGGGCTCGGCCAAAGAATGACAAGGTCGCGGATGCAGTGGTTGAATAAATAATATTGTGTTTCCTGTAGTGTTTTACAGTCAGATACAAATATGATGGAAATGGGGATGAAAGATGAAAGGACAGACAGACAGACCGACAGACAGACCGACAGACAGACCGACCGACAGACAGACAGACAGACAGACTGACAGAGTGATGCACAGAACTTGAACGTATTATCAGGCTTATTAAGAAGAACGGTCGTGCAGCGTCACACCTGTTTGATGAATGAAGCAGCTGTTTAACCCGTCATTTACCAACTGCGGTGATTTCAGATGAGACGTGTCCAGTCTGATTGATCTCAGCAGGTGATTGATAGGCCTTATTGATAGGACAAGACGTGGCAGCTCAGGTTAATTACTGTGAAACAAACATACGATGTGATCGATCGACGCGCCTCTTTTTCAGCTTTGAATCTTTGTATTCGGTGTGAATAACAGACTTAATGATGGCTGAATTCCATTTAGCAGCTTCAGGTTCAGGGCCTGTTGATTGATCCCATCACGTGTCCATTTCGCACTAATTTCTCCTCGTCCCCGTGTCGTATGTGGCAGTGTTGTGCACATGGCTTTGTTTTGACATTACATAAGGTCTACGGTTTAGAGCCAGCGTGATGCGCTCTTTATTATACGAGTGACATTCAGGACAAAAAGCCCAGCGAAGCGTGTTGGTTTGGCAGAGCTGCACGCTGATGAAAGATTAATCCCGTGCACTGTTCTTTTCTTGTTTTTCTTGGCTTTGAGCTCACGGAAAGGTGAATTCACTCCTGCGTCGCTCTTCCTGTCTGGACACAGAGAAAACACTTTTGTTCCACCTTTTTAAAAGCAGCCATATTCCCGTAAGCACTGACAGATATGACCGTGCGGAGGCCGCTCGCGTTACTTCTCCCATGTCCCGACTTCAAGGTTTTTCATTATGCTCCACCTCGCGGTTAACACTACCCTTACTTCCAGTAAAGCCGGGAGCTCTTTCCCTTTTTTTTACACTCCTACAACAAGTTCCCGCCTTTCTGGGGGTGCCTGCGAGACGGGAGTGCAGACTGAACAAAAGCGGGAGGTCAAAGGACGCACATTTTCATTTGTGAGACTAATAGACCAGGTGTACCTGAAGGGCGCGGAAACCCGGAGACAGCGGACACACCTCCTTCCTCCTCTGCGGAGGCTGGGCGTGAGTGTGTGTGAGCACTTCAAAGGTCTAGCGAAAGCAGGGATCCGGGCCAAGCTCAGCGGGAGAGCCATTACAGCCCAATAGGAGTCAGCTGTGACCTCAAAGACCGTTAAATGATGTGATATGAGAGGGTGTGCTGCAGCCCCCCAAAGGCCTCCACAGTGAATCAGGAGGACAGAGCTGTAAAATTACCTCCGTGCTGATTTAAGGGCTGAAGGAATTTTAAGTGTACTTAAGAGGATAGGCTGTTTTTTTTTTTCTGTTTTTCCTTCTGTTTTTGGGATATGTGCTCCCCTAAAGAAAGTCAGAATTAATGTCAAAGATATGTTTTTTTGTCCCGCTATGCAGGAAAGTAATTATAATAAAGCATTGTTCTAGTTTTTACTCATCATCAGCAGTTTTTATTGCCAATATCAGTGTAAAAACAAATGGATCTGTTGCTTTTATCATTCAGTCAATAGGGTTTACTGACATAGAAAAGAGGGCGACTGGAGCGGCTGAGTGGCCGATGAGCTCGTGATTTACTTCAGTGTTTACTGATGTGAGCTGACCTCCCGCTCTGTGTGCAGACCTAGTAATGAGGTGTCTGGAGGTCAAGAGGTAAAAGGTTGCTGAAAGCGGGGCCCCGACCCCTGCCGACCCCGCTGCGTGTGCGTGTAAAGGACAGAAAAATGAAATGAGCGTCTCTGCTCTCATTCACGGTTTCTGTTGTGTCGCTTTTCATTGCTCAGCGAGTGCGAGTCAACGAGCGGACGCTGGTAAACAAGAGGTCAGCCTGTGTCGAGTGGACGGGCCGGCAGAGTTTACTCAGAGGTGAAGAGGGTATGAAGGACGCTCTTCCTCTCCAAGCTTTTAATCTGCTTGCAGGAAATTCCAGATGATTTCATCATTGTTTTCACTCTGGTGTGAATCCAGATTTAATTACTATTAACTGGGAATTACTCTCCAAACTCCCACTTTTCCTGTTGGAGCTGTTCAGCGTGACTTTATCATTATATAACTGAAAGAAAGAACTTCGTCCTCTCTGATGCTTTGAGGCCGATCCAGATCCAGACTGTGCCTCACACGCTGTCATTAGTCGGTTGACATGAATTTGATCGGCAGCTATTCCGATAATCGATTACTCATTATCCATCTAATTATTTTCAAGCAGAAATGCCAAACGTTCACCAGTTTACTGCTTGAATCAGCAGATTGATTAGTAATGAGTAATCATCAGTTGCAGTTTTCTTTAATTGTTGGTGTAACCTCACCTGTTCTGTATTACAGTCAAAGCAGAATTAGCTTTCAGAGCTGTCGTTAGCTTTGCTCCTCTCAGAGCTCTTTGTTAGCTCTGTGCTTGTTATCAATGGTGTATGAACAATATTTTGCAAAATATTTTGTTGTAACCTTTGTCGTTTTTCTTGTGATATTTTTTTCATTTTATGTTAAAGCAGCAATGCTTGATTTTTTAGGCAGTGAGGCAAACTGTAAGCATAGCTTTGACATTACATACGCTTATTAAGTTGTTACAGCTAATGCGTTAGCTAACATGTCCCTGTGTACACATCCAGTAAGACCGAGCAACATTAGCTTTCATTTGGAGTCGTGTGTCCGGACGCTTTGCTAAATGTAAGTCTGGCATTGGCTCTCTCGTCTGCTCTGTTGTTTTCCACAAACTCCCTAAAGCAAATATCCGCCTGTCTAGATGCTAAATGCTCCACTGTTGTTCTCCAGCTAGCTGCTAACTTTGTCTGTCTTCTGCTTTGTGCTGGTTTATCAAAACCAGCTCTCAGTCAGTGAAAGTGAACCAAAACAATAAGCTAAAAGGTAATAAAATGTTCCGTAGAGGTCAGCCAAAATAATGATTGATGCAGCTGTAGATATGCTGTGGCTCAGGCACCGGCAGATTTATGTCCTTAAACCATTTCTTTCCTAATCTGCTTTCACTTTTTGCCCCTCCACTTCGCCCTTTGTCCCCATTCCTCCTTATTATATGCACAAACTCTCGTCCTTTGCTCAGAAACATGACCAAATGTAATATTACTGTCACATAAATGTGTTATGACGCCCTAACAGAGCAGCCTGCTCATTACTCTGCTTTAAAACACACCACACGCTCATATGAACCTTCCACATGCTGTTAAATCTTTACAAAGGAAGTGTTTCTGGGCATGCCAGACATTTTCCCCGTCGCTCAACATCCCTCTTCTTCCCCAAACCTCCAGAATTTGCGCTCTCTCTGGTCGGGGTGAGAGATCTTCTCGCTGGCATCGTGCCTGCCCTGCAATATGTACCACTGTGGAGGTTTCAAAATGGAAAGTATTTCAAAGTCACCGCAGCCTGCTGTTGGACTTTGTAGTGGTAATATGAAGCAGCTGAGAAAACAGGCCTCAGCCGTACACACGGCTCCTCTTCTGCAGCTTCGCTTGATCTTCGGGAGGATTTCGGTATCAGGAAATGTCCCATGTGCATGGTTTCAGATATTATCCAAAATAATTCTCAGTCAGAGTTGTTTAAGCGCCGTGTGTGTGTTTGGGAAACGGATAAACATTAGAAATGTTATAGCTCTGTGTGGGAGAGGGAAGCTTTAAGGTCGTTAGTGATGTGGGTTTGAGTTTTTTCCCTGGTGCTGAAATATATTTTTGTCCATCCGAGACATTTGCGTGGTGGTCCGTGTGTTGGTACGTGACTGTTAGATTTCCAATGCTGAATATCTGCAGTGTAACGAGTCGCCCATCAGCAGAACATTGTGCTTATTGAGAGGTGATGCATTTTCTATCTTTTATAATGGAAACTGTGATATCTGATGGGATTCCCCTTCCCCTTCCTCCCTTCCACCCTTAATGCGCCTCCCGGCACTCGAGCACGCAGACAGTTTGGCGGTCCAGAGGCCGATCCAAAAACCTGAGCGCAAAGCGACGTCTCCCGAAGCCCGAGAGTGATTTAACTTCACCACCAGACGAGTTTTCGTGTGTGGGCTTGCGGCAGTGCCAGCGCGTGCTGACGTTATGACCTCGAGTCAGGAAATACAAGCAGACTGCAATTAAACAAGAGCGATTTCTCACACCTGCACGGCTTCTCCTGCCGGATGATGTCACCGTCTCACATAAGTTTCATTATGTTGAGTTAAAGAATAAATTAAACAGCCTGAAACTGTCACGCACTACAAAACTATAAATAGAATCGTCTGTCATAACGGGGGGGGGGGGCTGTTCTTCATTTCTCAACCAGGTATTTAAATGACTGGTGTTGAGGGACAGTAAAGCGCTTCAGGAAGACAACCGGTGGTTTGATTACAGCTTAGCAGCCCTTTGCTGTGGCACCTGCAGGCAGCCGAGAGCAGCACCAGGCTGCAACAATGGCTCGTTTAGCCCCCCTGTAGGCCTCCTGGTTCCCAGCATCACATTCCAAGCAGAGGTCACGGGGCCCACCTGCTATCCCACATCAAAGCTGCAGGTGAGGCGAGTGAAGGAAGACGTTCTCTGCTGCGTCCTCACTAAAACGTTTTAAATGCATGACTTCTGCTACCTTTACGCCCAGCGTCCTCACTACGAAGGTATTTTAGATTTCCTAAAACCACCCACCTGACCCTCTTGTACATGGCTATGAGCCTTGACTACCAGCGTTAATTCATCACAGATAATGAATTACAGGTGTTGTTGACCTTCTTGTCTTTGATAGCAGCTGCTGTGCAGTTAAATCCTGCATATTATTCATTTTATTATGCTACTACTGCCTTCATGTGTGGGGGGCAAACACCATACACCGGCATCGCATGCCCGCTGTGCTAACTAGGTCATCTGGACAGAGATCGTTTTCATTTTAAAACACCATTTTAATGAAAATCTATTAGTTTCTTGCACTAAAATCCTGTAAATAATTGGACTTTGCATGCTTTTAAAGGGTGTTTGTACTTGCTTAAATGTCCAGGCTGCTCTCACGCTGACTAAGTGAACACATTCAGCACATCATTGTGTCGAGGTTTGGGCGGTCATCACTGAGGAAACTAATATTTGGTCCAGTGGTCGAGTAAAATTGTGATTAATAGTTGTATTTTAATCATCATGTGCAAACTGAAGTCAGTGATGGACAGTTTAGTACGGTTGTTTAGTGCTGGTTGTTCAATGGACTGAAATTAATCAGCAACAATTTTAATAGCGGTTTAATTTTTTAAAGAGGCAGTAAAACAAACAGCTCACTCACTCATCATTAGTCTATCTATAGTTCTAACTTCAGCAGCTCTGATCCCGCACAGGGTTGTTCCTCTCAGGTTTCCTCCAGCAGGGCGTCTCAGCAGGTCTTCAGGCTTTAGCCTCGTCCCTTCCCGAACGTAAACATCCTCGTGCTCCACCTGCTGCGGCGACTCATCAGCAGCGCCGTCGCCATCAGCTGGATGGATGCGCGCTCAGAGCGGATTACTGAGCCGGGTATTATTCTGTGCACACTGGCTTTGCGACTCCGCTCTTTGTGTTTTACTAATCAGACCTCAGAGGGGACTTTCTCCAGCAGCTGACCGCCGACACTCAGTGGAGCAGCAGCATTGTTTTTTTTGGTGGGGGTCCAGGTTTTATCAGTGACAGCAAGCAGATTTCAGTTTTGAGCTGTATTTAGGAAAGATGCGGATAATTTCTGGCAGTTTCAGGTGAGCAGCCTTTATGTTTTCATTTGTTCTGTTGCGCTGTGGTTCACACTGACATCCATCAAGACGCTGATGTGAAATGATGCTTTCAGATTTAGTCCGTCGACTGTTTTGTTTACTGTGATCTTCTTTGACATGCAGCACGGTGCTGGATTGGAATAGTTCAGACTACATTAGAGGTTTATCCAAAAGCTGAATGAGTAACACACTTGAACACACTCATATTTGAGCTATGAATTCAAGCGTGCACCGTCCTGCGCATCCTTTGGCATTCCTCTGCACCCTCCATTGTGATCCTCCATTGTGGGCTGAGCGGTCAGTGTTGTTTCAGCGGTTTGGATTAACACTCCTACTCTCCTGTAGGACACCATAAACAGATTAGTGGTAGCCCAAGTCAGGGCCTGGCTGGACCATCTGTACCCAGCGCTGGGTGGGGAAGGGGCCGAGGGGGAGGAGTGTGAGCAGATGTTCCAGTGGAGCTGCAGGTCAGTGCGGCGGCCGGGCCGAGGTGGGCCGTTAGTGTGAAGACGTGAGGGCGGCCGGTTTGAGTTGAGGTGACTGAGGGAGAGACGCTGACTGATTTAATGTCTCGCTGATGCGCAGAGTTCAAACCGCACAGCTCTGTCATGGCTTTAGGATGCTGCCTCGCACTCACATTCCAAGGTACTGTATAATTTACCGGGGCTTTAATTGAGCTGCATGTACCTCCCTTCTCTTTTCGCTCTGCATGCACAACTTGTTACCTCGACCGCAGCGGTTAGACAGACATGTCTGCACTTTGTTCGAGCGTTGTCACAAGATGTAAGAGATGTGGAGATGAAAGTGTTCTTCTGCTCAGCTTGTGTTGGAGATACTGACTTGTTTTGCTTGTTTAGTCTGACGTGTGGGGAAGCCCCACATGCTCTGACACCCACTTATTGTCTGTTCAGTGTGAAAGTTCTGTGATCGCTGAAAAAGCCTTTCAGACCCAAAACCTTCCCTTAATTTTTTTGCATTTCTTGTGCAAAAAGTCCCCCTTAATTTATTGAAGAAGGCCCCTGTTGCACGGGACTAGTATTAACTGGAGACCCCTTGTAATTTGTAGTACGTGTGGAGGTCGTCTGTGATCTTAATCCTGCATGAATCTGCCATGTTCATAATTTGTGAAGTAAAATTTTGGAGATTTGTGCTTGTTTTGTTTTGGGTATTTTTGCAAGGTTTTTTGTTCCTCTGCACCTTTTTTCTGAATCATTCCTTGTTGAGACCGTGACCATGGCTGCATTAGCAACATTATGGGGGTTAATTCAGGAGACTCACTGCTGCTGTCATTCAGGAAGTGGATGTTATGCACAGCTGTGACATCATATGTGATGGATTAAGTCAGTAAATTCAAGTCAAATGCAGATTTCTCCTGTACCATGCAAATGCACTGCACCAAACACAGATGGGGGGATGGGACTTCATTTCTAATGATGTGTTCTGGTAATACTAGTGCTTAACGCTTTAATTTAACTCACATCAGTGCACAGAGCTGACGGTCACAGTCCTCCCTCACCTGTCCCACTGATCTGTGAAGGTCAGAAAAAGTTTTTCTTATCGAAGTGTGACCTAATGACGGACATCTGCCGCTGTGTTTTCCCAGGCCGCTGGCAAATTGTAGGTGTGTGAGAGTGTGAGTGTGGGTGTAAGGGCTTTGGTTTGGCTCCTGTCTGGGCCAATGCTGAGTAAATTACAAGGCAGAGGCAGTCTGAGGATGCAGGCTTTCATCCCCCCTTCTCCTGGCCTGCAGGCCTGCTGGCAGGGCTGATGGCGGTGAGGTTATTGGGGATGATCCCTCTGCAGATGAACAGGAGGTGGAGGAGAGATTGATAGGCTGTGTCAGGGTGCAGATAATATAGTGCTTCATTTCACGTTACTGGGAAGGTTCACAGGGTGAAAATGCCTATTAAAAACCCAAGCAAGGGCAGTCTCACAGCAAACTGTGAAACCGAGTGTCAGTTTTTGCTGAAAGTCTTGTTTTTCTTCTCACCTGAGGCCATGTGGCTCGTTTGGCTCAGCGCAGCCATGTTGAATATCACTCAGCCTGAATGTGAAAGCAAGAGAAAGCTGCCAAGAGGTCAATGAGATGACTGAAGGCTGATGTGTTTTCTTTGGCCTTATTTGGGGGTAACAGCTGACCACGGCTCTCCCATTAAAGGGCTTCCCCATATGGACCTCTTGTCTCCACGAAAGCCTCTTTAAAGGCCTCTCAAGCTTTGTTGTGCACGCACGGCCTCCTGAACCTGAAAGCCACAGATTTCATTGAGCAATGTGAGAGAAAGTGCTGACGCGTTCTGAAGCCGGAAACAGGGAAAGTTTAATGGAGTCAGGCACCGAGAGCACGGTCTGGGTCCTACTTGTTGTTATTGTTGTCAAATGGGTTTTTAGTGCGCTGGAGACGTTGAGGGTGTCACAGCAGGGCCGACAGTTCAAATCTCAGCAGGGAGGCAGGGAGGGGAGAGGCTGACAAACAGGGTCAGAGGGCTCATATCTTCTAACACATCACTGGTTACTCACTTATCTCGCAGCTCGCGGCAGGAATGCATCACGGTTTTCTGTGCTGTTTCAAGTTTGAAATGTTCTGGGCTCTCGTCGGAGAGTTAATGGCCAAACACCACACTGCGTACACGATGATGGGCGACAACTCAAAGGAAACACCCGGATAAATGTAATCAATGGCAGATGCTTGCGCACGGAGCACGAGGGATCAGTGAAGGGTTGAAGTGTGATAGAGATGTGAATCATTCGCTGTAGCTGTCTGCAGGCAGCAGAGCTCTGTGGAACAAGTGTTCGTCTCCTGCAGCAAACATCGAGCACAAACTGCAGAAATACACCAAGCAGCACATCGAGAGCTCGTCACTGAACACCTTTCATCTTGTTCTCGCACTGTTTTGGTTTTAGGGAGAGTCGCCTGCTGTAGCAACAAGTTTTTGAGATGTTGGTAGATCTATATCTGAGCTTTTTACCGAGCCAGGCTGGCTGCTTCCCCCTGCTTCCAGTCTTCACGCTAAGCTAAGTCTAGCTAACTGTCACCTGGCTCGGGCTGCATCGGAGTGATCTCAGTGTTTTATTGCATTAACTCCAGTATAATCGTCTGAAATTGATCCCACTGAAAATCAGTGAACTTGGAGGTGTTGTCTGGTCCTTGTGACTTGTAGTAAAACAGTTTCATGATGAAGCAGCGAGAAAATCAGCGCTGAGCAGGAGACAGAGCGCAGAGCTTGTTCTCAGGTCAGCGGGGTCACCACGGAGGGCTTTCACATCACTCGGGGGTGTTTTATGGAAAACGTCAGGTCGTCTCTGGGTAACTGATAAACACAGCGCCTCTCCTGGGACTGCATGCATGGCTCCGTGTGTCTCGGAAAGGAGAATTCACAGTCGTCGTGCTGTTAGAGGATCACTTTACACATGCAGCGGTTTGATCAGCGGCAGGCTGAGCTTCAGCGGCTGTTCCGCTGACCTTTGGTAGCTGCGATCAGCAGTTGAACGACGTCTTTTTTGAGTGAAACAGGCTAAAGTTAGCTCCTGGCTCAACTACAAAGCAAACGTGGAGCGCGCTCGGCCAAAGCTGCCTCCGAGCAGACGCGGGGGTCAGACAGAGTGTGTTTGAGTAAAGCTGCCAGGTCAAGGACAAGCCCAGAAATGTCCGCCAAGGAGGGAAGACTGACAGATGTGTTTGTCAGCTAAAGCAAAGGCTCAGAGGGTTCAAGCCTCCAGCTTTTCTCTGGATCCTCCGATAGATGTGTAAGATATTAGGTCACATGTTTTATTTGATGGTGTTTATTATCTGGCTGCAGTGAGGATCAGTGCAAAGTGTAAGTTTGTTTTTGGGGAGGGGGATCTGTTCACTTGTCGACTGGGACGCGTCTTTATTTATTGCACATACACGCCAATTACTCTTTAAATCACTTCTTATATTTCAAGCAACTTTCAAACGAGCACCAGCATAAATACCAAACAGCTGCTTTTCAACTTTCCCCCTCGTCCAGCGCCTCCATGCATGATGTGTAATTTGAGAGGCGAGCGTCTCCCCCTGTAAGCTGAGGAGGTGTGAGGGGGGGCAGTGAGATTAGTGCAGGTACTGGTCAGTGTTTAGAGGATGAAAGTCACAGTATCGGGTTGCATTGATACCTATTGTTTGGCTGCAGGTAATAGCATTGCATTAGCAAACAGGCCATTGTCCTGCTAACGTTGGCTCTGATTGTCCTGCTTTTCCTTCTCAGGCTGCAGCTCTCGTATGAAACTGCTATTTCTTCTCCACCTTAGATCCTAAAACATTTTGTGAAAGCTCAGCTGCTCTCACAGCAGCACGCTGTCGCCGTAATGGAAAGCTCATTAGTTTCGTTTGTCTGAGGCTGCGGAGTTCACCTTAATGATCTTAACCAGTGTATCACCACAAAAATGCCAGAGTGGAAATTTAAAGGCTCCCTCACCAGAAGCCGTGGAGCCCCTTGTGACGAGAGCACGTTGCTTTTCCATTACATCTGTTGGCGTTTGCAGTATTTGCGGTCAGTCAGTGATCCTCATTTATCAGGACAGATAAAGACTGTTAGCGTTTCCCCTGATGAACAGAAGCTGGCTGATTGCATTATACAGGCCACAAGCTTCAAACTGTTCCACACCATCCGAGGAGAAAAGTTAATAAGTCTTTATCAGGGGCCTGGAAAATAATTCAAGGCTCCACTGCAAAAACTCAGGAAAAAGCAGTAAAATGGGAGAGATCGGGATTAAAATAAGCACAATGATCTGCAAACAGAACAGGAAAGTTTCTCAAAACAAGTAAAAGTATTTAGTCTCAAAGAAGCCACAGTTATCTTCAAAACAGTGCAGCAAGACTGAAAAGTCCATCTGTGTGGATGCAGAGAAATTCTGGCTCGGTCAAAGCAGATTTGTACAAACACATTTATTAATCTGGAAATTATGGTTTCATACATTAAGTTACTCAGAACCAGTAAGAAAATCTCAGCAAGAAGTTCGAATATCTTACGATTACAGACAAAAAAGCTGGAAACACGCAGGAAGAAGATAGATCTCAGACAAAAAACAAGCGTATTTCATCTCACTTTGGCTTCACTTTTTGCAGTGGGATGTTGATGACTCATAGCGCAGCAGCATTTTTCACGTTCTCACCGGTTTCATGCTGTTTATTACCAGAGTTGGGTCCAGTCCCTTCGGCCCGTTCACACCTGCTGCCGTCGTTTTCTAACCTGCTCGCTTTCTCTTCCTCAGCGGTGTCTAACCTGGATGTGGAGAGTAAGCTGACAGCACATTACCAAGCTCCCTGGCACCAGCAGAGGAACGTTTTCCACCCCTCCACCCGGCCAGCATGTGTGGAAGAGCTCCACAGGCAAGCCAGCCTCAGCCTGTGGGCCCTGCAGCCAGGTGAGGCCCCTCAGTCCCAGAAGGAAAGCCAAGCAGCTGCCACGAAGCTGGCTTTCCTTCTCTCTGCGTCCTTCCCAATTAATCCGCCTACACGTTTATCTGTCATGTCGTTTAAAAACACTTTCACCTCTGCACTAGTGCTTCCCATCATAGAGGTCAACGGCGTGCTGTCAGTGCCTGTCATTCTGGGGTCGTTCTGCCCTCCAGTGGACATATTTTGTAACTACACCCTGGTTGTAAGAGCAGCAGAGGACAGTAATAACATAGTAATATAAACCTGTGCAATCCAAACAATCAGGCTCATGATTTTCACACACCAGAGTTCATTAATCCTCCCCTGTGGTGGACAAATTAACAGGAACAGTTAAAGCAAACCAGTGTAAACAGCTGACTGCCTGACACCTGAGTTGAATCACCTCTAACTGATCATTAGCTTCACAAAGGCAGAATTCACTGTCGGCCTGTTCTGTTCATGGCTCTGTGTTTGTGTGCAGCCTCTTTATTGATATGCTCGGTTTCCTTGTTCCTCCAATCTGTGCTTAAAGGACAGAATCCCATTTCGTCAAGTCTCTTAAACTCCTTAAAACTCATCACCCTTCATCAGAAGCTCATTTTTAGACGCAGCATTTATCTTCATGTAATATGCGCAGATCTTCGCAGCCTGCGCCTCTGTCTCCACCCGCCCCTCCGCCGCTCGCCTGCAGCTTCGACTCAGCTCATCAAACACACACCTCACCAGCAGCATCGCTGCCTCACACACTTGTTTGCTCTGACTTTCTTCGTCAGCACCTCCGAGTCATAGAAAACGTCCCGTCAGCGTCGATGTGAATCGTCATGTGACCTGAGACGCTAACGCTGGCTAACATTATCAGTGTCAGTTTGTGTGGGTATGTTGGGGGTGACACACAGACTGTCTTCAGGGTCTTAATGCATCTCGTTGCAGATCACCAGAGGAGACGATCGGGCAGCAGGGAGCGCAGAGTGACCATCTCCATCTCAGCCGTGCCCCCGATGCCCATGTACCCCTCCCCACTCAGCGTCCGCAAGCAAGAGAAGAGGTCCATAAAACTGACAACGGTGAGACGCCGGACGGTTTGATCCCTTAGGTCCCAACAGCTTTTTATGACTTTTAGGAAGTCAGGGAAGAGTCAGCTCATCACAGAGCTGCGACGACGAGTCCGTTAATCCTTTAGTCAATTGAGAGAAAATCAGCTGTTTGATAATTAAATATGAGATTTGATGTGTGGATTTGCTGCTTTTCTTTGTCCTTTTGAAGATGTCGCTTTAGGCTCTGGGGAATTGTGATGAGCATTAACGGCGACTTTTTGACAATTTATAGCAAAACGATGAATCTGTTACTGATGAAAATAATCAGCAGATTAAGCGATAATGAAAAGAATGATTAGTTTGTAACATTTTACAAAACATTTTATCAAACATGTTGTTTAATTCACATTACTCAGCACTTTTGATATATTTTTTAAGAGACATGATTGCGTTTTTATTCTCCAAGTGTTTCTATTTTGGTGGATATGAATGAATTTTTTTGTACTTTTGAAGTGAAATGCATATTTTTCCCTTCAAGCAGCCAGAGAGACTCGTTAGAGATGCAACGACTCAGTTAGCGCAGACACAGGTAAAGAGGTGGAGGTGTGTTCGTGATGTGCAGTCTGTGCAGAGCATGGCCGTTCACGTTTACCTTTATGTTTCATCACCTGGAGAAGAAGTCGTTCGGGGGGGGGGTTTCATCTTATTCCTCCTCACCAGGTCGACCATTGTTTTGTCCATTTGTATGTTGAATATGTTCATTTCTGTCATTTGCTTCTCTCCTTTTTTTTGTTTTCGCCCTGTAATTCAGTTTGAATCCACCCGCTCCTCCTCCCCTACCGAATGTTGCCGCTTCTCTCCCTGGAGCAGAAAGGTAGTTGTCCCTCCCTCCCTCCCTCCCTCCCCCCCTCCCCCCCGTGTGCTCCTCCTAACACTTTATTTCGCAACTCCTCACCTGTCCCTGTTTGTTCGACTCCCTCTAATCTACATCTTGAATTTCCTTTCACACGCATGCCCGCTTCTTCTCCGGCAGCGTCCCGCCGTTTGTTGTGAAACTGAAGCAGAACGCCGCTTCAAAGTTTGCTCCACGCTGGCACGTCACACATCTACGCACTCAGACAGCTGCTGTCGGGCTGCGAGCGTGCCGCATGTGGAGAGTGTGTGCGCGCGAGGGCCGCAGCGTTCCTCTAATGATAGGGTCGACTTCTGGAAGCTTGCGCCTGTGATTACCCATGATCCCTCTGCGCTGCGGTTGGCTCGCTGCGCCCGTCCCCGAGAGAGCTGACGGCCTCGTGTTTCCCTCTCCGTGCTGTTTCTCCACCAAATATATCGTGCTTGATGCCCGCCGTGAGAAAGAGCTGAACCCGAGGACGGGGGCAAACGCCAAAACACTGCCACTCCTTTTTTTTCCTCTCACCCGTCCACTCCTCTCCTCTTTCTTTACTCTTTTCGTCCGGCTCATCCTTCCTCTCACAACTCCGAAAACTGCCTTTCTGTCCTCGAAACAAATCAGCTGTAAATGCTCTCCTTTTGATTAGTTTTTTCTACTAGTTCAGAGAAGTTTCCAAGGAAACCGGTTTCTTTTGTGGCCGGGGTTTTGTCAGGGTCTCATTGGTCTGCTGGGAACAGAGAGCACAAAGGCTGCAGAGCTGGCTTTAAATGGGGGTGGGAGGTTGTCGGGTTGTGGAGGTGGGAACCAGTTCAGCCTGAGAATCACTCCCAGTTTCACATGTGCCTCTCTGTAGGAACCTCAAGGTAAGAACTTGATAGCCTGAATTCATTTAGCGTGGAGCTATTAGTGATTTGAGTTTGGAAGAGGAGGAGGAGGAGGAGGAGGAGGAGGAGGAGGCCCGTGGGAAGAGGATGTGGAGTCATGGAGCAGCAGGAGGACTGTGCAGTGATACTGAAGCTGCCCTTCACAGGAATGCTGCCGTGAAGCGTCTCCCCTCAGATATTTCCGGAGCCTCGTTATTATGCAGGAGAGTCGCTTGAGGTGCCACAGATTGTGAGCTAAGAGTTTCCAAACCAGCGTGTTGTGACTGGAAATGACTGTTTACGCCGTTTGTCACGTTTCTGAACGGCGCGGCGGCTGTCGAGCGGAGAGGCGTCTCAGAATTAGTGTTTGTCACGACACGTGCTGCTCAGTGTGTAACAAAGCTTTTACTGGTCTGACATTTTTGCAAGCCTGGATGCAATCAGGTGGTCAGAAGTACTAATTTTCTGCAGGTATTTCCTGATTCTAACGAGTCTCTCCTCTGTGCATGAGAGGATTCTCCTTCCTTTCTTGTGCTTTCCGTTCTCTTTCTCTGAAGCATGCTTTTTATTTCCACTGGATTTTTTTCTTGCACTCCAACATGAAACTCAGCTCCTGGAAGCAATTTTTCTTTCCTAGGATGGCAAAAAAAAAGTCTCATTCATCCAGTTGTAGCGAATAAACGTTCTTCACCCAAGAAGGTTAAGGTTCGGAGTGTGGTCTTGCCATCCTAAGGGGAAAAATATGGCTTCCTGGAAGGGCATGCGTATTGATTTACCTCTGCTCTGACAGAAAGCAGCCTTTGCAGCCTTCAGCTCTTGACCTTAATCACTGTACTTCCCCTTTCTGAAGCTGACTTTGGTCAATTCTTAACTCTGCCGTACCATTTCTCATGTAATGCCACCTAACCATAACAAGCTAACCATGCAAATATCCATCTGTTGCAGGCTGCGCCCTTTGACCCCGACACTGACGGGGTGGCTCTAGGTCACCGGTCTAAGTTTCCCATCCCTAACATCCCCTCCACCCTGGACAAGCAGACTAACTGGTCTAAAGCCCTGCCGCTGCCCACCCCAGAGGAAAGAATGAAAAGCAGTTCCCAAGTCATCAACTCATGTGTCATTCCCATTAATGTGACTGGTAAATTTAAAGTTTTTATGTCTGAATCTGTTCATGGTGACTGAGCTGTGGTGTTTAAACTTCTTTGTCAGTGTTAGCTCTCTTTAGCTTTTCTTAAAAGAACAGTTTGACTTATTTGCTTTCTTGCTTGCGCTGTGAAGTTTGATCACACTTTATTGTCTGTCTGTTGAAGCCAGGAGATGATTAGCTTAGCTTAGCTTAAAAACAGCCAGCCCGGCACTGTCCAAAAGGTAAAAATAGTCCACCGGCACCTCATAAATGCCGTGATTAACATGTTATACGGTGTTTGTTTAATCGGCACCAAAACCAAAGTGTAATAAGAACAATCTGTGGTTTTCAAGACGCCAGGGGAGAAATATTTACAGCACCTCACATCCTATAAAACTCCTACTTGACAGAGTCAGGCTAGCCCTCTGCTCCCAGTGTTAGGCTAAGCTAAGCTAACTACCACTTGGCCATAGGCTCATATTTAGTGCACAGTGGTATCAATCTAATCATCTAACTCTCGGCAAGAAGGCAAATAAGAGTAAAAAGTTAAAGTATTTAAGTGTTTCAGTTGTTGTTTAAGGCAGCAGTCAGAGGAGACTGCACACAGCGCTGCTCTCATTGCTGACTTTTGGCTGTTTACTTTCCCCAGTTTACAATAAAATGTGAAAATTCTGTCATTAATTATAAAACCTCATCATTATCAAAGGCATTTATGATGCCACAGAGAATCATTCTCGATGTGCAAGTCATGCTTTGTGCCCCGTTAACTTTCTTTCTCATGCTTCGACGCTTTGTGCATGCGACTGCGAGGCAAGACGCCGTGACATGAATGCTAATAAGTTCTGTCCAAACTGTTGAAAAGGCCTGCCTGATGTTATTTACTCTCGCTCACATTGACTCAAAAGAAGAGTTGTACGCCAACGCCGGCTGAGTCAGAGACAGTCGAGGGGAAAAATGCACATTGTAAGCAAAGTCCAGCGATTGCTATGGTGCTGAAAGGCCTGACCTGCTATCACATGATGGTCATAACGCACGCTGAGGCAGGAAAACAAGGAGGGAACACAACAAAACTGAAGCAGAAAGCAGCATCTTTCCTTTGGTTTGGGTCCCTTTTTTTGGGTAAGGGTCAAGCATCACATTAAGACCTAAACGACTCACATTGTTACTCCCAGTTGGTCTTACTGTGCTGCTCCATCAGATCCCTGTCCTCCACTCCTGCTGCTATTTTTGTAGGGTATCTAATTTAGTTCAGCTGAGCGTTACAGATTTCTTTTTTTACAAGACAGTGTGAGAGTTAAAGAAGGAATCGCTGCAGTTGCCGCCGAACAAAGATTCCTCAGATGTCCCGTCTCCGTTGCAGGGGTTGGCTTTGACAGAGATGCTAGTGTGCGCTGCTCGCTCGTTCACTCGCAGTCTGTGCTTCAGAGGAGGAGGAAGCTGAGGAGACGGAGGACTGTCCACGGCGTCCCCAGACAGGTGCAGCAAGATTTAGGTATGTGACTCCCCGTCAGACGCTGCCTGTAGGTGATGGCTGACATTCGATTCAAACTGCTGCCGCTCATAAAGTTAAACGATGTGCTGTGATGTTTCACACATGGTGTCACTACAACGAAAAGGGTTTGGTGTTAAGGGTCTAAGTCACCTTATGTTCAGTGTGTCATTTTATGTTAAAGTCACATCAGGAAGCTACAGAAGAAAAGATGAAAGATGAGCTTTATAGAACGTTGACATTTTCTCTGTTTTTTAAGTTATTTTTGGGGCATTTTGTGCTTTTATTAGCCAGACGACAGTGGAGAGATGACAGGTAACGAGGGGAGAGAGATGAGAGAGAGAGATCTTGTGATTCATGGTCAACACCTTGAGCCACTAAAAAAATGTATTTTATACGATTTATTGTGACAGAGACACTTTATATCAGTATGAGGAGCGATGACGTGTACTCATCTCTTTAAATCACGTATGCTTATGGTCCTTGTGTTCCCTCTTCTTGCAGACTCGGATGACTCTCCTGGTTCCAGAGAGCGGACGGTGATCGTTCACGCCAGTTCTGATATCACTCCCTCCTCCGAGGAGCTGGCCAGCCATCTCAACACCAGAGACTCGGGTTGTCAGACAGAAGACTTTTTGATCTCAGGAGCGCCGTCTCGGAGGAGGATCAGAGCCCAGAGAGGCCAGGGAGTGTCCCTCTCCATCTCCCACTCTGCGGGCAACATCTCGTGCCTGCCGGACAGCGCCGACGCCATGTTCACCGGCTCTGTGGGCGCACGCCTGCGCTCCCGAAGTCTGCCTCGAGACGGGAACCGGATGATGGACAACGGGCGCAACGACAGCGACGATGAGGGGGAGCTTTCCCCCTTCGATACGGAGGACTTCCTGCCCGGACCTGGAGAGCTGATTCTGAAGGATGAAGGAGAGAGCATGGACGACCAGACCATGTCTGAGCACCAGCTGGGCCTGAAGTACAAGCAGCTCTCAGAGAGTCCGGAGCGCAGCTGGATGGAGAGGACCAGATCCCAGCTGCCCAGGAAGGCCGACATGGGCAGCTGTGAGATCTCGTCCAGCTCGGACACCTTCAGCAGCCCCGTCCACTCGGTCTCAGTCGCGGGGGTGCTGGGAGGCCAGATGGACCATAAGGACGACCACCAGTCCTCAAGTGGGAACTGGAGCGGGAGCAGCTCCACCTGCCCCTCGCAGACCTCGGAAACAATCCCCCCAGCCGCCTCTCCGCCGCTGACGGGCTCCTCACACTGCGACTCTGAGCTCTCTCTGAACACTGCCACTCACCCCAACGATGACCAGACCGGCTTCATGCTGGACCACTACCAGGGCATCAGGAGCCAGCGGGCGGGCTCCTTCTCCTCCACAGCCATGGACATATTAGAGGAAGCCGGGGTCAGCACTCCCATCGAGGGGGAGTGGGAGTACCCCCACCCGGACCCTCCGCGCTCACAGGACTTCAGCCCCGAGCCGAGCAGAGAGGCCGAGAGCAGCCTGGGCTGCCCCAGCTTCACCAGCATGGCCACCTGTGAGAGCAGCTACTCTGACAAGCCGCCGTCGGAGAAAGCTGACTCCGTCTCACATTACTCCGTAGACACCGAAGGCTACTACACCTCCATGCACTTTGACTGTGGTCTGAAAGGTAGCAGAAGCTTCACTTATAACTATGCATCGCCCGGCTCCGATTGTGGCCTGTCCGATTTAAGTGGTCACATGACTCTGGGGAGACGCTGCCTCTCTTTAAGGAAACCAAAGGTGAAGCCGTCTCCGCCCAAGAGGAGTTCATCGTTAAGAAAAATATGCAGTGAGCGAAACGTCCCTGACAAGAAAGAACCAAAGATTACCTGCGGGCAGCAGCTGTCCTCCAAGGAGAGGAAACTGCAGCTGGTTTTGCCCGGCTCCCCGGGTCACATAGAAAACTCCTCAGTAGTCAGGGAGCCGCTTGTGGTCTGGGGGGTTGAGGGCTCGGCCGATCTACCTGACTTAGGTGTGTTCAGCTCCACAGACGCACATTCATTTAAGGATGAAGGGGTTGTACAGTCAGACTATGCAGATCTGTGGCTACTGAATGATTTAAAATCCAGCGATCCGTACCGATCTTTGTCCAACTCCAGCACAGCGACAGGTACGACGGTCATCGAATGCATCAAGTCACAGGAAAGCTCCGAGTCTCAGACGTCCCAGTCTGGCTCCAGAGCCACCACCCCCTCACTTCCGTCAGTGGAGGGAGACTTCAAGCTAACGTCTCCAGAGAAGCTGGCAGGCCTGGCCAGCCCATCCAGCGGCTACTCCAGTCAGTCAGAAACCCCCACCTCCTCATTCCCCTCCGCCTTCTTCCCCGGACCGCTGTCGCCATCCAGCGGCAAGAGGAAGCCCAAAGTCCCGGAGAGGAAGTCGTCACTTTCGTCGCTGTCGCTGCAGTCGCTCTCCTCTAGGGATGGAGCCACCTCGAAGAGAGACCTGGAGCTGCCCATAATCCCCCCCTCCCACCTCGACTTAAGTGCCCTTCATAGTGTCGGCAACAAGGCTTCCGCTTACAGGACCCAGATTCAGGTCCTGCATCAAAACAAGCAAAAGGCTGCAGTGACAGCCAGACTGGCAGCGCCGCCTAACTCAGAGGTGTTTAACGCCCACGCCATGTCCATCACACCCACAGCGCTGCACTCAGTACAGCTGCGATCCGTCAGGAAGGATCATGAAGGAAGTCACGAGGACAGAACTTCCAGACTCAAGTGTCCCACTGTGAACTTAACTAGCACACTTTGCAGCAGTAAGTCCTTCGAGCTGAAGAGTCCGCTGTTACACGACTCGCATCAACACCACACGTCCACGAAGGGGTCGTGTGAATCAATGTTTACCTCAAACGAAGAGCTCGCAGATGGAGAGGCGGCGTGTCAGAGCGAGACGAGGAACCAGCAGGACGGAGAGGCTCCTTTAGAGAATACGACGGCGTTCAGGCTGCAGGCAGAGCCGTCGTCAGACGTCCCAGAGAGGACCGCGAGCCGTGAAGGAGAGCCGGTGGAAACGCCCGTCAGCAGCTCGCAGTCCGAGCCTCTGCAACAGCCCAGAGCTGAGCCGTCTGAAGAAGAAGAACTGTGTCCTCCTCTCTCTGCTCTGCACAGTTCACCCCAGAGATCCAGCAGTCTTGATAAAGTGCCTGCTACTGACGGCCAATCAGAGGCGTCGCAAGAGAGTTCAGTGGGTAATGAAGTTAGAGCAGACGTGGAGGACGAGTCGTCAGGTGTTTCAGCCCAAAGTGCCTCTCAGGATGTGAAGGAGGAGTCCACAGCAGAGCCGGCGGAGGACTACTTCAGTAAAGGTAGACTGTCTCTGTCTTTACGTCTCACGTTTGTTAGGAATCTGTCCACAAGTCCAAACTGTCACAGCTCTGAGACACACTGTCTGCACTGAGACTGTTTCAGAAAACCATTTAAAAAAGGTCGTAATGGACCAAACGTGTTAGTCGTCTTCTTCAGCTTCGTAACGGTCATTTCTGCTTCAGTGAAACTCCTGTTTGGAAACCGTCAAAGGAAAGCAAACACTGTTAACTTCTCTGATTAAAAGGCTGAAATGACTTTGGTCCATCTGGAGTTGAAATCTGAGCCTGCTCAGCTGTGAAAGGCCTGATGAGCAGATCACAGATTTTCTAAATGATGCAGATCAAACAGTCAACAGTTTCAATGAATGGCCCTGAAAAGTAGGTTTCACTCTGATTTTTCTACAACAGCAAATGTTCAAAAAGTGTCTTTATTCAGAGTTTAACAGTAAAAGGCAGCTGGTCTGCTTCATCGGGACTGAGCTGAGGATCAGCAACCAAACAGCCACCAACTGTCGTGCTGCTAGATGCCGACTGTTGCGTCAAAGCCTCATATTTCCAACTGTTTTACAAACAGTGTGTTTATATGACGTATGAGGCTGTTTTCAAGTCGTTTATTGAGTAAACAAACAAAATATTCTGGGCTCCAGCTGTGGAGATCCGCTGCAGGTCTGCATTTAAGTCATTTTGAATTGGAAATTTTAATAAATAAAGCACTCAATTGATTAATTGAAAGAATAATGGGATTAATTATAAGTTAAAAAAACGGTTCTTGTAAAGGGCTCACTCAGCGTATGCAGCATGTTCAAATGTCCACTGCTTTCTGTCCCCAGACTCTACAGCCGGCGACAACGCGGCGTCCCCTCTGAGTGACGAGTCCAGGCCGGAGGACGACAGCGTGTTTCTGTCGCCCACTAAAGCTCGGACCACGGAGGATCTGTTCGCTATGATCCACAGGTGAGCAGCCGGCACAGCGGCGTGTTTGTGTTCGCTCTGCGCTAACACCGATTCTTAACGGCCTTTCTTCATGTTCAGGTCCAAAAGGAAAGTGCTGGGCAGGAAGGATTCCACCGAGCTGGGTGTGAGGAGCCGCCTCAGCGCTGCGTCGGGGAACACTCCGCCCGGCAGCGCCGTGAGCTCCCCCATGTCGCTGGCGTCCCCCTCCTCCGCCGTGACCCCACCAGGCCTGCAGAGAGCCACCGGGTCCATCTACAGGAGCGTGAAGAAGTCCAGCACCTCCAACGAGGAGTTCAAACTGCTGCTGCTCAAAAAGGGCAGCCGCTCGGACTCCAGTTACCGCATGTCAGCCACTGAGATCCTCAAGAGCCCCATCGCTCCCAAATCCCCCGCAGAGTCCCTGATGGAGTCCCCCAGACAGCCCGAAGAGCCCGCCTCCCCCCTGCAACCGCAGCAGCATCCATCAGGACCAGATCAGCTCCCCGGCTCCTACCCCAAAGCCAACGCCGAGGGCTTCTCCCCGAAATCCTTCTCCATGTGCGCCGCGTCCAGGCAGGGCCGCTCCAGGATCCCCCCGCCCGCCAACAGCAGCCGCTACGGCATGCGCAGCAGACTGTACTCGGCGCCCATGCAGGCGATATCTGAGGGCGAGACCGAGAACTCGGACGGAAGTCCTCACGACGACCGCTCGTCACAGGGCTCCACGTAGAAACCCGAGTGTCAGCAGGTATGAAATGATGGTTAGTTTACAGAGAAAACACGTGGACCAGAATGAATTCTAATATATATATGAGATGTGGTGACTGCAGGAGCGTTGGTACGTAGAACATTAGAGAAACCGTTTTGTTAACAAGCATAAATTCACTAACTGTGGCTGAGTTTCAAAGCTGTTTCCTTTTGGTTATTCTGTGGATACTTAACAGTTTTATCTGTGCTCACAAATGTTTTATACACACAGTATGTCTAAGAAATATCCTCTGCATATGAACGCGCTGCTTCAGAAGCAGTGAACCAATCTGTGGAAAAATATCTGATGATGATGATGATGATGATTCCAGATCAGTTCTACAGAACAAACACAGGCTGATGTGCTTTGAAGAAACACTTCATGGCTCAAAGCCTCGTGCGATGCCCAGCTGGATGCCTTCCCTCAGCCCTGCTGCAGTATATCAGCATTAAATCTGAACTGCTCTGAGGTCAGATTTATCCTCAGACTTTAAAGAAACTCCCACAGTTGGACCTTTTTATCAGCATCTTGTAAAAATAGAGAAATATATTGGATTAACTGTGTTGTATTCTGTGAATACCTATGCAATAAGACACAGATTACTTTGAACCCATCAGCTGAAGATCAGGACTAACGCGCAAAATGTGAAGCCTCGAGGTGTCGAGCCGATATTTTACTCTTTTAAAAGCATGTTGTAAATTATGCTGCAGCATTTTAAAATTCTCATGCAATAAGAAGAGCGAGCGGAGGTGAGACAGGAAATGTCAAAGCCGAGCACGAACTCGACAATCTTAGACGAGAGGGGAGCAGGTGTTAACGTGGGAGACGGAGAGGTGATCACAGAGGTGGAGGTCGTGAAACAGGAGAGCTGTGAAGGAACGAGGAGGTCTTATGTTTAAAAAAAAAACAAAAAACGTCGTTTCTGGTTTGCTGACTTGGTGTGTTTACGAATCGTTGAAAGAGGCACGTGGAAAGTGTTCAGGAGGATTTATTACGCCTTATTTTACTCAAACAAGAGACAGTACGTGACGAAGCAGCGAGAGTGAGAGGAGGCAGGGGTAAATTTGGAGCCAGGCGATGAAAAGAAGGAGTTCTGGATGAAGGGATGTGGCATTTGCTGCTGTTTTGTACCAAATGCTCGTCCGTTTTATTCCCCATCAAAGCTAACCTGCCACCGTTTCATATGAATTAAATGTATTTATTTTTATAACGGACACAGAAAACCTCTGCACGCTCCCCGATTACACCTTTAGATCACCAGGAATCCGCGGACGGAAATATGCAACGAATCGCTGGTCTTATTGAAAACACATATTTTATTCAGATGCTTATTTTGTGTATAAGAGACAAATTTTAAAATCAGACACTGGCTGGAAAGCAACATGGCAGCAGCAGCAGTCATAAGCTACAGGTGTCAGGTGAGTCCAGAAGAACATGGTGTTTGATGCAGTGATGGTACTCAGCCATTATGCAAAGAGTCTATGTAGCCATATTTCCCTTTGAAGACTGTTCTTCCCTATAGGTACACTGTAAATATCGATTAATTTTGGCCTTAATGATGCTCCGTACTAATGCAATGACATTTAACAGGGTACACGATGGGTTACGTCTGTGAACCTTCATTCCAACCTTTTTTTTTTTAATTCTCCTGTTTGTTTTTTTGCACTGATAAAGTGATGTTGGTGAAGCTCCAGCTGTCTCTTGCTGTACCCGCAGATATTTATAGACTCTCACACGGAGCTGTTTGAACAACTCGTAGATGCTTCTGCCAAAGGCGAGAACGTGCGCACGTTAAGTGGCGTCGGACCGTTTTTCTCTTCTCGTTTACTTGACTGAGACGTTCTTGAAAACATTGAACCGACGCTAAAGATGAATCACAGAGTAACTTTATGGTACTCGAAGCATTTCACGTCAGATCCGCCTCGACATGCTGGAGGTGTCAGCTTTGTATTTTTTTTTTTGTACAAACCTGTAAATACGACAACTTTTGGAAATGTCGCAAAGGTTGTTGAATTGTTTCCTATGTAAAAAAAAAAAATGTTTTCAAAGTTTACATTAATTTCAACCCTTTGTATATTTTTGAGCTGTGGAACACGTTGTCTTGTATTTATTTTTTAGTAAGCATTGAGGAAATCCCATAGTAAATCCTATCAAAGTGCGAGCGCCGCAGGCTGCTCAGCGAATGTGTATTAAGAGACAAATAAATGTGACTGCTTTGAAAATGGCTCTTTGGGTCGGTGGTGCTATTACTTCTTCTTTTAAATGTGTTTTTTTTACTCTCCACAAACCAAATATATGAGTACAATAAGTCATGATAAGTGCTGTGAAGTACATTTACTCAAGTATTATACTTGAACTTAATACTTTAATTCCACTACATTTATGTGACTCAATACAATGTGATGTATTGATTAAACTACTCAACAGTGTGTGATATAGTTCAAATAAGCTTAAAAATATTATATAAAACACACTGCTCAAAGAAGTTAAGGGAACACTTAATCTAACACAGAGTCAGTCAGACTTCAGGGTTATCGCTCTGTCTGCTTGGGAGGCACAGGTGATCACACCTGCGTCGGTGCAAATCAAAGTGCCAACAGGTGCAGTGGAGGCAAAAGCAACACAACCCCCACAAAGGGAATGTGGTTCTGCGTGTGGTGGCCACAGACAGCTGCTCCCTCCTGATCCTTCCTGACTGATTCTTCTCCAGTTTTGAGTTCTGTTCGTGTCCTTGTCACTGCTGGTAGCCTGAGGCGCTACCTGCAGCCCAGTCAGGCTGCAGCTCCTCCAGGGAGGCACATCCATACATGTGGGTTTGCTGTGTCTCCCAGCACAGTCTCAAGAGCATGGAGGAGATACCAGGAGACAGTTACACAAGGAGAGCCGGCCAGGGGTGCAGAAGGGAACGAACCCAGCAGCAGGACCAGTATCTGCTCCTCTGTGCGAGGAGGAGCAGGAGGAGCACTGCCAGAGCACAACAAAATGACCTCCAGCAGGCTACTGCTGTGCATCTTTCTGACCAAACTGTCTCCATGAGGGTGGCATGAAGGCCCGACGTCCCCCAGTGGAACCTGTGCTCACAGCCCAGTACCGTGCAGCTCGATTGGCATTCACCAGAGAACAGCAGAGCTCCCAGCTCTCTTCACAGTGGGCCCTGGGTTCCTCCTGGCGCAGGACAATGCACAGTGTGTAATACTAACTAATTTTACTCAACCTCGAACAGTCAGATTAAATTCAGTGTTCTCATAGCTGCAGTTTCAGCTGTGTCCTCAACAGATGGCGCCAAATCTCACAATAAAACCAGGCTGTAAAAGAAGTTGACTTTTCCTTCACAGGACGGTAGAATAAGAAAAAGACAATAAAAATCAAACATATTAAAGAATCTGTGTGAAGATTAAAAAGCTCTTTAACATCAAAAAGTCATAATATTTTCATCATATTCTTATATTTTCTTTTGCACTCTGAACCAAACACATGATGTTTGTCATATTTTTACAGTCATGACTGTAAGCACAGAGAGTTTTTGTGTTTTCTGCTTCTTAAACACAAATAAACACCTTAAAGGTTTTGAGTAAATCATAAAGAATTGGCCCAGCAGACATTGACCTAAGACGACCACCAGAGGGCGCTCTTCAGCCGAGTCCACTGGGTAATTTAATGCAAATTGGGGGTAAATTTAAATGAGGCCTCTTTGTGCGCCGGCCAGAGAAATAAGAGCTGAGAGGCTTCTTTTGAACTCTGAACAGGTTCCTGCCTCCGTCACAGACCGGAGGCTCAGCTGGACTCACGGACATGTCAGTCCTGCATGTGTTGTGTCACTGTCATGGCTGCACAGTCGGCCTGGATTCTCTTTGTCGCTCTGGATAATGTCAAACGGGCCTGTGACGGACAAAAACTCCTTGTTCTCAGTCGGTGCGTGTCAACCGAGCCGAGACTGTAAGTGAAGGGAAAAAAAGGTAAACAAAGGCCGGGACTGTCTGGGAGCCCGTGTGGGCAGCCATCAAGGGGCACGCTGACCGTGAACCCTGACCCCTGTTACCGCTGAGACAGGGCGGCTTGGCATGAGAGGGAGGTGGTGTCGAAACCGAGTATTTCTGTTCTCAGGAGAAAACAAACGGGATGTGTGAAATGTGTCCGGATGGAGAGTAAAGTGGAAATGTGCTGATTTAAGCTGCAGAGCTCTGAACCTCGAGCTCTGATGGCAGCTGACGACAGACTCATTTACTCAAGTACTGTACTTAAGTATGCATCCAAGATACTTGTACTTCATTTGAGTTTTTTCATTCTCTTGTTTGTCTGACAGCTTTAGCTACTAGTCACTTTTCAGATTACATTTTTGTTCATGCAGTTCCTCGTATGAAACCATGATCTCTGAATTTGTATTGAATATGAATGTATGTGATAAAGTGACAGAAATTCTCCTCCTTCTTCTGCTTAATGAACTCTTTAAAAAGCCTCTTGGATTAGTTTGAAAATGCATCGTCGCAGTTTTTCTGACTTTTTAGAGATACTGTACGTGGTTCTCACAGGACAGCCACACTGCAAACACATGTTTAATCTCAAGCTGAAATATCTGCAGCAGTAAAATACAACATGAATGCAGCAGCAACGTTAATCCAGAAACATCAAATATGGAAATAAAACACTGCAGTATTTTACTGCAACATGAGTACTTTAACTTTTCATACTTATAGTACATCATGCTGATCCTTAACTTCAGTAAGGCTTCAAATGTAGGACTTTTACTTGTAGTGGAGTATTTTCACAGAGTGGTATTAGTACTTTTACTTAAGTAAAGGCTCTGAGGACGGAACAGTCGACATCATCCCAACGTGACTTTTCGTTGTCTGATTATGAAGAAACATGAATGAACGAGGAAGCAAAGACCTTCAAAAGATCAGACGCAGCTTCTCAGTGCAGATTGAAGGGACTGTAGGAGGATTATCAGGTGGCTGCAGGAGCAGGAGTCAGAAAAGATGGAGGCCACCATCATGAGTCTGTACTGAGAAACACGATACACGAGCAGCTAATCAATGATTGAACCACATCTCCAGGAAATGTGCTTAATTTCTCATTGGCCTTTACGGTCGTCCCCTTATTCTGCATCATAACAGGTTTTAATACCTTCTTTTAACTGCTTAGAATAATTAAAAACAAAGAGTGGCTGTATTTTTACTTTTTATTCTGTTTGTCATTGATGAGTTGTTTCAGGGTGCAGCAGTTTTTTGTTTTTTTTTCAAAGTCTGCTTGGTTTTTATAAAATGAAATATTCACCCCCCTCCTCCCCGACTCAGTCCTTTTCATACAGCCCCGACATACAAAGAGCAATCAAACAGCCTTCAGAGGACTCATTTATATGGAAGCAGTAATTATAGTTGCAGGTGTGTGTGTCCAGTCCATATGAAGGGACCACAGTCTAACACTCAGCCTCCATGTTTGGATTCATACATTTGTGCATCATGTGCAGCAGAGAGAGTCTGGAGCTGATCCACGTGCACCTGCAGCAGACATCCGTCCACGCGATAGGTGGAAATCTGTCTCATGTTCGCTCTTCTGGCTGTATTGATTTCATTGTTTTCCGTCACACGAACAACAGCCTCAGCCTGACCTGAGCTGAGCTTCCTCCCATGTGAGGAACTCTGACTGTGGCCAGGGTGGGGGGAGGAACGCTGGGGAGGTAACCACACCGAAGTCGCCACCAGGCCACCAGAGTGCACGCTGAGGCTCATTATAGTGCATTAAACAGAGTCCCTGTGGAACAATGAGAGGCCCGGGGCCCCGGGGCAGAGCCCGAGGCTGGCTGGGACTGATACGGAGGCCCAGGGGATCTGGCTCACCGGGGCCTCTCGCTACCAGACTTTCATCCACAGCTGCCAAACTCCATCCTCCTCTGCTTCTGTCATCTGCCACCGACCAGGCGGATGCTGTCTGGAGTACAATGAAAGAATGAAAGAGTGTCTGAAAGCCGGTCCAGCGCTCACACACCACCGTCTCCTCCTCTGCTCCCAGACTGCACCTCCTGGAACGAACAGGACGAGGGGTCTTCATGACCTGATCACACGTCATACAGTCAGATGATGATGAAGTCAGCTCAGTCTCTCACGTCCTTCAGTTGAGTTTTGTTTTGGTGGCGATGATCAGGATTATTCAGGTTTAATGATCTGGTTAAAGTTCATGTGAGTTTATGGTCGTAGTCACATCTTTATTTATGCCAAATTGCAGCCTGGTCCACACCACATTTTACTCTCAGGTCTGTAATTTGGTTCCTTAAATAAGGATGCCCTTAAAAGAAAATCTATCTCCATTCAAACCCAGATAAATATACATAAATCATCCATTTATTTTGTAATATTTATTCTGAGTTATTATTATGACTATAGCTGTTGATATAATTATTATTATATTGTAATTTGGAAGATTTTTGCAGGTTTGACTCGAAAAAAATGAATTATTTATGAAAAACAGAATTTTGTGTCATATAGATGTTTTTTTTTCTCTCTCTCTGTTGTGCTGTTAATAATCTCAACACCCCTTTACCTTGCGACCCCTTGTGGGGGCCCGGACCCTCACATTGGGAACCAACGCCTTGATTACACTAACGAATCAATACATTTTGAAAAAAAAAAAAAAAAAAAGTGTATAATTTAAAAACTGTCTTCATTTCCTGTGAGTGTCAGGTTACGCATTTTCTTTCAGGAAACTCGATTTTTTTATTTATTTTTTTTTTTTTAAGCAGACCTGTAAAATAAAGCGCGTGAGAATTAACAGACATGAACATGAACGCAACATGTTTGGCGCCATATGATGATTTTACGTTCATGTGTTCATGTTTACCTCAGGAAATCATTCGATGCCGCTCATGTTATGACTCTGCTTGTCTGCATTTCTTCTTCTGCCTTTTCTTCTTGAATGTGTGCAGATAATAGACGGTATCATTCGGAGGTGGAGGAGGAGGAGGAGGAGGAGGAGGGAGGACCCGCTGACGCTGCTGCGTGCGCAGCTTCAGTCTGGAGTCGCTTCGACGGGACCGCAATGAAGAGATAAATAGAAGCCTTTTTTATTTATTTGGAGCATTAAAGGTCCCGGTCGTTGAGCGGTGAGACGGGGCAGGCGGCCCGGCCAGCTGCGAACGTGCTCCTCTGCTGGAAAGGTGAGTAAATGCCGGCGTTTGTCGCAAAAGTGGGATTTAATAGAAGAATTACATTAAAGGGAAGGAGGGTGAGCCGAGGCTCTTCTGATTTGTGCGTCGCTCACGCGCTGGAACATCAATTCGTTTCAACATTAGCACGTGGATTAAGTGGGATTTATTGAGACAGTGGCACGAGCTCGCTCTTAAATCGAACTCAAGCCTTTTAGCTTTTTTTTTTTTTTTTTTTTCTTTTTCAGAGCCGATCTGCGCCGCGAGCTCTTGTAGCGAAACGCTCGCTCTGTCAGCGCGAGCTCGTCTTTTTAAACATGCGCGAGCTGAACAGGAACTTTAAAATAACAGGTAGTGATTAAGCGCGAGGACCCCCTCCGTCCGCCACACATTGGTGCCTTCATGGCAGCGGAGCGTCACGCGCCCTCAGCCCTTCGTGTGGAGACGCGCGCACACATGACGCACAGCCTCGCGGCTTCCATGGCGAACGCTCGGCTTTGACGGACCAGACTCATCAGAGAGCCTCACAATGCGCAGATCTGTGCGGGAGGCCGGCAGCGCTGTTTGCGGGCACGTCTGACAGTGAGCGTGAAGAGACGACAGAAATCTCCTCAGATGAACCCGGCCGCTCGCGCTCAGGGCCTGCCTCAACAGCCTCGGCTTTAATGGCTCGTGCGTTTGCTTGTGTTGGTGCTCTGTCACATGTGCCGTGACAAGACTGCGTTAAGAAAACAGCGAATTTTAGCAGAGCTGCTGCAGAAACACCCTCGCGCTCATCTCGGTGACGGGATTGTTCACGTTAGAGCTGCAGGATTCATTGATTAGTTCAGAATCAGAATCGGCTTGTATTGGCCAAGCATGTGTGCACAGACATGGACTCTGACTCCGGTTTAAACGCTGCGCTCAGTGTGCATGCAGGGAAACGACATAAGGCACGAAAAGACAAAAGGCTGAACAATAAGTGGTGCAAAAATAAACAATATATGCAAAGGAATATACAATCTGCATGTTTTTGTGTTCACACTGACTGCGAGTGATGAGTGCAGATGTTGAAAACTGTGTTAATGGATGATAAAAGGCCACTCAGTGTATGTGAACCATCACATTAATCACCAGCTCTCTGGATCATTGATTAATCGGTCGTTTTTGAAGAAACAAGTCTCTGATTGCAGCTTCTCAAATGGGCATATTTTCTGGTTTCTTAATTCCTCAGTGACAGTAAAAGGAATATCTTTGATTGACACTGAATATCAAGACATGTGAAGCACTGATCTTCTGACCCCGCAGAGACCGAACAACAAATCAAGGAAATAAAATACTGACAATTAAAGTCACTCGTTGCAGCCCTAAACATCACATGCTGTTTAATTTCTAATGGTTCTTATTTCAGTTTGCTAATGATATGGTTATATATTCTCACTATTTCACCATCTGATCTGGATAAAACAGTGACTTCTTCCTCCACAGTGCTCGCAGTGATGGCCAAACCAATCGTATTAATTAGAAATGTTAAATTATTCATCGGATTTGACGACTATTACTGTGGGATTTAGGAGATCAGCTGGAGGACAACCAGCTGAATAAAGGGAAATCTGCCCTGATGTGAGAGCAGCCTGCGTCGGTCTAAGGACGTGCAGCTCATGAATGAGGCTCCATGTGTCTCGCTAATGAGATGTAATTGGCTATTGGAGCGGAGGGGTGTGGAGGGCGATGACCTTTCAGATCGTCAGCCGTGCTCCATCCGTCCCCGGCGCTTTGTTCCCCTCTGAACTCTGAATCAAACCCAAAACAAGGAAACCTGAGCAGAGGAAGCGAGGACGGAGCAGCAGCAGTGAATCTGAACTGCAGCCCGCTTAATTGTTGTTGTTTTCTCCCTGCTGTTGACTTAGTAAAGCACACATTCCACCAATGAGGCCAGGAGAAAAAAAAAAAAAAAAAAAAAAAAGGAAATGTGGAAATCATTACAGTAACGGGGACAGGGGCGGGATTTCATTTGGCTCTCAGCTCAGTCTCTTTTTGCCTATTTACTCAATTAGCTGTTACTGGCTGGCGAGCACAAACCTCTTACAGATGATGTGAACAGAGCTGGACGTGTTGCTGCTCTTATCGTTTACAAACCAAACACCGTGCATGCTTTCATTCTGCAGCAGGACGGCTCGTGGTGCGTGTTTCCTGCATTAGCTCATGCTCAGTGAGAAGTGCACTACGCCGGTGCTGTTTTTAACAACCTAATCGACAAACTGCATCATCATGCGGGGACGGGAACTGTGCTAACACGCTGGATTTAGGAAGATTAATGAGTTTAACCTGCAGCTATTTATAGGAATAAGGTTGTGTTTCATTTTCTGACAGTTCTCAGACTCGCTGCTCCGAAGGCTTCACACCGGGCTGTTTAAGAGGTGCTGGAGATGGCAGCCGTTCATCTTTGACCACAAGGACCAGCCGGTATTTAAGCCGCCTTTAACCGAGGAGGCAGTGAGGAACAGCTGAAGGCTTTTTGCATCAAAGACTGCGTTATTGATGCGTATGTGACCTCTCTCTCTGACCTCCCCGCTCTGTGATAACACAGAAACAAAGCACAGTCACAGAGTCAGATAATGTCACAGGGAAGGAGAACAAAGACCAACACGGCCTCTATGTACTTTGGCTCGCTCCACGCTTTGCTGGCGAAGCTTCCTTGTTCTGCTGCTCGTCTGCAGAGTTTGACACCGAGCTCACATGATTCAAGGCCGGAGTGGTGTTCGCTGGAGGGCGAGAGACCGGCGGCATGTCACCCCGGTGGTGATTACAGGCCAGCGTGAGGTCACCTGATCCAACGGCTCGGAGTAAAGCTCACTGACGCTGTTTTTATTTCTCCTCGTAAATCAGAAAGCTGAGGCATAAAAAGCGATTTCACCCCGATGGTTAAATTAAGAGGGAGCGTTAAAGTGAATTTAATGTGGGGGGTTATTGTCCTCACTCTCTGCACAAACGGGCCAAACCATTAGAGTCATGAAAGTAGGGGAGTCCTAACCAAGAAAGACTTCTTTCATATTGGTCAGCGAGGCCTCATCGTGTCACAGACCTCATGACCGTCTTATCAAGCAGGAAATGTCTTTGCCACAAACTTCCTGGAATGCAAGTAGAGGAAGAAGGAAAGGAGGAAAAAGAGAATCGATCCTAATTTTCCTATTCAGGCTTAATTTAGAACGTTAGATCCAGTTTTCCATATTTCTTCCTCGTAGAAAGAGGAATAAGTGAGGCCTGTTGGAAGAGTGTCAGTGCAGTATGTGTGTGTCAGACGGACGTCTGCCATCACCTTTGCTTGGATTCTCGTGTCAATAATTTGTCCTTTTTGTCCGGCCTGTGATCACATGATGTGCAGGATGAGTCCTGAGGACAAGCTGCTCATGTGGTACATGAGTGTATAGCTGCGTTTATGTGTTTTTAAACACATATTGAAGGACTGCATTAGAAGAGATTGATGGAAACAGCAGAATTCGGAAAAAACTTCCTCAGTTTTAGGTGGTTTTTGCCCCTTTTTAAAAAAAAAAAGCTTAATGGAGGATGGAAACACTTTTTTTAGAATAAGCTCTCAGCAAACATTTAACTCACATGAAGAAGAAAGTCAGTCAACTTTGTCGACGTCGACATATTTACAGGACGTATAGAGGGATCAAAATATGGCTTCTCAGTCCCACAGTGTGCAAAGATATGAAGATAAAAACAAGACAAAGAGAAACAAGTGTTTAAAAATGAATGAAGAAGAAGAAAAAATTTGACCTGCGCCACCTCCTGCTTACCTCGATGAACCAACTCCCAATAACCTCATAACAGCAGTGGATGGAAACACACGTTAATTCACATTTTCTTCTGCCCATTTTCTCTAAATTTGGTCAAAATGTGCGACACATTTGCACTGAATCCCATCTCATTACTACATATAGACACTCAGAGAGAGCAGACCCGTTAACACCCACCAGCTCCAGACTGAGAAGAGACAAGAGAACAGAAACATCAAGCTGTAAATGCACAAAGCTTTTATTGGCTTCTCATGTCTGAGTGTTTTGTACTCCCGGGGTGCACACGCTTCCCAGGTCTTTCCCGTGTGTGAAACAGCAACGAGGTTATCGGCCGACCGTCTGGCTGCAGAATCCCTCGTGTAATCCATCACAGCCATATTACAATGTCTCATCTATGCTACAGAACAATATAAAACCGGCCTGGGGCGATCCAGAGCTCCTCCTCGCTGCTCAGCCAGGCAACCCAACACCACATGAAGGCCGTTCAGAGGAAGAGAAAAGTGTCACGCGTTAAGAAAATTAGAACTGCATGCGTGCGTTTAATTGAGTTTTTCACTTAAAAGGTACGACACACTTGGCTCTTTCATTTCAGGTTGTTTAAAGTCTTTCCCAAGACCTGAACGTCTTATCCCCGCAGCCCCCATCAGTATGAATAATTGACCGCGCTGACATTGGATGCATTGTATCTCCAGGCACCCGAGGGATGTTTCATCACTGCAGATGGATGAAGGTTGACAGCCAGTGCAGGCGGAACGTGTTGTGTGGAAGTGCCATGTAGTGACGAGGAAAGCCAACACAGTGTGGGCTTATGAAAGCATGATAACTGCTGGGAAGACAGACAGATGGACAGTGTGTTACTAAGACTGGTTCAGATCAGGTGATATGTTTCTGTGTTCTGTACGTCAAAGATAATCGTCTATAAAATGTCAGGAACTTGTTAAAAATGTCCATCACAGTTGCCCAATGTGACGTCTTTGAAGTCCTCGTTTGGTCCAACTGTCGTATAATCATGAATCAGGATAAGCGTGAACATCCTCAGATGAGTGACCTAAAAAAGCCGTGACGCTCGCTAACATTGAGTTCCTGGTCTATTTCGAATTGCCACAAGGGGGAGCCAGAGCTCTCCAGTCATTTAAAAACCCTAAACCTGTCACCATGGCTGCAGGCTCGGCTTGATCAGTTTCTCCTGCTAAAAAAAAACAAAAAAAAAACAGTTAAACTGGACGTGTGGAAATGCTGTTGATTCCACACCAACGGGCAGGTGAGGTGGCCACCTGCAGAGCCTGCCGGAGGAAGGGGTCCCACAGACCAACTCCTCCAGTTTACACCCCTGTCTCCATGACAGCCATCCATGTTTTCATGAAGAATTTGCTCGTGAATTTTCTGATGAACGACGAATGCATTTATCGACCAGTCGTGTAGTTCTCAGGTGTGTTTGTGCAGCACCTGAACAAAGTGCTTCATGAGACGTATAACAGCCAAACCGTCATTACCTCCATGTTGGTCTCGTCTCTGTTTACCTTTTAATTTTTGATTACAGTAACAGCTGGAGATAATGAGCTCTGTACAGCAGAAGCCTCAGTCGTGTTCCCGATCTCAATTTCCTGTGTTGTATTACAGCGGCTCCACTCTAACCTGGTTACTCCTGATGAGACATAATGAACCATAAAATCCCCTCATTCTCGCTCCGTTTACAGTAATTATTTGTTTGGGATGAGCTGTAAGGTCCAATAATGCATTTTAATTGTGGATTTTGTTTTTCCCACAGTGGGAGAGTTTTTCCAGCACTGAGTAAAAAGAATCGGGACATTTCATCAGGGTGGGTTTGCTGGGGAGTCCAACAAGTTTACCAAAGTACAATAAAACCTTTCTGTAGCTTATCTCTTAATTTTATTGAGTATTTTGCCGCAATAACTCATTACAGCTGTTCATAGTGCTAAATATAAAGAACTTAGCTCTGCTAGACGCAACATGCGGCAGGTGTCCTTCAAAAGGCTCAAAGGACAAATTCCAGTGAATTCAACATCGCTGTGCGCAGATTAGGTTCAAGATTTTTCACAGTTAACACATTTTTAAAGCTACTGCACGTCTTTAAAGTCTCCAGTGTGGTTTTTCTTCTTGTTCCTACGGTTTAATATTTGAGCTTCACTCTGCAGAATGACGTATGTGCAGGGTGTGACACTAAAGGCTGTTTTACTGTTTTTAAAATCCATCTGCTCAAAGTTATGGAGCTTTTTAGTGGAAAATCCAAATCAGGCACAGTTTATTATTCCGGGTGTTTTATATGCACCTTAAAACATGTCTGGAGGGGATCTTTAAACGCTCTGTTTCCTGTGTTTCAGGGCTGCCTACAAGAATAATGGATGAGACCTGTCAGTAGCAGTTGATGAAGATTTGACTTGACTCTTCAGACTGAGCTATGGAGGGTAGTGATGACGTGTCTGTAACCATGACGCAGCCCCAGCCTGATGCATGCGGCGCTGAGGTGGGAGGAGGAGAAATCCCCAGTAAAGTGGAGGATGGAGTAAATCCACCCATTCCTGCTGATTCCTGTGGGAGCAGCGCGACAGGACTGACCAAAGGAGGGCTCTCTAACCTGGTGGAGCCTCCTGCTCCCTCAGGGGTGAGTCCCACTGCTGAGGCACCGGGAGGTGTGGCGCTCAAGGTCGCCACAACCGTGCTACACCCGGTGTGCCTGGGAGAGAGCCCGCTGATGCTGCCCATTCACCTGCAGATGGCCGGAGCTGCCGGGCCTCAGCTCGGCCAAATGGGGGGGGCGCCGTACTTGATAACAAGCCAAAGCCCGGTTTCACTTCCCCTGGTCTTGGATCAGCAGGTCATCCAGCACATGAGTCCGTCTGTGATCCCTCAGACCGCTAACTGCCCTCAGCTTCCACTCCAGAACAACGTCCTGTGTCAGAACCCTTTGGCGTTCGGTTTACCTCCAGCTGTCGATCAGAAGTCTGCGGGACAAACGCAGGATGCTAACCTGCTGTCTCTCCTGCAGAATCCAGCTTTTGCGGCCATCTTGCAGGATCTCTTCCCGTCCCAGTCAGGCTCATCCACCTGTCAGTCACCGAGCTCTACCTTCTTCCCACTTCCTCCCCTCACGCCTCCCTACACCTCCCCTCTGGCCCCTTTAGTCCCCCCTGCCACCCTTCTGGTCCCCTACCCTGTCATCATCCCTCTGCCAGTGCCTCTGCCTGTCCCTCTTCCCATCCCCATTCCCGTCCCTCAGCCCGAGGACTCAAAGGGGAACATGCCAAAACCAGTTTGCACTGTGAGTAAAAGCACTCAGACTTCTCCAAAAGATACTACCTCTCCGTCGTTGTCTTCAAGCAGATGCATGCCGTCGTTCCAGCCACAAAACGTGTCCCCATCCTTGCTTCCTCCGGATGAAGGACAGGTTCTGGACCTTTCCGTCAGAGCATGCCCCGTTGAACTAAAGCAGGAATACCCGAGTCCACAGCAGGACAGTGTGCTCGACTTGTCAGTGCCTGGTGTGAGGAAGAAGTGTGTTCAGTCAGACCGGGAAGTAGCTTTCCATTCTGGTCAAGACGCCAGTACGTCTTTGTCTCTGGGGGTTGAATGCACTCAGAGTTTAGATTCCAAACTCCTGGGCAGCCTGGCCTCACTGGAGTTCAGCCGGCAACATAAGTGGGTGGTTGACAGCGCTGGTGGGTCTAGTTCTCGGAGTCAGGAGGCGACTCTAAGCGGAGCCGGAAACCTTGAGATCGTCAGCACCTCGCAGACGGCCAAGGTCATCGTCTCGGTGAAGGACGCCATTCCTGCCATCCTCTGCGGAAAGATAAAAAGTCTTTCAGGAGTCTCCACCAAGAACTTTTCCATCAAACGGGACGGCAGTCAGGGGACGTCTCTGCAGCAGCTCTACGGGATGTCGTCGGCGTCCAAGGGGGAGCAGCACGACCCCAACAACCCGCTCAAAAAGGTTCCCAAGAACAGAGCCATCAAACTGAAGAAGGTCAGCTCGCAAGAGATCCATTTCCTTCCCATGAAGAAGCAGAGACTCACAGCGCTGCTACCCAGGAAGTGAAAGTGCTCGGCGGACTGATAGCCGGCCCGCTCTCTGGTTATCGTTCCAGAGAGAGTAACGTATAACACACGTGAGGACATTCTGTAATCAACCTCTTGAACGTCCAATCAAAGCTCACAGTTTTGCTCCAAATGTTGCTTTGACTGAAGCTCATGAATGTGTGACAGTGTGACACAGTCGTCACAGAAATGGTTTCCACTGGACTTCTCTGGATTGCTGTGTTTTGTTGTAATGCACTACTCTACAGTGTTATGGTAAACCAGAAATGTGTGTGTGTGTGTGTGTGTGTGTGTGTGTGTGTGTGTGTGTGTGTGTGTGTGTGTGTGTGTGTATGGCAGCTTAATGGGCTCTCCGTGTGGCTTTGGAGCTTGTCGTTATGAATCGGAGATGTTGAAGAACATTTTTTGACTTTATAATTACAGCAAAGACACATGGGTTCCTTTTTTCCATTATGGATCATGGTTTGTTTCCACATGTAATTTTTATTTAAGTGCACTGAAGAGCTAAAAAAAACCTGATAGTTGAGGTTCTCAGTGCCCAGAGCAGAGCAGTAGGCACTGGCAGGACGTGACCGAGACTGTTAAAACATGTCCCATCGTCGGAAATTCCCATAGTCATCAGTAGCTCAGCGGAGCCATTCATTCTCCTCTGATTGGGAGGGCTTTAGCATGACAGGCTAATAATGACTTGGCAAGGCCAGAGCCACAATTTCATTATAATGAATGTTGGCAAGAGCCGTCTGTCACGACAAAATACGTTCTTATTTTGTTCAACAGCAGGGAAAAAAGGGATGCCTCACTTGGTTTCACATTTAAACAGGACTTTGAACAGGCCCGTCCAAACACAAGGAAAGCATTTCTGGAAAAGAGCTATTTTTGAAGCTGGATGAATTAATCCGTTTTAATTCAGCAGCACTTCAAGATGGAAGCCAAATCTGAGGAAAACCCAGCAGAACCCGCTGCTGCGTCCATTAACTCTCTAAAGAAGTGAATCAGGGTGGAAGTTTTAGTGTTGATTTCACCTGTTAAATCACCTGAAAATGTGAAGGGAGGTAAAGGTGATGGGAACCGGCAGATTAAAGAAGCCATGATGAACATTTTCTTGGCTTTAGTGAGAGAAAATACTGTTTGTATATTGAAGTGTTGAAGTTATTAGTCTGTTATTAGAATGAGTATTGATAAGACGCCCGCCTCTGTTTATCAAACTCATCTGTGTAAAACATGAGTTTCATGTGGTTTGGTGTCATAGACCATTTTTGTTCCCGTTCTTCTTCTTCTCCACAAAAAAACGTAAACACCAAACCGGCAGGTGGGTTGTAGATTCCACTCTCTACTCAAGCACTTAGTGACACTCGTTGACCTCAAGGTGGCGCTGTAATAAATCAAATTGATGTTCTCGCTATTCTCGAAATCCTGTTTTCGACATCGTCCAATCTTCGCGAAACCGAGTCCGTAACATCTGCAAACTTTTTCAAGAAATTTCAACGTGTCTGTCTGCTTTGATGATACGAGCCAATCAGTTTTTCTCAGAAGCGCGTTGATCAACCTGAAATTCAACCTGAATGTTAAGCATCAAAGGACGTCGCACGTCACCACTAGGGGGCGCCACAAATGCAAAAGGTTTTATCTCGTAATCGGCCTCATTGATTCACACAAAATTCGCTTTAGATAAGTGAAGTAGCTTATTACAACATTTATAAATTTGTAGATATTTCAAAATAGATAAAAATCACCCTGAAATTTTTTGTGTGCATGTGACGAAAGTTTGCCTCACTGCAGCCTAAATGTATTGTTCAGGTGTGGAAAATCCATTAAAATCCACAGTTAATCTCCTCAAGTCTTCAATCAGATGCTGCCGAAAATGACTCCAGACGTCAAACTACAAACACACAGTGACATTCAGAGACTGTCATTAGTGCTGGAAGCAGAATGACGGAAGCATTTAAACAGATGAAAATAGCCCAGTTTTGCAGGTGTGATGTGAGAAGGTGTGTGGAGAACCACGCCCTCTAGTGGTGCAGACAGGAAGTCACCTTCTCTGAGGATGCGGAGGTCCAGAGTTTGAATCCCGCTTTCCAGCCATGTGGCCACTGATGCACGTGCACGTGGAGTGTTTTCAGGTGCTTCCTAAATCTGAAACAAGCATCCCAACGATGCCGACCTGCCTGGACTCCGATCACTACAGCTTTTTTTAAATTATTGTGGAGCATGGTCTTTTTCCTTTCTGTCCCATGGTTATGATCAGAGTCGTGAATGTGAGAGTATTGTTGTGTGTCCGTTTATTTATCCTATCGAGTGCACTTTGTCATAGTTTAGTTGAAAACATTACAGGGTGTTACTACCTTTTCTACTAAAACTGTGTTGCCCGTTTGTGATTATAGCGTTTATGAATTCTGTGAATCGTAGGCCAAGAACTATTAACAGCCACAGACTGCCCGGACGAACAAACGAGGGATGGAAAATACCCAGAGGCTCGACTTTTTACCAGTTCTTTATTTTTAATCGATGTGCTTTAGCAGCTCGGGTCGGCGGTCCAGCCAACATGGAGCTCTTTGGTTTGGTAGTCTGAACGGATCACTTTGGTTGTACAGGATTTCACCCTAATTTATTGTTTGTACAACTTTTATTTATACAGTCTGTGTGTATATACTGGATGTTAGGAGACAAAGTGTGACTGGGTATAACGACAGCTTCCTTTGTGTCTCCTGAAGCTCTTTTCGCTTCTGAAAGCTGTTTTAACTAAGATGTCAGTGAAGAAACACCAGTTGAAATGTGCTGGCGGTTAAATGTTTGCTTACTGTACAGTATGTGTGCTTTTTATATGGAAGTGAACTAAAATCTCCAAGCTCTGAATTTATGTCTCTCCCTTTTTTTTTTTTTTTTTTTTTTTAAACGACACACTGGTTTGAAATCACGTCTCATTGGCCTCCACGGGTGCTTTGTTTCTTCAGGGTGGTCTCGTGAAGACGCAGTAACTATACTTAAATGATGAAGGGAGCAGAGACGAACGTTGCCAGAATCGACTCATTAAAGGAAAAAGGCGCTCAGATAAAAACTTGAAAAGACAAAAATGTTTCATCCAGTAAAACCAGTCTGACATCCTCGGCCTTTGTGCATCTCATGGAACAAAATAAGGTGGTTTGTCTTCAAGTGGTTTGTCTTCAGTCTTCAGTGACTGTAAACTGGCTCAATCCTGCAAGTGTGGAAGCAAATGTTCTGCAGTTTAGGAGGCTGAAATGTCTGGATGCCATGTTGAAAACGAGGGATGTTTACAACACACACAGGCTTCAGCATGAAGCGTCCAGTGTTTTAGATTCTGGGCCGAAACGTGGTCTGGAGGTCGTTTTCCAAACGTTTCTTCGCCTTCACTGCATCGCTCCTCGCAGTGCCGCGCGTTCTGTCCGACAGTTGTCAGATGTTCGATGTACTTCGTGGCTTGTGATCAACCAGAATCATTTCTCAAAGTCTCTGACGTGTTTTCAAATTGTTTTGATGTGTTTTTCTCTTATATTTCATGTCATAAATAAACACGAGCAGGCCCGGCTTATGAGAGGTAACATTTCAAAACAACGCTCCCAGAGACTGATGTGGCTTTAATGATGGAAATGTTCTCGTTCTCTGGAGCTCGTTGTCTGCCAAGCCCTCATTTTCTGTGAACGGGACAACTGATGGCTTTTTACAAAATCAGCCAATCAGTGATTTTACTTAAAAGGGAATCCTGGTGAATGGAAATAATTCACTTCTTCGCCTCAGTAACAACACATGCACATCCTTTAGTTTCTGACAGGTTTATAAAAAAAAAAAAAAGGAAATACACAACATCATAAACACATATTGTTTATCTGGTGTGATGTAATGGACAAGTGAGTTTTTTTCCAACACATATTTTCAAGTACTTAAAAAGAAGATGCAAGAGAGGGAAGTCGACAGCACTTCGATCCTGTGTTGAATATCATATGGCACAAGTCTTCTCAAATCAAGGAAGGGAATAACAGGAAAATTCTGTTAAGTATATTATAAACAGTATGCTACAAAAGCTTGTACTAACAAAGACCACATAAACCTGAGAAATGTCGTAGGTAAAGCAAGGCAGAGTCTATTACTGGGAGTATTTGAACTAAAAGCACTGTGTTAAGTATTAAAAAGCAGATGGAATCCACTGTGAAATATTCACCACGTCCCCATCCCCCTTTATCTTCACATTTCTAACTTATGTATATGATTTCCTTAAAATATTAAGTTTCTACAAAATGTACATTCTGTTGCTGATATTCATGGTTAAACCCATAAAACTGTACACATCTGTTTTCATTGCTAACAGTGATTGGAACGGTCAAAAGTGACAACACTGAGGTCGCAGGCGGACCGGCGAGCTTACGTGATTATGACTGAGAAAAATATTACATCAAAACTAAACACAGAAAGCCCTTAGAAATGTTGGATTTGCACTTCCTTCAACAATCTGTCCACTGAAACTGATAAACCCAGAACTTCTAAGCTGGGACACAAACAGCTGACTGATAAGAACTGCCTGGGGACCATTGGGAGGCAACGGAGGGCCCGCTAAAGACACAATAATACATCATGCCGCACAGCAGATGATCCTGCAGGACACTCGTGGAAAAGGTTCACTCAGAACTGTTAATACAACGTGATCCCTGCCAGGACGCTGGCGGCGTTCAAGCAAACGAAAACGTCCGTCTTGCCTTGCGCGAACGGAAAAGGAATGCATGACGTTAGCATTCTTCGACAGGCGGATATACAGTACCCATACTTGAGGCATACATGTGAAGAGTGAAAACAGCGAAACGACAGCACAGACGAGAGAGCATCCAAATTCTCTTGGGGAAGAACATCTGATGGATTTTTTTTTTTTCTTCAGTATATCAACCCTTCCTTATTAACTGGAAATTCAACAATAATAAAAACATTATATAAGAAGAAACATTCTCCATCTTTGGGGATCCAAAACCAGGATCAAAAGATTTCATCTCCGTAAAAAAACGTGTCCACGTGTGCACATGTGCTACGCAATGTAAACACTACAGGGATTCTTTTCCTTTGGGATTTCAGAGTCAAATGGCGTCGGTTAGACTTGAACAGCTTTTGTTCACTGATGAGGGGATGAGGTAATGTGTCAGCAATGCACGGCACACTTTCTCCACTCTGGAAGTCAGGATGAAGTTGTAACATCTCGTCAGTCCCTGGAGGTGGAGTCTAGAGAAACACGTAGCCCCCGCCTGCCCCCTGAGTCAGTGTCCCCCCGCTGGCTCTTTCAGGGCTTGTTGCTCATGGGCCTGGCAGGGACGGGGCTGCCCTGGCTCCTCTTACAGTTTGCCTTGTTTCAGCCTCTCTATGTGATGGCATAACTTCAGTGCAGGCCCCAGCTTCAGACCCATGTACTTCATGATCATGTCACTCCGTAGCAGCATCAGAGCTTTTCCATCGATCTCCTGCGGAAACACAGAACGGGACTCATCATGTTCAAAGACCACGCAGAGAAACAGATGATCTACAGCAGCCAAAGCGATTAACAGACAAAAAAACAACCCGCTGTCTTAGCTAAAGGTTGACTCACATGCTTTCTGAACAGCTCGGCATGTGGAGCTAAAGCTGTGGGGTCAGCGTCCCTCACAAACTGCATCACCTCTTCAATGGACCAGCAGGAGGGGTTTTTACCAGGCAGCTGCAGACCGTCCCGCTCAGACACGAGGGCCTCAGGACCCGTGGTGGAGCTGGCTGCTACCGAGGCAGAACACACGCACACACAGTGAGGATGTGAAGCAGAGATGAAGTATCTAAACACATTTAGTTCCATCGACTCTGACCGTACCTTCAACTCTTCTGAGAGGCTGCGAGGAGCCGAGCTCTGCGGGGTTCGAGGAGAGGCGGCGCATGGCGGCGCCGTTGCCTGGGTGGTAGAGGCCGCTGGCCTGAGAGTGGTACTCCGAGGAACTGCGCGCCGTTTGGGGTCGAGGGGTCATGGAGTTGGAGGCAGAGTCCATGTAGCGCTGCTCCTTTATTAGGCCGTTCTCTTCATGTGGCAGGGTCTCTGCTGGAGAGAGGAAAACACGAAATACAGTCAAATAATAACAAAGGTAATGATAATAATACTAATGATAATACCGTTCATTTGCAAAGCAGCTTTCAACGTGCAATATCTACACGTGATGATAAAGTGGTCACAAATACAACTTTGATTTACAGACAGCATTCAAGTACAGATGATACGACCTACAGGGGGCAGTGCAGGACTGCAACATAACAAATCGAGTCCAAGTGCACTTCAAAGATCCCTTAACCCATGTTTGCCATGTTGACTTCCAGGAGTCTGATGTATCTGCTGCCACCCTCACTTTGTTTTGAAGGCATTAGGTCATTTTCACTGGAAACCTGAGGAACTGAAGTCCGTCTAAAGTCATAAACACAACCTGAATATCACTATGCAGCAGGCGGAGGGACTAATCCAGCAACATGCACGACTCATTACTGCATCTCCAATCAGCACTTCAGTGCCAATGCTGACGCCATCACAGAGCAATCAGCTGCTATACACACTGCAGCGTATCAAGAGAAAACTATTCATCATATTATATAACACACATCTTTGGCTGGAAAACGGTTTGAGGTGGAGTGATTTGACCGATGTTTGTAAAATAAGCAGAAACAGCCTCTCTATCTGCCCACTGACGAGCAAAAGAACGTCTACAGATGAACAGGTAGGCTTCATCCAGTGAGCACAGAGAATTCACCTACACAAAATGTGTTTTGTGTGGTCACAGTGGCCTTTGACCAGCAAAGGAAAATCAGTCCAAGTGGACATTTGTGCCAAATTTGAAGACATTCCCTCATGGGGGTTCTTGCGATGTCAGAGGCATAACAAGCACAAAATGAATGAAGGAGCTGTACCTTCTGAAGGATGGGCTTCAGTACGTAAGTGTTTGGGTGACAGCGGGGCTGCGTACGGTGGGGACACTCCAGAGAGACTCCGTTTACTGCCACGAGCCAGAGACGGAGCGTCCAACGCCTCTTCTTTCACTGAAACAAACAGATACGATTTACTAAACCCAAATCTTTAAGTTCTCTACCTCCAACAGAAGACTTAGAAAACATCCCTTTAAAAAAATGTTGGACTGAACAAAGCTCTGCTGCCTCTGTGACGACTGCACGTGTGATGACTGCGTTGGGCTTTTTGAGTAATTATGGACAATCTGAGTGCAGTGAGTTTTAGTTTAAGAGCTGCGCTCAAAGCAGCGACGCCTCCCTCCTGAAACACCACTTGCACTGAACGCAGGCTTTACCTGACTTGGTCCTGTCATAAGCCGTGTAGTGGCTGAACGGCTGGCTGCTGAACAGGTTGTCGCATTGCAGGTGACGGCACATCGTCTCCAAGAACCGCAGCACGAAAGAAGCACTGGAGGCTGCTGGGAGTTTGACCACCCGAACCCCGCCATCTGTTCTCACTGGGATGAAGGACAGCATGTTTTATTGGTCTATCAGCAAGCTTGAATACTTGTGCAGCCCATCTAACCAGCCCATTATTTTACTGTCTCAGTGGTTATTTCAGAGATGAGATACTTCCAATAAGACAACAGCTTTTGTCTCCGTGTCTACCTCGGACAATCTCGCCTCCTCCCGAATGAGTCTGCAGAGCGCTGAGCAGGACTTTAGGCTGGTATGCGCAGTCTATACATGACTGGACCACCTGCTGGAGCACAGCATTCACTGGCCCTGGTCCAAAGTGGTCTGGCAGATGCTGCATCTGCTTCCTGTCCAGGTGGGGGCCGCAGTTTCCATGCTTATTCACGTACACACACACTGGAACAACACACAGACACACAGTGACCAAATTAGATCTTCTAATGATAGCTTCAAGCCAGTGCAAAACATGAATTAGCTGATTATGGGAAGCAAGCGAGCGTCGATGCTTACCTGTTGAAACCACAGAGTTGAGGCTGGGGGGGCTTTCTTGTGGAACCTGGATGCTGGGCAGCTGTGCTGGGCTTTGGAGAACCTTGGGCTTTCTCTGAAAAAACACACATTTATTTGCAGACATACTTTGACATAACGAAGGTGGAAGCAAACTGTACTCATCCCATGTTCAAATATCTCAGAGTCTGCTCTGTTTGTCAGGGTCCCACCTTGCTTCCAGGTTTGGGGCCTCTCTTCTTGTGGGGCCGGGGCACCAGCTGTGTGTTTTCGGGTATAGTTCCATTCTGGGCAGCCGCTGCCTCTGCCACAGCTTTGAGCAGAGCGATGGTCTCACTCTTAGGTCGACGGCCTCGTACACCCTTCCTGACAGGCAAAGGGGGCAGAGGGTTGGGGAGTCTGTAGGGGGACTGCATGGAACGCCTGTTGGGCTTGGAGGGTGACACCGGGAGGATCTGCAGGTTCTTTGGCAGGGTGACTGAAAGGAAAAACACAGGCATGGATATAAAACAGAGAGAAATGTAGTCTTGGCTCAGCATTAAGAGCAGCCTGTTGCTTCCAGAGACTCTGGACTGACTATGTGAGCAGGATTATAAAAATGAAGACTGGTTTGCAACTTTTCCAATCACTGAACAGTCTCTGCTGGCTAATTAGAGAGTAGGTCATTATCTGTTGATGCAGGGAGCACCACAGTGTGCTGTGCTGCTGCTGGTGGCTGGGATTAAAGTCAAAGTACAGAGAAGGTCTGGTGCCAGTCTGGGTTTGGAAAGGGGCATCTCATTACTGGAAATAACAGGGGGGAGTGCTCCAATTTATGTCATGCAGCTCCATATTTCTTCTTTTCTGACTTCAGTGTTTTGTGCATAATTGTTCTGCCATGCCCATGCATTTATATCTGATTGTTTAATAACTTGGTGTAGCATTACAATGCCAACTAGTTAGCAGTGAGGCCTACTGCACAGGCTATTATACAGACTAGCTGCCAAGCATTCAAATAATAATGTCCTTAACTTTTATGAGGACAACAACACTATCCACTTTGAAAGAGCTCCAGTGCATTTTTCTGCTAGCTAATTAATTTATTCTGAAAACATACTCTGAATATTGTAGAGGTGGGCTGGTGAATAAAGAATTATTAATTATTTTCCTCATTTGCATACAAATGTGGGTAAGTAAATTAATATAACAGCAAAGATAAAGATCACACACGCCTGCAGAAATACTAACACTATATCAATCATGCAGAATAACACCCAACTCTTGAATGCAAAGAATTCAAGATCATACGACAATCTGTAATCCTCAAAAAGAGGAATCACCATTCCAGCCTTCTGTGTTCCAAACGCATGTGCTGTGAATGCTGGGTCTTTCTAGAAATAACACAAAAGCCTATAGCCAAGACCTGAAATGTTGTTAAAGTGTAACTCCCCACGCTGAAAGGGAAAACATTTACGCTTACACATACCCACGCAAAAGCAACAGCCCATTTATTCAGCTAGTAAATATTTTTCTGTTTATGTATGTGCTCAAGACTCCCTGACAATTCCCACACACGGAGTCAAATAAATCTTCCTCCAAAACTCAACACCCGCTCAAAACAAAGCACACACTGAAGGGGGGGAGTCGGAGGAAGCCCATCGGTGTGAGGTGGAGGAGAATAGAGAGAACAGGCTGGTAGGAAGAAGGTGTGTGTTTGAGTGTGTGTGGGCTCACACATGAGCAGGTACATTTAAACACTAAAGTAAGGGTGTAGCCACAGCTGTTTGTCAGTTTATCGTGGGATTTTTTGTGGTTGATACTGTAATCCTCTCCATCCAGAGTCTTCTACACAAAAGGGGTTGAGCAAAAGTCAGACTGTGCGGAGCAGCTTTTATGTAAATATATTTTTTCCATGTAAACTGGTATGACGTGAGGAACATAAATCCTCCTCCTTCCTCCTTCTCCTCCCACTTGTAATCCTGCCTGTTCCCAACTCCCCGACCATCCAGAGAGACACAAACACGGCAACAAGACTCCATAGTCTGTCTGCAAAGTTTCTCATGCAACACACAGCATGTCCTCTACGACTGTTGGCCCATGACACTCATTTTTCTGAACGTAGCCACAGTTTATCAAGAGGAACATGTTGAAAACACCGTATTAAACTTGGTACTAAGCAACCAAACTTTCCTCACAGTGCAGCCACTATGAGGACACAGAAGCATCGTAGAAAAGTGTGAAAGGACACAACATGGAGTAGGAAAGTTTTACTAAACCAGGAAAATAGTAATTCCAAAGACTTCACCAGAACAACTAGTGTAGCAAAACCACCAACACCAACCCAGCTGCAGCATCACCAGAAACGCCTGTTCAATCTTTGAAACCACTCATTCATCTGAACTGTAATCTATGTTCATGCCCCTCAAATGCACAAACTTTTCCATTCAGACTTAACGCCTGGGAGGTGTGTTAATGTGTGTTATTACATCAAACACAGATTCTTTCATGCTTTCTTGTGCTGTATGTTCAGCACCTGGTAAAGATGAGGCTGTGTATAATTTACTCAGATAATCAATATTAATTGTGATTGCAACTAAAGTGACGATAAATCAAACATTGATAACAAACAGCAGCATCTGCCTCAATCCTCACTGTATATGCAGACTTGTGCTGCCACCTAGAGGGTGACACTTACCACTGTTGCCTGGAGGCTGGAGGCTGTGCTTAGTGAGGGAGCACCAGCCCACAGGGAAGATGTCCCGGGAGTCATACTTGCACCAGTAATCAAAGGCACCCCGCCACCCGTCGAACATGATAAAGACCTCATCGCCCTTGACTTCTCCTATGGTGGCAGGACAGATGAGGTAAGGATTCTTCTTGTCCACAGCCTCCAGCTTCATGCCTGGCTTAAAGTTGTTCTGGGTGGGCCTCAAAGGTTCCTGGAAGGAGTGCAAAATCCTCACTGAATACATCCACTGCCAGTAAGATGGCGCCATACTGTTTGTATAATGAAAGTTTTCAAAGCTTTTTGGAGCATTACAAACCTTTTTAAAGGCTGTTGCTGGTGCCATCTCTGCTCCATTTAAGGTTCTCAACAGAAACATGGGCCATGAGGAGGCATTCATCCGAAATCCTGGAAGAGAAAATGTAGTAACATTTAAAAGCACAGTGAGAGGCTAATTCAGAACACAAAAAATCAATTCTATTACCACACTGTGTGATTTTATGGATAATTTCCATTGTTAGTAACCTTTTCTTACAGGAGGCATCAGTGTAACTTTTGATTTTTGGCAGATAAATTCAGCACCGTTCACTGGACTGAATTCCCTTCATTAGAACACACACAGACACACTCATAATTATTCAATATAAACAAAACATTTCAGCTAACTTTCTCTTATCTTCAGGTTCCTTCAATGAATCAAAAAAAAAAAAAAAAAAAAGATAATCATAGCAATTGATGCCTGTCGGGAATTTTTCTTTCACTTCAACGGGAGACTCCAGGAAACAGTTTCTACAACATGGTCTCACAATCATTTTCAGCTCAATTTCATCAATCAATCTCATTTAAAATGGAGAATCACCACGCTGCGTGGTTCCACTGCACTTTACAATCAAACAGAATACACACAGGACTGAACACGCAGCTAGCAAATAAAAATAAAACAGCCATAATAAAAATATCATTTGAAAGGTGAAATCTGAAAAGGTGATTCACCACACTAAGTTCTAAGATCTCGAGTAGGCTGCAGTCAAGTACATGAAGGTGGCTTTTCAGCCTCCTTCTTAAGATTTCAACTGAATGTGCTTCTTTCACGTGGAATGGAAGGCCATTCCAGAGATAAGGGACACTGCAGGCAAACGCTCCGAGCCGACTGCTTTTTGTTAACTGAAGGAATGACCAGGAGAGCAGCATGAAGAGAGCCAAGACGGCGTGTCTGTGCATGTAGTACAATTAGCTGAGAAAAGGACGGTGGTGCAAGTACATGCACAGTCTTCTGAGTTAAAAGAGAACCTTTAAATCCACTCTAGCTCTGCAAACCAGTCAAGAGAGGCCAGGAGGGTGATATATGATCACGTTTTCCAGTTTTTCAAGATTCAAGCTGCAACATTCTGAACAAGCAACAGACTTCTAGTAACAGTAGGTAAACCAGAAAAAAGGGCGTTACACTATTTAAGTCTGGAAGATATGAATGCATGGATTATGGTTTCAGGATCACACAATGACAGAACAGGTTGGATTTCAGAATAATTTCTAAGATGAAAGGGTTAAGATATATCCTTTACTGTCCTGAAATGACTGTAGTTGACGACAACAATCTGCGTCCATCCCACCTCCCCAACTTTCTTACCCAGCGGTGGCTGCAGCATGTCTCCATTCTTCTCACAGGTGCCAATCGGCTGGATATCAGAGGAGTCCACCAGTCTCCAGAAGTCATTGCTGTTGTCGCTTCCATCCAGACGGAGACGCAGACGAACCCCAGTTAAACCCATCACCGTGGCAATGCAAACTGAGGTGGAATTGCGTGGGTCGTGGGCTTCGAGCTTCATTCCCACCTTGAAGTCGTTGGAGGGTGGAACTCGAGCCTGCAGATATTGGGAAAATGTGCTGGTACTGTCAACGCTGCTCAAATACACTGCAGACAAAGCATAACTTATCCAGCCGGGTATAGATAATGTCAGCTATGCTAATGATGCAAGAAAGACAAGTATGTTCCTGTGTGATTGTATTCTTTCAATGTTACAGTAAAAGTCATAAACCCAGAACTTTTGAGCGATGGGACAAATCCAGTTTGTGCTGCTGGCAGCAGTTCACAGAACCACGGTTGCCCCAGTAAGTCTTAAAAGCCTAACATTAAATCTAATGCTGACTTTCCAAAGAAAACACTGAAAGATGAACAAAAACACACTGGTTTCTTCAAGACTAAATTTCTTCAAATTCTTACTCAATTACTTAAAATTTACATTTAAGTCTTTAAGTCATGCAACTCACCCCTGGTAAATATTAAGCACATCCAAAATCCAAGAGGTCTTACCTGACGAAAACAGCTTGGTGGAGCTGGTATAGAAGACGTTTCTTTTAGATATTCTTCCCAGCTGAAAGCATCTGAAGGAAAATCATAAAGAAATCAATGTTTCCCAGTAAAGATGGATGGATGGATGGATGGATGGATGGATGGATGGATGGACAGTCCCTCTCTAAGCCCAATTCTGGTCCACTATCCTCAGTTAAGGCTTAAGATTCCCTCATAGTGTAGGACAGAAAATCTCTATATTGTGATTGAGCTTTTCAGAAAGACCGAAAATCTATGAGAAAGTCTGTTGTTGAGGCAGTGCTGATAGCTTGTAGAGTTTAACTTGAAAAGTGAATCTGGCTTGCTGAAACAATGGCATGTGATTTCTTAAGTTAATGTATAAAAGTAAAGTGATTATAGGCTCTTGAGATTATATAAAAAACCCACACAGATCCTCCTGTGTTCAACCAAAGTGAATGAGACTCACAAATCAAATCACGTACCATCACTAAATGTGACATAGAAAGTTCACCTTTAGTTGTTGCAGGGCTTGTACCTGTTAGTGGAACTGTCCTTCCCGGTTTCTCCTTTTTGCCATCTTTCTGATCTAAAATTTAATAAAATAATAAAAAAAAATGTTTTTGTAAATGTATGAAAATACAAAAATCTTCTCACAAAACTAAAAAAAAAAATACAGCTTTAATGGATTTATCTGTGCGATATCCTCCTTCCAAACAACTCTTCATGCCCCTTTTTGAAAACTCTGTTCAAAAACTTTTCAACAATGAGCATTTTTAGCTTTAAGTTATAATTACCTTGTGATAACTTTTCACATTTGCATAATTTAAAATGAGTCAGAAATAACAGGCTAAAAACTGCTAATACATGCAAATATGGATTTCGGTGGGAGTTAATGTCAAACTTTGAATAAAACACAGCGCTGAAGCCTTGAGAGTCGTCACAGCAGAGGCACAAAGAATATCTAACTGAGAACTCTGGAATGCCTTCAGTAACCTCATGAAGGCAATCATGATGACACAAATGAAGCTGTACGTTGTCACATCATAACACCGCCACAGTCCCACTGTATGCCCACACAGGTGTTTGCACTTATTGTGCTTGATTAGAACCCTTCCCTAATTTCCCCAGTGGGGGATTAATAAAGTAATATCTTAACTCTCTCCTCCTCCAAGACAGTGTGGGAATGTACACATCTTTATCACTAATGCATACATTGAGAACATCATGTTCCCTGTACTACTGAGTACTACAGAGGTTCACATTTCTTCATCACTAATGTGTTTAAGAAACCTTTACAAAAGGTACAGATTCAGCTGTCAGAGCACAACCAAATATACCATTTTACGCAGGGCAATTTTGCCAAAAGAGAAACACTTTCAAACATTGTCTTTATCAAGCATTGTAAAATGACATCTCCTTGCCTTTTAGCGGAGTCTTTCCCATGGTGGCTGATGACCAATGGTGACACTTCTATGATGACGACCAGTGGTGACAGAGTATGCTTCTGTGTCTGTGTAGATTAGTCCTACAAAAGGTAAAAACATTCCATTTGAAATGCAGCACAAGCAAATACAAACTAGGTCCAAAGAGATTCATTAGTTCATTTGCAGAAAGCACAATCCAAATTACAACATCATCCATTAGGCTCATATGGAATACAAGGGCTTTACTGTTTAATGCGTATGATATTTGTGGAATTGTGTAGACATCAGATCTTTGAATATAACTATTTGCAGCAAAATAAAATAAGCAGACACCAGCTGTCTTATTTTTTAAATAGCTTATGTACCACTTTCATAACCCAGTGTTGGGAATGCTAAGCAATAGTTACTACATATTATGGTTAACTAAAAATGATTTTCACTTTCAATTAACCGCTCAATTATCACCACAAAGTAAATAACATGTCAAAAAAAAAAAAAAAAAAAAAGCCAAAATGTCCATCACAGTTTTCAAAAGCTCAAGATCATGTTTTCAATTTGCTTGTTTAATCCGACAAACAGTCCAAAACCCAGCGATTTTAGATTTATTATGATGTAAAACACAGCAAAGCAGCAGATCCTCATATTTAAGAAGCTGAAAACAGCATATGTTTGGCACTGCTCCTTGTTAAACGATTAAAAGGATCAAATCTTCTGTGGAGCTAACCATTGACTGGGTGTTTTAGCATTTGTGCACATAACTACAGACATGGACATCAAAAATTTACTCACAAGTTTTTGAATGACAATATAGTTAGGTGTTATAACTAAATAATTGTTACTGCTATGTGTAATTACTAACTTAGTAAAATGGAAATTTAAGGAGTACAGAGATTATGAATCAATGTATGATTTGGTTTGGAAGCAGAATGAGAAGTAATGTGAAAACAACCTTCAGCAGGGGGCCACATGAAACCTGAAGCTGTGTTACATGGAGCACGGGGAAATACTAGGTTTTTTTTTTGTAAAGAACATCAGAACCTCTTTCAAGTACAGTAGTGTGGTATTCCAGTAATGGACACTCCCACAGAGACAGGAAGCCTGTAATATGGTGGGTTTTCTCATGAGGTTCAGCAATGTAACGACAGGCCTGCGGTGTATTGGGACAGCTCCCGTGTGACCCCGTCTTTAACTTGGTGTACATTCCCCTCGCGTTTCCAAATCCCACTTAAGCGTCACCTCGGAACTTCATGCTCGAGACACTAACGAATCCCCTTTACTAGGTTGTTTACGAAGAAAACAAAAACAACCGTCCTACATGTTGAGGTAAAATGCGAAGAAAACAGGACTGAGTGTCTTCATCGTCAAGCGACCGCTTACATTAACGTTATCAAAACAGGCTAACGTTAAGTCATTAACACCAACGGTAAAATTAGCCATTTTGAATAACTATTAACGTTATAATGAAGCTAACGTTACCGTTCAATGAGACAAATTGGCGCAAACGTAACATTTAAGGGTTTGGCAATTAACTACCCACAATATCTGACATTATAAGTTAACTTAATGAAGATGTAGCTTTATATCGGGGAAGAATTATCTGCACACTTTCCAATGTTTTTCTAACCTACTCTAGCTAACATACCTACCAACGGTAAGTTAGCTGGCTAGTTAACGTTACGTTACCTCACAACAGCCTTTTACTGATAACTTAGCTGGTAACCGCTAGGTTAGCTAAATGCCGAGATATGTATAAAATCACTTTGCTTTCGACATAACGTTACGTTAAAAGCAGTTATTATTTTAAATAGTGTATCTTTGCTCTCGGACGCCGTATCTGATGTGTAACGCTATACGGTTCCAGGTAATAGTCTGGACCCAATGTTGACAACTAGGACCGCTTGATTTGCTAGCCACCACTGCTGGCTAATAACTAGGTTGGCTAACCTTAGCGTTAACGTTAACCCTCTGAGAGCAGTTTCTTCCATATTATCGATGGGAATTGCGCATAATCGTTATCGTGGAGGTTCATCTGACATTCTTCCGAAACTCTATATTATTTAGTTTAAAGAAAAAACTTACAAGTACCGTCTTTTTTCGAGTGAAGATCCACACACTTTTCTCTAATCGTCAGCTGCCATTTTTTCACGAATGTAGCGTATGCTTACACGCATGTAATTTATGCCAAAGATTGTCTTGTAAAGCGAAGACAGACAAGCAAAACAGCGAGAGAGGCTGGACGTGCAGAGCAGTAGGCCAATTAATTCTCACGATACTCACAATTACAGCCAACCAGGTAATGGTTTACTCATTTTATCCAATCAGCGTCTGCAAACAACTCGCGCTGTAATTTTGTATTCCAGAAAGAAACGTGAGTCATACATCTTCACTTTTTCCTCTTCTTTACAGGGTCTTTCTCAAAGTGTCCCCTGCCACGGCTAAAAACTGGTCAAATGCTCTATCAATGTCAGAAAAAAACATTAAAAAAACATGAAAACTTATATATAATATAGCCTCTGAAACTCTGACCTTTGACACCGGTGTTGTGTAGACAACCCAAGCGAAAAGGCTGCCATTTTAAAACGTAATGCGAGGGAGAAAAACCCTACTGCTGAATTATGGCATCAAATACATCAGCGTACATGAACAGAGTCCAAAAGTAGTAAATAAGTAAATTAATTATAGCAAACAGAATAGATGATTTATAGACACTAGATAGCATAATAATAAGCAATAATACATAACAGGTAATGAGCCATTATGATCCTAAAATTGGAAAATTCACGGTAGGATAATAAATAAGTAGACAAATAAGAGAAAAGAAAAAAGAAAACAAAACAAAACACGAACATCCAGTCAGAATAATAAAAACACACAAAACATGGAGTGTTTTTGTATGTCACCAGGTACTTCACCACATGAGGCAGATGGCAGAATATGACTCAGAATCACTGTCCCAAACAGTTTCAAGCTCCTGTGATTTCCCCCACCCACAACTTTCCGATGACTGACATTTTTCAAAGAATATCAAGCACCAAGAGTCAATATTCAGACACGATCCTGCTCCTGCTAGAACTCCGGAAGTGGCCTACAGCAACAAAATACATGATCAAATACAGCGACAATGATCAGGAAAACAGGGCACTCATATATGTGTTTTATTTTAAAATGAAGTACATTTAAAGTATATTCCCTTGACTTATGTACATTTGTCATATCATGTTAATTCAAATTTCTAGTCCAATACAATTGAGAAGGAAATATTGTAGTTTTACTGGGTTACATTTATCTGGCAGATATAGTTGCTTGAAGATTCTGATCATCTAAAAAAAAAAAAAAAAAATAGAGGCATTTTAATGCATGAAACTGCCTAATAATATATTTAATAACTGAAAATAGGTACATACTGGACAGCTGCAAAAGTAAACTTGTACTTACACATAACCGCTTTCAGAATAATAATTCAATAATTTGATAAATTAAATATATATGAACAACTACAGGGGCTATTTCCTGTATTTAGCATTTTTGCTTTTGATAAATTAAGCACATTTTGCTGATTATTATTCTATACACTTACTTAAATAACATTTTGGCTTCAGTAGCCTACTTTTATGCAGAATTTTTACATGTTGTAATGGTATTTTTACTTACGTTAATGATTTGAATGCTTTGTCCAACTTGCTGTTGTGGTTGCTGTGTCTGTGGCGTCCCACCATCCTTTCTTTATTCTCCAATGGGTTCCAGGTTAGCTAACAGAAATTCAAACTGTGGAATATATTAATTAGCTGAGTGCTCAATTACACCTTTAAACTACGTTTTGGATATTCAGTACTATCATGAAAGCTGCTGAAAAATGCAGATTTCTGTTTCTAATTGGCAAAACATATGTCATTCTTTCACAAACAGGCAACAGTTATGGTATTGCAACAAGTCTAAAATAAATGAATGTGTGAGGTTGCAACTTAACTGTTTGAGGAAAAAAGTCTGTATTTGTCCAGTAACATTTGGCCCAGGTGTCGAGGTGATCTGCGTTATTATAGTTCAGCCTTCAATAGGAAAACACTGCTTCTTTGACATGACTTTCTCAACCTTATCATCCTCATAATCAGTGTTGTCTCTCACATCAGTTGATTGATGAAGATATGCACAGGGACTTAAATTTGTCTTACAGCATCTTTAAATCATTCTTATTTAAAAAGCAGCATTGCATCATTTTTACTTTAGATTTGTATGGATTTCTACAGATATGAGTATGAATACTTGATAAACTTTCAAATGAAATGTGGTTATAGTAAGCAGTTTGTTACTGTATGTAGACCTCACTGCACATGTGAGTGCAATGATTGAGGATTATGAACGTGGCAGAAAGGCCAAGACACTTTCCCAAAATTGGCTGAAATGTAGAACTCAGATATTAGTCAGTCAGCCTATAAAACCAGATGTTCTTAACCACTGTTCTTCTTTACAAAGGCTTCCTTATTATGTATGTCTTGCATGTAGTGGAGTATGATGGTAGTATCACCTGTTTCAGGTGTTCCTAACGTGCAAAAGTGTAAAAATTCTTGATCATTAGTTTCTAATAACCACATCTTCACAGAGAGTATTTATTTTACTCTATCCCTTGCTGACAGAATAATGGATGTTTGAGCTGCAACAAACGCACTTTCATTATTTTTCTCAGAACATTATGAAGGTATATTATTAGAGGTGATGGCTCTGTTGTGATTATGATCTGTTATGATTGTGTCCATAATACTCTAACTGATGTCTTTAGTTCTCTATTCTTCACTTTATTCTTCACTTGGATCCCCAATAGCTTCCACAAAGTGGTTGCTAGTCTTCCACACACATCGATGGTACATTCCCCAACACATGCATGTGGATATAATCAATTAAGATGCAGTAAATTAAATACAGGAAACTTTAGTGCTATATTGGGGTCCAACTGCACATAACAGACAATTCAGATAAAGAAATATTTGAAGAGCTCAGAAGTTCCTGAGTATCGTAGTAGTATAAAAAGCCGGTCTTAAGCTGTTAAGACTCCTCTTAAGATCCAGCTGCTCCTTCTTTATCGCTGGCATTTCCTTGGGAAACATTATTTCTGCCAGTGAGATTATCAGATGTCTTTTTGTCCAGAAAATTTAATGTTGATTGATTATCAAATCATTGATGTAAAAAAAAAAAAAAAAAAAAAAAATTAAAGTACACCACCTCTAACTCGCCTCACACAAATATTTGCAATAGAAAAGATGTATCACCACAGGAAACTGTAGATTGATTTTTCAGTTTCAGGTTCATCCAGTGGGTGGCAGCATGGCCCCGTGTGATAGCACACACATGGAAAAAGCTGTATTGATCCTTCAGAGTGTTTAGAATATCAATAGCTCACATTTGGTCTGAATGAGGTTGCGATCATAGATAAGACACACACAGGATCCTGTGGGCGGTTTTCATTTTGTTTCACGCTCCTTTGAATTCATGCAAGAGGGAGGTGTAGGCCATAATTTTCTATCTTTGATGATGTGCAACAGATATGATCACTATTCACCAAAAACACACATCATCACAGGGATTTACAGCTCTCTTCACATTTAATTCGGTAAACATTTGATGTTTTTTTATGCCAAAAAAGCAATACTGAACATAGACAACTTTTCAAAGCAGTTCAGATTTGTTTATCTGAGCTGTGTTATCACTTGGGAAATTGATTCAAATTGATTAACTGACGGAAATGAATTTGAGCATAACTGTCTGCAGGTTTATCATGTGTGAAATCACCTGTATATTGGACAAAGTGTTGTAAGCAGCCACTTTTAGCTCTAATTTTCTTATTCTATCGCATGTTTTCCACAGAGTGGAAAATTACAACACTTTTTCTGAAGAAGAAGAAGAGTATGAAAATATCATTAAAAGATATCATGACCCCACACAGCAGCTGCAGACAGTGGTGAAGTGTGATTTTCTTCAAGGTTCCCTTGAGCAATGCAAATTTCAATATTTGCCATCTGTTTATTAATTTTGTGGCTTTATGTCTTCCTTACAATGCAAAGTTTCTCCTCCTATATGTACTTTGGTGTGGCCTTTAGATAAACTATGTTATCATACTGAAAGCAGGGTGTGATCTTGTGAATTATGTAATTGAGAAATTAGAACAATAATATCCCACCTCATACGAAACACCCTCAGACCGCAGCACAGTTTTCTCCCTCAGTTTGCCGTTCTGCTCTCCGATTGGTCCAAATGAAGGGGGCGTTTGAATAAACAAGCGCGTGAACGGCTTTCATTGGCCGTTGTCACGCCACTCAAACTGTTGCCTGGTGATCTGCTTGCAGCTTGTCAACCGCACGATCCAGTTACTGTAGCTGCCTGCTGCAATGAAAATATCTTCGTTGGTGGGTGGATTTATCGGCCCAGTTCCATCATTTTTTCCCCAAACAGTGACTGAGTGAGTAGTTTATTTTATCTTTATAAAGATAAGAATCGGAAAATAATCTACATATAATGTGAATATCGTCCTCAAGCTCAAGAGGAAGGCAGCGTTTATCAAGCTTGAGGTTTGTTTTTAGCTAATTGGCGGTTTTGTGTGTTTTGTGAACCAGGCAGAACAACAAGGTAACACAACTAAGTTAGCTTAATTATACCGTGTCAGACCGGTAACTAACGTAACTAACTAGAGTCCAGACCAGGCCAGAAAACTGCTAATGTGAGACAATTTGTACTGAGTTGGCTTAAGTGCAGCCATATGTTTGACTTGTTGGATTTATTGCTGCCCTGCATTGAAAATGTGGGAGCTACGTACATTCAGTCTGTGGGCAGTCGTAGCTACCACACACACACACACACACACACACACACACACACACACACACACACACACAGTCCCTGTTAAAACATTTCGCCCTCGTATGTGTGTGAGCTGCTGTTGAGGGTGTGAAAGATGTATAACAAGAAGCAATAGGACAAGTGCATGACAGACATTTACATATACAGCAGTTCATTTCACATGTTCTACCATGATGTGATATTTTACCATAGATCTGAGTGTTTGCTGGTTGTTGCTGGTATTCTAATTTTGTGTAGTGGCAGTGACGATGTAAGCTGGGTCCCTTGTTTTTGCAAAATTCTTACCACTGTGTCTAATCTTAATGATTGAAAACCCAAGTCGGGCATAGATAATAGTTCACTGATCATATGAAGAAGAGGGAAGAAAGTCCTGTATTTTGAATTCCACACACTCAGTCCATTACCACGCATGAGTCATTCTGTTGATAGAGACAAAATATATGATCCACAGCAATGCCCAGTGCATTCCTGATCATATTAGCCTTCTAGGTCTGGGCCTGGAGAGCAGTTGGCTGAAATCTGCTCTGGAAAACAATAGGCTGCATGCCACTGCATGTAGGCTGTGAAACGAGGAGCAGGAGGAAGCACATTAACACACTGGTGTTCAAAAAGAATAGATAACCAAAGGCATTTTCTCTGCCAGTGTTTATGTTTCGTCTTCTATCATCCTCCTCAAGTTTACCTACGGTTGCTACCTGTGTTGATGGTGTTCGGCTGAGTAAGATAAGGGAGTAATAGACCACACAGCGGTGTTTAGTGTTCTGGGAGACGGAGTTTATTTTGGTGCCGAGGTTTTGCATACTGATGAGCAGCTCCTGTGCCCACAGCACCGTAGGAGACTGGGAGTGTGAGTAGGCTAAGCAAGTCCTTGAGCTTTCCAGCAAGGGGAAGATGAAATGGAGAAAGTGGTATCTGGAGTCTTATCTGATTCAATAAGAGTAAAGAGTGTGTGGATACCAGAGGAGATGCTTTGATCACATTAAGAGATTATGTGATGCTGTTTCACTCACCGAAAAAGGTAGGAATACAGCGAGGAACTTTGGAGTCTTAATTTAAGGTATCTTTTCCCATTATTTGCACAAAAAACAGTAAACTATGCTGTGTATTTATAAGGGATGACAACTTACTATTTACTTATTTATGTTAAATGAGCACACCATTGATTTTACACATTAAGGTGTGTTTCCTCGTCACTGAGAGTACTACTCAGCCTGGAGGGAGGGAGCCTGACAAAATAACCCTGAAGGTGTCATCAGGGTTATCTTGATTTAGACTTTAGACTTCAAACATTTGCCAGAAAACCTGTGTTTTAAACTGGGGGCATGGAGTTTGACAGATGAGGGAGGATAGCAGGCAGGGCAAGTGTAATGAAAGATGCTTTCAAATTGCTTTCTGGATTTTGTAAGATCCAGTGTTTTTGAAGCATGACTTTGATTTTGACTCTTCTCTCTGACTCTTGTAAATCCCCCGACTAAATGGAAGTGCAATGCTCTCAAGGAGATTGAGCTGTACAGTACCAGTTTTATGTCCTTTAAGGACAACTGGCCAACTTTACAAAAATATCTTTAAAAAGTTGCGAGGTGGGATGTTCTTGTGGGATGTTTTTGAAAATGGCAAAGCAATCAAGTTAATTTAATTGTGAATCCATTTCAAAACAAATTTCATGTGTGGTTTTGGTTCTTGCACTTTTAAAGGTAAGTGAGGAATATATGATTATGATATGATTTGTACGTTTTTCTGCAGGTAAACGCCAACCACAGAAGAAGGCATGTGTCGGATATTATGGCTTACAGCCGGCACACGCCCCTGGGGAGCCATCAGCTGGCCGCCTCACGCCATCCTGTAGCTGGACTCCCTCTGCCTGAGCTCAATGCATCTCACGCAACATACCTTTTGACTTCATGAAGATCCCTGACATCGGTGATGTAATGAATAAATTTGAAGTCCTTGGGATTGTGGGTGAAGGTGAGCATTCTCATTTAATGCCACTGTGAAATATAACAATGTAAAAGCACATTCTGGACATTTTGTGCAACACTAACTACCAATCCAGTCTGGTCTTCTGCCACAGCTTTTCATGTGAAGTAGTACACTCACAAATTTGTTGCTTTTCAGTGAGCAATCATTTGATTGTTAGAATCCAATTTGCCTGTGGAACAAGGCTTTTAAAAGCCTGGTCTGTTGTTCATGATTGTTCAACTCAATAAGGTCAAGGGCATTTTTTAAAATATTTATTCATCAGGAAGAATTTTAACATGGAAAGACTGAAGCTCGGCACTGTGACCTCAATTTGTGCTTGTGTTGTTACTGCAGAAATGTAGATGAGGTTTAGGGGATTCAGTTTCATTGTTGTAAATATCACTGGGACAGCGTGATTTGATCGTTAAATTACCCCAAAATGCTTTTCTCTTTCCTTTAGCCACTTGGTTGATATAAAGTGGCAGAGGCCCTGAGGTGAGACCACCCACTTGTCCCAGTTTTTACACTCCTACTCCCACATCCTAGAAGTTTTATAATGTGGGTATAATGCGTCTCTAGAAGACACAGGGAAACTGAGCTGGAGTCATCACTTTTAGTTGCGGAAGTTTTGTCAGTCCAGCTCTACTTACTGCCTTTGCACTCATGGCACAGTGCGCTCCACTTGATCCAGCGTCATAGATTTTTCCTCAGTGTTCTTGAAGTCAGTCAATTTTGTTAATCAGTTAGGACTGAGTGCAGCATGTAGGCTCACCCCAGCAATTAAAAGTACACAGAATCGTATGCAATTATCTAAGGAGGAAAATGAATGAGACGAGCAGTTCTTTTGGTTTTTTAGACATAACGTACAAATAGTGTTTTTGTTTCATGGTATCATCTGGTAATGTATAAAGGACAGTTTTGAAGTGTTGAAGGACCTCTGGGAAATGCCAACATCCAGTATTTGAGGATCAGCTGACAGATGACAGATATTTTAATGTTACATTATCCTTTTCATCCTCTGTGCTTATTGTTTGTGTTTAGGTTTGATTTTCTGTTTAGTTAACTCACAAATTCAATGCTTTTCAGCAGCCAGTTCTCTAATTTCTTCTGTTATAGATTACATGAACAAGGAAGCCTTTTAGAAACAAACAAACAAAAAAAGTGCCTTCATGTTGATTTTCATAGATTTTTGGAGTGAATGAAAATCAGCATCTACCAAAAAAATCCCCTGTAGTCATGTGAAGTACATTCAGTGTGTGGTGAATGTGTTAAAACACACAGAACCACCTGTCTGGGCTGGAGTCAAAAGGTGGTCCGACTTTCTTTAGGGCAACAGTATTTGTTGCACTCCTCTCCATTTAGTTTTCTAAACTGTGTTAGAAAGAACGAAAATACATTAGAGCAGCCTCTTGCAGACAGTAGATGACTTCTTGTAGCACTGATGTGCCTGTGAAGGAGCACGGAGCAGTTTGTCATATGCCTGCTCAGTCCAAGAATTCCTCTCGAACCCTCAGGGGATGTGTGTGTGTGACTGCCAGGGTCGATAACATCAGAACTACAGTAGCTTGCCAACACTTGTGTCCTACTTTCCGAGCCACCTGTCCTTTTATAGTGTGGGATGTTTTTCCTTAATTCATGTGAACATATGAGAAGCATTAAAGAGGAGGATTTAAAACCCTGTTCACTTTGTAGCAATATGCTCAATAAGACGGGCTCAGTAGGCTCTACATTTGTTAGCATTGTTGGCCAACTCACTTCACGTGAGAATGAGAAACTCTGCATCGAGCTAGTCTTTATTTAATAATGACTATGGATCATGCTGGAGTTGTTCATCGCAAATCAACGTTTTTCAACTGACTTCATGCAGAATTTTTATTATTATTTTATGCGGGTCTGCTTTTAAAAGTCCTAGCTCTACTTGTAAAGGCAGAAGTTGTGCTCGGAATACATGAATACTTTGAATATTCATGAGGAGATTAGCCGTGGTGAATCTCACTAAAACATGTGGTTTGCTCTCTTTTCTTAGGTGCCTATGGTGTTGTTTTGAAGTGCCGACACAAGGTAAGATCTGATGAATTTTCATGTAATCACTTCAGTCTCTTGTCACTTATTGGTCCTTTCAAACCATTCCAATCATCGTGTAATGTATTTTTACATGAAAACACTGCGTCATACCAGAAAGCCAATTAAAGGTTTTAAAGGATAAGTCTGGTGATAATCTAGATTTTTCTTATTGTCAAAAATCCCATGAAAAGACCAAAACCAACAATATATTGATCTTACTAGCAAGTATTATGAGTGTAGCCAAAGCCTGGCTTATCTCTCTGTGCCATAGGCCTCAGTTTTTGTCCAAAAACTAGTAAGAACACATCAGTGTGCCACACCGTGACATGTGATGTGCTCAGTCATTACCATGAACGCTCACCCTGTAGTTTGGATTCATTCAATACACCATCCTGCTGCTGTAAACGCTCATTAGAGCACCAAATGTGTATTAATACGCAGCTGAAAATAGTCCCTGAGAAATGCGCTATTTACTCCTGTTTGAGTAACATTTCTAACAACATGAGAAAATATTCATGACCCATTTCTAAAGATTTATGTCTTCAGCAGGAGCCAGCGAGCTCGGGGCTGAGAACCACAGATAGGCTGGGAAGTGGGAGGCAGACAAACACATTGTTGGTTTTGGTGTTTTCAGTGTTGACAATAACAAATATATAGACTTACCAGTCGTCTGCTTTAAGGATGGGGATTGGAGTGTCCTGTGTGTGTATCTTAAAAAAGATACGGCTAGTTGATATGAGGTTTATGTGTGTCGGAGGTTAAAGTCCTGCAGAAGCCCAGAGAATATTAAACGTGCACACTGAGGCGCGTCTGAAGCAAGTGCGCCTGGTCATTCCACTTTAGTTTACTGCAGCGGTTGTGTGCCTTAAAATTACTGTGATGCTTTAAGTGGCTCTCGTGGGCCGCTGGATAATTAATGACAGTCCTTTTATCTCTACTCAGGTTCATCAATGACAAAGATCTGCTTTTGAATGGCAACACATTTGTCAAATTAAAGTCTTCTACTATGTTTTCATTCATGTAGAGGCGGCTCTGATAGGTTATCTTGAAGCAATTAATTTTTTTGCATAAGAATCAGAAAACCAAAGCAAATAAAAAAAAAACAGCAGGAGTATGAAAAGCAGACGACCCACACTGCAGTAATAGCCTTGTCATCTCAGTCCATTTAAGGAAAAGGCTGCGCCAGGAATTGACGGCAATCCAGCATGAATAAGAGAGACTAACTACCTCCTACTTACAGAGATCTGCAGGAAACAGACAAAACACTCTCTCATCAAAATCCTTGATGTTTTTCTTGTTCTGCAATTGCCGTGCATCTGCCTTCATTACAGTGTTTATTGCAGCAGTGACCTTACTCAGTGTATCCATTAGCCAGGTTTCTAATGTGAGCAAGTTACCTTAAGTGTCAAAATTGTAAAAGACAACAGCTCCAGACTTGATGTTGAGCTCAGACGTGAGGAAAAAGAAGAAAGCCCTGCTGAAAGCCGAATCACAGCCTGTAATTACTGGGCTTTATTATTCAGACTGATTGATCCCGGGCCTATGCAGCTGCAAATGCCAATGTCTCCATTTTATACAACATACTCACATCAATAGACCTCAGTTAGCTCCACACAACAGACAGAGGCTCTTGCTTTGTTTGTAACACTCCTCACTGTGTTTATTTGTGCACTAATCCGTCATCATCACCATAAACGCAACTTATTATTCAGGAAATAAGACTTTTAAAAGTCTAAAAGCTTTTCAGAACAGTTAGCTTTAACGTCAAACAGACAGGCCGGCTGGTTCGATATTGTTTGAGAATGAAAAAAATAATATGGGCCGATAAATAATTTGATCCAATTTTTAAATCAAATATTGATTTCACATCAGCCTCAATAATCAGGTTTTGGCCTTGGCCTCTGGATAAAACCCAGTTTTATTACAGAATGAACGCCGCAGTGCATGTGTGCCGGTGATTCATGGGACTAGTTACCTTCAGTTTGGAGCGATATTTGAGCACACTGCAAATGCAATGTTGTATTTTTCAGCTTGTTTCACTACAGTAATAAAGTCATCAGTATTATCAGTGGTTCGTGTGTAATGTGAAAAGAGTCATTCGTAGTGATGAATACACAAAAAGATCACCCAATTTTGCAGCTAATCCGTTTGTTTTGCAGCTTTTCTGATTTGATAGTAACTGAATTTTCAGCTCCAGCAAACAGCTGTTTTCAGTGAATGCTCTGTTAAAACTACTGTGTGTCCAGGAGCAAACAACAGAGTCAGCGACTAGTTGCTGATGTGCAGCATTTTAACAGCTAAAGACAGATATTTGTCTCGTAACTTTCCCCATAATAATGAGGCGATTATACGTCAGTGTGGCCAACAAATCATTTCATTTAGCTTTACATAATTTTACACTGCAAATGCCAACAAATCAATTGAAAATCACATCGTTCTCTAATTACTGTATGTTAAATCACTTGCGAACTGGAACAAAATGATAATCATCGAGTGAACAAATGCTGATAGTAGAGTTTTACTTCTCTCTTTAATTTAGATGCCACTGATAGAGAAAAGCCAGGATTTTCATGCAGGAGGCAGCAGATGAAACAAGCCTTGTAACAGGTGAATGGTATTCAGCCTTAGCTGATTGGTGGTTTATTGGGTTACTGTTGAAAAATAGACATTTACAGACAGTGTTTGCTCGCTGTGTTTTTAATACTTGACATTAGGTTATAAAGCTAATTTTAAATGTCTTTTTAATTGGCTCATCATTATTTCTTCTGCATATAGCAAAGCAGCAACAATCCTCCAGAAGTCTGACATTTTGCTACTCGTCTGTGGGCCTTGCATGTGTTGGAAATACCATAATAAATGCAGTTTATGCTAGAATATCTGTTGGTAACTTGCTTTACGTGTGAAAGCACAGGAGGATGAATTCTCTGGCTGCAGATCAATATGGACCAGTGCCATCTGGAAAATATTGTATTGTTAGTGTGAATGAACCGACATGTTTTTTCAGGGGCTAACTCACAGATCTATGCCGCATAATTATGTGTGCATACACACAGAAGTGGACACACCAGCCAAACACACACTTCATGCACAGACGCACACGCATGTGTTGACACCGACAAAGTCGAATAAGCTTACCAAGGATTTGATGGTGCTGTGGCTATGGGCAGGGAAGTGTGCTGGCCAGAGAAAATGGCTGTGTTTGTATGTAACAACTGCTGCTCAGTCGCAGCTGCTCGTGCTTGCAGAACATACTTATTTCACCAGTGACACACCCCTCAAATTTGGTTTGTACAACACATGTGTTTAGCAGGAATAATTAGATCCAAGAGCGATCTGGGGACAGATATAGAAAGGATGGAAATACAAGGATGCATTCATCAATTTCCACACAATAATCTGGATCTATTTCAGAGGCTGCTGGATTACTGCGTGCGTGCCTCGACGTATGATTTATAACAGCTGAACACAGAGTTAAGAGTCAGCTGGGTTTTAAGAGTCAGCTGGGCTTAGTTTAACATAGGGAAGTGACACAGAGAGGAGGATAATATTAAGGAGTTTTTGATGGCATTATTTGTAGAGTAATCTTTTCATTGTCACTGTGGTAGCCTATGTGTTTGGAGCAGATAAGTGTATGTGGATGATTAATATGATTTTTTTCAGCCCGACTGTTATTTCAACAAGAGCTACTCTCTTTATGTATTGATATCCAAATTATACCTCACAAACGGGATGATAGATTTGACCTACATGTGTCACAATAGGCTATTATTGCTGAAATTATTTACAGTATATGGCTGTGTGTAATGGCTGCATGTTGGCTGCTGTGCCATTATCAGAGGACTTCAATACAAGTTGGATGAGGTTGAGACCGTGGCCATCATAACGCCGTCACGCCATTTATGAGAGATGTGTGTTGAAAAGATTTTTAATGGTGATTTACATGTAGAGGGCAGAGACGTGCTTGAACATCGTATATGCAGTTTAAAAGCTGATAGAATACAGATTGAAGTTGGTATAGAAGATGATGCTCGATGCTGCAGCCCCACTCTTAAGCTCAGCTGTCGTTCAGACCTGGTAGCGAATGTTTTTCAGCTCGCCTGCCGAACTCCATCTTGTGGTATCTTGCCAAATTTTGCCACAGCTTTTTGACAAAGAGAGCACCCGGACTAAAACTGCAAAATGCTGTCATATGAAGGGTTTGAGTACACTGGGACACGGAGAAGCTTTTGTCTTGAGGGTCTGGTCCATCTTTTATTGATTCCTTTTCCATGTAAATGGATCAGCACAAGAACATGTTTGGGATCACAGATTCTTTTTTTTTTTGCCTGCTCACTAATGGGAATACAGTGTTTTATTGTGGCATGATGACAGAAAATGTGGGAAAGCTAGAGTCAAAGATGCCACAGCTGTGTGTGCACATTTTGCCAACTGAGCCACAAGGATGCTCCAGGACTTTTTCTCTTGTCCGCTGATGTTTGATAAAACCTTATGAATTATGCTAATCTTTGTAAGCTAATTAAGAGGCTTTTGTCCCTGAACGTCATCATGCTAGTGGAGCATCAGTGAGAATATTTGTAAAGCCAGTGTGCACCCGTTTTTAAAATACATCGTTCAAGCTAGAACAGCAGCAGCGCGGTTCTAGGGATGGCTATGCTGGTCCGTCTGTCAGGCCACCCTCTTCGGATGAATTGTAATCACTTTGCTCATCCTCCATTGTCCATATGGTGCTACCATCAGGTCAAAGTTTTAGTTTGTCCAATACTTTGAGAAGATAAGACTTTATTAATCCCCAGTCGGGGAAAATACGGTTTTACAGGCAGCAGGAATATAAGAGGAGGCGTAGAAGGGAATAATAATAATAATATGTAACACAGTCTATAAAAAAATGAAAAAAAATAACCTGCAAAACTGATGACTGTCCCATCAGCCTTTGCTGTATTGTGTCTTGGTGTAATTGGCAATGTTAGCATGCTAACATGCTAAAGTAAGATTGTTAATATAGTAAACATTATACTTGTACACAGATACAGAACGCTCTTTCTTTGGTCGTTCAAAGCGCTTGTGTGTTTTATTCAGCAATGCAAAAGCAGCTATGTTGCCAACATGCTGTAAACTTAATGCGGTGCCAGCGTTTCACTTGTTAATTCACTGTGTTGACGAAACTGGGAGTATCACGACTGAGAGTGGAAAACACCCTTTTTGTTTGCTCCACTTTGACCTTGAGTTCATTGACACGTCATGAGGCATGTTTGCTCATGGTAGATTACAGAGCCAACTAACCTATGTGTGGCTCTCTGTTGACCTCGCAAAGACGCTGAAGACTAAAACTGGAAAGTTCTGCACATTTTGTAATACAGCGAATTCAAAGGAAACGGAATCATCTCACATAAATGAGTGCTGTATATACACTCTGTCTGACCGGGGGTGGCGTTTAACCTGTATTTCACTGTGTTAGAGAGCTGATAGATTTGTATTGACTTAAAAACCTGGATGCAAATCATCCTATCCATCATTGAATGATACACCTGCAATATTCTGCTGAAATGATACTGTGGAATTCATTGACAAAGAAACAAGACAGAAACAATGGAAGAGTTAACTGAGAGGTTTTTTTGTTCATAAGACCCCCCCCCCCCCCCCCAACTCTTGGACCTGTTGATTTACAAGCAAAACACTCTGTATCTAAGCTGAAACTTTCCTCTGAAGTAAGTCCAGTACAAATCTGTATCAGCTAAGCTAAATCCTGGATAAGGCTTGTGCATGGCCATGGCAGTTCTTTGGCGTGCGGCGATATTGGAAATGTGTAAGACAGAGGGTAAACATAGCAGTGGTCAGTGTTTATTTAAGCGTGGAACACCTCTCAGGAATGCTCACTCCACACAGAATCACCCTGAATGTGCTTATCATCCCATGAACTGGTTTCCTCAGCCGCTCTGACTGCAGAGAAGTAAAACATTGACAGTGTCAGGGCTCTGTCTCCTCAGTCGTGCTCTTGAATGATTCAATTTGGAAGATTTGAAGCACTGAATTATCTGTCATATGTTTTCATTAATCGTAGGAGCTTTATAGAATTAAGCCTCTTTATGAAAAGCCGTGGCCGTGGCTGTGGAGGTGTTCTGGCTGCATATTATGGCTGGATCTCAGCCAGAGTGTAAATGCAGCCCTTAAAGTAGTTTGCATCATTGAGAAAGTATCTGCCCACGAAGAAGAGAAGTCATAAACCTCCAGGACAACATGGAAGGCCCTTCAAAACACCAAGAAAATCAACGTGTCATAGTAGCATGTGATGACTGCTGCTCAGAGATATCTGGAAGGAGATTGCAGAGAAGGTGTGTGTGAGGAGTCATCGTCAACGTCTTTAAAAATTCTGAAAAGATGGCTCTTTTCCATATCAAAAGAAAAATTAAGTACAGGCTGTACACACACACACACACACACACACACACACACACACACACACTGCTTTTGATAAATGTGCGCCTGCTATGTTTGTTTTTGTTGACAGTTAACAGGCCTGTTACCTCCTTACCTAATTGCCTGCTTGACATACTGCACATGTACAAAAAAAGATCTCATTACAGTGTGTAACATACAGAAAGCATAGAAACAGCAGGTGTAAATGCAGGGCTGTGAGCATGCTTTTTATCCAGATAACATCTCATTCATGTTGCCTTTTAGACTGTTTACATTTGCTTTTCCTTCTTTGCACAACAATTGCAAGAAGCTGTATTGTTTGTTGACTGAAATTCTCAGAGCACTCCCAGAGATCCCATGAGGTAGCGCATCATGTATCATGCATGTTGCATTTTCTTATATTGAGATTATATTATAAATAGCAGCAACAGAAAGGCTTGTGGCGTACAGTGCACAGAAGTCAGCTTTTTAAATAATGTAGGCGGGATTCCACGTGACATTTTGCATTTAACTTAAAGCGCTGGTCCGGGATGGGGAACCATTTTCCTATCAAGGGCAATTTCACTTTTTCTAACATCCTTCAAGGGCCATACTAAATTATTGATCACATGTATCACACTAACCTCTAACGTGATGGCTGGAACTGCTTCTCTTTGGCGAGGCGCCTGATCTCACATGGCAGTGATGATGATGATGATGATGATGATGATGATGATGATGCTACTAACTGCTGGTGTTCCAAGTTTGGCTCAGCCAGTCTTGAGAAGGTACAAGATGTAAGAGTCACTTTTGAAAAGACTTGCTCACAGCAGCAGGTTGTCCCAAGCAGACAGTAAAACTTCAGTTTTGTGATGTCCTCATGATGTACTGGATGGACGTCAGGTGGTTCCACGTTACATGGCGTAAAATATGTTCACTTCTTGTTGTTTAATTTACATGACCTGAAGCCTCTCATCAAATACCTGAAGGTGTTTTCACATTCCACTTCACGTCAGGTTTCTTGCAGAGTAGGAAAATGCACAGTGTTACCCCTTTCAAAAATGGCTTGTTGGGAGGAAGTTGTTATGTCTGTTGCAGCAACAAGGTACTCCTTTACAGGTTCTCCTTATGAATGAAGTTTCAGCTTCTTAGCTAAAAGCTATTAGCTCGCTCACCATAAAACTTGCCCGCATAACACTGTCTCTGTCAGAATGTGGTCTTGTGAAAGCTGCTTGTTGGGCTCCCAAACTCCACCGAAGAGCGTTAACTGTCTAAATGTATTAGTCCACTATATTTCCTTTGTATTTCTGAGTTCCTGTTTTTAATGCAGCCCATTTTTGTCTAACTTTGCTACTAAATATGACAACTAATATGAGGTGACTGTATTCTGAAAAGCAGGATTTAGGGTTCAGCACTTCATGTAAGCGCAGCATTTTTTCTTTGAAGCTAAGAGTTACGCATTTAGGAGCTTTGGACATTGAAACGCTGTGTGGGAAAACTGAGGCAATTCAATCACACATTGACTGTAATACCAGGTACAAGTTAAGCTGTTTGGAACAGGAGGTGAGGACTGCTGACCCTAATGTTCCTTGAGAACAGAAGCTAATGTGATGCTGGCATGAAAATCGAAGGGAAAGACATCAGCTTGAGTTGATTGTAGATAGAAATACCTCTTGACAGGGATGCGCATGCATTAGTTGACATGCGAGACGAAACAGACAGCTAAGTAAACAAGTGAATCAGTTTCCCTCATCCAGTAAGTCACCCTTTCATTTATTGCAGAGAGCAGTACACATGTGGACAGCTTGCGTTGCGCTGTCAATCCCGTTATTAAACGTGAACAAGCAGATTTGTGAGTTGAGAGCAAAGAGCGCAGCGAGTGTTCTCCTGAGCTGCAGAAAGCGTCACGTGACCACGTCAGTCATCCTATTATTAGCAAGTGAGTGAGAACATATGTGGCACATGCCAAGAGGAGTCCACAGGCACAAAGCTTGCTTCTTATGGCGAAGGCTCCTGGCAGCTCCAGTATGGCACGGGGTTGTATTTTCCTGGCACGGTTCAGGTTCACAGAACCCCTGAGCGCTAAACACAGATGCCAACACAGAGCTGTTCTTAGTGAACATGTTCAGCCAATGGTGAAGCCGTATGCACAATCCAGGCAGTGGTATTTTTTAGAATGATGCAGCCAATATGAACCCATATATCATGGCCTGTTAGCACACAAAACGCCATCCCACTGGTGTTTGAAGTATTTTGGTAATAAGATCAACGGGCACTAATGTTTGTATACTTTCCTCTCATGGTGTATGGCTCTCAGCCTTAAGCACATGACTTATGTGCCAGCTAGAGTGGTGCTGTGGGTGCCTCTGCTACCAATTAAGCCGATGAATGGTGCAAACACATAAAATTTTAATCAAATTTGTACTTCAGTGGGGTTACATCTATCTGCTCTCTGTCTTTTATGAAAAAAACATTAATCATCAGAATATCGGCCTCTCTCTCACTTTGATCTGTCAGATAACTTTTGAAAAGCCTGGGAAATTACCTGTTAATGGTGAACCCACATTTAATGACCGAGAGCAAGATGGCCGTCTGTTGACCTCATGTGGCACGCCCCTTTTTGCTTGACACTTTTGTCTCTTAACCTCTGGTTGCTACTTCCAGCTGTAGTAAAAGAAGTCAGAGGTCTGTGTCTGATCAATTTCAGAACATTTCTCAGTTTTGTCCACATTAAAGTCGCTCATGAGGAGGTCATACGGCCTGGCACCACTTTATTCTCCGCAGATATCTGATTCAAAATGTGATCTTTGGTGCAGCTGCCTGCAGTGTTAACTAGCTTACAAGTAGTTCAACTAGCGTACTTTATGTTGTAGTGTGTATAGTCCCCTCACTGCTTTTCTTGCTGTGAGTGTGTCAGGGACAAAAGCCTCCGTGCAAACGACAACAAAGTCCATCTACCAGCAACTCCAAAGCTCTCTAATTAACATGTTATATCTTGTCTGTATGTACTATTTGCCGCCAAGAGTCTCTGCTGGTTGCCTGGCAACTGGTCCCAGCAGAGTCAAGTTAGCTGTTTCTGTCTTTGTGCTAAGCTAAGCTAGCTGGCTACTAGTGGTAGCATATTTGCTCTATGTGTTTTGTTAATAATGTAATTCTTAATGATAAGCTTGTTACACAATGAGCTCATGTCACGGTGGAATAGTCACTTTTGACCACTTTCATCTAGTTTTCACCTGACTCATATCGTTATATACACACATTCACACACAACACATTGTGACCAGTCACCATATAATAACATGACGAGCTGTTTTCAGGGCTGTGCAGGAGAAATTACGGCGTTTGCACCCCTACTACCGCTAATAGCAGTCAATGAATGGTGACAGAGCGCTGAGGAATAAAGTCTGTCATTTTCCACTCTGTATTGTAAATCTGGCCATATATTTGCTGTAATGCAGACACCAGGTGGTCAGAAGCAGCAGATGCCAGCTAGACAACACGGCACAGTTCCACTTTGATTATAGACAGGAAGTGAAAAGATAAAAGCTAGACAAATATTTTGCATTTGTGACTACATGTTAATTAGTGGGGCAACACCTGCTGTGATGTCACTAATCAGGGTGTGTTAAGGGTAGGTAGTGTCACGCAGTAAGCTGAGATGAGTTTAAAAATTCTTCCTGGATTGGGCTCTGTGTGATCCACGGATGATTTACTCGTTAATGCTGTGTCACTTTGCCCACTGAGAAGAAAAATATTATCTGCTGGAGACGATTCCTTAATGTTTCCATTGCTTTCGCCTGTGACTTTGAGTTGTTAAATGGAGATACCACACAATGATCCAAAAAGTGAGTAATTAGTGTAATGACTAGATCTATTAAGCCCTTCAGTGTTTTAGGAGCCGCCATGCAGCATCAAGTGAGTCACCACGGCTCTGCGGTCGTCTGTTGTTTGTCCTATCTTGATCATAAATGTTCCTTTTTTAAATGATCTTTTATGTTTGCATTGCTTCAGCTTCGTTTTGCAGGTTGTGTAACTGCTTTTTCCACAGATAATAGAATTGATGCGGTAGGCTTAAATTTTTATTCCTCCTAAATAAGCTGAGTGGCTGTCAGTAACATCTAGATTTATTTAGTGGAGAAAAAAAAAAAGTCTATCCGCCCCCTTTGAAGGGAACAGTTATTTTTGCACCCAGTGAACAGAAACTGGGACAGGAGAGGAAAAAAGGACTTTCACATCTAGCATTAAATGGGTCACCTTGAGTGGAGCACTTGTCTATGTGGTCCTATCAGGAGCCAGAGAGAGAGACGGAGGGATGTAGAGGGGACACACGTTTCCTGTCTGAATGTTAAAGTCGTCATTGTCCCCTGATAGACGAAGGCTATTTCAAGTCTAATTCTGAGACACTGTCGAGCGCGGCCTGTCAGGCCCAGCCCACCTGTTGATGTACCCTTTATGACTGGAGTCTCACATCCTGCGTGTCGGCTTTTTCTCGACTTCTCTCCGGTTACAGTTAACTTCATTATAATGCAAACAATGGATTTAAAGTACTACGTTATAATGCTGCATGCTGTCAGTCAACATACTTGTCCAGCATGCTCTTTGCCTTATTCATTCATTCATTCAGAGCTCCACTTTGGCTTTTCCTTTTACGCTAGTCGTTGTTCATCCCTGGCTGATTTGTGTCTGTTCCTGGCACTTGTCAAGGCTCATACCAGAAGGTGAATCAACTCTACAATTAAACAACATATGTTGCTTTAAATAACCCAACAGGACTGATGCTGCAGATAGAGATTATGTTGTGTCAAAGCTTGCGTGCACGGATGAAGAATGCATTGAAATTGGTGTTGTTGGCAACAGATGGTAAGTTAATATGAATTAAAAGATTTAAATAAAATATAAATCTTTACACAAATATGCATGTTATTACAAAACAAGGTCATTAGCATCAGTTTTGTTTGTAATCTTTCCTTTTTTTAGTGAACGAGCTTACATTGCTCGCTCCTCTCAGAGTTGAAAGTCCATTTGGATTTTAAAGTCTGCAGAGTTATCGTTGTGTGACTTGTGGGGTCTTTTTGTTGTTATCACTCTGAGCTTCACCTGCAGTCCTCAGAATAACCTGAGGTGTTGGTTCAGCAGCCTGCGGAGAGATGCTCAGTGGGGCTAAAGAGAGAACACGGTGATGCACATGTTTATGTATCAAGAAATCTACTTGTTCGCAAGTCTGCTTGTTTGAGGTGATTTCTCTGCTACAAACCGAACTTTCTGTTGGCTTTCCACTCCAAGTCTGGTGGATACCAGGCTGTTATTAACAAATGTCACAGCCAAGCAGTTCGAAAATAATGACATAACATGGGATCTTGGCAATTTGATCATGTCACGCTCCGTGCAGAAGCAAGCCTTTGACACAAAATTGATGCCCTTAATGCTGGGTTCAGTATTGTAGTTTGGCAGCATGCACTTCAAACTGGATGAATATGACAGCGTGATGCACGAGGGAATGTGACACAGCCCAGGCTCCACTGCATCCTCCACTGTGCCTTGGAAAGCACATGAGATGACTTCTTTAAACAAGATCACCAACAATGAATAACTTAGTAATTAGTGGGTGGTATTTACACAGTTATCAAACTGATGTCTCAGTGTCTCCACTTTGAGGATTTACTCACGACTTAATCGACGTCACAGCGGATGTTTTGTGGTGGCGTTACTGATTTTGGGCGTAGCCAGAAGCGCAACATAGAGGAAAGTTTCCGCCCTCGTAGAGCAGTGCAGCAGCAGGTTGCTTTGAATAACTTTCAATGAGCTGGATTAACGCTGATGTTTTGAATGTAGTGGTTTTATTTTAACTCGTATTCTTTTATTGTCTGCTGTATGTTGGCAATAAATGTATGGATTGAAGTCCTTAATCTGTGCTGTTCAGGTCGTGGGAAAGGGACAGCATATCCACAGTAAATAACAATTTACCCAGCTTGGTTTCTCTCCCACACAATTGAGCCTCACAGTCCATCGCCACATGGGAATTCCTAAAGAGCTTAAAATAAAATGTTACACAAAAAGGTTGAGAGCAGCTGGTGTACTACACTGATCCCTCCAACGTGAAAATGCACACATAATAAACGGCGAAACTTATTTGGACAAATGAGAGATCAATGTGAAAACCAGAGTGGAATTATTGGTTTTTTAATGTATGTGTTCAGGATCTCTTATCATACTGACTGCGATGCTCTGAAGTTTTCAAACAGGTTGACTTGGGTCTCAGAAGCTGAAGTAGTTACTAGCTGAGTAGTTTGGGTGGTGTTTAGCGAAGGTGGCTATCAGGGCTGTATGAGAGGACTCACTTGTTTTGCCCTTCACAACTCTTAGGGGCAAATCACTGATGTTGGCTCTGGTGAAGTTCTGTGAGACGGTGCTGCAGCTTTGTTCGTCCTTCAAAATCATTGCTTTCTCCACCTTCTTAAGGTGCGTGTTTACCGGCATGCTGCTGGGTCCACTTCACAGAGTGTAGAGAAGATTTTGTAGTGTCTGTGATGTCTACGATCGGTTTCCAAAGGGATGTTTTGGCCTGGTTTTGGGTAGACTGCTTTTTGCCAAAAAGCAGGTCATGGGACTTGAATGGAACTGAAGAGAGACGAGCAAGCAGCTATCACCAAAAAAAAAATAAACCTGTCAATCAAGTAAACAAGGCTTCATTTTAAATTTAGTTCATTTTGAATAAATCTTCGCCATCAAGACACACGTTAGGGATCAGCCGTGGAGACATCATGTCTGACTCTTGATTTAGATTTAATGAGCAGTCAATTCACTGAATTTTAAAGGACTAGCTCCACATTGTGGGAAGTGATTGACTGATTTCTTGCTGAGAGTTACATGTAAGGACTGACACCGCAGTCACATCTGTTCATTACATATGAAGCTGTGTCCAGCAGGTGGTTAGCTTAGCTTAGCACAAAGACTGGAAACAGGTGGAAACAGCTAGCCTGCCTCAGTCCAAAAGTAAAAAATCAGCACCTCTAAAATCTCACTAATTAACATTTTATATCTAGCTTGTTTCATTTGTACAGAAATGTGAAAATGACAAGGTACAGTTTTATTTACATGGAAGCACTATTTCTTGGGCAGGTGCAGTGACTTCCTGGAGTCTTGTCATCACTGTGATGAGTTGGATGTACAGTGAGCACGATTAAAGCCTTCGATTTCCAACCCTGGTTAGTTAAAGTGCACTGTAGCCACCGATCAGGCTTTATTTCCACTATCAGTGAACAATATCTAGACATAGAACAGGTTGTTTGATTTACACCCTGCAGCACACCAGCTCCCTTCTCTCAGGCTACCTTGCATGTGCACAGTACAGTGATGCTCATGAAGTTGACCCTGCTGTGAGTCATCCTGTACTTCTACTTGCTGGGAGGAGGGCTCGCTATTCACTGTGATCCATGTTGGAGTGGTGCGATGCTGCCTTTGGCTTTGTGAGGGGGGGGAAACTGGAGCACAGCTCTGAGCCATAGGCAGAAATACCAGGCCTAACTAGGACATATCAAGAAACGGGGCTAGTGGTGGGGCGTCTCTCACAGAGAACTTCATAGAGACATGATGAGAAGTGTCTCAGGGCAACAGTGACTCAGTGGTGATTAGTTCTGAATTTCATGGTTTGCTCCATGTACTGTTGATTATTTTGTGTCACTCATGTCTGTAAACAAGTGACAAAGATGTTTTTTACTGGAATTGTTCTGAGCTATACACTTTTCCAGGTGCACCAGTCCCACGTGCACTACAATTCAGCAGTCAATCATTCAGCTTGAATAGTGGTACCCAATTTTTTTTAAGCGTATGACTCCTTAAAATGAAGCACAGTTTACTTGCACATGTTCTCATATGGTGCATATCACCATCAGACGAGGGCTGCGGTGATTATTTCCATCATCAGTTCATTATTTTCTCTCTTAATCAGTCAATAAAATATCAGAAAACAGTGCAAAATGATCCCAGACTCCAAAGTGACTCCTGAAAGTTCATCTTGTATCCAACCAACAGTCCAAACCCCAGAGATATTCAGTTTATGTTTAATGTCATCAAATCTGCAGCGACAAACAGCAGCGATTTCTCACTAGTTGCTCTGTGTTTTTATTGCAGGAGACCAATGAAATTGTGGCCATTAAGAAATTCAAGGACAGTGAAGGTAAGACGACAACAAGTCCCATCAGTGTTTTTTACTGTTCACCTGTTGAGCATCTTTATTTCTGTTGGGATGCGTCCCATCTTGATAACCGCTTATCAGCCCAACGTGATCCTGACTCCTCCTCTGTCTGACCTCCATGCAGAAAATGAGGAGGTTAAAGAAACGACACTACGGGAGCTTAAGATGCTCCGCACCCTCAAGCAGGAGAACATCGTTGAGTTGAAAGAGGCCTTCCGCAGGAGAGGAAAGCTCTATCTTGTCTTTGAGTATGTGGAGAAGGTACGTTTCCTCTACACGTGTTGTTCCTGCACTGATTTTGTTTGTTTCTGTCACCCAGTGTGGTGGTCATCCTGATCTTTTGGTGGTCTTTGTCTCTCTTTTAGAACATGCTTGAGCTGCTTGAGGAGTTACCCAACGGTGTGCCGACTGACAAAGCGCGCAGCTACATCTACCAGTTAATCAGAGCAATTCACTGGTGCCACAAACACGACATAGTTCACCGCGGTAAAGTCTCCCTTTTCTTAATTTATTCTTGTTTCAATGGACACATCATAAAAACACTGAGAGGGATGTGACCATAGATGTAGAAATGTAGGCATCTCATTGGTCGCTCCTGTATATCGCCGCTACGTGTCTGCACATCCACCATATTAGAGCAGTCAAGATCCACTGGTAAACAAACACAATGTTTATTGAGAGACTTCACAACAAAATCCTCTGTATCTTGTTTAATTCTGAGCTGATCTCCAGGAAATTAGGTTTGTTATAAACGTGAGAAATTGAACATGATACAGATTAGTTGTTGAAGTTAGGCCTAATCGGCTCTATGGCAAAACATTAACCTTCTGAATAGCCACAGCTTCCACTCAGACATGCAGGCTCCAGTCTCTGAATAAGCAATATCAAGTTTAAATTAATTAGAATTTCAGCTTTTGTGAATTTCCAAAAATTTCTGTTATTTTGTTATGAAGCTGCCTGGATGTGACAGTGTTAGTGAGGCAGAGAGGAGATGCTCTGAACATATCTGAGCTGGAAGAGGCTCATGCAAGTCCGTAGAGTTGCATTTACAACTGCACCATCACTGGGCGCCATCTGTGCTTCGATTTAGAGAAGCTGTACATTTTCAGTATAGAACAGCACAAATATATGTGTCTATACAGGCAATTACTGTCATGAAACGGTGGCTTAATGGGTTTTCTGACATGCTGTAACCAACCACGACATGTGGGCTTTCGGGCGAATCAGTAGCAGCAGAGCAGGAAACCAGATGGCCCATGTGACCTTTTGGCACAGTGAATGTAGCAGAGCAGGCATCCAAATGGCCTGTGGTACACCAGGCACACACATGACAGTGTCATCCAAGGATGTGATGTATAAGTTATGGTATGTCTTTACAATCTGTGAATTTTCACTGCTAGAATTTGAGTTCTTGGAGTCTTTGTTTGCTGCTTTTTACAAAAACATAGTAACCTGAGAAGGTGCCATCACATCTAATCTTTTGAGTGAGAGAGATGAAGATGTGATGGCAGGAATGATGGTAGTGATGATGTAACAACGAAGCCCCTCGCCAGCTCACGTGTGTTCTTCTTCCTCAGACATAAAGCCAGAAAACCTTCTCATCAGCTCTGATGACGTCCTCAAGTTATGTGACTTTGGTGAGCACTTCTATCAAATACTCACACTGTAGGAGCTGTAAGGAAGGTGGCCAAGCAGTCAAAGCTGTGATGTAAAAGGAGTATTTTCAACAGAGACTATATTTGGCTGAAGCCAGTGCTTCAGAGGGGCAGCAGGCAGGCTTCATCCGGTTATCTAAAGCTTTGTGTGCAGCCCTCTCTCCGGGTTCTCAGCCTGCTGCTGTGCATTCTTCTCTCATCTCAATTAGCGAAACATGTTGAAAAACAAGGGGCTAATCATGCTTTGATTCAATCTGGTAGCGCCACAGCAAAACGGGGGAAACGGAAAAGATGGTAGCCAGCGTCATGTGGGCAATCTGGAGTGAGAGACTGAAGACCTGCTGTTTGCTCTGTGTCAGCCAAAAGCATTGAGAGAATAGACAGAGGCCAACAGACTCCGCTCCAGAGCTTTACATTTGAGACTATGTCGTCCTGCACATTTATTTTCACTCTATGTTGTTTTGATTTTGATGTCGGTGCAAGCAGGATTGAGAAGTGAAAGTCCAAATGAAATGCTCAAATAATTGCATCAGTGTGGATTTAGATGAGAACATTAATATCACTCCTATGTCAGCACGTTAAGCATGAAGCTAGAGCCAGGAGATGGTTAGCTTAGCTTAGCATAAAATATGAATATCCTCCAAAGTTAAAAAGTCTGCCTACCAGCACCTCTAATCCTTAAAAAAATAAGATATAACATGTTAATTAATGAGCTTTAGAGGTGCTGGTAGGATTTTTTTATTCTTTAAACAGAGCCAGGCTAGCTGTTTCATCACGTTTCTAGTCTCTATGGTAAGCTAAGCTAACCCTCTTCTAGCTCCAGCGTCTTACTTTTCATCATACATACATACATATAAGAGTGTTACTGATGTTCTCATTTCATCTAGGCAGAAAGGAAATAAGTGTTTTCCAAGATGTCGAGCTACTAATTGACGACGACGAGATTATGAGACCATTTTCTTTTTGACATTTTTATCGACGCAAAATAGTCTTCATGCCAAGCTCAGCTAACAGCTTCCTGGCAGTAGCTGTATACTTAAGGTACAGTATTGAGAGTGTTATTAATCTTCTCATCCAACACGACTACATCTACCAGTACAGTGTGTAACATGGGGACTCATCATCTCTCCTGAACGAGTGCAGCTCTCCCCCAGCTCAACTACTTCATAACTTACACCTCTGGATCATAATGAGCGTCCAGAGAGGCAGCTAAAATAAATTTTGAAGTGTCTCAGCATGTGGAGCACATCAAAAAGCTCCTCATTATACTCTATTGCTTCCTGTGTCTTCTCTTGCCAGGCTTTGCACGTAATCTCTCTGAGGGAACTGATGCCAATTACACCGAGTATGTGGCCACTAGATGGTACCGCTCTCCAGAGCTCCTGCTCGGGTACGTCCGTTATGTCTGAACCTCGTCCAGGAGCTCAGTCACTACACTGACATCTACTTTCAAAGCTATTTTTACGCCGGCCCGTAACCATCAATCCCTTAAATCTCTGGCTCCAGGGCTCCTTACGGGAAGGCGGTGGACATGTGGTCAGTGGGCTGCATCTTAGGAGAGCTGAGCGACGGGCAGCCCTTGTTCCCGGGAGAGAGTGAGATTGACCAGCTCTTCACCATCCAGAAAGTGTTGGGACCCCTGCCACCAGAACAGATGAAGCTCTTCTACAACAACCCCCGCTTCCACGGGCTGCGGGTAACGCTCTTTACCCCGATCCTCCCTGAGCGTCACACCGCCGACCCGTCCCCTCCATGTTGATCTCACCGCTGCTCCTTTCTGTTTCTCCCATCGCTCTCGCCGTGATCTTCTCCCTCCTTTGCTGTCTCTCTCTGCCTCCTCCTCTTCTTCCCTTATTTATTTTCTCTCCCTGCTATGTCTCTGCTCTCTCTGCTTGTTTTTTTCTTTCTGTTTTTTTCTCTCCTGGCTGAGTTTGCTGTGCCGTGACTGATTGGATCACAATGACTCATCGTGTATCATGTATCCTGTATGCTCTGTGAAGGAAGGCTGTGATAAGTCTTCTGTGGCAGGCTGGTGGTACAGCAGACCCGGGTCGGCCTTCCCTTCCCCTGTCTGCCCACGTCCAGGATATAATTATTAGTTTGCAAAGTGCCCCTCTGTGAACACCTGACAATGAAGAACCCTGCTTGATCATGCTGTGTTTTTTTTTAAATTTTGCACTCCTGTGTGTTTAAAAATTGGTTAATTAGTGCAGGAAAATTTGGTGGAATGAAATTCTCAGCCCAGAAATGCATCTAAGAGTAAAATGCTCCATCCAGTGAGGCAGGCACATAGGGATGACTCTTGAATAAACATCTAGCGCCTGCTGTTGTTAGCACTCGCTCAAAGAAAGAAAAAAATCTCTATTCTCCACAACATTTCTATGGCTGTCGTCATCTAAATGAACAGAGAGTGACACACTGCCAGCAGACCATTCACGTTAAAGCCCCTCCCTCGCAGTAAACGTTATAAGATATATACTTAATATATATTTAGTAAGAGCAGAGAAGAACAAAGAGAGGCGAATGGTGTCTGAAGGGACCACACGGGCCGTTTTTATTCAAATAGAAATGCACCAGACCAGCACGAAACCACACAACACTTGTGAGTGAACACAGGATGTTTGATTGTTGTTTTATCACGTTGGCCACCTACGGTGTGCTTTCTGCAGCACTTGGAAATGTGTGATGTAAAAAGAACAGCTTCTGGACAGCAGAGCAGCAGATTCACAATAGTCTGAGGAACATTTCTGTCAGCGTGAAAGGTTGACATGGGAAGAGTGAGTGTGGAAGAAAGCACATGCAACAGTGCTCTCGTGAGTCAGTGAACGGTGTTTTCAAAAGGTAATTTCAGGAGTAGCAGCGTCTGCAGGGCAACAGGAGAAGAAAGTGAAATATAAAAAGACAAAGTGGTCACAGCCTTGACATGACGTGTGGGCATTTCTGAGATGTTTCATGAGAGCAGCGTCATACTCACGAGCTTTTCAGTGCTAACTTGCATTAGATTTTCTTGTAGATAACTTCATTCATTCACTCATAGACATGCCTTTTTAATAATTATTTTGAGCATCTTGGCCTCCTCAGCTGGTCACTCAACACACATTTAAGAACACCAAACAGGAGATGACCTTCAAACTGAAGAATGCTTTCAACTCTCCTCCTGTTATTGTCTGATGAATCAGAAGTGTGGACTCTAGAAAGATAAGCAGACACTTTATGGAAGCTAACGGGGATCCATAAATAGATCCAATAAATATCAGAAGTCTGCCTTTTTGGTCAATTTGTTGATCCTGTTGTGATCGTTGACAGTAATTCTGTGACCTCAGATTATGACATCATACAGCACGGCTGTGGACAGGCCGGTACAATCTTCCTCCGGCCTTGAAGGAAAAATAACCTGGACTGTGCCTTCTTAAGAACAGCGTTAACATTTTATTGACCCGTTCACTTTCATATCAACATGAACCTCCAAATATTTGTCTGAAGAAACAATTTCAACCTGCTGATTTGTGATGAAAATAATTGTTCCCTTCCCTTCTGAAGGTCAATAACTGTCCTCTGTGTCTGTTATTAACATGTATGTAACATCATCTCCAGTGAAAACTTGTTAATGGCACATTCCTCTGGACTCTACACACAAAGCACGAGTGGCTGATATTGCTGGTCTTACTACAAAGTAGTGATTATTCTATCATTTATCACTTGGACATTTGTTGTGGCTTCATTTTTGGCTGTACTATTATCCACTGTTTCTTGTTTTAGTTCCCTGCTGTGAACCACCCCCAGACCTTGGAGCGAAGATACCTGGGAATCATCAGCGGAGCCCTGCTGGACCTCCTAAAGGTAGGAATCAAAGGTCTAACAAAGCCACTACGCTGCAGAGATGTTTTTATTTCTGCCTTTTATTGGGTTGCAGTTTATTCCTGCTTACACACCGTGACAAAAAAGATATTCTGCCACCATAAAACCTCCGGTATTCATAAACTTGACATCTGATAATTGCATCATTATCACCGTGTTTACGTCGTGACTGCATGATGCCTCTTCACGGCTTCAGCATCTCTCAGCTCATATCCTGGTTCCAGCACTGCTGTTATTGCTGTGTCTGCACTGTAAACAGGAGCTCCATGTCAAGAATGTGGGCTGTGCTTGTGCACTTGCGCTTTTCCCAGTAGATAATGACTCACTGCTAACATAATGTCATCTCAGGACTGACTTCAGCAAGGACAGGCATCTCTCTCATCATTAATCAGGCATTCTTGAGTTGAGTTTGGAAGTTGATTTCATAAAATATGTTTGCTAATTGCTAATGCAAAGCTGCCTCGCTTTCAGAGAGTAATTGTCTGTCTTGTTAGTTCTATTGTAGTCCCGGCAAAGTGAGAAAAGCTGCCACTGTAAATTTTTGTTATATAACTTCAGAGATCACAAACTATCTTCAGTTCACAGGTTTTATTTTGAGTCTATGGAGACAGGTTATAAATCATATTTATTTGAACAAGCAAAAAGCAAATGTCACAAATCATTTTTCACATCATTGTTTGGCTTATTTGGTGACTGTAAGACACAATTAAATGTAGCAGCAGCCTGACTTTTATGATAATGGGGATGACTCATAATAGCATGACTGTTCCAGTGTGCTTGCGAGGTCTGAATGTTCGGGGTGTCTCGAGCACTCACTGGCTCCCTCTGTGTGTTCAGAACCTGCTACTGCTGAACCCGACAGAACGCTTTCTCACAGAGCAGAGCCTGAACCACCACGCCTTCCAGACCCTGCGGCTGGTGGAGCGTCCCGGCCCGCCCACACCGACACCTGTACGCTCCTCCAAGAGAAAACCTCACCATGGAGACAACACCACCCCCAGCAGGTCAGCAGCGAGCACTAAGGCTAGTTAAAGCTCGTCCCTGTTGCTCCAATTCAAAGTCAGTGTGGTTTTATTTTCTTATGCAAATGTGACCGGTGGTTTCAGTCAACAGCCCCCTGAGGACCATTATCTGCATTATCTGTCGCAGTCACTGTGTCGTGACATTTCCGCAGAATGTGTTGCCCTTTGTTGAGGGATTCAGACATTTTCTCTTTTTTCTGTTATAAAACGACCTTCAAATAACACACCTTTATTCACAAAAAAAACAAACAAACAAACACACAAAAAGACTCAATCACACATGAAACATGGAGACGCAAAATAAAACAAAACCTAAAAGAAACAAGTTGTTATGCATGATAGCACCAGAAGCATGGCGCAGGATAAAAACAACTAAAAGCTAAAATCTTGTTTCCATTGCGATCCTGGCTTTCTCCCAAATCGTGGTAAGAAACAAAGACTCTTGTGCTGCTGCAATGCCACTGATTACAGCAGATACAGTTTTACTCATTATACAAGTTGTAGATTTTTACTAAAATACTAAATCCTGTACAGTCACCAATTTCTACTGTTTCTATTTGATTAAATAAAAGGTTTTTACTCCTGTTTTAAAATACTGCTGTAGAGAAATGACAATCTCACATCATGTGGCACATTTTAGCTCCCACACGTTACAATGACTTATGTGCAAAATAGCCTTTTCTACAAATTTTGGCTATATTTTGACTCTAGGATTTCACCTAGACTGGTCTCTAGTGTGCTCAAAACCTGTAAATAGCCTTATGTGTCTGTCCACTTAGACATTTATAGACATGTCCTGCTGCTACAAACTGAACCCTGTTAGTAATATTGAACCATCGTAGTAATTTAAAATATCCTCTACTTATATTTGTTCTTTAATTGTAATTAAGAATATAATGTATTATCTTATTCTGTTCTATCTGTTAGTGGGACTCTTGCTGTTAAGAAAGACCATGGTAATACAAAATACATGCGTAGTTCTTGAGTAGATCATGCACTAGATAATGCCACGCATTCTTACAAGTAAGATAATGGAAATAAAGTTTTCTGTTTTAAAATGTAGTGAGACTGTAGTGTCCATCAGCCCCGTGCTTATTTTGACATGACTAAGCATGTTTTCTGTGTTGAAGACTGTAACGAAACTGAATCGTCAGCATACAGAAAGAGCTCATGATCAGCTGCAGATGTAACATCATTTACATGCATTAGAAAGGAAGAGTAGGAATCGTAGAGCTCATCCGTGAAGGAAACCACACGTGACCAGTGAAACACAGGAGCCTCCAGTTCATTGCATACATTTGAATGTTTGATGTTGTCCTTTCTGTCTGCTCGTGATCAGGAGCCATGGGGGAAAGAGCTCAGGAAGCCACCGCTCCAGCAGCAGAGAGTGCTCTAGCTTGCCCCGGCACGAAGACCTCCATCCCAGCAACGATGGCTTTCTCAACGGCAACATGCCTGCAGCAATCAACCTCAGCCCCACTCTGCATCCCAAGAACTACCAGCCGCAGATCTACAACCACTCCACCTCGTGCAACATGGACCTGGCCAGCAGCAACCTGCCTCATCTGCTCAGCCCCGGCGAAGCCAAGAGCAAGGGCGACTTTGAGATGAACCTGGGGTCCAAGGTGTCCGACGGCCCCGGAGCCAAGTACCTCAAATCCAACTTCCGCTCGCAGCAGAACCGCCATTCTTTTGTGGAGGGGAAGACCAACACGCTTCAGTCAGGGGAGAAACACAGTCGACACAGCTACATGGAGTCCCACGGCTCCACGCCCTCCTCCAAGTTCGCCTACCTAAACTTGTCCAAGAGCTATGGTACACTCAGCGATGCCAAGTCAGTGGGGAACTTAAATGATGTGCATCTTTACGCCGACGAGCCCACATCTCGCTATTTTCCCTCCAGCTGCCTCGACCTCACGGCCCCGAGCAGCCCAGCAGCCCGCCGGGTGGACAGACTGGGACCCGGCGCAGCTGGCAGAGGAAGCATGCGCTCTGACAGAGAGAGCAACACCCTGGACTCGTCCTACAGGCGCTCCTCCACCCGCCACAAGGCTTCAGAGGAGGCCAAGTCGCCAGATGCCCTGGACCCAGGGGAAGGCGGCGTAGAGAGGAGCCATGCTCACTCTCTGTCCGCGCCACACGACCCCCTGTCTTACGGTCAGGGATACACCAGCCCTTTCTCCTCCCAGCAGCGCCCACATCGCCACTCCATGTACGTACGGAGGGACCACCAGAGGACACACGGGGCGGACGAGGGGCTGGTGGTGGGGCAGGGCGTGCCCACCAGGGCCAGCAGCCTCCAGCTCCTGTCACCGCAGCTGCAGCACCGCACGCTGCCTCGCCACTCTGGGGGCTCCTCCAGAGAGGAAGACATGAGCAGGGTCAGTCATCAGCCCACATCAAACCTCTCCGAGCTGAAGGAAAGCCTAAGCCTACATGATCTAATCATATCAAATGCCTACACCAGCTCCTGTTGGATAACTCTGCCTCAGTCTCAGTTGCTACAATAATGCGGTCAAATTTATTCTGGTGGCGTCTGAAAATATCGTGATCTGTGTTTAGGTGTTCAGCCAGATCTTGTCAGTCAGTGTCTCAGGTTTGTAGGTGTGGTGGTGGTGGTGGTGGGGGGGGGTAACGTAACTGCAGCTTCGTCCTATGAACATTGCAAGTGTTTACGAGTGCGGCTTTCTTTTTAGGATATACAGTAAATCGTGCTACCTGTATATTTATATATACTGTATATACACATATAGTATATATAGCGTGTGCGTGTGTTTATCTGTACGTGTGTGCCGCAGCGCTGAGCTCACGTCATGCTTCATCATGTCTCCATTAACAGAGCGAACAGGCACCCACTGAGGTCACCCACAGCAGACCCCCAATAAGGGACTCCACAAGGGACAACACCGCATCTTTTCACACACAGCGGCAAAAAAGCGAGGTCCGACATTCTGCCTGCACCCACCATTCCCCACCCACACCCGCACTCTCTGTAGACTGGATGTGGGTGGATACTGCTGTCATGAACTGCTCTCTCTCTCCCTCTCCCTCTCTCCCTCTCTCTCTCTGTCTCTGTACATCAGATGCCACTTCATTTTCTCTGTGTGCTTTGCTTCCCTTTAATGTGACTACTTATGATAGCACAGCTTGTCATCGGAGCACATTTCAGTTCCATTCTGGAATGCATTTATAGCTTCTACAGATGTTTTATTGTAATGACCACTTGTAAATCAATACGCCTCCTCCTTTTTTCTGTTCTGTCAGGTAAATAAAAATATCAGCTCAGATAGAGAGGCATGCAAAGCAGCCGGCCTTTAGTTCTTGTGTGACGAGGTCTTCTGTTGTGACTCAGGTTGGCTTATATCATGATCAGCAAACAGAGGATGGGGGCTCGTCCAAAGAGAACCGTAACATCTACAGTGAATCCATGCCTCGGAGGGTGGGCAGCTTCTACAGAGGTTGGTTTAGTCACACTCATATCTCTGCCTCTGTCTTTCTTTCTTTCTTTCACTGCACTGTGCAGATCAAGATGTCAGTGCAGTTTTAAGCACCACACTCTTGAGTTTCCTGCAGTTGACAGAATCATTTCTTTCAGATCATGTATGTTCATTGATCAGGTCTTAAACTGACTCTGGGTAGAATTTTTATGTGATTACAGCACCTTTCAAATACTGTATATTGAGAGTATACTAGTCTTTTGAGCCTGTAACCAGCTTTGACCTTTGAGAAAAAATGGCACATAAACAGCAAACATCTAAAGAATCTATTGATTTCCAGTCATTAAACAAGACTAAGAGTCTGCGGCCATGCTAGTGGCTCTGTGTGTTGTTAAGCACAGCGATGCTTGAGCTAAATGCTAACATCTGTTTGGTAACAAGCTCGCAATGATAATATTAACATGCTGATTTTTACCAGGTGTTCACCAGTTTAGCTTAGCATGTTAGCATGCTAACATTTACATCCAGCTGAGGCTGATGGGAATGTCTTTAGTTGTGCAGGTATTTGGTCAAAGTATTAGAGAAAGGATGTGAATGGAGCACCAAGGGTCTTACAGTTTGAGGAGGGTCATATGAATGTCTGTGTCAAGTGTCAGTTCATTCAGTAGCTGTGGAGATATTTCAGTCTGGAGTGGTGGACTGACCGACCGACTTCACCACCTCTAGAGCTACACCGCTAGTTTGGCTTAAAAGTGACATTTGTTTTTTAACACAAAGATTGTCCTTTATGATACTAGCACAAAGTTTGGGGGTTTAATGAACAGAGTTGATGCTCTGTTGTGTTGTTGATCGATAATCTCAGTTCTTAGATCTAAATTTGTACAAAAGCACCGCAGGCCTCTGCTCTGCTCTGCCGCTGTCTTCTTTTACTCATGTAAAGGAAAACGTTACATTTTATTTTATTTAAAATATACGATTGCTTTGAAATAGTTCTTATTTTTTGTCTGTGCATCAAAAAAGTGAATGAAGGTATTTGTTGTGTCTGTTGAACAGTCCCGTCTCCCCGGCCAGACAACTCCTTCCATGACAGCAGGGGTCAGAGCCGAGGATCTGGTCTGTCCGGGGACGGCTCAGGTTTGACGAACCACTCCAAACGTCAGCCTGCCTTTGATCCCTGGTAATTATCTCTTCTAACCACGACAGAGCACGTTTCAAGTTGTTTAGCAAAGGACATCATCTCTAAGTTAGGTTACCTTGACAACATCACAAATTTGTTGAGCACACTTTGCTCTGTGAAACTATTTTCAGCTGGATTCAGTTTCACACTGGTGATAGAACATGGTGGCTTTAGCAGAAATGACCAGGTCTCACTGGGAGTTAAAAAATATTGTACACTCTTCGGCTGGACGTCATGCTCGGCGCTCTTTGTTTTGTGTCCAGGACTGGCCCCGATACTGTCGTGTTGAACCCGTCTGAGCCGTCCAAAGAAAAGGAGAAGCAGGGTTTCTTCAGAGCAATAAAGAAGAAAAAGAAAAAATCTCAAATGGTAACTTGCATGTCAAGTACTTCTGAGGATGAAGCCACGTCTGGATGCACTGTTTCATGCATTATATGTCGTTTGATGTCTGCCTACATACTGTATCTCCTCCTCTGCTTTTCAACTGTGTAATGCTTTGGTCTTATTAGCACCTTTAACAGAGATGTAAGATCATTTCTTCTTGTTGTCACATGCATCATGTTTCCCTGTGCCACCAGTCATGTGCCTCTATATTCCAGATGCAAGTCCCCGACGGAAGGCCTCCTGTCATCAAGAAATGTCTTTTCCCTCTGTTTAGCCCAAAGAATAGCTTAAAGCATAGTTCCTCTGTGAGAGTCCTCCCTGTAGTGTCCTCCTCCATGGTACATGCTGTTTTACACTACCTCCAAACTCCATACCGCCCATCTGACACTGCATGCATTAACAACGACAATCAAGACGACGTCATTCATTTTGAGCTTGTTTTCAGTGGGTTTCTTTGATCATTAGATGGAATTCAGCCACGTAATAATCAGTTGTTAACATAAACGTCCATGTGGGTCTAAGTGTCAGAACAACTCCCAATCAGAGCTGAAAATGACGCCGTTCAGTGCCTGATTTGAAAGCTCAGATTATTGATATTTTATCTCTAAAGGTTCAGTGTGTAGGATTCCAGGATACCAGCCAGCAAAGTATTAAAAAGCAAAAACAGTGGCAGAGAATAATGTTTTCATTAGTGTAACAGCTTTTATTCTTCCGCCATGTTTCTACAGTAGCCCAGAGCGGACAAACCAAAGACAGAGGGATCTTCAGCTGGTTGCAATCTGGAACATCGCCACTAGGTGTCACTGAATCCGACACACTGGTCCTTTAAATTGATAAAAATCCATCTTAATCTTACAGTTTTCAGTATAATGAAACACCGGGCCGTTCACGAGTCTTTGTGCAGCTGAATGAGCCGATCGGGCTCTTCGTTTCTGTGCTCGGTCCATTTGATTTCAGGCACAACCCTAACAGCATGTCTCTGGTTCTGAGCTGAGGATGAACGAGAGCGCTCAGGGTTCAGTTAAGCACATGAGATTTTACTGTCTACACCCATGACTTGATTGTAGAGCTCAGATCAGTCGCTACATGTAAAAACATTATTTTGACATGTTAAACTGACTGCTGCATCAGTGGCAGCATGACACAGGTGTTTGAAAGTATCTTCCCCTCACATTTCTATTTTTATGCGACAGTCTGTTCAGATGCTGAGAGGGGGTTACAGCTGATGACAGAGCACAAATAAACACAATCTGGCCGGGAGGAATCAGGCAGTTAGTGGAAAATAGTGTCTGCTGCATAAAGAGTAGAAGATTTGAAAACACTAAGGCTTTAGATGTGTTATGGATCGTACGACGCTGATTCCAAAAAGGCTGGGACGCTGTCTAAAACATAAATGAAAGCAGAAAGTGAAAACTTGCTAATCCTACTTGACATATGCTGAATTAAAACAGAGCAAAGACAATATATTTAATGTTCTTCCTCAGCAGCTTCGTTGAATTTCGTAACTATCTGCTTATTCTGGACTTGATGCTCGTTTCAAATGAGTTGGTACAGGAGCAGCTAAAGACTGGGAAAGATGTGGAACGCTCCAAAAACACCTGTGTGGAACATTCCACAGGTAAACAGGTTGATTGATAACAGGTGATAGTATCATGATTGGGTATGAAAGGGCCATCCTCGTTTTACACACCGTCCTGACTTTTTGGAATCAGGGTTGTATAAATGTCTAAAATCACCCAGTAAATCATAGACGAGACGAGTGTCTCTTCTCTTCCTCAGGTCAGTGAACGCTTTGGGTTTCTGGCACCAGATGCATGTCATGATTTTTAATTTTTGTGATTTCACTGTACAACGACCCTCTCACCAACACCTCAAACTTATGTCTGTGGTAAATGAACACATGTGAAGGATAAAATGAGACGCACTCATATGTTTTCTGTATGAAACCTTGTGGTGGTGGATTTCACCTCTAACGGCACATTCGGTGTGTGTCATGTTGTCCTTTACATCGTGTGGATCTGCCTCGGTCATAAAGTTCATGTCATAAAGTTTGAAACTGTTGGTTTTGGACAAGTCAAGTGATATTTGTACCTGATGTGTGAAAGGTTCCTAATGAAGGGGTGGACACAGTCATCCAGAAGTCCTCCAGGTCCTCCAGTCACCAGAGCAGCCGTCACAGGACCCGTGACAAGAGCAGAGATCGGGACCAAGACCGAGACCGGGACAAAGACTGGCCTCCTGAGAAGCTGTCCGATTCACACTCTCCTGTAAGTCTCAAAGGCAACGTTTAACTGTTTTCTTGTTGATTGTGGTTTCAAAATGTCTGATTGAACCATGTTGGTGGTCTGAATGCGTCATGTCCCTCTCAGAGTCAGCCACTGAAGTCTCTGCGCAAACTCCTCCACCTTTCGTCCTCGTCCTCCAACCAGACGGCACCGTCTGACATGCGCTACCAGCCGCTGCCTAATCCAGCCTCTGCTCAAGGTGGATTCACAGAAAGCCGGGGTCACTCAGGGGTCAGCACGCCCCAGCTGAAGAGCCGACAGACGGCCTACCCGCTGCCCGGACAGCTGGAGTCCGGCTGGCACTCGTCGGCCCTGGGCCGGCCCGAGGGAAACCCCTACCCGGAGCAAATGAGCATCAAGGGAGGCCAGAACGGGCACGGCTTTGGACGCCCCTCCAGGTCTCGTATGCCAAACCTCAACGACCTGAAAGAGACGGCTCTGTGATCTCCGTCACCCCGCAGCTCTCAGATCCACTTCAGACTCCCCCGTTCCCCCTCTGTTGCTCCTACACGTCCTTTGCGTAACAGTACACCTGCTGAACACACACACAAACACACACACACACACACACACACACAAAACATAAAAACACAGATACCAAACCTTCAGTTTTAAACACTGCTTGCAAATAGGCCAACAGCCTTTTTATGTCTTCATTTTTTTTAAAGCTTCCATGTTTGATAGACTTTATATTATTACTTCTGTAATTCTGATTATAATTTGTATTATAAAGTAAATATATTACAAATTAAATATATATAAATGGATAGATAAAGTGTAGATTTTAAGTGTAAGTATTTTTGTTTCTATTCAATATAGAAAGATAGTACATTTTCCTGCGTAGTATTTCCTTAAGACTATCTAAGGCATTCTAAACAGAGTTTGATCAGTTGTTACAATAGAGGTTGGTAATGTCAGTAACTTTGCATTGTGTTCATCTCACCCAGGACTGTAACTCTTCGTCCAAGCTGTCCCACCTTTGGATGTGCTGTCTTTCTGGTTACAGGCGCTCAAATGTGCAGCTGCGAGTCAAAGCAGTCTTGTTCTTGAAAATAGCTGTAGTGCAGTTTTTGGTTTTTTTTTCTGAGTTGGCACAGACAATCTATGAAGCTTCAATCTATTTGTTCCTTTTTTAGGATATTTAGGTTTTTATGTCTTTTTGTAATGCAGCCATTTTAGACACTATGGTGCCATAAACAGACAGAAATCCTAACCTGCATCGCCCTCTGTAGGAGATAATGAAGCACTGCATCTACTGTTTTCTCAGACTACATGCACTAACCAACATATAGGCACTGACTTCTCATGCACAATATGTGTAAATCATCATTTTCATATATATTATTAACAAATGTTACACAGTTAAAACTATGATTACACCTCAGTCATTTCAACGAGAACACACATTAGCTGCTTCTTATACAGACTATACTGACGATCCTTTTGGTAGAAATGTAATCTACAATTATTTACTGAAACATTTATTTATGTAAAAGCATTATGGAGCACCACTATGGATGAATTACACAGTAATAAAACCTTGATACTTTGTCCTGCTGCAAACTTCAAGGATCCAGGACTTCTGAAGTCGATACTGAAGGATGCAATTCTCTCTGATAACTTTCCTCACCACCAGGATTCAAGGAAGTCTGTTTGTTGCTCATTTCTAACTGAAAGATTTCACAGAAGCAGCTTCCAAGTGGTGCTACTTGTCTGATCAGTTAAAGAAATGTACAAATACAGTACATCCAAAATACTATACAACTGCTGTGAAACTTTGATTTATATTAACATGAGTTTCAGTTTTTTTTTTTTCCATAGTCTTGTAAGAAAATAATTTTTACAGCAGCTAGAGGAACACAAAAGCCATTGTGGGTGTACAAGTACTGTGATTCCCAACCTTTAATGCCTGATGTCGCCTCACAGTCTGTCAGATACTCAACCATCATGTTCCAATTGTGGTCATTTCATTTATCATAGATTAGATATGATTTAACGCCATTGATTATATGTAAAAGTATTTTCTTAGACTATTTTTCATGTACTTTAACTGTCAATGTTTCGAGTTTACAGAAGCTGCGTGTTTCAGCCGCATATCCAGTACTTTAGCTAACTGTTTAGCATTAGCATCAGCATTAGTTTTAGCTATTTAACCACTTATACATTATTTTTTGCTGTTTCATCCATATGTCTGTTACTTTCAGCGATTTCAGTCATTCCCCCACTACATTTAGCTAAGTAGTTTATCCACTTCTTTTAGCCTTTTCATTATTTTTATGCTAGCTAACTTTTTCAATCACTTGTTTTCACCATCAAATTCAACCACTAAATTTATCTATTTAGCCACTTCAGCCATGGCCCCAATGCTTTTAGCTCTTTAAACAAATCATCTGTTTCTTTTAGCTTTTTCAGTATATGGCCATTATTTTATGCTAGCTAACTTTTTCAGCTGTTTGCTTTAGCTATCCAACAATTTCCCAGTTAGTTTTAGCTAACCATTTCAACTGTTCAGCCATTTCTTTTAGCTTTTTCGCTATTTGTCCTTTACTTTTATGCTAGCTAACCTTTTCAACTGTTTGTTTCAAACATTTGTCTGTTACCTTTAGCTATTTCAACAATTTCTGCGATACTTTAAGCTCACAGTTCCAACTATTCATCCGTTTATTTTAGCTTTTCAGTATTTGCCTGCTACTTTTAGTCTGTCCCGTTGCTTTCAGCTGAATTTTGAAACCATTTATTCATTCTACTAACTGCTGAGCTGTTCAATTATTACCTTTGGCTATTTCAACCATTTAGCTATCCAGCTAACTTTTTAGACTTTTCTGCTTGTTTGCTAGCTTTTCACACTCTCTCATTTACAACATGTATTATTTTTTAATTAAGTCGTAATTCCTTTATTTGTCTTTTTTTTCTTTTTTCTTTTTTTTCTTTTATCAAATTAGTTCAGCTAACTACACTCTTTCCATTTAACCCCTTGCACCTGCTGAAGCACCTGCTGGCCTACATGCACCCCTGCTTGGGAATCACTGTACTAGTGTATTTGAACTGATTGCACAGACTGAGCCACTTGGGTCCAGCTTTTGAGAAATCTTAATGCAGAAGCACAGTGGGGGCATAAGCTCCGTACTGTAACCTTGTTCTCTGTCTGGGATAAAGTGCCATGAAAGTAGCTTGGCAGAAACAAATCCTAAGCTTTTTAATGTTGCACTTTGAAGAGACTGTGTGGCTCAGCAATATTGCTCTTCCTCACTTCATGTTCATCATGTGCACAGTGCGTGAAGACTGAAACACGGGGCCCGAGGCTCCCACCGTAACACACTGAGTCCAAATATGACCGTATCGTATTGTGTATTGTGCATCTGTAAGGACTGTGCACACTCTGTATTTGACACAATACATCTCTCTCCTTGAATTATTGTTTTGCTGAAGGAGCACCATGTATTATATTAATACTGACGTGTGACTACTTGTTTGGTAATATTTATAACAGAAGATGTTTATCAGCTGTTTAAATGAAATCAAGTATTACATTTGTGCTTTTATTACAGACACAAATTAGTAGCATAGTCAGTGTTTATCTGCTTTTTTTTTCAACAGAGCATTTACATGAGAACATAAACCCACAAATGAATGCTTAACAATTTTAGAATATTCATGTTTACATATGTAACAGTAAATCTCAAATAAAACAAACTCATTTGATTTGACTCTTAACCTGTAGAATCTTTTTTTCATTGCAGTGTTTATGAATATGCTCCTGCAGCTTTATTGAAGGTAACGCCTCCAAATTGCATTTTAAACTGGAATCTCCTGTTTGTTTTGAGGAAGGTGTCCAATTTGTATTTACATATTAAAACAGTGAACTTACACAGACTTTAAACAAATAGTGCATCAAAGGACACCAAACATGTCCGCCTGCCCAGACTTAGTTTGCTTTGAGTGTCACCAAAGAAAGACAGACATGTTAAAGAGATGAAGGTCAAAACAAAGTTGCATGATGGATCTTTCAGTGCTGGATATTGTCCCCCTTTTGGCAAGCGGCAGGTTGGCAGGGGAAGGATGGACAGTGCGGAAAAAGCTGGCAGAGTACACTTCAGGGACACTTGTTCATGCACATCAGCAGCTCCAGCCTCATGGCGATGCGGGTGTGCCAGCCCAGCGGCAGCAGGCGGACATAACGGGCTACGATGGGTGGGCGCAGCAGGTTCTGTACCGTGGAGGAGCGGTCAGAGTTCCCATAGAAGACCTGAAGAGAGAAAACTGCATGTTAAGACACACCAGAACACTTTGTTATCAGGTCAAACTGATGCTTCTTTTCTGCTCTTGTGGAGAAATCAGTTTCCAATCTGCTTTATACTTAATGTATATTAAAACACAACGTCTGACACGTGGCTCCCAAAATATTATTTTCTGTCTTTTCACTAACTGGAGTCCAAACCCCAAAGATTTGCAATGATATAAAACAGAAAAGCAGCACATCCTCACACTGCAGAAGCTGGAACCAGAGACTGTCTGGTGTTATTGATGCAATAATGACAATTACAAAGCAGTCGCAGATTATTTTTCTCTTCCTTGACTTGATTAATCAGGTCCAGCCCCCATAAAACATAAAAAAAACCTGTTAAACTCTGCTGTGAGAGATTATTCCATAAAATGCAGCGTGGCATTTTCATCAGTTTGTTTCATTTTCACATACATGCTGAGACCAAAGAGTCAGCGTGAAGCAAGTAAGCAAGATTAACAGAAGAAGACAAGTCTAAAATATTACTATCAAGAGGAAACTTAATAAAACATGAAGGTCAACAGAGATAAGTTGCACTGAATCTGTTCAAAGTGCTGAAATCACTGCTTTCACGTCCCTGCAGATGATTTAATAGAAGATCAGAGAACAGCAAAGATAATTTATTCTTTTTTTTTTACTGAGAAAACAGTTCACGGAATTTCAGTATTGAGGCAAGTTTACATCATTCAGCAACTTAGTGCTACAGAGGAGAAACACAACTGAGGCCACAGAGGTGATTTAATGTTTGGTTTTATGGATCATTATTAGTAGGAGCAGATGGCTCCTAAAAAGCAGCCAAAATGTGACAAGTTGTGACCTTGACCTTGATCTGCTAGACAAAAGCTTGTTCACTGTTGTATTCGCTTAATAAAACGGCTTAGTCAAATGATCCGTGTGTGTGTGTGTGTGTGTGTGTGTGTGTGTGTGTGTGTGTGTGTGTGTGTGTGTGTGTGTGTGTGTGGAGGACATGGGAAACGAACCCTGAACGCAGGTCAGTGTTTCAGTTTCCTCTGAGAGTCAAGTGGAAGCAAGTGAGCAACACCCTCAAGGTTGTTTCAGGAAGTCTGACAAGAGTCACAAACGTGTACTTTACCCTGTTGTTTCCTGTCTGGTCTTTGTAGTAGATCCAGTTGAGGGTGTCCACAGTGCGGTACTGGATGCTGTATTTGGTAATCCACTCATCAGCATCACAGCGGCCCTGCGTGAGGATGCCAGACACCACGCCCACCTCCTTCAGGTCAATCTGGATCCACTGGTGCAGGTCGTTGAACTTGGAGAGCCACGCACACCTAACAAACATGAACATATACTGTATGCTTTTACTGCAGGACGTTCAGAAGAAGGGGAAGAGGAACCTGGCTGTGGAGACGTACCCAAAGCCTTGGTTGTTAAGGCGAGCCTTGGAGGGGACCCAGGAGGAGTACCAGCTGGTGTACTGGTCCTGATTGGAGCAGCTGATCTGGTCTGATGTCACAGATCCAGATTCAAAGCCCAGGGCTCTGTGGTAAGGGCATTCTGTGGAGGACAGACGTACGGTTGACTGCGACCTTTTTAAATTCAGCTTTGATTTGGTCTGTCTGGGCTAAATTAATACCAGGCAAACGATGAGATGATCCTACATTTGATCAATTCATCCATTCAATACACACGTGTGATAATGTTTGTTATGTTTTTATATCATTTAAGTTTAAGCAAAAAACATACAGCATTGTCTAATGTCCACCTAACACTTGATTGGCATTCTGAATGCTCGCGCGATAAGGCGGCAGTAGATGATTTGGACATCAACTGATGTGTGCTGCTTTGCCAGGTATCATGCTATTAGGTGAAGGGCATGGCCTATTTTTGGCTCTCTAATCTGTTCATCACATTCCTGCACAGGTAATGAGATTATCCATCAGCGTTTGCCCTTCCAGGCCTCACAGTTGTTCATGTCTTCAACCCAAACTGCTTCCGTCTAACAGACATGAGACCTTTTAACTTGAGGTAAGAACCTTGTTGAAAAAATGTCAAGATCACAGGAGAAGGCGATTGTGCACTGCTGCAGCGATGGAGAGAGTGAGCCAAGATTAGGTGGAGTGCGTGTGAGGACACAGCCAGCCTCCATCAGCTGTGTGATCCATCACACCAGCTGGAGCTCTCTTTGTCCACAAGATGCCTGAACAGTACAGAGGATGCAGAGCAGCTGCCATTAATCTTCACATGTGTGATGTTCCCTTCAATGTCATTGTCCTTCACATGCTGTGCACCTCATTTTTCACTTTTTAAAATCTTACTGACCTGAGTCAAACAGTCAGAGGACTAAAAGGAAATCAGGGTCATGTGTCCTCACCTGGCATGCAGTTCAGTGGGTGGCCCTGAGGTGGCGGCGGCGGCGAGGTCGGCGGGACAGGTGGGATGACGGCGGGGATACGCGTTGGAGAATCTGCTGATTCACAGTCACAGGTGCAGGCTTTGACGTTCCGCGTCCATGTCTCAATCACCTGCTGGTCCTCCTCCTGCAGGTCCTCATCCTGTACAGCCTCCCCCTCCTGGGTGGCCTCCTCCTCCTGAAGGACACACAGGGAGGAGTTAATCCAGTTTGCTCCCAGTCACCGAGTGAGTCCCAGTCACATTTCAAACTCCTTTAATGGGCTCTTACCTCCTGTGACTGGACAGTGATCAGGGCTGTGCCACATCAAAAGGTGCATGAAATGTAGAAGCAGATGGTGAAATTAAATGTGAATGTTAAAATTAAAGTTTACATTAAAAAACAGAGGAAATCAACTAAAATTAACATTTTAACAAATTAATTTCTGAATTGCCTGCAGGTATTTTCATGTGATTAACACGACTGACAAATATCTCTCATTATTTTCGCATGATTTGTTTGAATGTAACAAGAAAAAACCTGAACTTAGAAAAAAATTTAAAATGTTGATGGAAAAAACATCACAAACAATGAGCCGCTCACTGGCCACTACCAGCACTCCTCCTCATAAGGAAGCATTGGTGCTTTCCAAATTTTGTGTAGCAGAACTTCTGCAAAGTACTTTGACTAACATGGTCACAAGAAGACTCAATAAATAAGGCCGAGCGGTGAGTATATTCCTGATTTTCAGGGCAGACAGAGTGCATTATGATTTAATAATATCCCTCATGCAGGTGCACAGCGACTTACCGTGAGATAGAAGCAGGAGGAGCAGCACAGCAGCACATCGAGCAGTGACCTCCATCTTCCTCTTCAGCTGTGCTGGAATGCAACGTGTGTGTGATACCCAATGCCAGTGGATAGGATTACTGTAATCCACAGGCCTGCGATGGCCTTATCTAATACTCTTTATTGGCCCTTAGACACCTCCCTTAGGCTGGCTCATTGTGCCGCACCTGTGGTGAATACCTGCACTTCATAAATCATGAGCATCATTCTTTATGGCCGCGGTGTCTTTCAGGATTACGGTGCCGTTGCCTGTCAACAGTACAACCTGCTCATATGTTTGACTGCAAAGACACGGTCAATTCACAGCAATCGCAGCTGTTCCCGTGTTAATAATTTAAGATTTTAAAGCATCAAGCAAAGGACGGCCTAGTGGTCTAGCTCTCACGTGTTTCCTGTCTGTACCTCAGCTGTCACACAAGACTAGTTTGACATTTTGGGAAATACTCTCACTTGTGTCTGGATAAGAGGTGGATGAAGTGAGACCACTCTCACACATGTAGCCCACACTAAAAGTGGAGCTGGAGCCAGGCAAAGCTTAGCTTAGCTTAGCTTAGCATAGCTAGCCTTGTTCTGTCTGGAGGTAACAAAATCCACACTGCGCCACCCAAACATACTAATGACACGTTATATGTCTTATGTTAAATCCTTAAAAAAGACGAAGCATAAACACAAGCATTGAGCTTGTATGGGTTTTTATGTGCATGACTAGTTTTTAGTGGGGGGCAGTTGCTGGGCAGAGTCTCCAGGAAGTCACTGCCCCCAGCCTCTGTTCTGCCACACAAACCCCCTGCAGACAATGGCAAATCACAGGTTTATACTTTGGTATTTTAATGAATGAGATATAACAGGTGAAATCACTGAGCTTCAGAGGATCTAGTAGGAATATTTTTAACTTTTGTGAAAGCCAGGCTAGCTGTTTCCCCTGTGCTGCTGGCTGTTGCTTCATATTTACTGTACAGACATGAAAAGGGTCCCAATCTAACTTTTCTCCCAAAATGTCTAAAACCATTCCATTTTGCCCCCTTTCTGTTTTCATATCCATATCCATTTCCTATCCACATCCATTTCATATAGCAGAAAGTGGCCCAGAATAACTCAGTACTTCGGTGGCCTGAACAGAGATGCCACCTGATTCTCAGTTTACTGTAATATCAGTTATTGATGGGTAATTTAAGAGAGTGAGGGGCTAAATCAGAGTAATCTGATGAACAGCTGTCCATCCTAAAGTCCTGATGAGGTGCCTGAGTTCATGAGGGTGCAGGGCCTCTAAATACTTTCTGCAAGGTGAAAAATCAATCAAGAATTCCCACTTTTCTTGGTCCTTTGTTACACAAACACCTGAACGTATCTTAACATGTTCTTCCCTTTCTGGTTATTCTGCCTCTATTTAAACATTCAGTCTTTGCGTCTGATTATGAAGTTTGATTGATAGATATGTAAGCCAATTACATCCGCGATATTGAATTAAAGGGTTGGGCGCTTTGACTCCTTTCCTTAACCTCATCCCGCGAAGACCCGCCCTAGTCTTCCTCTGATTGGCTAGTGTTCGTGGCATGCTTACGATCAGGGTTAGATGGTTGGTTAGAGTTAGAAAAAAATGTCTGGATCAGACCCAATCAGAGGCAGGGCAGGGGCGGGTCTTCGCTGAGGCTCTCGCTGAACTGCTGGCCAATGAACAACACGGTGAGCGCTTCTTGGGCCAATCAGAAGCTTGACGCCGACTTTCCGTGTGTGTCTCAGGGTGGCGTTAGGTGGCTCATCACTTCAGAGGAGGATACGGTGTTGTTATTCAAGGTAAGTAGTTTTAAGTGTATTTAATTTCACATTGTGTATTAAAACGTACACGTACACTTGGTCGCACGTCGTGTTTAAAAGAAGCTAGCCGGCGGTGCGACCGGCTAATGCTAACCGCTGAATAACGGTGTTAACTGTACTTCCGTTGGGCTGCGCTCATAACGGTGAGGAGGTGATGATTTCAGTCATGTTTCTGGGTAAAACTGCGGAGAAGTGGCTGTTGAACTGCTTATTAAAATGACACCGTCGTGTTATTTGCTTCAGTGTGTCCTGAAGTGAAGACATGGGATGTGTCGCCTGCGTTGAGTGGGCTGAATTTGACCATTAAGTGCGTTGTTTATGTTAAAACACATGGCAGCACACACACACACACACACACACACACACACACACAGAGAGAGAGAGAGAGAGAGAGAGAGCTCAGCAACTAACTCTTCCGCTCTGACTTCAGTTATTAGATGAAGGTTTATCCTTTTATTATTCTCCTGAGGTTGATTGACTTGATTAAATTGAGTTTGTCTTCCATGTTGCTCATTTCTTGGGCACGTCCCACATGTCTTACACTAATTAGTTTGCCTCTAGTTGTCAGACTGACTTGATATTTGCATCCGGTTTTGACATAAAAAGTGGTAAGATGTGCTCTTTTCAGTGCTTTTCGCGTCTTTCTGCGGATGTCATTAACCACCCACTCCTTCCTCTCGCGGCTCCTCTGTTTCCTCTCATCTCCTCATTCCAGATGCAGTTCATGCTCCTGTTCAGTCGACAAGGCAAGCTCAGGCTTCAGAAGTGGTACGTGCCTTTGTCCGATAAGGAAAAGAAGAAGATCACCAGGGAGCTGGTGCAGACGGTCCTGGCTCGAAAGCCCAAAATGTGCAGCTTTCTGGAGTGGAGAGACCTCAAGATTGTGTACAAGAGGTGGGTGGGGATGGGACAAAACGCTTTCTGGCTCAACACTCGCACAATAGAATTTTTCACACGTCCCCGGGTAATTCATAGACCTGTCAGTCACAGACGCAGCTCAGTTAGAGGAAGTGCTATCAAAGAGACGGCAGCATTGTGACCACAACAAGAAGGAGCATTAATTTTGCCTCATTATGTCCTGTTGCTGTGCCAACGGAGGGGCAGGCAGACTATTGGTGAACCCGGGCGACCCATCAGGGACAGACAGGCACGGCGCCGGAGATACAGACGACTCAGCAACTTTACACAAGCACACAAATGTTTGTTTCTGAAATTCAAACCCTTTAAAGTAATGAAAGTAGTTTTTTTTTTTTTTGCTCACATGGATTCGTTTGGCTCCTCCACGTCCTGTTCAGGCGTAATAAGCCGTTGGGGCTGCTGCCTCAGGATCTGGTCGCGCTGCAGCAGTGTTGTTTTGTGCCTTCTTCTGTCAACAGAGAGTTCTTGGATGCAGCTGAGTGAGAGTTGATTTAATAAGTCTGTGCCAAAAAATGAGCATATTCACTTTAAGTTACAAATGAAAATGGTGAGGCGTCAGATCAGATTTGCGGGAACAGGGTCGACCCCACAGCGAGCTGAGCCTCAGCGCACAGAATGTCTGAGGCTGAAACTAACCATTATTTTTTCAGTCAATCATTTGTAAGGCGATTTATTCAGGTGGCTTATTTTATTTAAGTACAAAGCCCAAATATGTTCAGTTTACTGTCAAATATGACAAAGAAAAGCAGCAAATCCTCTCATTTGAGAAGCTGTTTCGTTTGTCACTTTGCTGGAAAAACAACTAAAACAGAAATAGTTTGAAGATTAATTGTTCGTCGATCAACTCATGGATTCATCAAATAACTGTTGCAGCTCTAAGCACGTCTTCATGAAGACCTCAAAATGTGCACTGAATCCCACCTGACCGTCAGCATCAGTCTGAACCGATGCTGGTGGACATTTCTGCCAACACTTTGGTATATAAGTAAGCCTGTGAGCTGCCTGCCATGTCCAGACAAAAGACCCAAGAAGTCATAAGCAACATTATGCAAAAACACATTTTAACTCAGAACAAATTCATCTTCAACACAGGATCTAACTTTGCCATCAGGCTGCGATATGAAGAAGTAAATTCCATTAAGGAACTTAAGAGTTATGCATCGGCTCTGAAAGGTTTGACCCCTTCACTCCCTGCTGCCGAGTGAGTCAGCTGAAAGTGCTGCATCATTTCTCCGTGCCACAGACAACTGAACAGCTGAACTGAACCCTTTGTGCTTCCTGAGCTTGGCCGTGCTTTGCATTCACTCGCACACAGCAGACGATGAAGGAGCGGGCCGTGAAACCATTCAAATAACCGGAATCGATAATGCCGCCGTGTTCCAGTCCCGTCGAGTCGGAGACTTGGCTTTGTTGGTCTTTGTGCCCTCCTGCCCTGCTGGCTGTGAGGGATCAACTGACCAGCTCTTTTATTAGCCAATCATCACATGCTTAAAGAGTGCCTGAAGGATTATCAGGGATAAAGAACCATGGCAGAATGAGGCTTAACTCATGCAGCCTTCTGCATCCGGCTTCTGGCTTTTAAATGAATACTGCGCTCACGGTAAACAGCAATTCTTAATAATAACAGAGAAACTCTCTCTCTGCACTGTAACAGTGAGCTGGGACACGGCATACATCACTCAGAGATCCCGTCTAAGTGATAAAAGTACAAAAGGTCAGCTTCTCTTTTACTCACTTTGTCAGGTCGATGTTGTAGTTTTCACAGTGAAAGAGTCTTTTTGAGGCCCGCTGTGGATGAGTTAAGGGATCTTTTCGCCAAAGTGGAATAATAATAATAATAATAATATTCACAATTATGGTTTCATTAGTGCATAATCACCTGAGAATGAGGGAGCAGGTCCTCTTCCACTGAGTTCACCATGTTGCACCGCCTTGTGTCTGCATTTGCCCTGAATGGACAAACCAAACGCTGCCGCCTTTCGCATTTTTCACATCTTCAGCGGTCATTGTAAGTTCTCCTACACGTTAGGACGGGGAGGGCCACTCGGTTTGTCGCAGTCTGCGATCTCTCAGCTTGATGCCGCTCAGTCGTCTACACACTGGTCCTTTAAAGCTGCCGGTCTTGTCACTGTGTTGCAGATACGCCAGCCTGTACTTCTGCTGTGCCATCGAGGACCAAGACAACGAGCTCATCACACTGGAGATCATCCACAGATATGTGGAGCTGCTGGACAAATACTTTGGCAGCGTGAGTGTCTTGTTCTTTTAAATGTTGTGTGTTCATGCCGTGTTCATCATGTGTTTGCCACCTGCTCAACATTGACTTGAATATGAGAGGGGTTTCTTCCCTCCTGTTACCAAATTCCAAAAATGCACCCCCCTTGTTAACCAAGTCGCGTTGTCTCGTTTCTGAACGACAGGTCTGTGAGCTGGACATTATTTTCAACTTTGAGAAGGCTTACTTCATTCTGGATGAATTCCTGCTGGGGGGAGAAGCTCAGGAGACGTCCAAAAAGAATGTGCTGAAGGCCATAGAGCAGGCTGACCTGCTGCAGGAGGTAAGGCGTCGTGGGGACGGTAATAACTTCATACCACTGCCTCAGTAATAATCAGCCCTCATGTTCTCTTATAGAGCTGTAAGCGTGTCGACGTTTGTCATTTTTCACATCAGTCAGGTGGATTAGAAATATCTACCTCAGCACTGCTTCCTCACTTCCAGTTGTAGAGTTCAGTCCGTGTCGGTGACTCGTGATAACACAAAGTACCGTTTAATACTCAGTGAGTCTGTTTCCATTGCATTTACTTCTGCTTTTCTTCCTTAAATGCTGCTCTTAATTCTTTTTCGTGCTGCATTATTTAGAATTAACTGACCAATAAGAAATGTGACTCTTGCTGTTGTTTGTAGATGTGATTTTGATGAATGATCACAGTCAGTGTTTGTCAGCGTTAGCATCATGTTTCCTGTGACTGCTTCACAATATCAGCCAGCCCACATTTCACCAATGAAATGCTTTTAATGTCAACTAGCCGCAGTATCAAACGTTTGATTAGCATTAGCAGTAGCTCTGATAACATGCTGAATCATTTGTGAACGCCTCTCTTTGAATCCAGCGCAGAAATGAACAATGAAAGCTACTACAGGGAGGTGATTAGTGAATGTAAATGCACCGAATGGTGGTATCAAAAAGTACTTTGATTTCTGGAGGTTTACACCTTTTAAGTTCCATTCAAGTCAGTAAAAGCAGAGTAGCTACAAGTATTTGTGTACTTCAAATGTGCTTACGTTCGATCTCCCTCCAAACGTGACAGCAGCTAAATGGAGCGGGGCCACTTTAAACTGCTGCTGCTTCATGATGTTTCTTTTCTTGAACTTCTGATCCTCCCAAATCCATCTTAAATTCCATTTTCGTTTTGATTTCTCACCGATGTTGGACGTTTATTTCTCGTGGTTTTCTTTCCTTTGGCTTCACACTTTGCTGTTTTCCATTTCGTTCCTTGATCTTGATTTCCGCTGACGTTTTTTCTCTCTTTGCCTCTTTATTCTTTACTATTGTGATTTACAGAATATAGACTTTCAGATGCGCCTGTTTGCAGGTACAGTTTGTGACCCTTGCTGTAGTGTTAGATCAGTAGCTTTAGATGTACTGTAGATGCTAAAGCCAGCAGAAACAACACACCAGCAACAGAAACAAATGTCAGGAATACTGAAGCTCACTGGTGTGTTTTTCCTGCTTCACACTGACCTCAACCCTGATACCTCTGATGTAATCCAGTCACTAACCGGTAACTCTTTGCCAGCAGCATATGCACTTGAAAAAGCCCCATCAGCCCCATGATGTATCCTGAAAACTAAAGAGAATATCACTCATTTCATTCAATTATAGCTTTTGTTCTCCCTTTCAGTTTCATGAAGTCATAAAGGTTTATTAAAATCACTGTTGACAGGAAGTAACATCAGCGAGAAATACACATGAAGAAGTCACATAATCGGCCACTTGTCCTGCCTTTAGCTCTGTTAGCTTTAGCTTTAGCTTTGTTCTCAGGTCATGTGCTGATCAGGTGACGTCTTCGTGAGCATTTCTTCGCAGAATCGCTTCTCACAGCTGATGATGGCGTTTGGATGAACACTGGAGTCTTCCTCAGTGATCCTAATAAACCTTTTAAACTGTCTTTTCAGACCTGTTTGATGGTTGAACAAACAGAGCCTCACTGTCTGCACGGCCGAGAGCACGAAACACACACGCCCAGGATTAGCATTTCATACAGAAGGAGCACAGTTACAGTGGCAGCATCACAGCGTCTCCGCAGTATATGACCCTGACTGAAAGGATAATCAGCAGCACGCCAACAAACATTAGTCATAACACCGCAGCCGTCGCTTTAATCCGTTAATGTCACGTATCAAAACTAACTGTCATAATTCAGACTCAGTGAGGACTCTTTATGTCCATCACTGTTTCACAACACACTGAGAAAGATTTCAAGGAGCGACCACGTAAAGGCAGCCTTTAAACGCTGAAAGCTCATAAAAGAAGCAGAAATGCAGACGGCGTTCGGTGCGACACAGTGTGGACCTAATCAGTGTGACCGGGCCGATTGGTCTGCTGGATTTGTCTGTCCAACATTTGATCAGTTAGCGAGCTGAAAGGTCAATGCTGATGAGTTCTGAGAGGCAAAATCAGACCACGACGTGGAGAGAGAGGTGATGTGAAGAGTGGAGAATTCAACACGAGAAAAAGTTTTGGCAGAGCTCCTCAAACGTGGCGGTAAAGATACGAACACTTTGCAGTTTGAAAAAAAACAAATATGAGGAGCAGTAACAGATTAGAAAGCCTGAAATAATCAAAGTATGGATCAGGTGTTCCTAAAATCTATCATTGTGCACATTTGCTGCTGTGTGCAGTGATACAGATACTCTGAGATCAGTCAGTAATGTCGATAATATCAACCTGTCCAGGCTTCAGTGAACTTTATGAATTTAAAGGTAAATTCGTGCACTAGAGACAACATGGCGTCATGTTGATATTTTCCCTGCAGCTCTGGTTATTATGAAGGTATTTTGCCATCAGAGAGTTTTAGTTTTTCTGCAGTTTGTTTCCACTTTTCTGTTCAAACCTGAAAGAATAATTTGCCTTCGTCGCCTCTCGACACGTGACAGACCGATCGTCGTTATTCACCCCACAGACTTGACTTCAGTCGTCTTTATAGTCAACATGAGCGAGTTTAAAACTCAAATGACTTTGAGCTTGTAAACTTAAAGCAATAAGGGTGGTGAAGGATGAGGAAATCTAAGAGGCCCATAACCATTAGCTGTGAAGCAGCTGCTGCCGAGCCAAGTCCGTAATCTCTGAGGACAAAGTGAGACGCTGTTAGCTGATTTACAGTCAGCACGGCCGTCAGGTAGCCGTGCTGTGCAGAACAAAGTGTGCCGAGGGCCTGAAAGGCTCATGGTAAGTTGTTACTGTAGGCTGCGGGCGCGGCGATGAAGCCATTTTAAACCGTTTAGTCGACATTCGCACTTGGAAAGAAATGAGGTCAAAACCTGAAGAGTGCCACTCCACGTTTCCCCCCGAGGGGGAGGCACAAAGAGGTCTCTGATTGGCTCAATTCTGTATTTGTAGAGCCAGAGTGAAGACTGGGGGAGTTTGCCAAATGAGGAGATCTTGTAAAGGGCCTAGAGTCCATCCATGCCTCCGTCCAGGCACCTGGTAACTACCGGACTGGTGCAGTCTGCCAGTCGGCCAGTCAGCATGGGTTTCCAGCTCTGTGTGCTGTGGAGTTCTACCTGCATGTACTTCTGCCGTACCTGAAAAATACCTGACACAGCGTAAAGGGTCGTAACGGGCATGAGGTCAAACTGGAACGTTTGAACATGTCTGCACACGCTCGCTGTCACTCACAGGCCGTATGATCAGCACTTCGAGCTTTGGATGAAACTTTCACACTTTGAATTCGGATATTTTTTCACATGATGTGAATTTTATCCTTCATGGATGCAAATTACTCTTAATTTGATTTTCACTTAACTTGAGGAGTAAATCTGAAATTCAGATGAAACCGTCCGTGAAGGAGCTCTGCGGCCTGTGTGAAGACGAGCCTGTTGATTTACTAACAGCACTGAATGAAACGCTCAGGTCACTGATCCTCTGTGTTGTTTTGAGGGGTGGGAAAGGATTTTGATGAACATTAACACGTGCAACGGTGTTTTATACTCACTAACATTTATTCCACAGGTTTCTGTGCGACACAAAATGACCATTTTACACAACTGTCATCCTGTAATATTAAGATATTAAAGGAGAAGGATGGTGTTACTCTACACGACACATCGTCGCCACTTAGCTTAGGAACCAGGAAAACTGAGCTTTTAAAACAGCACAGTGAAGTGAATTTTCTCATGTTTGGGTGTTTGAGGCGTTTGTTTAATGGACGGACGTGCCGCGTGAACAAACACATTCGCTTCGTTCACTGATTGGAGACGAAAATGATCGTCATCCTTTAAAACATCTAACCATAATGTAGGTGAAGGTGATGCAGGGGGGTGAGCTGGGGGCTCATTTGGAGCCAGAGCGTCGGCCTTGGAGGCTTTAGTAAGTGCATAGTGCAGTAATTACATGGAAAACATGCCGGAGGGGATTTGGTGGAAGTTATTTTAATAAGCCTTTAATGAAACTGATCTCTGGAGCTGCTCGCTTCTTCTGCGCCAGCAAGCAGATCTTCTTTTAGAATAACGACGCCTCAGAAGACCTGCAGTCTGCATGTGAGACACCAGAGGTAAATTGGGCAGAGACGTCCCCGTGAAGAGGACATTCTTATCGTTATTGGTGCACGGTGACCCCCCCCCCCTCCCTGAACACACACTGTAGATGCGTAGACGCTGTAGCTTCCTGAGAGACTTTAACTTGATCCAAGTTGATGAGCGGTCTGTTTTTGTCCTCACAAACTGTTTGCCTCACAGGTGTGATGGTCCCTAACATGGTCTCTGAGTCCTCTGGTCTTTTCCAGAATTAGGCCGGCTGAGGTGATTACTCTGTCTGTGGATTTAGGCCGTCCGTGCTGTTAGAGTCTTCTAGTCGGACCTAGTCCCGCTGTTCTAACTGTACACACCAGTCTGTCCGTAGCTCACTTCCTGCTGGCTGAGGCCGGTTTCCTGGTCCTGATCCAGCTGATTACATGTTTGTATTGGAAACAGTCTGTCGTAGTGAGTTTGTCTTTGTTTTCCATTTGTGTGTAACATTTCATCGCCGCTGTCCACCACCAGATGCTCATGGTTATTTTTTACAGGATTAAAATTCTGCAGTTTGGACAGTGGACGCTTTGACTGAGTGTCCCCTGATTCGCTGAATAAGCAGCGAAAATGAAATAAGGTCCAGATCTTTTAAACTGTTCCCACTCACAATGAAATATTGTGCTTTTTTAGTGAAGTTTTATATATATTTTTTTTAACTTAGGCAGACTCGTGGAAGCCTTTTTCCAGACACTTGAGCTAAATGAAGCTAAGCTTGTTGTTCATCTTATCTTCAAACTGAACAGAGACATAAAAACCACTGAGAGTTTGTCAGACTTTGGAGTAGAAGTAAAAAGGCTCTTAAAAGGAATAGTTTGACATTTCGGGAAATTTACTCACTTTCTTGCTGAGAGTTGGAGGAGAAGAGCGACACCACTCTCATGTCTGAATGCTAACTATGAAGCTACAGCCAGGAAACAGTTAGCTTAGCATAACACAAAGACTGGAAACAGGGGGACAAGGCCAGCATGGCTCTGTCCAAAGGTAAAAAGACTCACACATGGACACACTGTATCCCGCTATTTCCAGTCTGTACACTAAACTATGCTAACAGGCTAGCACTAGCATCATATTTCTCACTCAGACATGAAAGTGGTATCAATCTTTGCCTCTAACTCTGGAGAAGAAAGCACACGTCGCCCCCTATTGAACTTTCCCTTTAAAGTGGTGAAGCTAGTTTTTGGTGCCTCCAGCCTGCTGCACTGTCTCCTTGCATGTCCTGTGAATGTCTGTATGAGGAGTTTCCTTGCTCTCTAAGCTGTGTGCATTTCTCTCCCTCAGCCCCGTCATGAGTACTTTAATGTGCCTGTGTACTGATTGGCTGCCATCGCTGCTGCCGCTGCCGCCGCCGCTGCTGCTGCCGCTGCTGCTTCCACCCTGCATGCTGAGCTCCTCAGTGCCTGGCACCTTTCTCTCCGCCCTCTGAACACCTGTCATTGTCATTGGTTTGGGGGTGTGTCAATACTCTCCGCTCACTTTCAGTGTGGCACATGACAGTCATGATACGATGTAGTCACAATACTAGAAGTAAGCTGAAAACAGTAAATGATGAAAGCATTAAGGTCGGATTAGATATTTGGACTGTCATCTTTACAGTATATTTAATGGTGACGTATCGCTTCATGCCTGTCATCCTTCCACCTGTGGTTGGTTTCATTGCACCTGTTGAACGCCTCTCTTTATTATTACCACTGTAAGAACGTACGTTTGCATCATGTGCCACGCTGACCCAGAAGCACAGTTTGTTTAATAGAAAATCTTTCACTCAGGCTTCATTTACCAGGAGGAGCAGCACTAAGATTTTTTTTTTGACGTGTTTCAAAGGTCAAGAGTGAACCTTCAGCCTGTTTTAATTATTTAAAAGCAGTTGAAAGCAGCTGCTGTGGTTTTGGGTTGAAAGAAAATGTGTTCAGTGTTGGCTCAGAGTGGCACCTGAGAGGAAACTGCTGGTTTCACACTCAAGTTGAAGTTGCACAGAGGAAATCACATCAAAATGACGGATGTTCATCACAAACCCCTTTTTCTCCGTCTGTTTTTCTGTGGCGTTGCTCCTGAAACGATGTGGGGAAAGTCTGCCCTCTACGGCGCGCAGTGTGTCTGACTGTTTATGTGCAGAGTGCATTCAAGGCATGAGCAGCGAAGGGTGAACACGCTCGTAGAGAAGAAAGACTTCAGGACCAGATCACAAAATATGACCCAGCTCCAGACTGACCATCGTCACACTTAGTTAATATCCAGTCCAAGAGGTGTTCGTCCAATCAGGTGCAGCTCTCATGTCTTTATTGTTTCCCTCATTGGTCAGTGGGAATGCCCCAGACGTCCTGTCACCCGCTCCTTCATCACGTCTCTTGTGGGTTTCTCAGATCCAGTTTCATGTTTTTTATCTTCTCACTTTAAATCAAACGCACTTTGGATCTTTGGTATGATTTCTAGGAGTCGTTTGTGTTGTAATTATTAAAATCAGAACAAAGCCTAGTCCAGACCATAGCACACACTTGGAGACTCAGTAGATTTTCAGTATTATAAAAGTCATTTTTAAATCTTTTAAATTATTTATAGATCCTGGTTATTTCCTATTTAAGTGACTGGCGAAAGCCCGCGCTGAAGGTAAGTGGTGTTAGTGGGATTAATGCTAAATAAAAGTTTGGTTTGCACTGATTAACCAAGAGCTGCTCTAGCTTTTAATGTTAATAATAGACTTTTAAACACGCTTTAAAGAATTAGCCTTTCTGTGCTATGAATGCACCTACAGTGGTTTCTGTGATCTGTTCATCTGTGTCCTACCAAGAAAGACGGACCATAATGATAATAGAGGATATTTCATCAATGTATATGATAGATATAATGAATAAATTCTTTATGATTCCTCGTCAATTAAGCACACTGGTGTCGTTCTTCAGTATAACTCATTGATCTCTGTTGTGTTTTCCTACGTGACGACATTTAGTCATTTGATTTTTACTGCCACTGTTTTCATCCACATCACAAACGAACCCGATGACCTCCCTCTGAAAGCCGCTGAGCTCCGTTTGCTCTGCAGGTGAAGGTGTTTAGCCTCCATAACAGGTGACGAGGGACTCCAGCCCAGAGTGTCTAACTGCTGAATAATGCATAGTTTACCTTTGGAGATGTGTGCTGCACTGAAAACAGCGCGAGTCGTGTGTCTCCTCTTTACATGAAGCCAGATTTCTGTCTCCCTGCTCTGATGCACCTCCTCTCTTTACTTTGTGCTCATCCTTGCTTTAGGACGCCAAAGTAAGTGCTTCTCTTTCCTTTTGCCTCGAGCTGCCGGCCCAGATGTTCTGTTTCGACTGTTACCGACCATGTGTGACACTGTGGCTCCAGCATGAGCGAGAAAAGCAAACACATATCAGATAATTGGCGGACGTATGTAGGCCAGTCGACCCTTTTCACAGCAGACGTTGACGATGGCTGCATTCCATTTAGGTGACCCCGTTCCAGGACTTTGGTACAGTGCATGCTCATTCATGGACGGCGGGTGCTTAATGGAACAGAGCCATCGTTCATGTTCACCTGAGCTTCTTCTGCCTGGACGGACGTCTGCCATGAAAACAGTCTGTTGGTTTCAGCTCATCGGCTTTCATCGTGTTTCTTTGTGTGTGCACATGTCAATATTATTGATTAATGAAGCTTCAACAACTATTTGCAGTATCAAATCCCCAAATTTGATTCAATGTTATTATAAAAATGTTGAAGCTTTAAATTTAAAGACTGTTTGCAATTTTAAATTCCCGAATATTAATGTAGAATTTGGAGCGTGAGCAGAGTTTTGGGTATTTATTAACTTTCATTCAGTGTTGATGTAAAATACTGAATAATTACAGTTTGAAATTCTGACTGTTTGCACGAAGCCAACAACTGAACTGTTACCATGTCTGTGAAATACTGCTGCTGAGGGGACATTACACCAGATAAAACCTGCCCTCGCAGCGTGTGTGTGTGTGCGTGCGTGCACACATATGAGTAATGCTGTTACTGGTGTGTGTGTCCCTCACCCGGTACTTCACTGGAGCTGTGGTTCCTCTCTCCCTCCACAGGATGCAGAGACGCCTCGCAGTGTGCTGGAGGAAATTGGACTGACATAAACATGCTCCTCCTCCTCCTCATCATCATCATCATCCACTCGCCACACACTCCCTCATCTGCCAGTTACTCTGCTGTATGTAGCTGATAACAACTCCAATCACCACACACACACACACACACACACACTGCCTTTGTTTTCTACTTGTTTTCCAAAACAAACATCGTAGCACTGTTTGTTTATTTCCTGCTGAGTTATTTATTGTTCAGAGTGATGACGTTAACTGTTAAAAATGCAGCATAATTAAGGTTTTTATTGTTTGATGCTCTCCAGTCCACAAAAAAAGAGGCTGTCCTGAGTGAACTGCTTGATTCTGATTGGACCAAAGCTGATGAGTTCGTTCTGTATTCACATATTTAATGAGCTGCGTTTCATGTGTAGAGGATGTGGAGTAAAGGGAAGTCAGAGTATTACATTAACAAACCAAAGAGTTATGTCTCATCTCGCCTGTTTCTTTAACATTGTGATCGACAGCTTCACAAAAACACCTGCTGTACTTCCACGTGATGCAAGTGGCCTAAAGACGGACATGTTGGGTGTCACATGATGAGTATTCTCCCAGTTTACAGGCTGCTCCCACTTCATGTTGAATGCCTTAACTGCTGACGTATGTCCAGTCACTTCAAATACTCCGTCTGCATGCCGCTGTGGTGTGAAGTGGTAAAAACACTGAGTTTATTTTATTTGTGTATTGTGTGCAAGAACTGAATAGACTGTTCTCTACTGTGCTTCTTTGTTTTTTTAATATTTTAAGATATTTCACTGGATCAAAGACCGACTCACTTTAAATATCTCATCATTGTTGTCTGCGCCACATTTAAGACACAAGAAGTTTTCACTTAAAGCTGCATTGATCAGTTTTTGTCCACACGGTGGCAGAAGAGCTCGTTCCCTCTCCGTTCGCTCTGGTTTGATCTCCACCAGCTCCTGACAAACACGTCTGGATCTTAACCTGCTAAATGTTCGATTTCCTCTGCAGCTGCTCACCGCAGCTGGGCGGGTGAGTCAGCAGTTACCTGCTGTTCACCCCAAAATCAAAAATAAATAAGCAGCATTTATCCATCTGGATTGTCTTGGTGTGACTTGCTGAGTTCTGGACGTATCAGCTGTACAGATGTCGGCCTTCTCTCAGACATAACGGAGCTACGTGACACTCGGCTCATGTAGCTCTGACCCAGTCTGACAGTGCTGTCTTATGGAGTTTAGTTTAAAGCTAACCGGCACTGCTAGCTAACGCTACAGCTCAGCTGAGGAGGACGGCATTAATGTTTCCACCCCGAGCTGTCACGAGTCTCTCTGTGAATAGATCCACGGTTCCTTCTGCGCAGTTCAAAGGAAATAACTCCCACATGAGATCGTTCACAACAAGGTCTGTGGATTATCTTGAGTTAGCGGGTTGTGATTTCTGGAAAGAAACGCTGCTGTGGAGTCAAATGTGTCTCTTTGACACTTTGAGCAACACAAGCTGAGAGGGCAGACATCTCTACAGCCGATACCTCCACGACTCAGCAAGTCACACCAGAACAACTCAGAGGGATAAATAAGACTACAGGAACGGTGAACCACAACAAGTTAAAAGAGGCTAAAAAAGTTCAGCAGAGCTCCAGTTTTGGTTCTTCTTTACAAACCACCCCGTTCATGTGCACTCTTCAGTAATTAGCGTCATATCAGAGTGAAAAATTCAGATGAATGCAGCTTTAAGATTTTGAAGAGGGATAAAATGGAGCAAACTACAAATGACTGCTTCCCTCGTTGAGACTAAGAGGTAAAAAGTGCTGATAACAGTAACAAACGCGTGCTAATCACAGACGTCTGACCAGGGGACGCTTTAAAGCTGAGGCGCCTGCAGCTTCTGACGACAACAGTTTACTCTTTCAAAGCCGTTTCACTGTCCTCCCACACTCACAGTGATTTACTATACAGACTGTACAGCATGGAAACTACCTATTTACTACTGTGACTCTGGAAAACAAAAAAAAAAAAAAAGGTGACCGTGCATCAAATAGCAATAGTATCAAACTGTAGCAAAGTATTAAGATTTCTTTTCTTTTTTATGAGCCACACGTAGTTTGGAAGCACTTGGTCGACAAAGGAACACACATTAAATGCCTTGGACACAGGACTGTACAAATATCATAAGACAGCATCTTCGGTCTTTGTGTTTGATGTTCATGTTGCTCAGTATGTACACTTTTAAGAAACTGGTGTTGCTGTTTGAACCAAAACTGTGTTTAAAGTAGATTTTTTTCACACGTTCTTTTGTGGTTTTCCATTTCTTAACTTGAGCTGTACAATCACCACCGTTTGACATGTGAAACCTCCTCCTGTTTACTCTTTTCTATACCTTCAAACGAGCGTTTTCACGTGTAGTTTATCCTGTCGGACATGCTGTGTCTCAGACGTATGGCAGGCTCTGTGGAATGCTCTGCTGTGCGTTGGTGAGTACAGGAGTTAAAGCGTGAGTGCAACCTGTGTGTTACATGACTGGACTTGTGTTTACTCACACAGAGGAGACATTGTGTTGTTTGCTGCTACGGCGTCTGAAAGGGACAAAAGGAGGAAGGTTGTGTTTTCCTGTCAAGCTCAGCAATAAAGAGTACTCTGGTGGCAGAGAGGCTGTACTGCCACAAACGGCTCCTTCCCTTTCTTTTTACTCTCCACGGGTCTCCCACCGCACACGAGGAGCAAACGGCCGATTTCTAATGACAGAGAGTCGTTACACATCGACTAAGATGTAAAAATAAGGCCAGTGTGTGTGAGAGGTTTCCAAAAAGTGGTTTTAAATGTTTTTATGTATCTGATAAAGAACTGTATCCAAAAACAGCCCTCGTGCAAACAAAAAAATCAACACATTTTACATAAGAATAAAAGTTTTATAGGTTTAATAACAATTAAAAAAAACACTACACTGATGTTTGCATGCACAGTCTGTATAAACACAAAAGACAATGGACTTTGGGTCTGTGTTCCTGAATCAGTTCTGGTCTAAACAGGAAGAACACAGCTTGTTTAGACTGGCACAAATCTACAGTATGCGTGTGCATGCAGAGACAATGCATTGATCAGAGATAACACACGTTCAGTCATCTGGTTTATCAAACACAAGGCCCAAGGTCCATTACAGGTGGATTAACATTCTGTACCATCATGTTCAGTTAAAAGAATCTTAAATGTTAGATTAACAAAAGCTGACGCATACTAAGAGCAGCCGACATCACATACATTTCTAGAAACGAGTTGGCTCAGTCATGAGATGAACTTTGTTCAAAAATATATTTTTCTGGTCACGTGAAATCCTCCAGAGCTGACGGAAAGTGTCACCTGGTTTGGTTCATGTTATTTCTGAGGCAGTGAAGAGACACATCGAAGGCTCTGCTCTCTGATTTCATACTTTACACTGAACCTTTGATTCTAGTCAGGCAGCGTTTGTTCAGTCGTTAAATGAACGTTTTAATGAGGACGAACCTGAAACAATCTGAACGGTATTTGTGCTTAAATTGTATCTTAAAAGCGAGACTGTGCCACTTTTGGAAGAAGACGCAGCACATCGTTCCTCTTACAAACGAACACTTAAATTCAATTCACAAGTAAACAGTTTCAAAGAGATAAAAGTCATCCTTGTTCAGTTCAATGCACTCAAACTTCAGGTTGATCTCGATGTGTAACAGTCACTGCTGAGGCAGCTTGTTGGGTCTGTGACTCATATCTACTGTTATGCTTCAGCTTAACTGTATTTTTAGCATTTACTATTATCCTGTAATTGCCACAGCAGTGGCAGCCGTTCAGCCAAAGTTAGACGGTCTCACTTTTCTTCCTGAGGCGGATTTCAGACTTTCTGTGAAGACATTCACTTTATCACATTATGGGCTTCGGATACAGGACGACATCTTCCTGCTCATAAAGCTGAAGGCCACAGAAAAAGCTCAGTGACATGTTAATGATGTCTCTGTCTTGAGAGATCTTAGAGGACCAGTGTTGTAATGAATCCTGTTTCTGACCTTCAGCTGAGGCTGGCGCAGCTTGTGTGAGCGTCTCCTAACTGTCCTCCTTTAGCATCTCTTCAATCTCCTTGTCCCAGTTGTCATCGCGGTTCTCATTATCCTCCAACACGTCGTACTCCTGAAGCTCCTCCTGCAGCTCTCTCTCCCAGTCCGCAGTCTCCTCTGAAAAAGCCCGATGTGGAGTCACTCACTGAACTCTGATCAACTCTGCTAACCACAGCATGAACCGGTTAAACGGACAGACTCACCCTGGTGTGTGTTCGGATGCTCCCTCTTGTCCAGGACCAGCTGTTCCATTTCTTTGCGTAGGTCGTCCTCATTTATCTTGCATGAGTCAAAAGCATCGCTCACAAATTCAGTCACAGTCGGGCTGGTGGACATCTCCTCTTCATCCTTTCATAACACAAACATAACTGTGCTCATTTAAGTGCTTCCTGATGAATACTCTCATTCTATTTGTTTTACACTTTGAAAGCCGGTGGCTTACCTCACTTGACTTTGGTTTGGTAGTACGGATGGCAGAGGGAGTATTCCATTTAACTGCATCTGTGAAAATCATTTTTTCCAAATAAATTAAGGTGGCTTTCATACTTCTTCAAAAACATCAATCATGTCGAGAAATCCTCATGATATGTTTCCGATAGCTGGTATTAACATTGCTTCTTAGCAGATTATGTCACAAAAGCAAAGTTAAAAACTGAAGAAGTTCGATGTTCAAACGTCTCCTGCAGTTAACTCACTGCTGGTTTATCTGTGTCAGTGATATCACTACTTATGCTTTTGCGGCTGTGAATTGAAATCATTTGTTTTCACTGATAAAAACATTAAGATTGAACCCAGCTGTGACAGTTTTACCCTTCTGATGAACAGCTTCAGAGCTGGTGCCAGTCTTCTCCACGTTCCTCCGCTCAGCAGCCTGCTGAGCTGCCAGAGCCGTGAGCTGCGCCGACTGCTTTATTAAGGACACGCGGTAGAAGTAATTCTTCCAGAAAACTTCCTCTTTCACCCTAAAATGAATGACATGCAGGAACAGGCAGTCACCTCTGCAGTGGGGTAAATATTTCTGTTTTTACTCGCCCATGAACATGCAGGACGAAGCATTACCACTCACTGTTTGGGGACCAGATGGAAGCGCATCTTCCGGAGGAGCTCATCCTCCTCCAACATCACCATGGCCACGGGATACATTTGCTCACAGTCAAAGTGAAACTGCACCCCAGCAGGAGGGTCTCGCAAAAAATTTCTTTTGTCCTGTCGACAAATAAAGCAACACGCTGAACACACCATTGTTCTCTATCAAAAGAAGCGTCTTATGAGGTGTGACACTCACAGCGGAGAGAGCCAGAATCTGCTGCTGAATGGTTTCCTCTTCATTATAACCAACCCACGGTGGCACCGCAGCACCTGGAGCAATGACCCCAGCCTGTTAACACTGCACTTACATATCAGGCACACAGATTGAATATTAATTAACATAATACTCTGAGCTTACCAGACTTTTTGGCTCTTTTCTCCTGGACAAATCTGTCTTGTTCTTTCTGGAAGTCACCCAAAATGGTCTGAGGGAAGAACAGACGCATCAAACAGGCCGAGCTGCTTCAGAGTAAGCATGGAGGGGAAATCATTTCAAATTAAGACAGACACTGAGAGACACCCACCTTATCAATAATCCCGTTCACCTTCCCCTCCTCCACGCTTTTCTTGAGGGTTTGTGCTGTTTCGACCACGGACTCGGACAGTTTCTTGGAGGCGCTGCTGGCGAAATGATAAATGTAACCTGTGAAGAGGCGACATGACTGAGGTTACACAGCTACAGCAAAGTCTACCACTACTTAGGTTAACTTTTCTTTTACTGACTACTATCACTTTCCCCAGACTCACCACTGAAGCCTTTAGCTGTTTGGAGAAGCTGAGGCGGTTGAGCATCTTCCTCAGCAGCACTCGGTTTGTTTATCTCGTGGTTCTGGTCTTCATTAACGTCAACAACAGACTCGCCTTCTTGTTTAACTTGGCCATTGTCCTTTTCTATTCCAAGCCAGGTTCCCCAGTTCTTAAACATACTTTAAACAGTTTGTCAAGAGACTTAAAGAAAGTTCTTTAACATGCTCTAGCGAAGAATTACTCCTTCTCTATGTCAGTTTTCTAACTGTAAAAGAAAAGGCAAACTCTCAAGCCGATGACGTTTCAACATTCGACCACTTCCGCGAATCGGTTAAGTTTGGCCCCTCTGTCTAACCCTACTGGTTGTCATGGAAACCTGAGCGTTCCTCTTTAAAATCTGAGCGTCTTTAGCTACCTAACGTAAAAGTTAGCATTGAGCTAGCTAAATGGCGATTTACTGCGGTTAGCTGCGTCCTACCCTGAGAGTATTGTTGATGTCTTAGCTGTAGGGTTATACACACACACACACACACACACACACACACACACATATATATATATAAGCATAAACTAGAGTAAACTTTTTTAGAGGGAAAATGTACCATTCTTGCTAGCTAACGGTAGGTGGCACGCTTGCGCTGTGTTTTTCCAACACTTGTCATCCTAGTTGTCCATGGATGGAGCTAGGTTAGCTTAGCTAATTTAAACTCTCCTGAGTGTGTCAGTGTGTCGTTCCCCGGTGGTATCATGAGGCAGGATACGGACTGAATTGCTGCGTTTAAAACAGTGGAAACTCTCATCTTACTCCACGAAACCGTCTGCACAACTAGCGAACTTTAAGAAAGTGATTCACTGGAAGACAAGACGGTTAAAAAAGATGAAGTATGTGTAACGTAAAGCTGGGATATAGCTGCGTGCCACCCCAACGAGGCTTTCTTGTTCACCGGTTTGTCCAGAAGTTGAATTCCCAGGTAAGGTCGGCCGTTGAAGATGAGTTGTGTAATTATTTTTGAGAAAGCTAACGCAGGGAGTTTTGTTCATTTCTTGACAAAGTGCTTGTTTGACGTGATGATTCGGTCACCTACAGAAAGTCTGTGGGCTCAGGTTTGCTTATTTTGTTGGGACACGCGAAGATGGTTTCCATTGTGCTGCTCGACATTGTTTGTGTTTAATTCTCACAGATAAGAGCATTAGGTTGAAGCCAGTCTGTCTGGAGTATGACAACAGGTGTTTACGCAGCCTCACAGTTGTCCGACATTAGTGACACAAGGATGCATAAATACACCGAACCGCAAAACAGCTTTCACGACAAGCGAAGTTATTAGTTCGCCAGCAATCATTTCGAGTCGTTAACAGGAGTTCCTTTCAAATTAAGAGCACAAATGTAGTTTCAGTCTCAGTCGGTCCAGTCATTATAACCGTTAAAGTCAGAAATATATGTAAAGGTGACATCTTACATATAACACCTTGTAATGAACCTGAATCAAATCGGCCTTGGGCTTTCAAAATGCAATTTGAAATATAAAAAAAAATGAGCAAGCTGCCCCAAACCTCCGAAATAATTCTGCATTATTAATATGGAAGACGTTTCTGTTTAAATAGTATTTAATAGATATTAGTAAAATATCTTTTTTTTAGGGAAAAAATCATTAAGTTTCTCAGTATCCCCAAATAATAAACCCTTTACATATTTTTTCCAAAAGCTGTCAGGAAGCTTATTTTTTAAATGTTTCTGGTATCCCAGTGCAGTGACTTCATACATTGGTATTTTGATTCTTGCCAAAATAAAGGTACATTTAGTGATATTGTTATAGTCCCATGGTGACCGGATATCCCATAATTTCCTGTTACCCTTTGTGTCAGGTTTTGTGTAATGTAATGGTGCTGCCATGTTGGAATATGAGCTGAAACATTATAGTCAGTGATTTCAGTTAAATTATGCACAGTGTAAAAGGCAATAGGCTAATAATACGGCATCTAAATTATTAACAGCAACAAATACAGCACACATCATTTTTTACTGTATTGATTTATTTTTTGTAATCATGTAAAACTTTCATGGTGACGATGTATTATTTCATGCTTTAAATTTGATTGACACTGATACAGAAATCTATTATCAATTGCAGTATTGGCTAATAATAACACAATGTGTCCAAAGCAGACATCACAACATGCCTCAGTTAAACTGGACAGAATTTAAACAAATACATAGAAATAAAAAATACGTGTTCCCAAACAAGGTCAGTTGGTAAAAGTAGAAAAAAGGCTTAAACTGTATTAAGAGAAAATAATGGTTAAAAGATAATATTTACAATTAGATAATTTCTCATCCTAAGCCTTAGTCCTTTAGCTTCTTCAGCCACTGACAAATGCTTAGTTAGCTTTATTCATGAGTCTAGATTGTAGAACAGTCTGTTCGGGTCACGCTGTGGTTCAGGAAGGCTTAAAAGATCAGCGGTATAACGTGTTGCCAGACAGTGCTGAGCTGTGAAAGTGATCAGTAAAATCTTTATCATATCCAGAATTGACTGTCAACAAGACTTAACGATGCTGAAGTTGAGGTAGTATCGTCTCGTTCTTTAGTAGCCGTGAAGATCTAGCTGAAGCTTTGCGCTCATGCAAGGCTGCAGAGATAGTTCAGAGATATGTTCAGCGGGATGTCATCAGCATAGCACTGAAACAGAACATGCTTGCAGATAATGTGCCTGATAGTGTTTCATGAACAGTCATTTGGACCCAGCATTGAGCCTTTTACAAATACAGTCCTATCTGGTCAATATTAACATATGTTAGGGCAAATACTTATGATTATTTTGTGTCTGGACATGTTTTCATGCTGTCGTTTTTGTGTGTTTACTTTAATAACAGTACCATGGACACTGAGGGATATAAAAATGACCCACACTATACTGGGGCAGAGAGCCTTTGGCATGTGGTGCAGAAATCCGGAGATCTGGAGCCAAGGAGCAGGGATGGTGAGGGCTGGAAGCTGGTGGATGTATTTCTTTCAGGAGGAGCACCGTGGGGATTCACTCTGAGAGGAGGACTGGAGCATCGAGAACCTCTGCTCATAACCAAGGTAAATACTCCCAAAAAAAAACAGACAGCTCTGAATTGAGGTGGTGTGTGAAAGTTTGCAGGTACATTGATTCTTCTTGGCCTATGATGTCAATACAGGTGACATCAAAACTACTTTTTTCAGCACAAAAGCATCTTGTGTCTTGATGTTTAGATGTAAAAGTTTGGTTCAGCAAGATCCTGTTGCCTGTCCCTGACTGTGACAAATTAAGCAAGACTCTGTGGTCTGTTGCATGTATTGACCCCTCAACTGTGGTAGCATCTCGCATGCTGAGTATAAAAATAATCATAGCGCCAGTTGCAGCCTCTACTGTAGCTCCAGGAACATTAGCATTAGCAAGACTGATAAGTGCCCACTAATAAACACCATACATGAAGGAGCTGCTGATAACTCCTCAGTATTCAACGCTCACCAAGATATTTAGAGCTGATGAACAGTAACGTTAGTCATAATAAACAGCGGGACTATGACTGTGTACTGACACCTCTCTATAGTCTTTGCTCCTCCACTACTGTGTTTCATTTTGTTAAATGTGCTGGGAGGGAGGGTTCAGGCAGAATTTGAGGGTGTGTAGTTTGCTGTCAGTTTACTGCATCAGCATCAGTTACAGTCAGTGTCCATTTGTTCCACCGTAGCATTTAGCTCAAAGTACCACTGTACATAAGTTCCGCCTCAACCAGCTGCTAGCAAGACTGTAGTTTCAGTGCAGTCCCTCATCTTTGAACATACCTGCTTTTGGACATGTACGTTGTGTTATGACAGTGTTAAACTGTCCTCTTTCAAATAAATGGACTGTACACAAGTTCTGCCTTGTTGAGGCGGACTTATGTCCTGAGCTGCAGCCACCTTCAGGTGGGATCTGTGCAGTCTTGCATCAGTCAGAGCATGTTCCAGAGCTGCATTCATGTGCTTGGTTTTTTGCTGAACGTGTAGTAAAACCAGAGTTTTCTAAAGTCAGCATTTTATATCAAGTTTCTCCAAAACAATTAAACATTCTTCAGAACGTGGACTATAGCGTGTAATTCTTGTGGGCCATGGCTTTGTTTAAATGGGAGATATGAGCCACAGTGTGCACAGTGCAATGAGAGGGAGAGAACCTAAACATAGTACAGCCCACTGAGCTCTGAAAACACACTGTAACCTCACTCTCTGTTGACTGTGTAATGATTTACTGCAAAAGACCTTGCTAGTTAATTTGACATGGTAAAATACCAGCACCTGTTTGTCGGGAGCTGTGTCCCTGCTTGATTTTTGTTCGTCGTTTCTGTATTGACCCAAAGGGGGTCCAAAGTCCAGCTCAGGCGGATGAAACTCAGGATCTCAGGCTTAAAGCGATACAGTTAGGATCACTGTCACCCTGTTGCTGTAGGTGTTTCAAGAATGTAATTCAAATGACTAAAATTCTGAGCATGTTAAGTCTTTAAGCTGAAAGATTAAATGGCTCGGTCACATTGCTGAATTGTGTGGAGTGAACCGTTGCCCAGTTGGACTGCCGGTCTTTGGTTTGATGAGTGACAGCATTTTATTGTTAATGTTTTGTCACTGAACGCCACATCTCAACTCCAGGAACCAACAGAAAAGTGGACGTGTTTGCAGCTGGTGGTGAGATGTCGCTTCCTCAGAACATTTTGAGAAGCCTTTATTCTAAACTTTTCCTGGCCGGCGCTTACAGAAATGTTCCAGTAATCTCATAAAGTAAATTGGCCATGGACTAGACTTAACACATGTTTGTCAAGCTGTCTTGAAATGCGTCAGAGTTTACTTTGCTGTCACTCAGGCTACAGCGTACATTATTAAATCCCACCTGGACCTTTGCTTTCTCATATTTTTGTGCTGGGTTAAATTTCAGTTTGGAGGGTAGCCGGTGGTACCAGGAGCAGGGGAGGAATGCTGGAGCTTTGTTTGATTTTCTAAATGTAATGAATTATCTGTGACAGCCTGAAGCCCTTTGGAATGGCATGATGGGATAAGTGAAGTCAGGATTAGTGATTTGTTCTCATTTTGAGTGACTCTCAGATTATCGCTATTGATTTACAAATGTATGTTGTTGAATTATGTGTGCTAACTAGATAAAGATGCAAGTAAACCTACTGTTACTTTTACAAAATAACGACTTTATATTATAGCCTGTAGGAAGGTCTACCATGTGTCTGAAAAAAATATTCGAGACCTCTTATTCCCAACATTCATCTGTCTAATGATGTAAATATGTGGACATACTGCAGAGATAGTATACATGAAAGCCTGTATGCACCACCTGATGCACTTTGTTCTTTAACTGCCTCATTTTGTTGGATGGTGATTTCAGTTGGAACATATTGTTCGCTGTTCTTGCACCCATATGTACACTATGTCCTATTTTATTGTGAGCCCTGTTTTATCCTGCCTGAACAGGTAGGACCACAGTGATGCAGGAGCTAAAACCTGGTCGTGATGGGTGTTAGACTGGATCTGATCTATCAAAATAAGATACAGTATTCACTCTGTTCCTCTCGGAAGAAATAAAAGAAAGCACTAGATATGTTAAAATCAGTTCCCCGTCTCACTGGTGGATTTTCGTGTCAGGCTTCCTACAGTAGCTACTTATACTTCAGCCACAATGGACATTGTTTGTCACACTGCACATCTTTTTAGCAGTCATAAACATCCACTGGGCATTGACCTTTATTTCCTTTGTGACATGTTATTGTTATTTTCATGTCTTTCCTTTTAGCTTTGGTAGGTATGTCTGCATTTTATGTATTAAGAAACACACCACGTTGAAGACGGCCCTAAGTGAACGACTTTCTCGGCTGTTTTCTCACTTATGTGCGTTCTCTCCAACAGCTAAAACGAGAGATAATAAAAAGTGCCCACAGTTAGATGAGAGGTTTAGAGTATTGGTAAAAAAAAAATAATCCTGGTTCTAATTAAAGTTCTTAACATTCCATTCATAGCTCAGGTTATACTCAAGGTCTTCATGGACTTAAAGTCCTTAGTCTCAATAAACTTATATAATCCTGTTTTACACAACACAGCTGGGCATGCACCTCATATGTAGATACGTTTCCTCAGCCAGAATCAAATTTTATATGGAAGAAAATATTGTTTGCTATTAAAGAACCAGTACCAGACACACTCCAAAAATGTCTCTGTTCTTACATGCTGTGAGACATTACCTGCAGGTAAACAGGTTTTACCAATTATTGAATCCATTGTGAGGCAAAATTGTGCACTTGATTTGACTGTTTTGGGATTGCTCAACCTCTGGTGCAAAGATGATTCATGGAGAGTGGGCTTAAGGCTCTCGCAAGGGAAGAAAGTTTCAAGATCCAGATAGATTTCTGTTTGTACAAGTCAGGGTTTCGGAGGTAGGAATAAGGAATGCTGGAGTGATTATTGATTAGGCAGAGGATAAGAAAAAGGTCAGCGTGTGTGCTTTGATGTAAATGCACAATATCTACACAGGATCTAAAATATGCTTATTTTAAATGTTCTTTGGTGTTCTTTGCTTTAATGTTGGTGCTCAAAGTTATTTCCACCTTTGTCTTATCTGGAATTACAGAAAGACAAATTCACTGTCACGTGTATAAAGACCTAAACAATTCCTTTTATTGTGCCATTCTTTGAATAACGTAGATGTTTTCCTACAAAACCCTTTAAACTTCCAAAAGAAGGCAAGCCTCTTAAATACTACAGCAGAAACCATTCTAAACACAAGCAAGTGTGACAGAACTTTGCTTAAATGAAATACAGTCTAACGTAAGCAAAATTCTGATTTAAATCAGAGAAGTCAGATGAAAGAATCAGAGTCCAAATCTGAGCAGGTATTTAAGACCACGTATTGAGGTTTGATGGTGGTGCTAGAGGAAAAGTGAGGAGATCAAAACCCAGAGTCATTAGGGTTCATCCTTTGGGCGCCACGGATATCTGGACCACGTTTCACAGCAATCTATCCAGTTGTTGTCGAGGCATTTCAATCTTAACCACACATGGAATAGTTGTTCTGTTTCACTCTGGACCAAAGTGATGGACAGGCTGAGGTTTACCATCCACACAGCCACAACGCTAACATGGCTAAAAAATGTAGTACAGTTGGTTAACTTCACCTCTGAGGAACTTCCATCTATGGAGAGGGCTAACATGGTTATTGTGGCTATCGCTGTCCACAACCAAATGTTGTGATTTACAGGCACAGATGCTTAAAACATCTGTTTAACTTAGAGGGACAGATTAAACTAAAAAAAAAAAAAAGAGAGAAGAAGAAAAACTCTGCAAAGGTCAAATTTGAGTGCGTTTGCTCATGTGGTTGCTGGTGTCTTGTCAAACAGCTCTGAACGTTGTCAGTGATGTGTGCAGGCAGCGGCTAAAACCAGGTCTGAGTTCAGTGCCCTGTGAGCACGCTTCACAGGACATCTGTCAGCACAAAACACACATTCCTTACCCTCACGGCCACCACATCCTTCCCTTCATGACCCACGGAGAGACATGAGGCTATTTTTGAGGATACTCAGGCATCCAGGATGGCTGCAGTTTGACTGATTATAGCCTGGAGGAAGATGGTAAACAAAGGACACAGTATGGCTCAGGATGATTGGGCTGCCATGGTGAAAAATGTTAGAAAAACAGTGTGAATGTGCTGCCGTGATGTTGAGTGAACTCTGCCTTTAGTTGCACTTGTGTTGTCTTTCATGCTGCTACTTGACACAGTTTGTTATTTTTATTTACATTCTGAAAATACTTTCTTGCTGTGGAGCCATGCTTCCTTTCAGCTTGTTAAATAAAAGCCAGACTGCTGTGTAAACCTAAGCTTTGTTGACTTTAATAGGCCAAGATAAATGTTATTAAAGTTTTTCTGTGGTTTCATTAATCAGTTCAGTTTATTTTCTCTATTGACCACCAGAAGAGCAAAATAAAGCGTCTTAACGACCGAAAAGTGACAGATATCAGAAAAACATTACCTGGACATTCAGTAAGGTAGTTGTGTACGTCCAGTTCGTCCTCTTTGATGGAGGGAGACTGAAAGGACACTCATCAACCCCTGTTTGTATATTTTTTTCTGTATAGTAATGCCCATGTTGATTGGCAATTGGCCTGACTGGCCATGGGATTTGGCCTCCTAATTGCTAAAAAGTAATAGAGGATTGTAATGTTATGCTATTAAAATGGCAAAGACATACTCGGCAAACTACCAAAGGCATTCACCTGCAGCTGAAAATAGTCCACAGTAAATGCAGTGTTTGAATTGCAGAAACTACAGTAAAAGTGAAACTGTATATTAGTGTATTTATGTTTAGCGGGAACCAGTGGTTTTCAAGCTGAGAGTCACAAACAGGCTAGGAAAGGCAAGAAAGGCAGTTAGCAGCCTGACCTGCAACACCTCTAAAACCAACCTTGCACAACCCACAACCACTAATTTAGCCTCGTGAAAGATAAACAGTTTACCTAAATATGTTGTGTCCATTTGGTGCTTGTTTACCTATTTATGTTCAAACTAGCGTTTTCTAGTGTGAATGATCTTCGGTTTCAGTGAAACTGGGGGTGTTTTGTGCTCATTTTAAACATTGTAGCTTACTGTAAATGCATCAGTCGGTGATTCAGTTTCTCTACAAAATACATTACCATATCAGGCTCACCTCAGGAATCCAGCCAGCCATCATAAAAATCCTCAGTCTAACTGGCCTTAACCCTGCCTTAAAATTGGTATTATAGAAAAATGAAAAGGGGCTTTGATTAGAAGCTATCTTGGCTCTGGTTCTCTGTGCTGAGGATAAAGGCCATATAACACGTAATGGTCTGTAAATGTACACATACCTCTGTAGTTGAGTCATACAGCCCCCTCTCACAGGTTGAGTGGAGAACTGATAATCAGCTGCAGAGCTCGGCTTTTGTGTGTTAATGTGCCAACTGCCAAGCGAGTTTTCTCTCCACGCTGAGCCGTGCCGTCTTATTGACTTTTATCTGGCTTTCTGCGTCAGTGTGAGGACAGCACTGACCTTAACGCCTGGTACATCTTAATGTCTGATATTCAGTGGCTCTTCTCTGGAGGTGCACTAACACTAACAGTTGCTGACTTACAGTAGACTGTACTCTGTCCACTGTTCTTCCCTTTGACAGATGTGTTATTCCAGGTGTCTGCCCTCAAACAAACACAGTACAGTTTGTTTTTACATCATGCCACTGGCTTGGACAGCAGCTTCTTGAAGTACTTTTATAGCCTTTGATTGTATTCTTTAGAAACTGACCTTCCTGCTGTTAACTTTGGTAAGCAGCATTTTTCTTTCGTCACTGTTACCTTATAAAACATTTTAAGAATGTCAACAAGAGCCTGGTGGCTTTTTGGTGCATTTCCCCCACACATCCCTTCAGCATTTGTTCTTTGTAGGTATACTGTCGGTGATTTTGATAACTCCACTGCTATAAGGACTGGATTCATTAGTGCAAGTTATAGTTTCTCATATTAATTGGTATATTTGAAAGTGCATTGCTTTACCTTTCATAAATGCTTTTTCCTGCACTGAAGACGCTTTGTAACAAAAACGTGTCGAAATATTACATTACCTTTTCCTGTCTCCTTAATACACATCAGGGTAAATTGTATTTTTTTATTTGTATGTGTGGAGAGAGACTGAAACAAGACAAGAATCTGATGTAAAACACAGTACAAAAGTAGGACATAAGCTTACCTGAGAAGAACCTGCACCCCAATGGGCCTTAACACCCACAGTAAACATCAGGGTTTGCTTATCACAAGTTTTAAAGTACTGAGAAGCAGTAAGCAGCAGCAAGGCTGGGTCGTATGGGGTCACTTAATCTCTTTCACAACACAGTGATGGAAACCTCTTGGACATAATAAGTCTTTTGACACCCAGATATAAACAGTATATTGTTGTTCACTAGTGTAGCTGAAGTGTCTGCACCTGCAGAGGTCCACCAGCAGCTCTTTGGTGTTCCCTGTACTGATCTGGAGGCGGTTCCGCTGGCAACATGCCGTAAATCCGTGGGTCAGTTCTCTGTACTCCCTGTCACCCCCCAGTCATGAAGAGGCTGATGATGGCACAGTCGTCAGAGAACATTTGCAGGTGGCAGTTGGTTGAATTGTGTGTAAAGTCTGCAGTGTAGAGGAAGAGTGTGGGTGAAGAGGAAGGGAGTCAGGACTGTTTCCTGCAGGGCCCACGTGCTGCAGACCACCATTTCAGATTAATAGTCCTGCATCCTCACATACTGTGGTCCGTTGGTGAGGCAGTCCATGATCCTTCCTGTGTCATGGCTACCCTCTAGCTAGCTTGTGCAGAAGTTGGTTTCTCAACGTGTTTTGGTACCTCTATCAATGAGCGTGTTTAATTCTCAGTTTTCCATCTCCTGTGTTTATGTTCCAGGTTGAGGAAGGCAGCAAGGCAGCAGCTGTGAGTCTCCAGGTGGGAGACGAGCTTGTCAACATCAACGAGATTCCCCTGAGTGGCTACAGACAGGAGGCGATCTGCCTCGTGAAAGGCTCCCACAAGACCCTCAGTCTGGTGGTGAAAAGGTAGGTAACCAATCCCCAGTCCCCTCCCGTGCCCTCTCCTCCTACATCTGCCGCTGTCACAAGTGCACCACCCCCGCAGCCTATCAGGTCACCATAGTAACATTTCCAACAAACCAAGGTGACAGAGGAGTGGAGGCAGAGGATCCTGGCCCTTGCAGCTGTTTGCCTGCCGACTGTGTATGTAGAGTAGCCTGGACTTTCTGGGACATCTAAGCTGTCGCTCTTGAGTTCTTGGTAGCTGGATGGTCCTGTTTTGCAAGGTTGTTCTGGGTTGCCGTCAGCAGGAGTTTAAGAGACATTTCTTCACGATCAAGTTGAAAGAAGGAAGAGATGTTGTAGGTGACATCATGTGCTCGATTAGGTGCCACACAGACAGTGTAGGAAGAGGAGATGGGGAAGTTTTGATGCAAATTCTACTATCTGGCTGAGATTTGTTTCATCAGTCAGTTGGCTTCACACCCTCTGTGAGAAGGCATTTCTGGTTTGCATTGTTTTCTTTGCACACTAGCACCACATATCTCACTCTTTCTTACTGACCAACGAACAGACTGTTGAACAGTAAGCCCACAATCTAGAGTTACATTAGCTCTTTTTGTCATAAGCAGTCCTTGTGACCTATTGACTCCAAGGTATTGTTTAGTATTCATACCTTGTTTAACTGATTAATCATTTGTCAGCTAAGCCCTGAAGGCCCTCTTACAAATGGACTTGTTGTGTGTGAAACACTGCTCCCATTGTCTCTCTTTGCCATCCGCATTTCTTTTTGTATTGTATCATATCATAACGTAATCCCTGAACAAATCCTAGCGTACAAGGAAGTCCACTCACCATTTATCTCTCCACAAGGACGTGGCTGTGAGTCTCACTCATTGTGTTTTATTCTCAATAGACATGTCTATTATAGGATCTGGAAACAGGGATGCATTACTGTCTATAACAATCTGTGTCTATTTGAACACTTATACCATTGTGGGACAGCTTTGAAAACACATCTTCTCAATCAGCTTGTTATTTTGAGCGATGGAATCTTACATAAACAACAATTTTCTGCATAAGTTAAAACAGTTTTGTTCACTACACGCAATATTTCTTTATATCAGGGCTCAGCTGGAAAAATGCAGTGTCACATACTTGTGTGCACCGGTCACGATTTGCCAAGTGTTTGAATCACAGTCTGGTGACGCTTGTCAGGTTGTTTGCTCATATTACTACAGCCACTGTCAGTCAAATCTGATCAGACCATACTGACCTGATTAAGCAGAATAGGGTTTTTGGACGTCAAATTCTAAATAATATTTAAGGATGTCTTGTTCTTTTGTTGAAATCTGAGCGATGAAGAGTCGTAGAGAGTAGTGAAGCTATTTGACACAGCTCCTCAACAATATTGTTAGATCAGCAGGTGGAGAAAGGTTTTGCTAGCTGTGCGAGCTACTACGAGCTAACAGGTCAACAGCACCATAAACTGCAGCCTCCAAAATGATCATAAAGTTAAACCAATCTCTAAAAATATTTCAATGAAAACTGACCATTATAACCTTCATGATGGTAGCATTTACTGCAGTTCTGTTGAATTAGACTGCATTACTTTTAATTAGGTATAGCTAATAAACTGGCAACTGAGCTCACTTGCACTTAAATTTCTCTTGCGTGGAGATTTCCAATGTGCAGTGTATTAATGCTAATCACTTGCTAGCTAGCAACTTGTTTTCACAGCCAGTACAACACACAAAACAAACAGATATACACCCAAGAGAAGATACATACAATCTTCATGTGGGTATATTCATACATCCCAGCCACAGCATTGTCAGCTAGACTGTTTGTTCGAGGCTGCTCTGGCTGAAGCGAGCTCTTCTCCATTTTTAAGTCCTATATCTCCAACCAGAGATAGAGCAAGAGTGGGAGAAAGGAAGTAAATACTGGGTAGATTAAACCACAGAAGAGCAGGAGGTATTACGAAGTATCTGGGTATTGTCATTTCAGCATGTGTGCAATTGTAAATGGAGAATGATATTTCCTTACAAGGACAAGTCCTATTGTTCATCACACAGACTTTATGTCCCATGAGACTCTTCCTGTCTTCTGCTCGTCTATGTTGAAGAATTTAGTTTGTTCTTACTGTCTCAAATAGCATCTCCAGTCAGTCATTTTCCAGGGCCACAATAACAAGTCTGTATAATTTAGAACACAGCAAAACGATAATGGTTCATTACAGAACCCCAGAGCTTCAACTGCTGACCCGTTTCTTTTTATGCAGCTGCAGTCTGCATGTTTTGTAGAAAGCTGGTGTGGGGTTTTGGAAATGTTTCACTGTGTAGCATTAGCCCTCATGTTTGACTGTATCTTAGTCTGTGCCTGAGCATGTCAGGTGTCAGCCACGAAACACCTTTCTTTTTATCTCAGGGATAATGTTGGATAGTTGAACGAGGACCAGGAAGCTGTCAGAACCTGCTCTTGTCTACAGGTGTGGTCTCTTTACAGACAGCACGAAGGAGGAGCTTAATTTATTTTGCTTGCAGTGACTAACGTGAGATTGTTGGTGTAATGTCATTTGGGAGAGGGGAAGGGGAGAGGCTTGTCACAAACCACGTAGAGAGCAGATAGGTGTGGTTATCTGTGGGAAAGCATCTCGTCCTCTTTGCACATGCCTCAACAGACCTAGTGTACACTGTGTGCCTCCACTTTGCTCTGTCAAATGGGGAAATCTTAAAAGCGTCACAAATACTTTTGTACATTGAAAACAACTCTACATCAAAAACAGCCCTATGGTATGAGTTTAAGTTAAATTGCACGTTTTATTCAAAATTTGTTTAACACTTGCCAAGGCTAAGTGCTGCATGCAGTCAAACTTTGTAATTGTCCCACATCGACACATTGTATTTTCATGCATTCCAGCTTGCTATTGTTATGCTATGGTCACCGTAAAAAAGCCAAAAGCTGTAATTTGGCTAAATGTGGCAAATTTTAAGTTGAATCCCAGTCAGTAATTTGTTGCTAAACTGCGTATAGACAGCCCGTGTCTCCAACTTTACAGAGATCAAGGAAACAAACAACACAGACAACACATATTTTTGACCAGGGCAGCTCAGATCCACAGTGACACAGATAATTTGAAACACCAACTGCTCACCCATGTCGTCTTAGAAGTTTGGATATCACAGAGCTGTATATTCTTTTGCCATGAGGTGTTTAGTAGTAGCAGTTTTGGGCAGATATGCTTTTATTTAGCTTTTGGACCCCCATAGTCTGGTTTGCCTTCCTTTCCCTTCCCTTGAGGCATTTGCCGTGTATGCAACCAACAACAGAGGCAAGTCAAATCAAGTATGTTCAGTTTTATTTATACAGAACCAAATCATAACAGAAGTGATCACAAAGCCCTTTTCATTTAGAAGCCGTGCTGTCTATAGTATTATTTAGAGACCCAACAAACAGTGAATCCTTACACTCTACAACGTGAAGCTTGAAGTTTCTTGTAGCTTTTGGTTTCCCCCTTCTGGCATTTTTACAGAAGTGCCACAGTCACTAACATGCTTCATTATTTTGCACTGGAAGAGACGTTGTCTACTGTAACAGAAGGCAAGAGCTTCTCTGTGTCTCTGTCATGCTTTTTGCTGCACCTAAAATACTGTTTCCAAAACATAATACAACTATGTGTCTATTTTAGATGAGTTAGGCCAGCACAGAGGTTTGCTGCACAATCCAATTATACGTGGAAAAGCTTATTGACCTAACTTACAGTGTAAGCAGTAGGGGGATTGAGCAGGGGCTGCAGTGCAGTGGCTTACATTTACCGGTCTTTGTTTTTCTAAATAAGCCTACGTAGTATGTTTGGAATGCTGTGCACTGAATTCTTGTCGTAAGTAGATTTCTTAAAATTGTTTGGGTCTCAGCTGAGGAAATCACTGTTTAGAGATTTCATTGTAGCCCCGTCTTAACTGCACCCCTGGGTTTCTTTTTGGTTTGTTCCATTGCCAAGGTGAGTGGACAGGGAGTCGCTGAAGTAGATGTCACTGCAGGAAGAAGGTTTCAGTCAAAGCTCTTTTTTTTAACCATACAGTCTAATTAAAGTTAAAATACACTTGCTTTGAACTGTGATAACTTTTTCCAAACTTTCTGAACAGCCTTTTCATGAAGTATGGATGTGAATTGTTTGTCATAAGCCCAAGTGTTGTGCTATTCTAACACCTATCTAATGCACTGTTTCTCTCCCATATTCAGGGACAAACATCTTGGCTAAAATGAGAAATATTTTGTCATTGCATACCAGTGATGAGGTGTGTCGACGGGGAAGATCAAAGTCTGATCTCTGATCTATCGATCTCCAATCAGAGCATGTCGTGGCTGACATTACATAAACACTTAATCACCTCACGACAGTTTTGACAACATGTTCGCTCGTGCCAGTAAATTAAATACAGCACTTCTATTGTTTGTGGTTGGTTAATCATTGCAGTCCACAGTATGTCATCATCAGGGACTGCAGCTAATCCCCTCATTATTTGTCGTTGTTGTTCGGCTTATGTTCTGGTGTCTTTCACACTTCGGCTTTGAGGCTGTTATAACAGGTAATTGACGGGCCCAGCTGCTTGCTTTAAGTTATTGACAGGTTGTTGGTGGATTTACACCAGCACTCTGATTGTCCATGAACCATAAATTGAAGTGTTGAAGACACAGGACATGGAGGACTTTGTTATAGTGATGTTGTTCAGGCCCTCACTGTTAGACAAAAGGTTTCCAGGTGTTTCTGGGCTTTGGGTCAGTGCAGACAGCCAGTGACTTGACAGCTGGTATGCCACTCAGCCCAGGAATGTGCTGGTCATTACATGCTGCTCACGGTTCACCTCTCTCACCCGAAACATGACTGGTTTGATTGTGGGGTCTGCTGAAGAGGGCCTTTGTCAGACCCTCAGGGACCAAATGGAGTCCACCGGCTCACCTGCACAGTTTAGGTTGGGTGCATACAGCCTCGACATTTTTCTGCTGTATTCTGTGTAGTTTATGATACTGCACTGCATTGTGCCAGATGTTACACAGCAGTAAACACATCCATCTGTCCAAGCGAGACGTTTGTATGGCTTGTTTATCACTAGAAAAATCTCACACCTTAGTCAAATCAAAACTTATTAGAAATGGTTAACATTCCATACGATATGCTAAACTAGCGAATAATGCATACACTGCACTGCACAATGAAAACATTGTTTGTACTGTATGCTTGATTGCTCCCCTCACAATAGATCACTGTGAATTTTATTGCCTTCCTATCAGCTTTAGGTTGTGCCCATTCTTTGCTAATCTTCTTGCCTGTCACCGGACCTGTTGCTGGTGTGCCAGAGCACGTTTTAATAAGAAAAAAGCTTATTAGTTACTCAGGCAGGAGTGTTTTCTCCCATTTATGCCATTCAGGATGATCATTATCCAAAGGCAGCTGTTATCTGGACAGCTGTACCCATCTGTAGTTAAATTGGCAAAATAAATGACATATCAGTTTGGATTACTTTGATTTCCAATTTGCACGTATTTAGTGTTTCATAGGAAAGTTGTGACAGACAGCTTTACTTAACATTGTATTCTGGTGTAAAAAGTCATGAGCCTGCAAATTTGAAAATGAAAGTGCTTCTTGGGCCATTTAATTCAAACTGCACAACAGCTGGCACTCCTGTATCACAGATTGTTTCTTAAACAGAACCAGATCCTGACTAATATGAGAAGTTAAGTGGTAGATTTTTATTTAGTTAAGTCATTGGAGAAATGGAACATGAGAATCCAGCCTGTACTGTAAAATCCCAGACGCCTGGCCTCAGCGTTGTTGACAAGAAATAGCATTTCAATGCAAGTTTGAGAGGAAGAAATGTTATTTGTATACATTTAGATGTAAGGCTTACCAAGTAGAAAGCACCTGTTGCTAGAGGGGCCATGTCCTGTTATTCTTGCTACTTAATTTCTTAACTTTTCCTGAATATCTCTCCAAAGGACAGCAGGTCAGATTTAGCCAACTAGCTGAACATTTATAAACTTTTGCACAAATCCTAATTGATGTGCAAATGCTTAGCAAGACAGTGAGGCCAGGCCTTTTAAAATAAAATGGGAAAATCACACTGAATTGTTCTTCATTTAGACTGAACCAAGCCCACAAAGTCATAAAACAAAGTTCTACTGCATTTCGTTGTCTTAGTACTTGTAGTCTGTGCAGTAAAGTGGAGTCTAATAATCTTGTCAGTCCAATCAGTAAATACCATCTAATTATTATACACAGCTGTTAGAATAGAAAAAATGCCAACATGGCAAGCTAACCCTAATGCACATGAGGCTTAATTATTAGTTATTAATTTGGGTAGACTCTCTTGTAAATTCATTAAACTGCCACTACGAACTCAGTTAAACACAACCTGAAATAATGAATACAACAAAAAGTGCTATAAAAGTGATTTTTCTGAAAACTAAGTTCTATTTGCCATGCTTACTGCCACTCCAGCTCGGTTAGTTGCAGTGCTCATTAGCCGAGGCTTTCAGGAAGCAGGGTGGCCTTCCACCCCGGAGAGCAACCTGTTGCCATAGTAATGGTAGAAATGCATGTCTGCCACACAAGAAAGGAGATGGGAAGAGAAGAGTCCGGCATTTCATCCCATCATTAGCATATTAGCCCCTTGGAGCCAATGAGACGAGGCAAGGTACGGGAATACTCCAAGGGGACTGGCTGTGACAATAGCCCTCCTCCTCCTCTTCCACTCCTCCAACCCCCTCTCAGGGGTAAAACCCCCGTAATCCTGAAGGAAATCTCCCCGCCGCTCAAGCTAATTCTGCCCAGTGAACTTTTCAGTCATGGCCGTTCTGTGTTGAATGTTGTGCTTGTGAGTTGTCGGTCGGTGTGTGTTTGCAGGTAGTGGGTCAGTGTTAGGGGTGTGCGATGGTGCTCAGACCTCAGCGGCCTGCATGTCTCTGTATTTTGGCCTGTCTTTGAAGTGTCTGAGGAATGTGGTGCCTGACCAGCACACGAGTACAACTGGCCTCACTTCCAAATTGAGCTCCAGTCTAACATTATTATATGGTCCTTCGGATTACACATTTCTTCTCTGTGTCCATTTTGAACTCCTTCATCCAGATGTTTGGTGAGTCAAAATGAACATTATTTTCTGTTTTAACCACTTTTTGTGTTTTAAACCTTGTTTGGAGGCGTCATACCTGCTGCCTTTTGTCTTGTTATACATCAGTGAATAACTGGAGGACATACTGGAGCCATCTTTGCTTGCTTTTATGACCCTAATACTCTGTTATTGTTCTTGTCTCATCATTCAGTATGAGGTCATCCATCATTTAGGTTAAGCCATGATCAGCGAGACTTAGTATTTAAAAAACCAAATGCAAATTAATCTTTGAGGGAAAAGGCTTATAGGTAAAACAAAATCATCTGAGTATTCTCTAAAGTATTATTAAGTAATTGGCCTTTAGTTTCGAAGTTTAACAAGTCGTTTGTGAGTATATGTGAGTTGTTGCTGTCTGAATGTGGACTGGTTGGTACCGGATACATTTGAAGTGAGATGGGGCTCTGAACTGATCACCCAGAAAACAGCCTCCCCCCCTGCCCCCATTCCAGCCAACTGATTCACTTTCCTAGCATATCTGCGCTGGCCCAGCTGTAGCCCTGACGATAGGCCTAATAAAACCAGGATCATTTGCATACCAATAGCAGGCGCCATGTGTGGCTAGCTCCTAGTGGCCTAGAAACATGGACTGTGAGGAGACAAGGAAGACCGAGCTCCATGTTGGCTTTTCTTTGTCCTCTAAATAGGCCTAAACTTTAATCCACAATTAATTTTGTGGAATTGTCCCATTTTTTTGAGCTTAACCAAATCTCTGTCTCAATCTGAAAATTCCCAATCTATAAAATTAGTGTAGGGTGCAAAAATAACAGCTTATGTTAGTCATTTCACCCAGTAGTGTGTTTTCAGGTCTCCATCTGAAGGAAGCTGTTGTTTGGACCTCTTGTCATCAGCTCATTGAAGGCCTTTAGACAAGGTGACCGAGCGGGCAGGACCTCTTGACCTCATGGCTTTGTAGGGAAAGTCTTGAGTCCAATGAGAACGTAAGCAAGCAAAGCTTTGTCTCAAATTCTGACCAGTATAACTTTTTATCTGTAATGCTTCACCGTTCACCCTCAGTAAAAGTAGTTACCGAGGTCTAAAACACGATGCTGTACTGAGGCTGATAATAAAGATGCAAAAGGATTTACAGATGTTTTGAAATTGTTTTAAGATGTATTCCATTTAGATTATGTGTTTGTGATAGATTTCAGAAGCTGTCGTGTAAATTCTTGGCAAAAGCTGGGGAAAATACCACATAATATATACTCACTTTAAAAACACAGGCCTTCTATTACTCAGGAATTGAATAAGTCGATTATACAAGTACAAAACATGCAACTGTAAAAGAAATGAAACCCTGTTTTCCCTGTAAAAGCTGTACTCATGCAGCATCATCAATATCACTGCAGGTGTACTGAACGTCCACAAAAGAAGTAAGTTTTAAAGCCCAGTGAGGATAGAAAGGCTGTCTGAGAGGCAGACGACAGCTTGTATTGAGGGGTGATGTGGTTGATCTGATTGTGCAAGAGATTCTCTATTCTGTTAAGCCCCCTGCCCCATGCTGGGCTCGAGCTCCCCCTGGGACCATATGGCAAAGTCTGAGCACGGCCAGCTCACCTCAGCTACGTTCTGTTTAGATAATGAGAGATGACTAAAACTGTGTCTGTTTCACTCTGGTATTCTGCATCTGTCAAATAGGCTTTTTCTCATATTTCTCAACTTCCATGACACTGAAAACTGTGTGACATGATGAGCATGTGTTAGTTTGACCAGGAGATGGCGCTGTAACACCATGTATCAGCAGACATTTACACATGTGTAGACTGCATATCACTGTCCTGTGAATAGTAACACTGTGGTAATTCAGTTGGATCAGAGGAGATTTAGAGAACCTTTGTCCCAGTGAGCTTTTGAGACACTGACCGCTGAGTTTTCTGCAACACTGTGGTGAGCTCAAACTAAATGTCAGGTGGTCTTTGTCCTGTCTTCAACTGTCGGTGAGCTCTTAGTGTGTGTGTTCCTCCCCCTGCTACCCAGGAATATGAAAATGGTGGATATTGTAACTCAGAAAATGCCCTCAGAGAATGACGTGCATGTGGCAAGAAGCTTTCTTACGAAGATTTTGCGAAGTTCCATGAGGTACGGTTCTGCCCGCAGCTTCATCGTAATCATTACCACCTATTCCCTGTGTTCCACTCCCTGTGCCCATAATCATGTTAATCATTTGTCTCATAGAAATGTCATCTTCATTCCTCTTGTAGCAACTCTCCCTCTCCCATGGTTTATTACCTGCCCTCATTGGCATGTCTCTTTGGATTGTCTTGTGGTTCATGTCATTAGATGAATGATATGCATCCCATTTGTACCGCATGCAATACACTGTCTGTCCATGGCTTGTGTACACTTGTTTTTGTGCCTATATTGATAAGGAAATGGAATTGTATGTCACTGATGTGTTCTGTTCACCTTTTCCTGACATGCAATTCAGAAAGAATCACTTTAAAGGGTATGTTTCTTACGCATAACTGACAGCTCTGCAACGTTTTTCATTAAACAGAGATGTAGATAAAAACTCTGAAACAGTTTCCATCTGTGAATGTTGGAGTGAATCAAAATCATTGCAAATCACCGCCTCGATGTAGAAGCAGTAAAACAAGTAAATCTTTTACAGTACGTGCAAGAACATACTGTTTTCCATAAGGGGCTAGCCTCTAATCCAGTCTGTGTTTTTTGCCCTCTCTGCAGGCGGAATGAACCCATAAGCAGGCCTCACTCCTGGCACTCCACCAAGTTCAACGAAAGCCAATCAGAGACTGCCAAAACACAGTCTCCACCCACGCCAGTCTGGCACACCAGATATGATGCAAGGTAACTCTTGGATCTTGAAGTTTGCCTTTTGAGTCTCAGTGTTAGATATGAAGCACTTTAGAGTAAAAGTATATGACTGTGCTTTACTCTTATGAAGGGCGTTTCCAGTATATTACAGTAATGGTAGAAATGCATGTCTCAACACAGCTATTGACCCAAAAGGCTGGTAATTGATTTGATCTAAATGTGACTGCCATGAATCGGTCATAAGACTGTACAGAATTAGATATCATAATTCGTAGCTTCATTAACAACAGCAGTCTCTAGGAGAATGACTATTTTTGCTGAAAAAAAGTTGATTTTTGGATTTTCACACTTGGTCCTTTGCTTTAACCTCCAGCTCATCCTCGACTGATCTGTCCTCCGGCTGGGAGCAGACAAACCTGCGCAGAGTGTCCGACCAGTTCAGCTCTCTGGGCAGTATGGACAGTCTAGAACATGTCTCACACCAATATCCTGCTGGTCAGCTGTCACCTGCCAAGTCCAACAACAGCATGGAGCACCTTGGAGGAGGCAAACGAGACTCAGCCTACAGCTCCTTCTCCACTAGCTCTGGGACACCAGACTATACCCTCTCAAAGAGCAATGCTGCCTCGACAGAGAACATGCTCTACAAGTTCAGTCAGTGGGATGCAGGAGGAAAGCCAAACAATGGCAGAAACAGCCAGAGCATGACTGAGGGAGTCAAACAGGATGATAGGGTGACGTACTTTCAGATCCCAGAAGCTAGCACAGGCTGTGAGGGTCCGCAGACTGAGGACTTGGCTGGGTCCCGTCATTCCACTTCAAGTAGAACCAGCTGTGGACCTGTTTGGCATGTCCCTGAAAAAAAGAAGACCACTTCCCCCTCTCCTCCCCCTCCCCCTCCACCTGCACGCAGTGACAGTTTTGCTGCAACTAAGGTACATGAAAGGGGTCTCGTTGTAGCTCACCCCGAAGGACCTGAATCGCGTGTCTCCTGCAAGGTTCCACTGCTTCCTGCTTCCACTGAAAATTGGCGCAGCCACAACCTTTCCCCGAAAAATGACAGTGACAGTTTTTACCCTTCATCTGATAAATCGAATCATAATCAGTTCAACTCAAACAAGCAGTTCTCATTGTCCAGTAGTGATGTTCGGCAAGGTCAGCCGTACCATCAGCGACACCATAGTGACAAAAGCACTTCTTATTCTCAGCCCTGGGCTACATCTGTACCAAAGCCACAGAACGTAGGTGGCTACTATTGTAGCATGCAGGAACTGCCTACTAACGGTTCTGTGCAACACTTTGGTCAGAACCAGAGAAGGAATTTAAGCACCTCCCAGTCTACAACAACCACCGACCAAAACACTGACAGCAGTGGACATAGTCGATACTACTGTGTCACAACATGCCAGCCCATGCAGCCTAACCCCCAGCCCTTGTCAGGAAAATCAGAGGACAGGAAGAGTGTCACAGGCGTCGACCTGGCACAGACCCGAAATGAGCAGAACTCTCTTAGCCCACAGATTGTCACCAAGGTGAAGTATAATATGCCCCAACAGCAGCAACACTCCACGCACATTAAAGACAGTAATGGATACAGCAAGCACCAAGTTAGTACTGTACTCGAAACCTCTGTACCTAAATCCAGCTCTGATGATCGTGGAAGCCAGAGAGGACACAACACACACAATGCAGAAGCTCAGTTCATGAGTTATCCCTCTAGCAGACAGTCCGAGCAGAGGCGGTCTCTGCCTCTACAACACAGAGAATTACCCCAGGACATCAAACATCACAGCCAAGTGAGCAACAAGATCTCCCCCCAGGCCACCCCAATGCTTCACTCATTATCTATGGATGCTGCAGGCCAAGAGGCAAGAGGCTCAAACTCTGAGGAGTCCCTTGAAAGCAAGCAGGCGAGGCGCAGTGACCGTTTTGCCACCACATTAAGGAATGAAATCCAAATGAGAAAGGCCAAGCTGCAGAAAAGTAAGAGTGCTGCTACCCTTCCTGGTACTGAGGGAGAGACAGAGGATGGTCAGGATATCTGGAAGCCCACTGAAAACACCACGCCGACCTCTGCTGATGGCTCCTTCACCAACACCTACAAGGTTAATCTGAAGGAAGCACAAGCAAGGGTGCTTAAGGCTACGTCTTTCAGGAGAAAAGACCTGGAGCCGGTTTTACTAGAACACCCTGCAGCTGAGGCCTTACCTAACTACCCGTCCTCAGTACTGACCCGTAAAGATGTCACCCCTCTGCCAACTGTCTCGGAGTCTGGAATGAGTAAACCAGGGCCTGCCGGTGGGCAGGTAACTCGCATTGGTGGTCGAAAGCGCTTTCCTGCGGAAAAGAAGGTAAGGTCTTTCTCTGAACCAGACAAAATCCATGAAGTTGGGGTGAAGGAAGATCTCCCTCAGAATGAAAATGCAAGCTCCTCACTAGACCAACAGACGCTGTTTAAGGAAAGTGGGAAAGCAACTGTCCCCAGTCACAGTCCTCCTGAGAGCTATACCGAGAACCCCACAGAGACCAAGACCAGAGGTTTTGCAACAACCAGTGAAACGGAGGACGCAAAGAAAGGCATCAGGAACAGAGAATACCCTGAAGAGGTCCAGGGAGGTCCTTACTCTGCACACAAGCTGTCCATCCTAGGCCAACAAAGACTGGGAACCTTTGCTGAGTATGAGGCAAAGTGGAATATACAGAAAAAAAACCCAGAAACGAGAGTCTCCGGGCGGTACCGCTCAGCTGACAACATCCTGGATCCGGGACCAGAGGAGAGAACTAAAACCACCTGTTTCCACGAGAGATCCAGATCATCCCCTTCAGCAGACATCTATGGACAGGTGAGACACAAAGAGTTTTTGTGATCTCAAAATGACTTAAACTAACATTTTATTTGACTAATCAAAAAAGAAAAAAATAAGAGCTCTCTTGGTTGTAACTTGGTTTTAGTCCCTTAAATGTTGCAGCTCTATCAAACCCTCAAGGTGGTTTTACATCCCATTAAGACAAACATACTGAGTGAAGTGAAAGGAACAAAGGAAAGAGCCAAGTCAAATATTAATCCGTGTTTGTTCATATGACACACCCTCAGCTTAAGGAAAAGAGGGGCATCTACCCGCTGGTTTCTTTTTGCTCTTCTGAAAAACCAGGAAGCTGCAACATGAGTTGGTTGAACTAATTAACAAAAGACAAGAACTTTGGATAACTGGAAGCCTCTTTTCTGTGAACTGTTTGGATGGTTTTGCATAAAGGACATTGTGTTTGTTCAACTTTATTTACAGAAGATTCAAGCTCCTGCAAGAAAGTCTGAGACAGAATATTCCCAGACGGAGAGTGAACCTGTTGAACAGCTCAACGTTGCACCAGCGTGAGTACATTTCTTTTGATGTAACCTGCTAGGACATCAGTGTCTTTCATAGTGGGGCTTCTTTCTGTCTCCAGTATGCAGTGCAGTATACAAAACCAAACATTTTATTTTTCTAGGGATTGCCTTGGTATTAAGTGACCTCAGAGGAAGTAAACTAGTATTGTTAATTATCATCAGTGGGTAAATTGACAGTGAATGCTAACGTAATAATGAACAGCGTCTTCATCATGCTATCAGCATATCTATTGTGATATGTTATTGTGTTTCTACTCCTCAGCTTTATCAGTGAAAGAGGGCAGTAAGCTTGTAGGGGAACAGTGAGCTCTTTATGATCTGTCAAGGCATACCAGTGGCACTGCCTCGGTGCAGCTGTGACAACATAAGTCGTCTCTCTGGCTGTGCTTTGTGTCATTTGGAGGCTTACTGGTGTAGGCGAGGCATCTGACCATGTGTGTGACAGTGAGGACGTGTTTCTTCAGCCCTCTGTCGGAGTGTAATGGGGACCCAGGTTCAGGGTGCCAGCCCGAAGGCATGAATTCATCTTCAATAAGATCTGTTACTTTGCATAATTAGATTTTCTAGCCGAGCTAGCAGTGTGGCTCCATGGCGGTGTCGATGGGTTTGCCACTTTGGTCCAACAACAATAGATTCATGTTGATTCGAGTAATTACACAATTGTAGGCCATTGAGAATACAGTGTCACAGGAGGTGTGTCTCACTAACTAACTGCAGGCTAACCTACAAACATAACTTCTATGAGAAAGTTCCCTTTTTTGTGGTTTGAAAAAAGTTTGGAAACATTAACTCAAACTTTGTGAGGATTTGTGAATATTGTAAGCCTGGAAGAGGGTTGAAATAACCCCAAAATCATATGAAGCTGAAGGATGAAGTGGTTTGGTCACACTGGATTAAACCTCCCTCCTCATGGACTGTTTGTTTAATGGGTAGTGTAGAAATGTTTCCAGGTCATGTTGATGATTTTGATTTCCTTTGATGATCCCGTATGAACTCCTGTCATATGAAAACAGTGCAGTATTATTGTTTAATGTATAAAGTCACCTGTTGTGCCTGCTCACCTGTCTTATGTTCCTTCCTTTATTTAAAAATGTATTTCTTAAATTATTTAGAATTTTTCCTTCTCTTAAAGGAGCAGTCCACCACTTTTACACATGAAGTTCAGTTTACTGCTCATAGAGAGTACTACTGCTGTGTCTCTGGAGGAGCTTTCCGAAAAAAGTAACCCAGATGATGTCATCAAGGTTATCTTGGCGTGAGTTTAAGGCTCGGTTTCAGCATAGGTTTTAATATTTAACAGACTGTCTGGGTTACTAATTTGAGGAGAGAGATTTGAAAGAAATGGGTATTCACCAGACACTGAGGGTTTAATTGAAGATGATATTGCGCTGCATTATGGGAAATGTAGTACCCATTGTTTTTAGAGCTTGACCCATAGCTGGAGACAGAAGCCAGGATATTATAGCTTCTGCTGCTTCATGCAATGCACTTGTGGCTGCACAACAGTCATTCAGAAAGTGTCCCGTGAGGAAGTACTGGAAGCCGCTGGCAGAGCGGTTTAGATGTGACATCAGTGATACTGTTCATTCAAAAACAACAATGGTGGCTCCTAAAGAGGTTAGTGTAGATGCTGCTGTAGCATCGGGTGGACCAGAACTGGAGAGTATATCGTCATTTAAAGAAGAGTAAAGAATAGCATTGAAGGCTTTCCTCCAGATGGTTTCATGCTGTGCAGTGCAGGTTTATGCAGTAATACGAGTTCTTGATTTGTATGCTGGGAGTATTTTGTCCTTGTTTCTACTAGTGTGTGATAAGCAATATGTTTTAAACAGTATTCTCCTTTGTTCTATTTACTGAGAATCATTCTTACACTATGCACAGTGACGCGGTTGAGATGACTTCATGGCTTGTAACCAGTTATTCAGGAGTCTTTCTACGTTATCTAAACTTCCCACTGGTGAAACTCATTCATGGGTGTAGAATATCCTGTATTGAGCAACCTCATTGAAGGAGCCACACCATATGACACTCACGTTTGCATGACAGTGTCACAGTGCAGAGGATGTTATTGTCATTGAAAAGTCAGAGAGGTGAGCTGAGTGGGGCGTGCTCCACCCAGGCGGGGTTATTGATACGAGTGTAAAGAGATACCAACAGGTGGCTTCTATCACAGAGAGCCAGCAGACACACAGCACACTCACTTCTTCTTACTCCTCTATGGAAATGACAGCAGTAAAACGTCACATAGGGTGAGTTCATACATTCATTTCTTTTTCACAATTAGTGATCTTCACTGTGTTTGATCCTAATTTACCTGTTTTAAACCTTATCCTGCCATGCCTTTATATTTGTAGATATATTTGTCTTCTATTTTATTTTTTTGTGTATCCTTATTAATGACTAAACAACCTTCTCTTACATAAATATGGATTATTGGTAAAATTCTTACATCATGGTAACATTGCTCATATTCCTCCTGCCGGATACTGCGGTAATACCACTGGCATCATGTTTCATGTAACTTTCTCTCACTCTGTGCGGAGCTGTGGCTGAGGCATGAGGGAGGGTGCAAGCTGCAACAACAGTCGTTCATTGGGTGACTTGTCACAGCTTGTAAGAATTCAAATTGGCGGAGTTGGTTTGAGTTATGGCGTCTGTCTGTCACCGTGCTGTACCTTGTGACTGCAGAGTCAATACAGCTTTGTCCTTAATCAGCCCTGTGTGATTTATGTCTTAATGTCCTCTGAGCACTGGTAATTAAATTTGTATGTGAGCATGCACAGAAATGTGATCTGTGAGCACGAAACAGCAGCATTTGGCAGGTTTGCCTGCTTTTGGCATACAGTCTGGATCTCATGACAGCATTCCACTGTGTTGTATGGTAAATTGTGTAATTGTGGTTAAATTATGCAAAAGCACACAACACATACTGGGTGAAATCTAAGTGTACAGACACTTCATCTCATTTAGTTCACTATCAGGCCTCTGATGATTTCTGTTAGCTCCACATATTGAACTCTTGTTCCTCTTCAGCGTCTGACTTTACCTACAAAGAGTTAAAACTGTGAATGCGAATCAGGCAGGAAAAAGTGATCCGGTCTTGCTTCTTTGCACTGGAGGATTATTTATTCCTCTTTGCTGACTTGTGGGAACTGAAATATTCCTCTTCAGGCTGCCAGCTGAGCAGTTACCAGGGAGGAGGTTGCAGAAGAGAGGGAGACGTGTGTCTTGTCATGCTGGCATAATCATAGTGGTTGCCACAGCGTGTTATTTGATTGAGCTGCAGATGATAGTCCATGCTGCCTGGCTGTTGCACAGTGTGTAATTAAAAGCTTTCTATTGTGTTCCTCAGGTTCTCTGACAGAGGGCCTGGTGACTGTAAAGTGAGAGAAAAGCCTGTGGAGTTTGAACATTACTCAGTGCCACCCCCTCCGCCCATGACAGCAACCAACCCTGACAGCAGACACAGAGCTGCCCCTGCCACCATGAACCACAGACCCACATCTGTCTCTCACAGCCTCAGAGAGTCTGCCCTCCCTCAGCCCGAGGACCACAGCCACACCGAGCCTCCGTCTGGGCCCAGGAGGAAGCCCTCTGCGCTGGAGAAGCCTCCCCCACCCAGATGCCCAGAGGTCAACTCCCACGAGTCCTTCACGGGTTCCCAGAGCGAAATCTTCACCCACTGCTCTCCTAACACTGACCCTAACTCCGCCTTTGTCCCCACCCACTCTGCAAAGGAATCTGAGCAGGGCAAAGGACTTGTGGACAAAGGACAAGGGGCAGTACATCATCTGTCAACATCCAATCCTCAGCCTGCCTCCTCTCCCCCGGCTTCCTCCCACAGACCTTCAAGGCTGGCCACTATGGAGGGACAGCGCTCGCCATCGCCACAGTTTTCCCCACAGAGACTCAGTGACAAGCCGCCGGCCTCTCTACAGGATGAAGACTCACACAGGTAAACCTATTTGGTTTCATCAGAGAGGGAGATTTACTCAAGCTACCCAGTTTAGTCAGAACACAGTGACTGTAGCTCCTCTACTCGTCGCGTCTTTATGCTGCTTCTACAAAGGAGCTTATTGAGAGTCACTTTCTTTGTAGAATCAACATGTGAGCACCATCAAGTAAATTAGAGGGATTCTCCACATTTCTATAAAGCCACTGGCGGTCTTGGCATAATTCAGCTAAATGCCTGAAATGTAGTCGAAATGCTCCTATTGTGAAGCTGTTTATTCTTCCTCTTGATCCAGAACTAATTGATATCATCTGTAGTGAACTTACGACTGCACAGCAGGATTATTACAGCTAGCAGAAACCAATGTGGTGGGAGGAGCTCAGATGTCTTGGATATTCCAGCATGCTGGCCATGGAAAAAATCTCAGTTGCCATCATGCAGTGAAACTTTAAATCAGCGTATGGCTGGAATAACTGCGAGACATTTCCTCCTCCTTCCAGAGAGAAACACAAAGAACGTTCTTGGGGCTTCTCTTGGTAAGATTGTTTCTCTCTCTTTCTCTGATATTTCAGGATGGATCAAGTGATAGAAAACCAAACTTCTGCAGTGAAGAAAGTGCCCATCAGGATTGTCCACTCAGAGGGAGTCACGGAGAAGGAGAATTGTCCGTTTTTGCAGCACAGCGACTCCCCTGCTGTTGAGCCCGAGGGTCCCGGCGTAACCAGGCTCGGCACTCTGGGAGCTGCAGGGCAGGACTCGGTCTTCTGTGCCTTTACTCGCCAGAGGGAGCCCGACGGTACGCCGGTCGCTCAGATAGACCCAAAGCCCCAGAGAGACCCCTACATGAGCACTGTTAGAGATCCCACAGAGCCCACAGATGAGCCCGGCAGCAACAGGGCGACGGTAACCACAGGACTGTCTGAGGATCAGAAGAGAGAGGAGCTGGCCAGGGACATCATGGGGAAGGACAAATCGCTAGCTGATATTCTGGACCAGAGCAAGATGAAGACCACCATGGACTTGATGGAGGGTATCTTCCCTCAGGGGGAGCAGCTGCTGGGAGGAGCTCACCAGCGCAGGAAGGTGTCCCCGAAACAGACAGTGACCCGGCCCGCTGAGGAAAGGTCAGCCTCGCTCACTGGGCCTGACAGATGGCCGTCTGTGGAGTACTAAACGTGCTTCTTACATGCAGCCAAGCGCATTGTTCAAGGCACATTTAATTTGTACATGCAGCAGCTCACCTGCTCACCTCACCTGGTTTGACCTGCAGAGTGTTTATTTACTCAGCATATGCAGTTACTTTGATATGAGTACGAACCGGACATGTTCAATAACTCATCAGCGCTTTAACATTTAAACATCTGTATGAGGTGAAATCAGTTCATACGCATCACTTGCACAATATTTTAGGGGCATTTTGCTCGTACCTCTGTTCAAAGTCGGATTCACCGAATTGTCTTAAACTGCACAAATGTGATAAATCGCTGGTTTGGACCAAATGAATGCTGCCTGTTCAGGAGCAGGTGCATGTTCATGAGACTTGATCATTAGCATAATCAGCTATGTAAGGCTGCCTGTTTGTCCTTCTGTGGACAAAATCTATTCGTAAAAACGTTACCAGTAAAAAGAAGAATTTCACACCACAGAGCTTCAAGTCCGTCAGTAGTCGAATCAGGTGACCTGAAACAATTAGAAAATATTAATACAGCTGCCAACAACACGCTGCTGCAGCAACGCTGCGAAGCAAAAAGAGAATGATTTGACACAGATAAAGATACTGAAACACGTCTTACTGAAGCAAAGTGGTTAATAATGGATGATATGACAGTCATTATAACCTGGAGATGGATGATGGGATATCATACAATATGTGATGTTAGACCAGTGACTCCCAGCCACACTGAAGTTGCCAGGAGGTGCCTAGAAAGACTGTAGAGAACCTCAAATTAATATGAAAAATATAAACTAGGATTTGATTGAAAAATACATCTACATATCTGTATTAGGGAGAAAAATAACCAACCAAATTGGTGTTCATGAGAGTGCATGAAAACCAGTTAGCAACCCAGCAGAGAAGCTGAGATATTTAATTTAAAGTAGTGAATAAATGTAAATAGTTAAGAGAGGATCAAAAGGTGAAATAATTAGCTGAAGCTCATACATGGGTGGTGGAAAGATCCAGTTTCTGCCCTTCCAGTTGTTCGTAGCAGGAATGCAAACTTCATCAAATTAACCTAAACACTGAAAAATCAGTTTTATGGAAAACAGACAAACTGTCACACAGAGCCAGTTGGGAGCTGCTTACTGATCTGAACTGATACCAAAGAGAAGATCTCAGTATGAGAGAAGGGTGCAGGCCACATGAAAGCAGATCTGTCTGCACGAGCGGTTGTTGCATGAGGCCCATTGTTTACCCTGTGCGTTCTTTTTTGGTTTGGTCATGTGAGAAACTTTATTTGTTTCTTTTGTTTCAGGGAAAAGGAGGACAGTATGGCGGCGGCTGTCACCATGGTGACCACCTCGACATATTACAGCACATCAGCTCCCAAAGCTGAGCTCCTTATTAAGATGAAGGACATGCAGGAGCAGGAGCCGGAGGAGGAAGACTCAGAGGACGAACTGGACATTGATCTGGCCAACAAGAAGGTATCATACGCTCACTGAACCCGCTCAGATTTAATGTTAGTGTGTGATGGTAGAACTTAACTGTGTGGGTGAAAGCATAGAAGCAGTGCAGCTTAACAGAATGAAGATTGAAGGCCTGCGTTTTATCTTCTGTCTTTGCAGCAAGAGCTGATCGACAGCCTTAGCAAGAAGCTTCAGGTGCTGCGAGAAGCCCGGGAGAGTCTTCAGGAGGACGTCCTCGACAACAACGCCCTGGGAGACGAGGTGGAGGCTCGAGTCCAGCAGGTCTGCAAACCCAACGAGCTGGACAAGTTCAGGATGTTTGTCGGGGACCTGGACAAGGTGGTGAGCCTGCTGCTGTCCCTGTCGGGCCGTCTGGCCAGAGTGGAAAACGCCCTCAACAGCCTGGAGGAGGACGCTTCTGCGGACGAGAGGGTGAGTTAATGTGAACCTGAGAAATTGAACAGATAGACGCTTCCTCCGACCGCAAGAGAAAACTTGGTGCATCTCCTCAAACCCTAATCTGTTTCTTTCACCTCCAGCGGACGTTGGTGGAGAAGAGGAAGCTGCTGATTCGACAGCATGAGGATGCCAAGGAGCTGAAGGAGAACCTGGACCGCCGGGAACGCGTGGTGTATGAGATCCTGGGCAACTACCTGCAGGAGGACAGCCTTACAGACTATGAGCACTTTGTCAAGATGAAGTCCGCGCTCATCATCGAGCAGCGCAAGCTGGAGGACAAAATCAAACTGGGCGAGGAGCAGCTCAAGTGTCTGATGGACAGCCTGCCGATAGAGCAGCGGCTGGCCTTCTGAACGTGTTGGACGCTGATGAAATCAAGACAAGTTACGTTGCTCCAAGTTGCAAGTTGAGCCCTGTGTCCAGCAGAGGGAGACAGAGCTGAGGCACTCTGACATTTTTCTGCTCCGTGAAGCCTCGTCTGAGCTCCACTTCCTGCTTCACATCTTCTCTACTGGACTGCCAGCATCCATTGTTAACTCCTCTGTGAAAGATGCTGCTTTTTCTAGCATCAACCGACCACTGTTTCTATTTCATGCCATTTTTTGCTTTGTTTTTATTTTTATGTTTTTTTTTTAGTAATTTATTGTAGCCTTTTGAATCTGCATAGGAGGGGACAGTATTTTATCTTCAACTGATTTGAGCAGCCGTGCCACCTGATGTGTGTTACACACTGAGCATCTACGAGTATTTATCATGTTTTATGTTGAAATAGTTTCACACTCTGAAACCCTTTTCACAAAATCCATCAAATCTGGCCGAATATTTCAATAAACGCAATGGTTTTTGTTAATGTTTATGTATAAACTAGTGGCCTTTTACTAAAATGTTTGCGCCCTCGTTTTCCTCTCTGAAGAAACTTTTCCTCTGCAATAAACGGACGGCGGGATGTTAGTGAATGCACTCGTGAAGAGAAAGTGTGCAGATACTGGTCATTCTAAAGAGCACTTGTTCAGCTTCACTCAACAGAAGAACAGCAGCACTTCACATCCAGACTTTAACTCAAGTGAAACCCACCTTTGAAGTGCCTGGGGAGTCGCCCACGTCACTGCGAACACTGTCCCGTCTTTTCAGCCGCTTCTGCATGTTGCGTCCGTCAGTGCTGCTTCATTCACGGCCGGAGATAACGTGTTTAGATGATGATATTGCCACGTATGAGTTGACCAAGTGTTTCTGTATTTTGTCTTACTACTTCACTGTGTTTTGTTATCCACGGTGCAGATGTCGAATGCATAGTTACCACAGTTGTTACTTGACTTCTAGTTAAATTTTGTCACTAAATATTGTTCAATTTGATCATTTTGCAACCAAATATGGAGCTAAATCATTATGAACTCTGGTCTATCAGATGGTTCAGACTGTGAGGCTTAAATCACTCACCCAAAGTTGAACCCTATTGGAGGATGTTTGTTCTGCACATTTGAGAATATTAGTTTCACATGCTTCATGCACTGCTGCAGCCCGACTCTTAACACTTTATCAGCTGTGCTCCTTTATATCAAATAAAGAGTCTGCTGGAATCACGCTGCAGTGTTTGATTGATTTCTGTTCCGTGACCAGCTGTCACTCATTAACTTTAACCGCGCCCTCCTCTCTACTGATAATGTGGAGCCTGAAGACTTTGACATTAAAAGGAATATCTTTAAAGTCAGGTGTGACAGTCTTCACCTCACATAACCGAAGCAAAATGTGGACTATCAAATTAACTCTTCTGTGGTAAATACAGCATCTGTGGAAGGATTCAGGGTAGACTGACTAGAAGAAATCTGAACTTCAGACACATTGAGGTGAGTAAAATCAGACGTAACAGAGGGTTGTTTTATTTTACTGCAGAAGCTGCAAATAGACAATCATTAACTGTAGTAATGCTTGAATTGATCCTACAATTACCAGAAAACAAGCCTTCCAAACACTTCCACTGCTGAGTTTTATTCTAGTTCTGTACATGATTGATCAACATTTACATTTCTTTTAAAGGTAATTGCTTGTTCCTAAACATTATTGTTAAAAGTCAGGTCGCTGTGTAAAACAAATGAAACAGAATGTGATAATTTTTGACATAAACTCAACTGAAAACAACACAAAGACAATGTATTTAATGTTGGCGCTCATCAGCTTCATTGATATTTGTAAATATCTGCTTATTCTGAATCTGACGCAGCAAACAAGTTGGGACAGGAGCAACTAAAGACTGGGAAAGATGTGGAATGCTCCAAAAACACCTGTTTGGAACATTCCACAGGTAAACAGGTTGATTGGTAACAGGTGATAGTATCATGATTGGGTATGAAAAGGGCATCCTGGGAAGGCTCAGTCGTTCACATGTATTTCATACACAAGACATATGTTTTCATACCTCACATTGTCCAACAATACCTGCATCTCTTTGGATCGCTTTCTTTACCTGCTAAATGTGCCTTAAAGGAAAACTTCAACAGTTTTTCACAAGCACATTTCTTGAAGAAAGCATAGTCCAGCTGCTGTGGCTCAGACAGTACAAGTCGAGCATTTGACCCCTTATCTGATTGTGCAGAGATTTATTTTTTGCTTTTATCTTCAGCGTTGCTGTTTTGAACTGGAGACAAAATGTCTGAGGAGGTTATCTCAGAACCTCAGCAGACATGATTATCTACAGGCTCGATACCGATAGAGGTTTCAGTACATGAGAAAATGAGGTTTTTCTTGGTAATTTGGGTGAACGACCCTATGAAGGTTCCTTCTGAGATGTATCACAGCCATGTCGAAAGTGTACAGTTATTCTATCTTGCTGCGTGCTTCTCATAATTTATACAGTGAATTTTAAGAGTATACAGAGTTCACAAGTACAAAATTAACATGAAAGTAATACTAGAAAGTCCTAAGTTTACATCTTTTAATTTGTGTTTTCAGCAGGTGTGATGGAGGTCAGTCACGCTGTGTGAATCAACAATGCATGATCAGTCTCTTTGAACATTAGCAGCCACAATGGGCAGGATGCTTCACCTGGCTCCCACAGCTCACTGGCAGTTCCTGGGCCTGATGGCCGGGGTAGTGTCCTGGATCTTCATCATGATCACGGTCGGCCTCAACGAGTGGCGGCTGTGGCACGTGGCCGACGCGTCTGTCATCACCTCGGGCGTGGCCTGGGTGGGCATCTGGAGGGCGTGTTTCTACAGTTACGTCCTTCCCGAAACGGAGAACTGTCAGAGCATCAGCATCTCGGACGAATTTGTTCCTACAGAGATCATCGTGGCCCAGGTGCTGATGATGGTGGGAGTGGTCTGCGGTTTGGCAGGTAACATCAGCGCTGTAGCAGCTATGAGGATGGCTTACTTCTCTGTGGAGGATCGAAGGAACATAAGACTGCTCTTTCTGCTGGCGGGGACCCTGTATTTTATGACAGGGGTGTCCTGCTTGGTCCCGCTGACGTGGAACATGAACTCTGTGCTGGACAACAACTCCATAAACTTTCCTCCAGAGTTCCACCTTCCTGCAGCTCCTGTCAGGCAGCAAGTCGGCTCAGCCATTGGAGTGGGCATGGCCGCCTCCATATTGATGCTCATCAGCGGCCTGCTTTTTCTTTCCTACCGCTATGCCTGGCAGGCCCTGAACTTGGAGGACCCCAAAGACACCAAGGACCCACTCCATGGTCCCTGGACAGAAACCACCCTGGCACAGAAGTCTGACTGGCCAAATGGAGACAACGGCGGCAAGGATAATCCTACGTTTCACAGTGAAGAAGCCATGTGATGGCAAAACCTAAGAGTTTACTCACTTACAATCTTGGATTTTAATCTTTTTTCATCCATGTGAAAGTGACTCAGAGAAGATAAGTCACATTTTAGACACAGTGCTGCTGAATTTTAACAATTTGTCGTTGACTGAGGACCTACAGTATGAGTATAGCCTCTTCAGTGGAGCAGTAGCCATGTTATATTACTAAAAACACTGTAAGCTACAGTACACATGGATCCAGGATGAGAAATTAAAACGCAGCATCTCTTTCCAGATGTTCAAGGACAGGACAGTATCAGAGAAACTGGCCTCATGGTGAATGGCAGCTGTTAGATATCACATCATAAATCTACATTTGGACAATCAGCTCTCTCTGTAAAGGCCTGTCAGCTCTGGAACTCATTACCAGCTGAAATCAAATCAAATCCAGATATAAAATCTTTTACAACAGAGGCTCAGTGCTGCCTAAGAGAAAACCAGAGCTGTACCCATTTTAAGCCAACTGTACTCTAAATCACTAAGGTTTTCATGTGTGCTGGTGAATGGTGTATGTGTGCTGGTGTGTTCTGGTATGTATTTTATTGTATTTCCATGTCATAACATTCAAATAGAAGAGTAAGAAAATGTCTTCATAGCACAATGAATCATTCTGGTTATGTATCTCCACAGTTAGTTAGTAAAGGAAGCTACATGAGTACTTTTGGCCACTAGCTTTTTGGCTAACTCATTAGCAACCAGCTGTCCATTCCAGCAGATGTGGAGCAACATGAGCATTTATTTGTGTTTATGTCCACCTGATTAATGTCAGTCCAACATTAATTCTATTTAAACTCTGCTTTGTTTTTGCTAACTCCTGAAGGCAGTTATTTAGCTTAAGCTAGCTCTATAGCTGCTAAATGCTACACGTTGATTAGCTTGTCGCTAACATTGTCTATCTGCCATTTGTGTAGGGAAGCTAACTTGTAGTGTGGGGTTTATGTGTATGTCCAGCTGTAAGTACAATATTAACTTTATTTAAACTCTGTCTTGGTTTTCAACAACTCCTGAAGGAAGTTAGCGCTATTCGCACTCTAGCTGCTATACACTCAACACTGTGCTGTAGCTGTTCGCTAACATTGATTGCAGCTGCTTTAATATTGTACTGCAGTACAATGTATTGTGTGCGATATGATGGTTCTTGCCGTCATGTTCTCAATAAAACCTCCAGATATGACAGCTCGATTCTATTTAAGTTCACGTGACTTGTGGTAAGTGATTACAGCCATAATGGATTAGTGTTGCCAGAGTTCAGGGACAGGTTTTACTATAACTTTATCTCTCTGTTATACAATAGTGCTGTTTGGAGTAAGCAGTCTGATCAGCCTGTAGTGACTGATCAGCGTTATCACCACACAGGCCGGGGGAGGTGGCATGACATGCCAAGGTGTGGGCTTCTGACGGGCCCCATGTGAGGAGGGATCTGGGGGCCCTGCTCATGTGACCTGGGTAGGAGGCTGACGAGAGCAGGCATGTGAGTATGGGGGGGGGGGGGGGGGGGGCTCACTGTAGTTCACTGTAGTGACTGTTGCCAAGGAAGAAAGACAGACACACACATACACACACACACACACACACACACACACACACACACACACACACACTCACTGTGGCCCAGTGGCCCGCTGCACCTCTCTGGAGGCGGCTAGCTGCCAGGGAACAAAAGGCCCTCTTCAGCTGAGCACAGCTCTCTGTCAAAAACACAAGTCCCAGAGTGGATGAAAGGTAGACCTGCTCTGATCAAGACTGTGAGCTGCTTTATCACAGACCGACAAAAACTGCATTCTGTGGGCCAGTAATCTGCAATGTTCATTTAATTGAATATAACTATTATTCAAAAGCATTCCTGTGGATAAGAGATTTGGGCAAAATATCAAAATAATTCTCCGTCCATCCCTTCATCTCTGTCTTCATTACCCTCCCATGTCTCTCTTGCACATTCCCCTCTGCAGATAAGACTGACTCACAACCTGAGCTGGTGTTTTATCTAATCTGGTTGGCTAAGTCATCCATTCTATCAGCTATAATGGATAATGGAAAACCTCTGATAAGAAGGCTTGGAGACAGGAGGGACGGTGATGGGTACAGTTAATGGTGATGATGAGTCATATCAAAGTATGGAAGAACCATAATTTCACAAAGATGATGTTTTAGTTCAGCCGACGACGTTTTATTGAGGTGAACTATATTCAAGAGAGATAATCAGTGCTAAAGCTTCAAGGAGAAGAGCGATTTGGCCTCATATGTTCTTTTATCTTATGCGGAGATTGCTGCAATCAATCCGAGATATCAAAATTACTTTATGTACTTGTACTCACTTAAGTGTTTCTGTATTTTGCTACATTTTACTTAAACTTCTATCGTACTTTTGACTCCACAACATTCATCTCATGGATGTAGTTACTGGTTACTTTTCAGATTATGATTTAACTTAGCTTAACTTAGCTTAACTTAACTTTAATTTAGACATGTGATAAGCTTTTATAATACAATACATAGTTAAGATTAAAGCAGTGGTTCCCAACCTTTAAGGACTGTGACGACTTAACAGCAGTGTCTGATTGGGGCCCCATGTTTCAGATGCCTATGAATTATTAGCAGTTTCACTATAATTTCCTCTCTTAAAGGGAAACTCCACTGACTTCACACATCATAGTCTGTTTATAGGGCCTGAGACGTACATCTGCATGTATGAAAAAGTTGTATAAAGTCTTTTGTGTCTCCAGAGGGAGTCTGAGTCTCTGTGAAGTCTAATAAATGGACTCAAGTGATGTCATTGGCTAACCAGAAGTCTGTAGCCTGCGATTCATCTCTGCTTGAGGATAGAGCCTCAAGGCTGCATTAGGCACTACGAGCAAAAACTGCAGTTCCTCAAATGGCCACTTGAGGCTGGACCCCCATATCAAAATGCTAGTCTCTGGCTAACATCCCTGTTCATGACAGCTGTGCAGGGGTCAATTTTATTTAACCGAATAACAGTATAATAATAGTTATGGGCATGGCCGCTTCACGTTTATCGCAGCCACCATAGGTTCCCCTACAGGCTTAGAAGGGGAGGTTTAGTGGAGGGGTATTCAGTTGGTTGCAGTCTGCAGCCTCACTGCTAGATGACACTAAATCATACACACTGGTCCTTTAAATAACTGTTCAAGGTCCAAAAAGGTCAAATTAACCAAACAAACAAAGATGATCTGTGTAGCAGAATAAATGTTTTCTCCGTTTCTCTGCCATCAATCATCTCCTGACCCCCTCAGATTAATCTTTTGACCTGTTGGAGGGGCCAGAACCTGAGGTTGGGAATCACTGAACTAACCAAACTGTATATAAAGTAGTTAAAACTATCTCCACCTCCATCAGCTGTTACAGTAAAATCCTATTTACAGATTCATCCGTCAGTGTCGCTCACGGGGCCCATGTTCCTGCAGAATGAGCTCTTTGCATTTTATACTTTCAGCACATTCTGCTGACAATAATTCTGCACTTGCAGGAACTTTACTTGTAATGGAGCGTTATTATATTGTTGTATTGGCAGTTGCTTTCATCCATGCGTGTCAGATAAGGCAGATTATATGATGGCTTATCATTTCTGAGAATGATCTGTGGAAAACATGTTGCGCTGACTATCTGATCTCACTATCTCTTATCGAGGTTTGAACTCAGGGCTGGATCATCTCTATCTGCATCTGAGCTGTCAGCGTCATACTCCAGTCAGTCATTTCACAAAGACAGCAGCTCAGACGGCGTTCTCTGCGCTGTGAGCTCTTTGCTTATCGGCCCCTCAGAGTGGCTTTGTTTGTTTGTCGGATGCATTTAAAATAAAAATCCTCATGAGACGAGGACATCCCATTTCCTTCACGTTGCCACACTGCCCCGCATGTGCGGTAATCAAAAGAACATCTCTGCAGTTGTTTTCACTGCCTCCCCTGCTGATAGATGCCCTCACACTGAGAGACAGCAGGCAGCTCCCTGCAGCCGGTGTGGCGTCACAGGATGGGAGGGTGCCTCTCAAGCTGCTCTGTGAGGCCTGACATAACCACTTTTTTTATCCTTTAAAGTCTGTCACGTCTCGAGCGCCTCAGGCAACATATGCTTCTGTGACAACATCATTATCTCTCATTAACTTCATTCTATAAGCGCCGACTCCACAAAAAGTACCATCATTAGGAGGTGGAGGTTTAAAAGTCGTCCTCCTCCCACGCAATAACACATTTATGTCACTGTACCTGTGTCTATGTAAATGATACAGACAGCTCTGGAGAGCAGAGAGCGGCGGCGCCCTATGACCTTGGCAAATTTGTATAATTATGTCAAAGCAAGAGCCGCAAGGGCAACCTGTTCTACATTCTTCTCAGTACACGCTGCCCATTAGAGCATTCATTAAACACAGCTTAGCTCAGCGAGTGACCAGGAAATCTGATGGAATTAGTCTCAAGCTGTGTTTCCACCGCCGCAGACACACCTGACAGACCAAGACGGTTGTTTTCAGTCCCCCACACCCCCCTGCTCAGCTTGTCGTCTGGCTATGAAGCCACCAGGGACCACTTCAGACCAAAATAGGCTCTAGGTTTATGTGACTAATTGACGACTGGACTGGGAAAGAGCAAAAGAGCAGCCGTGTTTACGCCTCTGACATAAGTGAGGAAAAATATGCAGGTTGTTTCATACAGATTCACGCCACAGCTTCTCATTGTATCAGTATAAACTCAAAAATGAATGGTCATATTCAGCATTATTCCAACAGAGAACGCAACACAAGCACAAGAAAACGTTATAAATGAAAACAAACAACTTTTCAAGAGAGTTTCAGCTCTTTATGTGAATCATCTGAATGTGCTGCACAGTGCAGCACGTAAGCAAACGTAACCAGGCACAGATTACTTTGTGCTCTCTCTATTTTTTAGTATTAAGAATAACTTACAATCACAGCATTGTAAAAGCTACGGCGTCCTGTAAATCAGACCTGAAACAGTGTTTTCTTCTTTGCTGGCACTGATATGAGAAAGATCCAGAAGCCACTCCAGAATAAGGAATATAAGGCATTTTATAAAACATATCTTTAAAAAAATATTCATTTTACTGATCACAGCAGGTTCTTTAAACTGTAGTGTTGGATTGTGCAGGTGAGTCGTTAAAAACAGCTGCACTGAGGAATGGGTGGTATTTTCTCCAAGGTCTCATTTTCACTGTTTTACAAAACATTTGATCAAAATCCACACGTGACAAAGCAGCTCTTATACAGGATGTCTGATATAAAACCAGATATTTACATCATTATTTCAAAGCAGTTTGAAGTGCAGTTCTACAGGTGATTTGTGTTGTGCTGTCAGTCTCTATGCAGGTAACCGTTCTACGACTCGTCCCTTAAACGTACTCTGAGCGCTTCCTGAACGAAACATCTGGACTCATGATCTGGTATCTGCGCTGCAGCGCCGGCTGAGGCTCCACCTGTGAACACAAGCAAGAGGTGACCAGGAGGAGCCCGGCCACTATGAGAAGAAATCCTCCGGCCCAGCCGCAGAACAGGGCATCGCCAAACTCCCACCGTGGCACCACGTCAGGCACTTTATCATCAAAGAAATGTATCACGGCTAAATGGGCCATGTAGGACACGGGGATCAGACACAGCACTCCAGAAATCATTCCCAGCACCCCTCCTGTGGTGGTTAAAGTCCTCTTGGTTCTGTAGCCGCCATGCTCTCTGCAGCTGTTCACCAGGTAAAGTCCAGGTATAGCCACCAGCATTCCCAGCATGCCCACACCAAGGGAGGAGCACATGAGGATGCGGGCCAGCTTGAGGTCACTGGAAAGGCCCAGCAGGCTGTCATAAGCTCTGCACTCCATGCCCCCGACATCCTGGACCACGCACGTCTCCCACAGGCCCAGCTCGTAGCTCTCCACCGGCAGCAGCGCGGTGGACATGGTCAGCCACTGAGGTAAGATCGTGGTGGCTAAAGCGCACAGCCACGCTCCGACATACACCAGCATCCCCAGCAGCTCCAAAGCGCAGGCGCACGTGTCCATCGTCCTCTTTCTGGCCTCCACGCTTGACAGACCCACAAGAGTTCTTCTTCTCTGGCTGCACTTCAGATGGAGAGGCCTGCAGACGTCCAGCCGGCGCAGGGGCTGCTCACGACACCTGATAATTAGAGTCGACCGCTCGGGCTCTGGACTCTGAGCTCTTTCACAAACAGTTCCCACTCAGAGGAGCACACATCTTCTGCTGCAGGGAGGAGAGGGGGGCCCGTTCGGCCCTCCCCTTTGTGGTCCTCCTGCTCCGGCGGCTGTGCCAATGGGCAGCAGGGGCAGAGGCAGAGATGGCCGGCCTCAGCGGCAGGCCACAAGGGATGACATTAAATGCAGACAGGATATTGTGCATTTTTATGTAAGAAATTAACTCCCCGGTGTCCATTTTCATGCATCCTGTGTTTCCTCTGAGAGACAGAAATATCATAAATAAGCAAACAAACGACCATGAGCCAGCTTAAAACAGCACAGTCAAATTATTATTTACAAATGCCAAACAAAGATAAGCTTCTCATAAACTGTGCTGCCTCAAGAGATGCTACAAAATGTGTAGTTTTGCGTCTGAGTGATTAAGATCAGAGCTCCTTTTAACAGCAGTCAATACTGTCCCCAACATGTTCACCTTGTAGATTTATGAGTAAACTGTCTACAGTCATAAACACAATTATTAACATATCACAAAGATCATCTTCTTTAGGAAATCAGTCATTTATTAGTCATGTAATAAAACTATGCAAGGACTCCACTGATGGTGAGATGTATTCATGATAATAAATATATGCAGCGAAGGAAAATGAGGAATTTCTGATATTCGTCAGTGTGTGATGGCCGGTGTCACAGTCAGGCTCTTTGCTGCATGTGACTGAAACAGAAACAACAGTGCTGCTTATTGTGTGCTCTCATATGAACACTACATAGCCTGTGGGAAGTGATCGTAGGAGGCGATAGATCAAAGCTCTGATGTGAGAAGATGTTTCCCGGCCATGAATGCACACAGCGGTGCACGGCCACAAACAAACATGCAAACAGAAATGCACGGGCTGCTAATCTCCTCCTCCAAAACGCTCAGCTGACTGCACTGACGTCTTCACACACACACACACACACACACACACACACACACACACACACACACACACACACACACACACACACAGAGTCAGGTGTACTGGTGTCTGCACTGGGGGCTGGAATCACTTTTAGTACCAAACGCCACCTGAAAAACACAACATTTTCTCCCACAGTCTCCAAAAAAAATCACAGCTTTACAGGAACATTTCCTCAGTGACACACACATGGAGAATGCACTCGGCCTCATGACAACAGAAATTTCCCCCCATACTGGAAATTCCACTTCACCGTCATGTCACACTGAATTTTAGTCACTGCAGCAGAAACCTGAAAAAACACGTTTAATTAGTGTTGTTGGAGTTCCTTCTGGTCAACACTTAACCTAAAGAATCCAAAAACTAAATCAACTCACACACACACACACACACACACACACACACACACACACACACACACACACACATATATATATTTCTCAGCATTCATCTTTTGCATCATCTATAAATGAGATTGATATAATAATATATGTAATAATTTGATCTAACTTTGTTATCTACTTTGGTATATCCTGCTCTTATTTAGCTTTTCTTATCGTTCCTTAGTGACCATGAGGATGAAGAACATTTTTTTTAGTTCATTTGTTGAGATGTAGAGACTGACAGGTCAACACTGCTTCATCAAATGAATCTAATTTAAACTGGAAGAATAAGAAAAGACACAAACAGTATCAATAAATACTAATACGCACCTCGGTTCCACATGGCTGGATTAACCTGCTTGAGTTCTTCCTGAAATAATAAAAGTTTTAAAACTAGATTTTTTTTAAATTTAGGGTACTTTCTCAAACAGTGTCTTGTGCTTATGTTGAAGAACTTTGATATTAATTAAAGTGCAAACCAGCTCCCACATGGTGGACCTGGAGCCTTCAAGCCGCCCTGGATCTGGGCTCCTGGGGGCTGTTGTCGCAGCAGGACAGTGTCCCGGTCAGCCAGGACACAAAACCAGCTTACACAACACCAGGATCCTGGAGCCAGCTCACCTAGATGGAAGAACTTTGAATGTTATCAATCCTGCTGTGTGGAAAAGGTGCTGCTGGTCTGCAGGTGAGCAGTGAGGGGACACAGTGTCGTATCTCCTGGAGGCACCAGGTGGCGCTGCTGCACCGCTTTAAAGCGCCTGCAGTCAATAACAAACCCCGGGTTTGTCTCAGCGTCCAGGGGGAGTTGTCCGCGGATTTAAATTACAGATAAACTCGTGTAAACAGTTTATCTTTTTCTGTGACGAGGCGTTTATTTAATTTACAAAACGATAATGAAAGTTTAAGAAGTTTATGTGCAGCCATGTCTCCACAGGCTGTTGTCTGAAATGTGAACTGCAGCGTTGTTCTGTCCTCTTTTATCCACCGACTGAATTATCGTTGAAATAAAACTTTAAACGAGTTTCACAAAGTTTGGTTCGTCGGTGGACTTTAATTAAAGTTTTCAGCCCTGAACTTTCCCCATTGGACAGAGCAGCTCGCTCAGTCGACGTCCGACCGTTTATGCAAATGGGCTCGACCCGAATATGGACACGGAGGAATGAAATATGGTGGAGGAGGCGAACATGGAGGACCGAGGACCGTGAGAGCGCCGCGGTGCTGTTTTCTGGGGGGGTAGGAAGAAGAAACGTGGATGTACCTCCAGCGGGACGTTTTCAGCGGACAAAGCTCGGAGGAAACTTGTGTTTTTTGCGTCCTTTCTTTGCGCCGATAAGCGCGTCGAGGTCGAGCTGGTTGTAATGCAGTGAAGAGCGACTTTTTTCGGGGGGATAAAAAGCAGGGCAGAGGGCTTCAGCCCTCTCACCATCCCGACGCTATGCCGTGGGTCAGCGGCGGTAAGCGGAGAGAGAGCTCGGAGCTGCCGCTGCCCGCGGGCTGGGAGGAAGCCCGGGATTACGATGGCAGAGTGTTTTTCATCGACCACAACACCCGGCAAACTTCGTGGATTGACCCCAGAGATAGGTATGCTAAAGGCCCGGGAGCACCGGGGCTGCACACACTCACACAAAGTGATTTTAATTCAACAAGTCCTCCGAACAAGATAGCGTAAGTTACCGGAGGGGATGCCAGGGCGGCCGCGCGGAGGGCGGGGGGGTCCGACTGCAAGCGAAGGCAGCTTTGTTTTCTGTTTTTTGTTTTGTTTTGTTTTGTTTTTTTTTTTGAGGGGGGAGGGGGGCATGGCTGTAAATTCCCTTTAATGTGACACAAGGTTGTGGTGGATATTGTAGCTGAATCAGATGAGGTTTGGCAGCAGTTGTGCCCCCCCTCGTCCTCTTGTAACGCCCCTGGTCGCCCACCGTGCAGCAGCTCGCTTTAATGCTCCAGCAGAAATGGGTCTTTAAAGGTCTGACAGGGGACTTACAGTCAGCCTCACATGAGCTGGTGTCACCAAACCTGAGCCAGATCAGCCCAGAGACCATCAGTCAGTGTGGCCACCTGAGGCTGGACTGGTCTGCCTCCTCTTCAGGGAGGAAGATGTCCGCCTCAGAGCTCATTCACACTCATCGGCAGGCTGCATAGATTTATGACTTCCAGTGACCTGAAACATTCCTGCTTCACACACCTAACACAGTGAGCTATTGTTACCCAGCACCCCTTTTCATGCACAGACACCTCGAGTCCTGCAGCTCCAGGCCCGGACCTGAACGCCACCACGGTGCACTTATCCCAAAATGACCCATAATGTGTGTGTTTAAGTGGATTTGAGAATGGAGGCAAGTACAGCAGGAGTTTTTAAACTCCAACTCCCAGAAATCTTTGTGAAAATATGCGAGGAATGCTAGTTGGGCCACTGGGAAAGCTGCAAGGATGTGCTTTTGTGGGGACTGGGATTTCACCAACCCAGAAACAGGCTCAATCAGGCATTCAGAGCAGACTTTGTGAGATTACTGGGAATTATAGCAAGTATTTAAACTCTGCTGCATTATGAGGGGAAGGCAGAAATTCACGCTGCCTGACAAAAACAAGCGCGGCTGGAGTTTCCGTGCAGCGTTTTAAACCAGCTTTCTTGCGGCTGAGATCAACAGTGGGAATGTAGTAGCTGCGTGTAATCTAGATAAGAGAAACCTGATTTCCTCGGAGGCCTCCTCCTCCCTGCGAGCTGATTAACCATTGTTGTGCGTGAAGCTGATAGCGGCTTCGCAAGATCTTAAAGTGGTCAGCGTTTGAAGGAGAGGATCTGGGTTTTTGTCTTTGCGTGACTAAAGAATGTTTTCTGCATTTGTTCTGGTGCCGCTCGGTGATTTACAGGTCGTCTCGGCCAGAGGAATGTCTCCTGTCACCACCTGATACTGACTGTAAATCACATCACGCTGCAGCCGTGACGCTGACTTCCTGCTAACGTGCAGCAGATACAAAAAGGTGTCGGCTATTCAGTCAGTGCCGCCGCTCCTCAGAAATGCACTTCTTTCCCCGCAGATAACAGCAGGGTTTGCGGATGGCAGGAACAGAGAGGCGAACGCGGCCATGATGAGCTTCCACGCTTTTCCCTGTGTGTGTGTGTGTGTGTGTGTGTGTGTGTGTGTGTGTGTGACAGCTGCTCTGTTTGTGCAGCGAGAGTCCAGAAGACTGTTCTACCGCATGTTGTTGTAGGCCTTCGTCATCATGAGTTACTGCCTTTCGCTGAGCGTGAAGTGCTGCTAATTGAGCGAGCGAACAAGCCAGAGAGTTGAGAAACAAATTGTGATGAGATTCTTGAGATGTTTGACGTGGAAACGGGAGGAGAGTCGAGCTGTAGGAGGTGACGTGAAGGGAGATGATGTGGTGTTATTATTGTTTGACAGCTTCATCAGCTCTGGTGTGCTCATACCTTTCATAACTGATCTGTTCATATTTCAGCCAGCAGAGCCCCGTTTCCTCATTAGGTGCTTTCATTTAAACATTTTCTAGATTATTTTGTCTATAAAGTGTCAGAAATGGTGAGAAATTTCTGACTAAGTGTCCAAAAAACAAAGAAGTCAAATTTCCGATCATATAAGAAAACCAGCAAATATTCACATTAGAGGAGCCGCAGCAAGCGTTTGCTTAAACACTGATGCTTCATTGATGATCAGAGTTGTTCCTATTTCATTTCTGTCAGTCAGTTAATGGACTGATTGTTTCAGCTTCAGTGACTTTTGGTGGCTGGAGGTCGGATCTTCTGCTGTGGATCAGCTGGAACTTGTTTTCCACTCAGAGGGCTCAGTGTTTGTTGGACCTCGGCAGTTTGTGTCGCAGACTGACGTAACAGATGTGATGTTTAGGGGAATGAAACTCGCCTCATTCGGCAGAGATCAAACTCCATATTCTGGCCACAATCTGTTTGATCTGTGTTTGAAGGGTAACGGAGGCCTCGGGGGCTTCTCTTAACTCCTGACGCTCGGACCAACAAAAGCTCAGTATGGCACTTTGTGTGAACACCTTGTGAAGCAGGTACTGTGATCCGGCACGGCGCACCGCTCGCAGCTACCGTCGCCCGATGTGCTCGAGCCTGGAGTCTGCTGACCCGCGGAGAGGCGTGTCAGCAGCGAGTTCTCGCCTAATCTCTAAAACACAAGAGCCATTGAGCTCAGACATAATTGTCAATGATGATCATGATGGGCTGCGACGGAGCGGCGCATCAGCCAGAGTTCAAGTCTGTTCCCTCTGCGGGTGGGCGGGAGGGAAGCCGGACGGAGCTGAGTGGGTTAGATGACGGCGTGTAGTGAAAAATTGGATTGGTGTGTGAACGCAGCGCGCAGACACCTGGGAAACCGTCCGTCAGCGCGCGGCCTGCAGAGGAGCAAACCCTGCTGTGACGTGACTTAACCTCCGAGCACAAACCTGCCAACTGCATCCCTCGCCGCGTTCGAGGACGGCGGACGCCTCGAGCGGCTCGGGGCGGCCCCGCCAGCTCCTGCAGATAAGCCGACAGTTCTGTGGGGCTTTTTTGTTACTGAGGAATGAGCGTTATGTCAGGCATGCCTACACTAATGCCCAGGGGCTCTGCTTGCTCGCGGCCCCAGACAAAGCAGCAGAACAGAGGCAGTTCCCACGTGTCTGCCTCCTCCTCTCCATCCTGGGCCCTGTAGGCCTCCTTTATTAGCTCTGTTATGCAACAGCCATGGCCGGCCTGCCGCTCAGCAAAGGGAGGCCTTTATACTTGGTCACAAAGCACACCAAATTCAATTATTCTGGAAAGGGTGAGCTGTGTTTCCAGCACCGAAAGGTTATTCACATGCGCTGAACCCCGCTGTTATTTTGCTTCCCCCAGTGTTTTCATTATGATGGCTCTTTTTTGTCTTTTGGTCGGGGGGGAGGTTACGAACATGCCGTTGCTTGATCCGGTGTCATTTAGCTTTATGTGTTTTCTGTGTTCTTCTTCACCAGCACACATCATGTTTGTCTTTCCTCCAGCAGATCATGTGACAGGCGTTCCTCCCTTTGATGCTCTGCTGTCTCAACTATGGTTGATTTATAATAAAGCACTGATCATTGATCAGGTATTGCATTGCATCAGTTCCCAGGCTGTCCCTTGACGCCCCCCCTCCCTCTCTGAAGCAGCCACATTCAGCTGTGGCTTGCTTGTGTTTTTATGTGTATATTGTGAAGAATGCTACCTAAACAGGACATGCCAAACTCAGTGGACCAACCTCGAGCTCTGGGCCACCATTGTTTTTTTTCCTTCCACACATCTGCACAATTCTCATTCAAAAAGAAAGAAAAATGGCGCTGACGGCGCTCGCTCTGCCCGTTTGTTGTGTGCGTTTCTGTGCTTCACAGCTTCTCGTAGGTTTTTTTTGTAAAAGACTCTAAGAAGTGAGTAAAAAGTCTCTTCTTGCTGTGATTCAGCAGCTTTTTATTTGCTCGTAGTTTAGTGTGCAGACGCTTCAATGAGAACTTGCTTTAATTCACTTTAACACCCTCTGTTTAACATTTATATTCAGTATATAAAACTACAAAACTACAACACGCTGTGATGTAGTTGATGACATTTTAATGTACAGACTGACATTGTGTGTAAGGTCATTCATTGTTATGCAGCTGTGTTCAGTTGTGGGTTCTTCACAGGATGTGTTGTGTTAATGAACACTTAAAAATGTCTTTTTTATCTGCTGACATCAACATTATAGTGTGTTTGTGGCTTTAAAGCAGTACTTCAACATTTCGGGGAGTTTGCATCTTCACTTTCTTGCAGACTTTGATGTGAAAATTGATCATTCTCATGTTTGTAGATATGAAGGTACTGATGCTAATATCAGGGTTAGGCTTAGCTTAGCTTAGTTTAGCTTAGCTTAGCTTGCAAAGACTCCAAACTGCCAGCCTGGCTCTGTCCAAAGGTAACCAGACCCACCTGCCAGCACCTCTAAAGCTCACTAATGAACATCTGTTATCTCATTTGTTTAAAGCAAAGTGTGAAAATGAGTTTGTGTTTGAGGTTTTTTTTCTATTTCTTCCAACTTATCGAGTCTAAAAAACAGTCAGGGATTTGTTCTTGAAGGTATCTATGAGACAATATCCAGCGACAGTAACAGATGAATGTGTTAAAAACTGCACAGAGACAGCTGCTTATAGTCCTTAGACTGAGGAAATATGCTGTTGCAGCAAAAGTTGAACCAGGCTCAACTTTGTATTTTCTTTTTGCCGGAGCCCCCTGCATCGACGCCCCTGCTGGGCTGTGGTTCGTCAGAGCCAGGCTGACTCTTTCTAGTCTTGTTTATGCTAAATTAAGCTGATTGTCTGACGGCTTTAGCCTCGTATTTACCTCACAGACACGACAGCGGTATCTTCTCCTCTACCTCCCCGTAAGAAGGCGTTTCCCCAAACTGTTCCTCTAAAATCAAGTGTTCTCCAACCCATAAAGCAGAAACTGTCTTTATAAAGAGAAGATGCTCGTTACTATGAAGAGCATCACTGAATTGAGGCAAACCGCGTGCGTCTATATTAAAATGCTTCTGGTCTGGATGCTGCGCTGGTCCTTCACAGCGACCCTGTGAGTCGAGGAGCTTCTGCATTCGAGCAGATGTAACAACGCCTTCCTGTGGCCTTTGACTGATATTATATTTAAGAAACAGCACTTCTGTCGGGTTAGTCCTTCCAGCCCTGACGGCTCCTCTCTCCCTCTTGTGTCCAGACGCTGTCTAAATGTGTTCGGAGACAGAGACGTCGGTCTACTTATAGGAGACCTATTTCTATAAGATTCGACACATAATGGGAGAAGCGGGTGTCCGTCTGTCCGTCAGCTGCTTCAGGCCTCGCTCTGAAATGCGGCACCGGGCCCTCGGAGAGGCAGGACATAAATGACATTCCTCCCAAAGTTGTTTTCACATTTCTTTCTTAACACAGAAAGGAATTTGTGGACCAACAACACTTGCGGCCTTTCCTTTTTTTCTCGGAGACGGTGTCGATCGCCCCTCCAGAGAAGAGCTCAGCATGAGAATGAAAGCAGGTGGTATTTGTGGTGCATATCGGAGTTAAAATGGGAACACGCAGAATCGTCTTTTATCGGCTCTCGCCCGTCCACGACGCTGCATTTGCTGTTTTTCCGATCACATAAGCAATGCTTGTCATCCAGAGGTCAAACCTCGATTCTTATTTGTAGACCTCAGCAGCTGGCTCGCTGGGACGATGACAGACTTTCAGTTGTTGGACGAGTTTGTCCATGTCATTTCTTTTTGAGGCGTGCTGCTCGCTAATAGTCCTGCTGTGGTTGACTCTGAATGTTTTATCACACTTGTGTGTGCTTTATTTGTGCAGTGAACATCACACAATTAGGGCTGCGACGATAAAGCATGACGGCGGCGCCGCAGCCACCGCAGGGTTGAGCTCATTGCGCCATCTTTTTAAAAAAAATTTTTTTTTTTTTTTTTTTGGCTGGTCAGAGTTACAGGAGTGCACGTTCATTATTGACTGTCCTCCATCTTTGTTCAAAGGCAGGTGGAGGATTTTCTCTAGTCTGTCAGATTATTCTAGATTCTTTCCAGGCTCGAGTATCTACAGATGATGTTCACTTGAACATATAATACACAGACATGAACGATTGTAGGTGCTTATCGTGAACACTCTTCTCTTATGTTGTAACACCGATGATGAACCAGTACAGTCCAGTACATTTGGTTCCAGCTGGTCGACATGATTCAGTTCGTCCATGCTGCCCCTCACGTCGGTTAAGATGTCTCCGACCTGCGTCCTCGTTCGCTCACAGCAGCTCCACCTCTGACACCACATCGCTTTGGGTTCTTTCAGTAACTCATGCGCCCACCCAGGTCCTGGTCCTCCTCGAGGTTTCTGCCTGTTAAAAGAGAGTTTTTCCTTGCCTCTGTGGCCACTTACTCGCTCATGGTGGGAATTGTTGGGTAAATATTATAAAGAACAGTCAAAACCTGCTGAGATAACCTCTGTTATAACATAAATAAAATGGCAGCGAGTGTGTTTTATGACTATCGTTGAGCAACACTTGCCAGCAATTAGCAGTAGGCTAACTTAACCAACTCCCCTCCTTTAAGCCCACGCTTTGGCGAGGCATCGGTGGTAAACCGCTAAACCACAGGGATACGTCGCTTCCCGTCGCAGCCCTAAACAAAACGAAGCCTCGGTGTCAAAAACCCGTCCCCCGTGCACTCCAACGCTGAGCTATGGCGACAACTTGTCTAAATGAACACATTTGGTGGAGTGATCAACGACGGGCTTCTTAATTTAATATGAACCGAGTGAACCGTGTGAGAGGCAGCCGCAGCAGGAGACCCTTTGAGTTTTGTTAGCTGTTCAAAAAACATGTGGCTCTTGTGGTCAAGCTGAAGGATGGCAACTCAAATCAAACCCGGCGTCTTTGGCTCCACAATAAAATATAACAAGGAATTTGATGCTCTGAGCGAAGCAGTCTGCTGGTTGGCACGTCCTAATTTGCACATTGTTGTAGCAGAGAAACAAAGGTTGAGGAGCTGGTGGGGACGACCAGACCAGACGAGGTCCGGCGGCCCAGACTCCAGTTTCACATGCCTTTCCCGTGCAGCAGCCCGTCGCCAGGCAAAGGCGGGTTGCTACAGATAGAAATATCCTCCGGGACAACCCAGGATGGCACAGATTATTCTAGAATTAGCAAATGTCTTTGACAACTAAATATATTTTGCTGGGAAGTTGTGAGACGTGAACGGGCCCTGCAGCATTTCATTCCTCCACAGCTGAACATGCTTGTCATTCTGTCAGTCTGTTTTTTTCTATTTCAGATATCTGTCTCATTTTCTGTTTCCTGTCAGACTGAAAGGGGATCCCGGAGAATGCCAATGTCAACTTTGGTCCTTATTGATAATCTCATGTTTTCATTACAAATCATATACGCAGCACGTCAGTTTCACTCTGCTGCTGTGCTGTTTTGTGTATTTTTAGGTCATCAAAGCTTCTGTTAATTCCAGACTAATTTAACAATTGTGCAACTGCAAACAAGTGTCAGAGAGGAAGCCGCTAGTGGCTCCGTGAGGCTGCAATTTGAGCTAAATGCTAACATGCTAACAGTGTCAATTGTACCATATCGATGCTAAGCATATATAATGTTTCCCATGGTGTTAGCATGCTAACATGTGCTAATTAGCACTGAACAAAAGTGCGGCTGGATGAAGTCTGTGGGATTCATCCTCTGGAGGACGTGAACGTCTGTACAGAACTTCATGGCGATCCATCCAACAGTCGTTGAGGTATTTCAGCCATGCTGCTAAAACGGCTAAAAGTCGCTGCCCTCACCTGCTGTGGAGTTACAGTAATCCTGCAGGAGCTCTATGATAATCCCTCAGTAATATAGTTATTATAGAAATCAGTGTTTTGCGTCCATACCAGGCCGAGCCGTGCCAGGCCTGCATTAAACTCTGTTAGGTAATCCGTGCTGTTGACGGATCCACAGTGTCAGCAAACAGGGGTTTACCCGGGGTCACTGTGTCAGCCTGACGGGGAGTGACACACTTATTTTTCTCCCACAGCTCGTCTGACTCGGCGGGGAAATGGCTGATTTACAGAAATGATCGTGAAGGTGTGTCAGCTCGCCTCCACGTCCGCCATCAGGACGTGTGTCCTCTGTGCTGCGTGGCGGCGGTTGCTGAGCCTCCCAAGAGCGAGACATGACTTGGAAAAACAGACGCCGCTGTCACAAGACTGCGTAACAAACCAAACATTCAGATCTGTGAGAGGAGGACATGTTTTTCCCCCCGTCTCCCTCTCAGGGGAGGTCGAAGGGCAGCTCAGGACTGAACTCCCTCTGACGTCACGCAGCTTCCCATCCTCCCCCCGCTTTTTACGACCATTTCGACAGCCGCGGTCCATCAGACCCGCTGCCCGTCTCTGATCCGGCTCTGTATTGTTTGAACGCTCCTGATTCCTCCTCTGCCCCGTCGGAGTGTTTTTTAAGTATTTACAAGTGCAGTTAGTGTCTCGACATTTGTTTGCCTTGAACAAACAGTGAAAGCAGGAGCAGGTGGGGAGTGCGCTCCTGTTTGCTTTGTCCTTGTTCTCCGGAGTGTGTGTGTGTGTGTGTGTGTGTGTGTGTGTGTGTGTGTGTTTGTGTGCTCATTTAAGCTTGTCTAGACAGCCCGATTTTTGTGAATACGCAGGTCTTTATTGCGCTTATCTGTGCCTTTCTATAGGATAAACAGCTGAAACTATAAGGCAGATAATTGATTTATCCAGCGGTTCCCAAGCTGAGGTCGAGACCCCTGCCCCCACTTCCCCTAAGGGGGTCACAAGATGGATCTAAGGGGTTAGGAAATGATCAGCAAGTTAAGGAAGAACAAGAAAAGCAGTCTGCTCCATGAAGTTATGAGCACTGTTTATGTAAATTACTGAAACGCTTCTGGCGCCTGAAGTGATTCATATTAAACCGACCGAGGAGTGAAAATCTCTCTGTGCTCACAAGAACCACGAGAAGCGCTCAGATTGACGGCGTAGCCGGCTGTTTTGACTGTCAGGTAGTTGTTGAGGTCATTTTCCGTTTTGTGGCTTCAGCTCCTCCGCCGTGACGGTTTGCTGCTGTTCTTAGTGTGATATCGATGGAACACTGATTTTTGCCCGTTGGTCGGGCACGGCGAGGCTTTTGAAGACATCATTTGTGACGCTCTCTGGAAATGTTTTGCCATTTGATGACATTTAAAAGACCAAACAGTGAACTGATTGATTGAGAAAACATTTGCTAGTCCCTGTCTCACATTAGTGTTGGTCTTCATCTCAGGACGTTGCCACCCGTATATGTTCATGTTCATCATGTAAAATCCTGAATTTATACAGCCATGACCAAAAAAATCTATCTTTAAGTATTTGAGATGTAATTACGTGGCAGATTTCACCTCATCTTCCAGATGAGGACCAGAGTCCTGCATGCAGAGCTGCACATCAGTGACAAAACCTGCAGAATTTACCCAAAAATGAGTGAAACACGGAGGGAGTTCACTGAGTTTGAGGCACTGAAGTTTTTTAATAAGCCTGTGTGATTTAGGTTTCAGTACGTGCAAATAGCAATGACGTGCCTCATTTTCTCAGAGCACACTGAAGGGACTGAGGGGAAAACAGGCAGCTTCTGTCTTATTTAGATATTTTTTTATGTCACAAAAAATGCTTTGAGTGCTTTGAGAAAACGCGCTCTGTGTTTCCTGCTAATGTGAATCACCAGCATGTGTCTCGCTGCTGGTGGCCTTTGACCTGAAAACCACGTCGCTGCAGCCAAACTGGAGTTAAGATGGAGTTTGTCCCGAGCTGCCGCCTCTCTCTCCTGAGGAATGTGCTGCAGAATGCCTCAGCTACTCTCTCCGGGCCGTCCCTTCATTGTGTGCATACCTCGCCACACTCGGGCCTCGTGCACGCTCTGCACTGTGAGCGTGCTGCGGTGGAAGGGGTCACTGCCGCCCCCCCCCCCCCCCCCCCTTTGTCTGCGCTGATTGATGGTGATCAGACAGTTACTGTATGTGCTGCTGTCATCAGACCCGCTGCTTCACATCTCGCTGATATGTGTAGATTAGTGAGGTTAGTTTTCTATCAGCCTGATATCATTACCTCTGTGTGTGTGTGTGTGTGTGTGTGTGTGTGTGTGTGTGTGTGTGGCTTCATTTCACAGCAGATTCCTGTTCAGAAATCTAAAAAAGATGCGTGTAGGCGAACCTGTCAACGAGTGTGTATTTATTGTTCGCTTATTGTGTCATTTTTCACGATGTAAGCTAAATAATACAGCTGAGTGGACATTTTCATGTTTATTTTTCATTTATTTATGAACAACCCTGATTCCAAAATAGTGAAAAACATAAATAAAACAGAATTCAGTCATTTGTAAACAAACTGTGTTTACTGACGTCAGTTTGCTGAAGTGTTCCTGAGTCCATGTATTAACCTCCTTTAAACAGTCATGTGTTCACAAAGTGGTGAACCTCGCTCGTGAACCACTGAGCCTTCCCAGGATGCCCCTTTCATACCCGATCATGATACTATCACCTGTTACCAATCAACCTGTTTACCTGTGGAATGATCCAGTCTGTGAAACGTGTTGCTGCATCAGATTCAGAATAAGCAGATATTTACAAAAATCAATGAAGCTGCTGAGCATGAATGTGTGAAGAGGAACTGCTGAATTTACAATTTCATACAATGTACAATACTACTACTACTACTACTAATAAACAGTACTTTCGTAACATAGCTTCACCACACCAAACTATGAATTCCACCAGAGCCAAAGTAGCGACTGCTGCCTGCTAAGCTAGGCTAGTTAGCTTTTTAGCACTGCAAGTTCAGCGATTCTTTCTCCAGGACTGGATTTACCCGCTGCCTTATTTATGCGGGATAACAAATTAAATAACCAAGATGTGGGCTTGTAGTAATTACAGGTAAAACCTACGGGGGATAATAAATACTGTAAGTTTAGCTTTAGCTTTAGGATGCTAGCCGTTGCTAACTGTAGCGGAACTTGTCTCTCTGGCTTTAGCTGTGTTGTTGAATGTCTGTTTTTTAGCTGTGTTTTGTTGGAACTGCAGATTTAACTTTATATGTTTATATATATGTCAAGAAGTTTCTAGTCTTCACTGCATTTTGACTCTTTCTGAAGTTTTTCCATTTTGGCTTTGTAGAGCCGTGTTAGCCAGCAGGCTGTGATGTTTTATCATTGAGGTTTTCCACTTTATTAAGACTGAACACTTGAGACAAAGTTGTCTTCTCTGCTGACCGCCTGGACTGATCTGCTCTGTCCCCAAGGGGCCCTGAACTCAACACCTTTGTAGCCTTGTAAAACTCTCAAACTTGTAAATCTGACTATCACACACAGATAAAACTCGGCCTCTGTTGATAAATCTGGAGCATCTTTCTTCTTTTTGTGTGCACGATAGGTGAAAGTATCTTTTAAAACCTGCATTCTGATAATACTGACGCACTTTAATAAAGTAATCCTATGACTGTGTCACAGGAAATCAGTTATTCTGTTCAAACGAGGGAAACCAAAGAGTTGTGTCCCTTCGTTTTCGCCCAGTCGAGCAGTTAGACATGAGAAATTACTCAGAGATTTTGGGATTGACCAACACGAGTCATTTAAGCCAATCATAGAAATGCATAAACATTCATTACCTGCATGTATTCATACTTTAAAACCTCATTGTTTTTGTGTGCGCTGTGAGACAAAAGCTGTGTACTTGGATTATGTCCTGCGACCAGATTTTGAAATGATCACTCTGGATAATTGCTAAACTGCGACAGTGTTTCTCTTCGTGATAATAATATGTATCTCAAAACTTACACGGGAGGCTGAGCTACGGCTCTGGTCGACTAGGACTGGTACAGTGTCAGCGCTGAGCGTCTGGGTGCTGCGGGAGAGAATATTCTTTAGAATGATTGTTGACTTTTTGCCTCTTTCCCCTCGATTAACACTGAAAACAGCCTTTATAAACACCATAAATGGAGCGCAGCACCCTGTAGACCAGTTAATGCTAACAGGGAAAATTGCATAATGTGGGAGATCAGGTTTCTGTGGAGCTGAGAGCGAAGGAGATGCTGTAGATGTTATTATTCCTTAAGCTGATTGTAAAGTGCATTCCTTGGGGTTACAGTGGCGCTGAATAGATTTTAAATCATTTCAGGATCACCAAACCGCTGACGTTTGCCGACTGTGTTGGAGATGAACTGCCTCTCGGGTGGGAGGAAGTTTATGACCAGCAAGTGGGAGTTTACTACATCGACCACATCAACAGTGAGTACATCCCCATCGTCTCCGAGTGCTGGAATTGAGTGAAGAAAAGGAAAAAATACATGAACACAGATTTTCAGTGGAGAGGAGCAGGGGCCGAGGAAGAGCCAGCGGGGCAGATACACAAGTTATTTTTCTGTTAACTGTGGTTAACATTGCGTGATTGGGTGTTTGCCCCCTGGGAGAACAAGTGCCACATGTCTTAAAGTCCAGTAGGTGGTGATAGAGTTCAGTCGTGAGAAAACGTAACCAATTGTAGAAATACGATAACTCCGTATCTCAGCCCACAGGCGCAGGTACCAGTAATCATCTGAGGTAGCATCACATGTAGCTTCTCAAATGTCATGGAGCTTTTGGTGGTTTCATGGGAGACCCGGTGCAGCTGTAGCATCGTGTTTTTGTTCTTATTCTCACATCCAAATGTGAATTGTCTGCAGTAAACTTCACCAAAGACATTAAGTGTTTGATTATTAGGCTTCACAAGAACAAGCAGTAATACTGACGTGAAGTTTGGACCAATGCTGCCACTCCCAGCGCCCTTCTACTTTGCTTATTGGTCACTTCTGTTGTGTCCTGTCCACAGAAACCACCCAGATCGAGAACCCGCGGACTCAATGGCGGCAGGAGCAGGAGCGCATGCTGAAGGAGTACCTTGTGGTGGCCCAGGAGGCCCTCAAAGCCAAGAAGGAGATGTACCTGGTCAAGCAGCAGCGTCTGGAGCTGGCTCAGCAGGAAATGTTGCTCTTCCACGAGCTCTCGGAGGACAACCGCTCCATCACCAGCAGTAAGACACTGTCGTCCAGCTGTCTCTCATAATCATAAAAATACACATGAGCGTACGAGGAAAGAAAGAATTAAAGGACGAGACAAGTGTGAACTGGAAGGCTATATTGCTGATGTCCCTTCAGGAACTGGTGGGGGTGCAGATCTATAGAAAATCTTCCAAATCCCCATTCCTGGTTCACCCCACCCTTCCTTTTATCCACCTCCACCCGGTTCACCCCCAGACTCCAGCCAGCTGTCACACACAAAGCGTCCACAGCGAGCGAAGGCTGGGAGACGACACCGGATCCCCCTCAACTCCCAGTATCACCAGTTAACTTTAAAATCATCGCTGTCACCTCACTGCTCATCCCTCTCTGCCTTTTGTTTTTCTGTCTTCACAGCGCTCTCCGGCTCGTCCTCAAACGCGAAATACGACCCCGACCAAATAAAAGTGGAAATAGCTTGTAGACGAGAACGGGTAAGTCATTATCGGAGGAGAACAATGGGCTGCAGCGAGGGGCCCTTTTGGGTAGAAAAGGGGGCTGGGGTGTGGCCCCTACAGGATACTGTGGCTCTGGCCCGGGGCCTCGAGAGGATGAGGATGAGATCACCATCAAAGGGTCAGGCAGAGGCTAGGTCACTGACTCACACGGCCAAGTCGGACATTTCTCTGAGCTCAGTCACATGGGTGAGGGCGTTTCTGGATCGGAGACGTTTACACTGAAAAGATGACTAGGACCTAATTTTAATGTCACGATGGAAATCAGAGACAAAGTTCAAAGACATTAAGTTTTTCAGGATCTTATGACTCTATATTTTACAACCGTCCACCTATCTGACATCCAGTTCGTCAATTTACATTCTTTATTGACGTGTCATTCACAGGCGACGCCCACAAATCAGCATTATTAATTTGAAGTAGCCACTGGAGCCCAGAGCTGTCAGAGTGATTCAAGGCCTGTCATGTTTCCAATAAAAATCACCGCTCATCAGTTTTATTTCCGTAAATGTCAGGGTAATCTTTGGGAAACGTTGTTAGTTTTAGGCCTGGATGATCTGACTGAAATCAGCATGATGTTCAGGGTCTCCAGAGGATGAATTACAAGAACTTTGATCCTCTGAAATTTTGATAATTGCACCAAAAGAAACGTCCGTTTGTTTTGGTTTATGACCAGCTGTACTTATGTTCAGGGCTAATTGGCAAATGCTAGCATGCTAACATGCTAAACTATTAGCATAGCAGATGTTACCCAAAGGTTTGTCAATGTGAGCATATTAGCGTGCTAATGTTAGCATTTATCTGAAGGCCTCACAGAGCTGCTAGCGTGGCTGTAGACTCTCAGCATGCTCCTGTAATACTCATAGGACAAACAATCCATCATAATATGTCAGATTTATGCTAAATTACATACAACATAACGAAGCCAGTGTTCAATACAATTAGCCGTGTCCGCTGTTGTGCATGAGAAAACTCTTCAAACATGTAAGGCAAAGACCACAGCGACTGATCTCAGACCTTTGAATTGTTATTTGGAGAAAAGCTTAATATGAACATGTCATCACCATATAAGTCCACTGATAGGGCCACTCCAGCGACGTCGCTTTTCTCTTATAAACAGTTTGCAGGTAGATCCTACATTTCCCACAATGCAATGGGCTACATCCTCATTAGACCTTCCCTGCCTGGTAAATGAACTCCACACTCACAGTTTCTAACAGGAGCTTTTTGCTTAAACATTTGTTGTCTCAAAGCCAAGCTGAGACAACTCTGATGACATCATCAGGGTTATTTTCAGTGACTGTAAATAAAGATGGCCGACGTGTCTCCTCTTCCTCCTACTGTACAAATCTGAATTTGTCTCTGTGCAGTAGGGATGGAGCCGTGGTATCGAGGTCCCGCCTGATTCAATCACTTTTTAGTGTTAGCTGTCAATCATGACGTTACACCCACTTTTTATTGCATCAAATAATTTATTAAAACCAAACCTATCAGAAACATTAACTCTTGCTAATGTACGCTAACGTATGTTCATTAGTGTAAGACGAACTACATAAAATGACAGAAGCCGTCTTTGGGGAAAATGTTTTGATTTCTGTAGTTTCACTCGCGTCCCATCCGCTAACATGGAGGGGGCGGGATTTATGACATGTGCTGCAGCCAGCCAGCAGGGGGCGATCGAGAGGAACTGTCATGTCGTCCATCTTTATTTACAGTCACTGGTTTATTTTCTCAGCCTGCAGACATTTTCCCTCTGAGCCTCCTCAGGCTGAATCAGACGTCCTGTGACGAGTAAACTCAGCTCGATGTGTAAAATCAATGGAGTGCCTCTTTAACGCAGATACACAACAACACTGAGTCAATACAGGCTGCAGTCACACACTCACACACACACACCTTCTCCAGCAGTGACAGCCTCAGTGTACGAACTACTGTGTGTGTGTGTGTGTGTGTGTGTGTGCACGTACACACACACGAGCACGTGCAAACGTAGCGCAGCATTCCTGCATGCAAACACTCATGACTAAGCAGTTTTGGCCGGCGGTGGTGGTGAGAGAAGCCCATTGTGTGCCACGGTAACCCCGGTGCTCGGCCTTGTCTCCGCAGCTCTCCAGACTGAAGCAGGAGCTGGCCCAGGTGAAGCAGGAGCTGCAGTATAAGGAAATGGGAGTGGAGACCCTGCAGGAGTGAGTGTTCCTCTGCCTCCGTGTCCCAGGCCCACCCTTCCTCCCACGGCCGCCCTTCTCCTTCCTACAACCCTCGGCCCCGCTGCCTCCCACCCAGCTGCCTTTTCCCTTTCTCATCCTCTCCCACCCTCGGCGTCGGGTCTCCTCCTCTATCTTCACTCAGACTCTCCTCCTCTGCTCCCTCTCCTTTTCCTGTCCTCGTGTCTCCTCGTGTTCAGACAGAATATTTCATGTAGTTTAGCAGGTTTTCATATTTAGGATGATGTTTCACGTGACTTTCTAAAGATTTGGAGCAAAAAGCCCTTTGACCCGTGCAGAAAATGAGAGTTTTCAGAGAAGAATGAGGAGAGACTCTTCTCCTCTAGCTTGTATTTTAGAGGCGGTTTCCCGTTTTCCTTTAGTTTGTGTTGCTCTTTAAACGCATACACATAGTCTTTTGTGCTGGAAACATTTCTGAGCGGTTCCAAATTTCATGTTAGAATCAGAAGCTCCACCTCTCAGAGGGGAAAAAAAAAAAAAAAAAGAAAGCAGAGTGTTTGAGAAAAGGCAAATGGAGGGAGTTTTTGATGGAAAAGGGGACTCCACCTCAGGAAGAGGATGCACCAGTGGAGTGCAGGGAGCCAAGGCTCAGCCTGGAGAGGAAGTCGCTCCATGGAGAGGGGAGGGGAGGAGGGGGAGGTGTGGGCTCGAGAGCAAGTTTTAAAAACACAGAGATATCTGGCAGCAAATTCCTCTGCACTTCCTGAGTCCTGGCAAAGAGTCCCTTATCTCTTAGATAATACACAACTCGAGTGATTCCCAGAATAGTCAGGAGAATACACAGCTTGCAGAAAGCATGGACGCATCCTCCCTTTGAGTTTTTTACGTGTGTGTGTGTGTGTGTGTGTGTGCTTTTGTTTGCCTCTATATGTGTGTGTGTGTGTGCGTGCACGTCCTATTGTTCCTTCTGGGTCGGTTTTTGCCCAGCAGGGTGAGGCCAGGAGGGACCCTACGGCTGTTGTTTTTCCAATCTCAGCTGCTGTCAGCAATACAGCTAATTGTCCTCCACGCCATGTCGCGTCAAATGAAGCGCACAAACAGCCCCCCCCCCCCCCACTGGTCATTTTATCATCACTTGTAGAGTTTACCTCTTTCGGACAGTGCAGGAATCTTTTCTGCTCATCTGTGTTTCACCTTATCAGGTCAAATTTCTCAAATGTTCAGATGTTCACATGTTTACTTGACCATCGTCTCAGCTGGTGCGTTCAAGGACTTAATCAACCTAAAACCTGTTGCTTGTAACAAAAATGTGAGCATATTTGCTCCACAGTACACAGGGTGGGGGGTTCAGTACAGGCAGGCACTGAGGGGTGGGTCGTGCCTTTTTTTTTTTTCTTTGCTAAGCATATAAACTCCCAGGCCCTGCCAATGGGGTGGGGGGAACAAAGCCGAGCTTGTTTTGGGAGGAAGAGGCAGGGTCGGGTGGATGAACAGTACCTGCTGTTGAAGGAGAGCGAAGGAAGCGGGCTGTGGTGAGAGCGGGGGCCACGTGCCAGGCCCGGTGATGGAGGAGGCAACCAACACACCGACCAGACCCCCTCCTCATACCCACACCGAAGAGTACAAGACCATCCAAAGCTGGAGAGCAGATTTGTTCTAGCAGAGCTTAGAGAGACGTTAATCAAACCGTCTCTGGGTGAATCTTCACTTTTTATCATCAGGGTCTCCAGTCTTGTGGCTCAGATTTCCCCTCCGAACGACGGGCCTTTGAAAGCAGCACGTTAAAGGCTGAAACAGTATCCGAGCATGTGGAGACGAGCACAGATTAGCATTTACCCTGGCCCGTCACACACAGCGTCAGTATTTCATTACTGACCGCAGCCTAAAAAAACACTTAACCTCCCACACACAAATACTTCAGATGTTCGGCTGATGATTTTCTTTGTGACTTATTTTCTGCTGACCTGTCCTCCAGTTTACAGAGTGTGGCAGTAAGTGAATGAGAGATGTCTCGAGTCCACTGGATTCTTATGAGAAATACACCGTGGTCCACATGATTCACAGCGTAGTTTGAAAACATTCAAATAGGAATCTGTTAATTAAGTTAACACATTTTTTCAAAAAATAAATGCAGTTTAGATACAAAAAAACCCACTTTTACAGATGAAGTTACATATTAAGTCTCTGAGATCATTTCAAAAACTCTCTCTTCCTCTAAACTTGTAAGTCTGAGGACAGTTTCTGCCTGTATTTCTGCTTTTTTGGCGAACACCGCCGCCCCTCCCTCATAGAGCTGAATTCTGAACCCACTGCATAAAAGTGGCCAAAATTACAGCTTTAGGAGTCTCAGTCCAGTTTTCTGCGCTCCTCATTCAAATATAAGTCCCAGATTTTATTTAATATTGATGATTGTTTGTTGAGCCTGTCGGTTACAAACAGACATCTCAATGCGTGTGTGTATTTGTGTGTGTGTGTCACAGGATTGACAGGAAGATGTCCTGCAGTCAGACCAACTACAAGCTGGACGAGGCTCAGGCCATCTTCAACGAGCTGCGAAGCATCAAGAAGGCCATCAGCTCAGGCGAGAAGGAGAGGCAGGACCTCATCCAGGTAGCTGCGTCTCCTCTTTCTCAAGGTTTCCTCCACATCCGGATGTCTGCAGCCCTCAAATATCTGCTGCTGGAATATTCTTTGCTGACCTCTAGTGTCTGTTATCCTCCACTGTTCTGCTGCTTCTCAGCATTGTCTCTTAATAACAGACATTTCCAGACGTCTGAATCACCGACCGCATCTCCGATTTTGTCAGCAAAGCGAAAAAGTGTGACGGAGGATCTAATGAATAATAGGCGATGATTCAGTGTGATTGTCAGGCCACATTTGCAGAGGCATTTCCTGGCAGAGTCTCAGTCTATTTATGAACGCACACGGGAGGCAAATGACACGCTTCAGATGTTCAAATGATTGGGAGGAGAAGTCTTTGCAAACTGATGCTGTCATTTTGCACTTTTTGGTTGTTTTAACTGTGAGTGATGAGGGCTGAAATCTCATGCCCACATGGTGCACACCATGACGCAGCATGTTTGAATAGATAGTTTAAGTGATCGCATGGAAAGGCTGATCTCTTACTGTATTTTGAATTACGTACCTGACAAACTAAAGGTACTTATTCATATATTTGAGCATTTTTCTCCTTTTTTTTTTTAGAACTTTTGTGCAACTTTTCCATCAGATGTGTTTGATATTGTGAGACTGGTCTTCAGAATACTTTTCAAAGTACAGTTTTCTGGTCTGTGGCAGGCTTTTCATGCCCAAACCACATCCATGCATCAGAAACCTTTCTTTCAGATACAAGCGCTTTTTTTTTTTTTTTTTGCCTGCGTGTATCCATGTGAAAAAATGCAAAGCGTCGTCCAAACAATGACAAATATTGCCGTAAACAGTGTGATTTGCAACACAACGAGATGCAGATTGCCTTTGATATTCTCTTCTGTCGTTCATCACCGTTCCATCCCGCAGAGCCTGGCCAAGCTGACAGTCAACTTCCAAAGCAGCCTGTCAATGGTGGACTCGTCCAGCGAGGTGGCGAACAGCACTGGAACCGCGGGGGACTCGTGCAATCTGCAGCAGTACTGTGACACTGGCTGTCAGACCGACATCATGGGAGAGGTAGGAGACGCCGAGACTCCTCCCCGTCTCCGCTGAAAACAGATTCCAGACTGCGAGGGAGAGGAGGGAGACGCAGTTTGTTGTCTTTCTTTGAGTCACAACTTCTGGATCTGAACACAGACGTGGAGCTCGGATGTGACTAAGCCATCAACGATCCAGAAATCAAAGAAAAAGACGCTTCTTATAACTCCAGAACTTGTCTAATCACCATGTTTTTAAGTTTAATTCAGTATCAGACTAATCCAACGACAGCGGTCCGACCATCCATTAGGACACTGCATACAGGAACTGCTAATAGCTAATTCGGCATATGTTTAATGCTGCCAATTTTCCTGAAACTAAAAAAATCAGGACTAAAAATATGGCGCTCAAGTTGTAGCCCATAGCTCGCAAACAGGGGGGTGAAGCCCAGCCCTAAAAGAACCATCAGCTGTCAAGTGATGACTAGATAATCTGCAGGAAGCTCCACAAACTCCCCTCATACATCTGAAATGACTGGTGGCTGTTTGTTATGCTGTGATTTAAAGGCACTTTAAATCCTTTTATGTCTCTTTTTTTTTTTCAGTATGGTTCCCAAGATTCCTCACATTTAGTGGACAAAGTGAAAGTCAACTGGCAGTACGAGGAAGCTAAGAAAAAGTAAGTCCGTCTGTTTGTTGTCCATCAGCCGTAGTACCATGACACACCGGCATGCAGCACTGACTCACGGGCCCCGTCAGCCCCCTCTTGCTCCTCGGGGGCCTGTCCAGTGGGAGGGCGTGTTATGAATAGTATTTGCGCCCGGTGGCCGTGGCTGCTGAGCGAGGTCTGGCCGGCGGAATGAGCTGGGTGGTCACATTCTTCACGGCCTCGCTGCTGCTGACTGTGTGCTGCCTTTGTGTGCGCAGCCAGAGAGCGCGCTGCCCACCGCCTGCCCGCCGCGGTGAACACCCTGCGCCTCCACAAGGTGGTTTAATATACACACACTGCTCGCTTAAATATATCCCAGCTCAGCCTATAGCGCCATCTAAATTATACGTTGGCAAAATCAACAGTGAAAGAAGCCTGTTAGTTGTGAAAAGGGGATCTGATGAATTCAGCGCAGGTCTGGCGTGAGGCTACGCAGCGATTGGACGGTCTGCTCCAGCTGTGAGGGGCAGCAGTGTGACGTTCGCTGCAGCCAGAGTCACCGTGTTATTATCCGCACACGCTTTTATAAGTTTCATGTTGCTGTGGTGACCCGGCAGCGGCAATGCCAACCATGACATCAGGGAGCGGGAGAGAGAGGAGAGACCTGTGGAAACTTGCATGCTCTGTCACTGAGTCACTCCGTCTGAAATCCAGCACACGTAAACACAGTTATTTCATCAGAGCTCAGTTAACTCCGTCTGAATAAGCGCTCGCTCGTACACACCTGCGAGACGGCTGCCTGATGCAGCAGTAATAGCTCAGGTAGAAAATTGCTGCGCTGAATGCTGTCATTATAATCGCAGCGTGAAGTGTCTGCTTGGCTCCAGGATGCGGTCTGACGCGGAGCTGATTCTGCCATACTGCTGTAAACACATGTGCAGAGCACACAGAGGCTGCACTAAACACTGCAGGTAGCATGAACTCGGTAAACACTCATATGAATATTAATAAGTACAGGAGCCATCTAAGAATGCTCTTTAAAAGATGCACAGTCGAAAGAACAGAATCACATTTTTATGTCAGCGTTGCAACGTAAACCAAAAGCTTTATCTAAAAACTTTAATTACAGAAGCTTTAAAGCTTTACTGTGCAGGCACCCACCTGTCCAACAGAGACTGCGTCGCTCTTCACCCCCATCCTGAAAGCCAGCCCCAGATTCACTCTCGCTCCACCTTTCACCTTGCTATATGTCTTTTTTTGCCCGTGTCCGCCATTTTCGTAGCGTTAGGCGAATCTGTTGTGGTTGACTCAGGTGCAACGTGTCTTTGCGTTGTTCTCTCTCAGGGTGCAGAGCATACAGCACCAGCTAGCACAGCTGGACAGTGAGAGCTGGTCGGGGCGGGCCGAGGCGGACCGCGACCGGGACTTCATGCAGCTCCTGCGCGAGAAGGAGGCCCTCCTGCAGGAGATCATCCTGGTCAGCAAGCAGCAGCACTCTCCAGAGACGCTGCTGCAGCTGGAGGAGGAGCGCTCCAGGCTGGAGGAGGAGGTGCAGAGGGCCCACAGCTCCCAGAGCCAGGGAGCCAATCAGAGGTGAGAAGGAGGACAGTCAGCGCTCAGCCATCACTCATACAGTCAAATGCTCTTCAGATTAATTGCTCCTCTCAATTTATGAGTCGTTAATGAAGGAGCCGCACGGAGCAAATCATCTTTAAGGAACCAGATTTAAGGTGAATAACACTCACAGCCAGCATCTTATCAGATATGATGAAGCCATTTTAAGGCGCAGAGGAAACTGCAGGTTGGTGTCCTGACAGATAGACGGCCACTGTTCCAAATGATGAGGCCAAAGGTTATTTCTGTCGTAAATACAAACATAAAAACAACTCGTGAAAGCGTTTCAGTCGACGTTTTATCCGCAGCAGAAATGTGTTTTGTAGATCAAATCCATATTATCAACCTGGGCCCTTTAGTCTCCGTGCTTTCCAAACTAAAGATGTGACAAATTGCCTCCAGCTGACGTTAGCCCATAAACCATAAATCTTCTTTTAAGTGGGGACATTTTTATTGTTATGGTTTCGTATGTGAGCATTTTTGCTGCTGACAGTCGTTCCGGCCCTGCAGCTCGACGAGCCCGGAGTCAGGGACGCTCTCTGCTCCCTCAGCTCCTCCATCACAAACACGGCTCCGTTATGGTTTTGATGTGTGTGCAGCTTGAATGTAGAAGTCAGTTGAGTTTCTGAACTGAACTCGTTTTGCATGGCTGTGCACTTCAGGATCCTGCAGCAGGAGAAGAGGAACGTTCTGCTGAGGCAGCTGGAGGAGGCCACGCGCATCACCACCTACCTTCACTCCCAGCTGAAGAGGTGCGGCACACGCTCCCCCGTCAAGCTTTCAGCGGTCCTTCTGCGTCCTCTCTCACGTGTCTCTTGTCTTCTGTTTCTCCAGCCTGTCGGCCAGCTCTCTGACGGTGTCGTCCAGCAGCAGCCGCGGCTCTCTGGCCTCCAGTCGGGGCTCCCTGGCGTCCAGCCGAGGCTCCCTCAGCTCCATCAGTTTCAGCGACATCTACGGCGTCCCCCAGTACGAGCGTCACGACGGGGCCGGGGAGCCGCTCGACCCCCACCTGCGCTTCCTGCTGCCACCGGAGACCGTGTCCAGAGACTGCTCCATGTTCACTCCAGACCCCCTGACCCAGAGCAAAACCAAACGCTCCCACGACACCCCGCAGTCCCTGGCCTCCCTCTCCTCCCGCTCCTCGCTCTCCTCCCTGTCGCCCCCCAGCTCTCCCATGGACACGCCCTACCACTCAGCCCCTCAGGACTGCCCCCTCACCCAGATGACGGAGGAATACATGGAGCAGGCGGGCCGCGGCCTGTTGGAGGGGCTGCGGGCGCAGACGCAACCCCTGTCACACAGCGCCATGTTGAGCGGCGAAGACGCCGCCGTCCCCGCCGCCGTGCATCAACTGGACAACAAGACTCACCGGGACAGCGGGGCTCAGGGGGCTTTCACCTCCACAGGCAAGTCGCCTTGATCTGACCCTCGTCAAACAGGATGAAGACTACCTGCCGGCTAACCGGGTGTGTTTTCTCCTTTAGGAGTGACTCTGAGGGGAAACAGCGGCAACAGAAGCGGCAGGAGGGCCAGGAGAGTCTCTGCAGGCGTGTCGGAGGACGCTCTGGCCACAGACAGCGGCGTGTTCGAGGCCTGGGGCAGAAGGTGAGAGGAGGTCCACCCTCACAGTGCTAAAACGCAGCATGAGCACCCGCTCTCTGGAGCAACGGCGCCTCCTGGTGACAGAGGAGGAAACTGCCACACAGACAGTTCAGCTCTGACTCTGGTGGCACCGCACAGTGTCGACAACAGCGTCTCAGAAGTGTTAGAAATGAATTTGAATCATCTTAAAAGTAGGTGGTGACAGTCCAGTGTGCCATGTCTCATCACTGGACTGTCTCCAGTTTGTGTCCAGTGAAAGAGGAAAGCGGCCTGTTTATTTCTCGTTCTGTCCTTCCTCCAACAGGGCAGAGGAGTCCGATGAGATGTCCTACATGAAAGAGCTGACGTCTGTGAGCGAGCCCACCCAGATCCAGCTGGGCCTGCTGTGAGTAAGCTGGTGGTGTACGCTGAGCGCGGGTGGTGTCGACGTTCCCTGACGGTGTCTGACTGTTTGTTAAGCCTGCGCGCCGACGACAGCTGAGACATTATGCTTCCTCATTGTCCGTCTGTCCTGCTGTCATGACGCAATAACTCATGAACACTTCAAATTTCCTTGAAATTTCTTCAAATTTCAAGGATGAACCGATTAGACTTTGGTGGTCAAAGGTCAAAGGTCACTGTGACATGTTTGACCATAAATGAAGAATTCACACACTAATTATGACAATTTCTCACAAATGTCTCACAGAATAAAATGATGAAGTGATGTTATATCCAAAAGGTCAAAGGTCAACTTCACTGTGACATCATAACTTTTCTGGCCGTTGTTCAGCAGCGTGACTCAGGAACAGAAGGCGGATTGTGACTATTTTTCACATTTGCTCAGACACTGAGTTGGTGACTTTATTCTTGTTTGTCCGCCTTGAAACTGAGCTGATTGTTTAGATCTTCTGTGCTGCAGGTTGAACATGTGTCTGAAGCATCCATGTTTTACACCTTTGTAGCTTCTTTGCCGCCATATTTGAAGGATTGTAGTCCACCATGAGCTGATTGGTCGAGCTGATATTCATCTTCGGCTGATGAAGCTCTCCATCAGTCCTCTGTGCAGTGACTGTAGGCAGCATGTCTCTACCTGGAAATACACTTAATACCTTTAATTAAGTTCCTTTAAAGTCTTCATTGCATATATAATACGAGACAGACATGGATGCAAACTGCACCTTGACTGGTTGGTGGAGGCAAACAGCCACGCGGTGGTAACTGCAGCTGTACTTTGGTCTTTGCAGGTGGGACTCTGGCTCTCAGTCTGTTCGGCTACATCTGCTGCAGCTCAAGAGTTTGAACAGGTCCATTGTGAGAGACGGCTACAAAGTGTGAGTACTTCTTGCTTAGATCTGACGATTGAGGCAATAGAAAAAAAGAAATATGTGTTTTTGCCTTCTTGTGGAGTTAAATAAGAAGTTTGATGTGACTCTCACGTCTGCACGGTAAATAAGAAGCGAGGAGATGTGGCTCTGTCCAAAGGTGAACCAGCCTCTGAACACCTGCCAGATTTGGGGTTTTCCACCCAGCTGAGCTACTTTTTATTCGATGGAGCCTCTGTGGCGACTTGTGATAGTTTTGGCAAATGTGCTTACCACAAAGAAATGAGGCCACATCCTGATTAATCTGCCTTTACTTTCCTCTAATTAGTGTGATTCAGAGTGACGGCACAGAGTTTGGTGGGCTTAAAGCACAACGATCAAATCACACTTTGTTTCATCTTATTAGGCTGAAACTGTAAAACTTAATTTATTATTTGCTCCTAGTTTTGTGATGAAGCCTTGTAAAGAGGTGGATTTTCTTCTCTTCGGACAGAGCCGGGCTAGCTGTTTCCCCCTGTTCCCAGTCTTTATGCTAAGCTATGCTAACACGAGAGTGGTCTCAGTCTTCTCTAACTCTGCAAGAAAGTTGAACACTGTGAATTTTCAGCAGCAGCATGAAGAGCAGAGACATTTCTACATCTCTGTGTCACACTTTTACACCACATGATGAAGAAACACTTCAAAATAAGTCAAAGGAAGTTTACATAACAGGAACATTAAAGGTATATTTGTCAGGATTTTCACAAAAACAAGCCAAGTACCCAATCACCTATGACCCACTGAAGTGTGTGTCGGTGTATCTGTCTGCAGAGGCTCTGCCCTCTGCCTCCAGTTTCTTATTTCCTGTTTATTTTGCTGGTGGCGACCAGTGTGAAGGTGTGATCTGTGGTCTGAAGCGCCGCTAATTTCTCTTGTTTGGACGCATTAACAATTAGCTAATGTTGCTGTTGGCTTGTCGCCTGCTGTCTGTAGCTCCGCAGATCACAAGCAAAGTAATTATGTTCTTAGCGTCACAAGTAATTATTGCCTATTACCGCGTCTGTTAGTGAGCGAGACTGAAGACACTGACACTAAAGACACTTCTTATGCAGGTATGCGATGCTGCAGGTGGGTCACTGGGCTGCGTGTGATGTGGCAGCTGTGGTCAGGGGATGTGTGCCTGAACGTGTTACTGTTGTTATGATCATTGTTGCGTTCGTGTCCAGGTACGTGAAGGTGCACTTGATTCCACTGGACGCCGGCAGGGCCTGTGCGTTTTACTGTTGTACGGCGTTGGAGCCGCAGTCCCAGATGAGTTTCAACGAAGGCTTCTGCATTCCTGTCCCTGCAAACGCCCTGGCGGTGTGCGCTCTGCAGCTGTCCGTCTGCTCGCTGGGACCCCAGGCTCAGGAGGAACTGCTGGTGGGTCTGAAAGGCCGAGCCGGTCCATGGAGACTGCAGCAGAGCAGGAAGCAGCAGCAATGACACTGCAGCGCCGATTCTGCTCTTTTAAGATAGTTCACTAATACGAGGCCTTCAGACAAAATGCTGATTTGCTGATATCTAAATGAGGTTTTCCGTGTCTTCCTGCAGGGCACAGCCCAGGTGAGCCTGGCAGACTGTGAGGGAAGTGCTGACATGGTCTACCACTGGCTGCGAGTGCAGATGCTGAGCGGGACGGAGATGTCCAGGCCTGAACACAAGAGCCTCAGCCACCGCAGACACCACGACAGCCAGGACGACGAGCAAAGGCCCAGAGCCATGGTACACACACACACACACACACACACACACACACACACACACACACACGTTTATTCTGTAAGCAGCAGCAGTGCAGAGTGACTGCCGGACAGGTGGCCTCAGGTTCTTTTCCCTGTGACCCTTTAAAATGAAGAGGTCTCCTCACGCCTGAACAGTTCTTCACCTCATGCAGCCCGTCTGTTCGCGCTTTTGTCCTTTAACTTTGGGTCAACGCCCTCAGTCAGACGTCTCTGTCCTGATCGGTTCACACAGCCGACTGTGAATTTCTCAAAGCTGGCGACTCCACATCAACGCAGAGATCAGATCTGTGCTGCAGAGTTACCTGCAACCAGTTGGACTAGCTGAGCGAGCTCACTGTGTGCTGCGGCTGTACTTCAGCTTGATGTTTCTATGCTAAAAAAAAAAAAAAAAAAAAAAAAAACAGAGCACTGAGGCTAATTTCTCTCTATGATGATGCCGTCGACTTCAGAACTGTAATAAGTTATTAACATTATTTGCAGCTGCCACAAACAATCGCTAAACCAGCTGTTGTTGCTTTTGTGGTTTGGAATCTGATCAATAAATATGAAGTAAAATTTTTACCCGACTATGTAAAATATATTTTATAGTGATGTGATTTGAAACAATCACACAATAGCACAATAATATATAGGATCACACTGAGCAGTCACCATGACTGTTACAACCCTGATTCCAAAAAGCTGGGATGCTGTGAAAACATATTTAATGGAGCGAGGTTCACCACCTTGTCTACACATGACTGGATAAAGGATTTTACTGCATGGACTCAGGAACACTTTGTGAACACAGTCTGTTTGCAAATGATTGAGTTCTGTTTTATTTGTTTCACACAGCGTCTCAAATCTTTTGGAATCGGGGTTATGTAACAGCCGATGATCAGCTGATCATCTCACTAGTGCTGCTGTGTAAATAGCAGTTTTCTTCCAGCTCTGTCCGTCCTTGACGCTGTGTTTATGTTATAAAACTAGTCAGATATTTGGTGAAATATAGGCGTAACATGATCACAAGCAGCAGATCAGAATCTGCACAGTGAAACACATTAACACTTCTGCTGCAGGAAGGAAGTTAAACGATAAAGCAGCACTTCCTCGTTGCTGAAACACAGAGTGCTTCTTCCTTTTAAGAGGCTTTGAAGGACTTTTCCAGGTCTGAAGAGGTGAAAGTATCCAGCAGTTTACAAGAAAACGGGCGAAAACTAACAAGTAGTCAGAAAAATAAACATCAGTTTGTGCGAGACATTTTTTTTCTTTCCTGTCTCTTTAATCATCTTGTGACTGCTCAGATAAGAGGGGAAAAATGCAGAGGCTTGTGGAGGGCCTGATCAGCAGACAGATAGGACATATCATGGACCCGAGTCACGACTCGGGAACTGAAAGAGGCTCTAATGCGCCGACTTGGCACAAAAAATGAGCGATCCTGAGGCGTTTCCTCAAAAAATGACTAATTTGTGCATTGAATACATCAAAGTGTAAATGCTGCCTCGCCTGCAGGAGAAATTCCCCTCGATGTTTTCGTTAAGGAGCTTGTACTCCACAGCCTGCCGGTGAGCGGCTGAACAAAGCAGCTATTTGACAAGAATGTTTCTCGCGAGCCAAACAAGCCTCCGCGCTGCCGGAGGAGGGAGGAGGAATGTGGACTGTGAGGACGGTGTTTGCTAGTTTGCTCTGTGACATTACAGGATACTGTCTGCACCCTGCTGTCACGCACCGCCGCCGCCGCCCATCTGGAGGAGCGGGAGGCAGAGCTGGAGCTGCAGAGGCTGGAGAAGAAGGAGGAGCCGGGGGAGGCGGTGTCTGAGAGGTGGAGACTCTTTCTGCTTCTGTCAAATACAAAATTCCCGTCTTTTTGTCGCCTGCGTGTTAACGTGGCGAGGGTGTGTTTGGCAGGAGCTGGCAGGCAGAGTCGGTGGACAGCGGCTGCAGCAACAGCACGGCGTTCACGGCCGCCTGCTCGGAGGGTCTGTGCGCAGAGGGCATCTGCATCACCACTGGAGGGCGCTGCGACCAGACAGCCAGCAAACTGTCCGCGGTGAAGGTAAAGTCCGCCGCCGCGGTCCCGGGCAGCCGATACCGGCGTCTGTGGCGCGGATGCATTAAAGCGCCGCTGGTTTGCTGTTGCAGGTGGAGAAGGCCACCATGACGGAGGGCCTGTTCCCAGAGCCAGCGAGAGTGCGGCCCAAAGAGAGGGGGGGCCGCTGGGGTCACGCCTCGCCGTTCATGCGAGGCAGCACCATCGTTCGCTCTCAGACCTTCTCTCCTGGCGCCCGGAGTCAGTACGTCTGCAGGGTGCGTACATTGAACATCGTTGACTTGTGTTCATAATTCTGTCTGATCGTCTTCACATAAAACCATTTTTCCCTCCAGTTGTATCGCAGCGACAGCGACAGCTCAACCCTACCAAAGAAGTCGCCTTTTGTCAGGAACACGTTGGAAAGGAGAACGCTGCGATACAAGCAGGTACGTTTTGTTTCAAGCTCGCACATACAGGAGCGTTTAGGGTCAGGTTTCTGAGGTGTGTGTCTGTGTGTGTGTGCGTGTGTGCGAGCAGCAGTCGTACCGCTCCTCCCTGGCCGAGCAGCCGACGCGTACCTCTCTGGACCTGGAGCTGGATCTCCAGGCCTGCAGGACGCGTCAAAGGCAGCTGATGGAGGAGCTGAGCGCCCTGAGGGAGCTGAAGCTGCGACTGGAGGAACCGCAAGCCAGGGAGGACACGGAGCTCCCGCACTGGGCCCTGAGGGACGAGCGCTTCCGCTGCCTGCTCAGAGAGGCCCAGAGACAGGTGAGGCCGGACGCCGCCTCGCGAGGTTACGAGATTCGGCCTCGGCCGGCAGCGGCTGACTCTGTGCTGTCGTCCTACAGGCCGGCCAAAGCAAGCAGGAGCAGCGTCAGGAGGAGGCGGCAGAGAGGAGGCTGAGGAAGGCTTCCAAAGAGGTTCTGCAGATGAGGGGGCAGAGCCAGAAGGAGCCCCTGCCTGTGCAGACATTCAGGTTTGGACCTTCACTCACAAGATGTTACACAGCTTCAGTGATGTGATCCAGTTTTAGTCAGAGCGCCAATCACAACAAATGTTGTCTCATGGCGCTTTCCATATGAAGCAGGTTGAGACAAACTCTTTAATTTGCTCAACAACAGTTCCCTCACGAGCAAGAATTCGCTGATGGCGAGAGGGAGGGAGGAGGAGGAGGAGAGGAATGATAATAACAGCGAATATAATAATAGAAATAACAGTATCTCAAAGTATATATACGTAATAGCAGAAATATTACTATGTATATATGTTAATTTGTGATATATGAGGGTATATGTTGATGATACATATGTAGTAATAATAACAGTATATGTACATAATGATACCTGTATAATAACAGAAATGTGCCTAATAATAATAGAATATGATAATATATCTATGTATTATATATTATGTGACATTATATCAGGGTTTATGTAGATAATAATGAACTTTATATAATAATATAAATATGACTAATGATATACAATAGTATATGTAGATATTATGTGATATATCAGGGTACATGTATATAATAATAATAATACAAATATATCTACTAATAATAGTATATTATGGTAAATGTATCTCATACTGGAAATATGACTGTGTGTATATAGTAAATGTTAATATGTGATATTGTATCAGGGTATATGTGGGTAATATTAATAGAACTATGTCTAATAATAATAGCAGCAGCAGCAGCACAGCCATGGGATCACAGGTGTGGTTTGACCAGAACACGACATCGTTCAGTCGTTCTGAGCTCTCCTTCGCGAGGCGCCGGTTCTTCCCGGCAGCCTCTGGATTTTTCTGCAGGAAAGACGTTGACAGATGCTTTGACTCGTATTGACTCATCGGGAATTTATGCCCTCTGTTGCAGCAAAACACATTACCTAAGCATTCAGAAACTCCCGGAGGTGAAACTGGGCTGCAGTCGAAGGAAGTTCTCGACGAGCAGCATTAAAGGCGCCCTGCAGACTCGTGTTAACACAGTTTGTTTATATTCAGTGTTTCCTTGAGGTGCATTTCTGTCCTCAGAAAACCTTTGCGAGCTGCTTTTTCTCCGTCCGTGTTCTGGGCGTGAATCACGCTCTGCTGGTGCATCGCTGCGTTTCGAGCCTTCACCTCCTGTTGATCAGTGGAGTGATGTGAAGTGTGTTGTGTTACCCTTTGTGCACGTGAACCAGGGCTCCTTATGAATACTCTAAATTTGAATTTTATATTGGAATTTTTAAAAAATTAATATATTCAATCATGAAAATTCATCACAAAACTGGAAATATGAAATCCGACATATTTAAATCTCTTCTGTCATGATGTCCGGTGAAAATAATTCCAGAGTTAGATGTAAAAACATAAAATATTCCACCTCCATGTGCTGTTTTCCCACGCTGCTTCTCGTTGAATTAAGACTTTATTCAACCAAAGCAGAGTTAGTGATGATTGTTGGAACCTCAGAAAGACGAACCAAGAAGGTTTTGGTGAGTTTTATTTTGTTTTAGTCGTATTTGAATGAAGTTTGTTTTACGATGATAAAATCGCTGTTTTTGTGAATGGAGTCTGGTGGCTTTGGCCAGAGAGATATAACAGCTGGTTCTGGTTAAACTAATTGGATCTTACTCTTTAACAGAAATGTGTCTCTGCAGGGATCATTTTCATGTCGTCAGACACTTGTTTTAACAATCAATCTGAGTCTGTCAGAGGCAAAAACAAACCTTTTAGTGGACGTACATTAACAACACGCCAATGCCTGGAAGGGCTAAAACTGTTGTCTCCATTAGTCACTTGGACACGTGGACATAGGGTCCATAATCAGTTAATATGTGACCAGAAGTCCTCCAGTTTGTCTCGGCCTTGAAGTCTTTCAGGACGATTGGTGGATTGGTTGAAAATTAAACGTAGCTCAAACGAAGGAAAATTTTAGAAGGAATACTCGAAAACATCATTTTTGACCGATTTTAACAGCGCTAATGTGAACAGGTGCTCCATAGCACCACCTAGAGGTGACAGCCTCCACAGGGCACCTTTAAGGCTACAAACAACCCATAATGCACTGCTTTCCTCATTACAAAATGTGCAATATATATAACTTAATTTCCACTTTTATCTAGCATGGAGCCTCTGTGTTATCTAATAGGCAGGAAATGAGAGGATCAGAATATTCTTTCACATATTTACCAAGAGATAACAGAACAGTTGACTCGGGGGCAAAGATCAGAAGCTGTCTGACACCTTATAAATCCTCCGCTTACATTAAGAAAAACAACGCTTTCAGCAGTACGCTCATGAACCCGTCGAGCTCCAGCCGGGAAGCAGTCGTCTTCATTTTGTGCTGATTGATGTACAAAGTTTTCTTTGTCTTTGTCTGCAGAGAGAAGATGGCTTTTTTCACTAGACCAAGGTTCAACATACCTCCTTTGCCAGCTGACGACGTATGAGAGCTTGCCTCTGTGTTATGTGACTAAACATGAAGTATTTGTCGAATTTTTCTGAGCTCATGAAGTACAAAGTTCTTTCTGCCGAGGACGCGGGCAGCGTGGCGCGCAGATGATGAAGATTAGAAGGTTTCACATTTTCAGAAGTGTTTGTGCGGCCGTAATAAACACGAACACAGTAGACGCAGTTATTGATGCTCATTTCCTCTCCGGGGAAGACGCCTCTCATAAGGAAACTGTGTCTCTTTCCTCCTGTTTGAGTTCCTCCTGTCGTTTGTGCTTACAAAAGGCTGGAAGACGGGAACAAAAGTCGGCTTGGACAAATTCACTGTACTGTAACTTATTTTATAGTACTTTTCCTTGAAGGAAATTAAAAGAAACGCTTCCTGCTTTTTAAGTGTATTTTGTAGCTTTGAACAAATAGCACTTCGATGTTTTTACATACAGTTAAATGGAACTATTGTCTGATTTTGTTTCCTGTTACCTAATTCTTAAGAGTTATTTACATAAAATGTCACTTTGTAATCCACTTTTATGACCGATGTCATTGTCCTTTTGTTATGTTATTAAAATTAATATTATTTCATGTACTTTTCGATATATGAAACACTGTATTCAGATTTTTTTTTATGATGTCTGTATGAACATCTGCAGTGTTACCTCTTGTGAAGATAAAACCATTAAACCACATCGTGACGCTCGGCTTTTTATGTTTCAGGTAATGAACGGGATTTATTAAACCTGAGCAGGGACGAGGAAAACATCACATTCTGCACACAGAGACATTTTCTTTAAATGTGTCACGATCTCTCCGCAACCACAAGCACTCCGCGATGACCCACTTGAGTGTCTGGTTGCCGATTCTTCAGAAGCCGTACCGCACACCAGGCAGGCAGCTGTGTCAGCGACTCATCTGATACGACATCCTGTCTGAGCCTCGAGACGCCGGGGAGAGGCTCTGGTAGAGCTGCGCTGAGTAGAAACGCACACCTAAACCTCCACATTCTCACGCCTCATTCCCAAACAGAAAAATGCAGCTCGTGGTTTGAGAAAAACGCCCGTGGCCCTGCAGGCAAACCAGTCCCAGGTCTCTGCTTGTCTAGGTTAACTGTCGTGCTCGGGACCAGCCTCACAAACACTGCTGTGCTTCCAAGAGGAGATGTCAGTGCAGGGACAAGCTGATGCAACAGACTGAGCTGCAAACACGCCGTGCAGTCCTGCAGCTTTGACGCCGAAGTTTAATCCACGGAGAACGATTCCACCACAGAACAGAATTCATGTCAGCGTGAAGACCTCGTGTTTGCTTGTTTCAGCCCTTTTTTTTTTTTTAATATACAAATAATGTGCGATTCACATGACTACACATTGTTCCAGGCTGGTGTCAGTGCGTAATGAAAATCAACATGCAGAGATCGTAAACTTGAATTAGCCGATCTGTCAGTTAACGTCACATCTCGTGGGAAACCGGTGGCTCGTGTTTCGCAGCGCAACAACACGTCCCTTGAAGCGTTCACAAAGCCGGCTCCTTGTTTACCAATAAAAACTTTCTCATGATGAAAACACATTTCGAATAATGCTGAAAGAAATCTGCCTCCTCCTCCTATTAACAACATCTAACAGGAGCCATTAAAAACACTCAGCGATTTTTACTCAGCAGTAACTCCATCCAGCTGGCCAGCTGTTTGCTTTAGATAAGAAGGATAACATGGCTGGTGCAGCGTGTGCTGACGAGTACCTGTCAGTGTTTACTTCTCATAAATCCCCGTTTCATCAGACTATTGATCATATATTTAATTATACAACATGTGCACACCTGAGTCCCAAAACAAGTATGATACATCTCTCCTTTACGAGGTTACGTGTCCAAATCCTAAGAACCACAAACTTTAAGCTGCTGTTAAAGAAGTAAACGCTGCACTTGTCAGGCTGTAAAAGTAATTAACTGGGAGTTGCACCAGTAAACATTACTCATGGTGCCGCAGCAGGTGGAACACGGAGGAGAGGTTAAAACATGTCGTGTGCTCACACAAACAAGCTGCAGAGAACAAAAAGCTCGTCTGCTCATGTAATATGTCCCTGGAGAAAAGTTCACGCGACGCTAACTTAAAATGTAAATCGATGGCAAACATCCTGCGCAGGTAAGCCCATTCACCTGGACGATGGGCAGGAGTTCTCCACAAAGGGTCCAGTCCAGCCCTCAGGTCAGAGGTTTCCATATGGGGATGGAAACAATGGTGGGCAGCTCCCCTATAGGCGGCGGATTGTACTTCTCGACCCTCATCAGTCGCCGCAGGATGTCGTCGCGGTCGCGTGGCCATCCGTAGATGTGTGTGTTCTGAAGCCAGTTGGGAACGTGACACTGTAGTGATTGCAAACACACACGCGCGCACACACACACACACACACACACACACACCGTTTTGTTAATGTGCCGTTATACGCGTGTGGTCTTTGTTTGCGAGCACACAAAGCGAGGCGCCCTCTTGCCTGTCGTGGAAAGTAAAACTTACCTTTTTAGCCCCCGGGAACACGATGGGAATGAACCGGAAATTCTTGCTTCCATTCTGGATGAACTCATTCTGGAGCTGCAAGGTGCACACAGAAAGATTCACATGAGAAAAACTCTGCAGAGCTCAGAGTATCTCAGCCTTCCTGTGGACTGGTGGGCGGCTCTGGACCTGCTTATGGATGTAGACGGTGTTGAAGGTCCTCTCGTCGTTCTCCAGGCCCACCGGGGACGCCGTCACCGTCTCATAGTACTTGGGACTGATGATGATGATGATCAGGTACTCTTTCTGGGTGGGAGGAAGAACATAATTTTCATCCTTGTTTCACACGTTTGCTCTGGCTGAGAGAGAAAAAGCTCAAGACGGAGCAGACTATTATCTGAAAAGTGTTTTCAGATGTCTTCTTCTTCTTCTCCTTTTTATGCATTTTTAGTAGCTTAGAAAGATCTTTACCTCGCTGAGGTATCGCTCCATGAAGTCTATCTTGCTGATACTCCTGAACTGCTGCTCGAAAATATCAATCTGAAATAAAAGAAGACGTCAGTCAGAAAGTGGACACCTGAGCAGACGACCGACGGATCTACAGCTGCAGTCCACAGGCGAACAAGTAAATATACACACATAATACACAGAGTGCACGTTATTTAGACTAAAATGTGGCTTGCTGACATTTATTTTGCCATATAATTTAGTTAGCCTCATGTTAGCTTTGCACAGCAGCGGTGACCACATCAGTTTTGGACTCTTGTGGAATTCACAGTTTGGTGTGAAGTTACAATGAGGTGTAATGAGGTCCTGATATTTAAAAAAAGTGGATGAAAAGCTGAAAGGTCATCTTGTGTGTTGACGGGTGCTCGACAGCTTTTTCTCAACTCCATCTTTTCTGGACCAACTTCCCTTCGTCTCCATTAAGCATCATATTAAGAACCTGAACATACGTGCGTATCGAAGCCGTTTTGTCGCAGCAGAGCCACAAAGTTGATGATCTCGTTCACGTGCTTGTCGCTGTCTGCTTCGTACGTGACGAACACCCTCCCTGCATTAAAGAGCCACAAACACATAATGAGAGCGCGTCCGGCAGCTCGGCCGATCATCCGCTGCTGCTCAACACTCACTCTGCTCCAGAGACAGCGGCGTGCTGTAGGGAGGGCTCTTCTCTTTGGCTGGGGCTTTGTGGCCGCTGTGTGGAGGTAGAGAGCGTTTTTTAAATCACAGTCAGAAACATGCAACAGGAGGCGAGTGGCTCCACCATGTTGAAAGACTCACATGTGGGTGAATCCAGCTCCGGGAAGTCTGCAGTCAACTGGACCTGGAACAAAGGAAAGAATCCGTTAGAACTCCTGGCATGTGCCTGAGTCAGGGTGGATTAACGGGGACAGACTTACAGTACGGGCCATACGCCGGGTGGTACTGAGGCCAGAGGGGCTTGTTGACCACCGGCCCCCTGGTGAAGGCGTCCGCGGGGCACTGTGCGCAGCAGGCAGCTCCCATCGGCGAGCACGAGTACGGGGGCAGCGTGTGGTGGCATGGGTTGGCCGAAGGCGGGTTGGAGCACAGCGACTGCGGCTGCTCCAAGCTGCTCATGCTGGTGCTGTGTCCGCTGGGCAGGGACAGGGACTTGCAGCCCGAGAGGCAGCTATCTCCAGTGCAGCCGGAGACGTCTTTCTGGCACAGAGAGGACGGCAGGCTGCTGGGGTACCCCGACCAGCTGCTGGCGAAGCTCGGATGGAGCCAGGCGCCGTTGGCCTGGCTGGGGAACGGCGTGGGCTGGCTGTACCCGGCAGGCAAGCTGCGGGGAAGCTGGTAGGAGTAGTAGCTCGAGCCAGGCGGAGGGAGAGCGTGGTCGCGCTCCTGCTCTCTGTCCGGCCTCTGTCCGCCCAACAGGGAGTCATCCGCGAAGGTGGCGTGTTCAGGAAGGAGGCGGTGGCCATCGGGGTGAGGGGTGGGGTCTGGCTGGTGGGCGATGCCGGCTTCTCGCTCCTCCAAGCTCATGGTCTCATCGTCCTCTTCCGGCGTGTTGCGGTGGCTGTTGTGGTACCTTCTCAGCTGGCTGACGTGACTGTGAGGCGACACATTCATCAACATTCATCTGAATATTGATCCACATCAAACAGCGCATTTGAGTTCCTGCTCACCTATTTGGTGCTAAAGCTGAGTGGATTGAAGTGGGCATCATCATTAGGCCTCCTCCTCCTGACATCCATGTGTGTCCAGTTCAAGCTGCGCCTGAAATCCTGTTGAAGAGTCATTTTAAACACAGCTGACCAAAGCGAGGCATCTTCTGCACTTTAACACTTGGAAGGCAGATTTGTACATCAGCCCACACTGCTGCTACTGCTGCTGCTGCTGACTTCTTGATTCACATGAGAACATATTCGACGCATTACGACGTGTCTCCCACACAGGGGACTTTTCTCGAAATGTTTGGTGGTTAACACTCAGGAGTCAAATGAACTCACATGTGGGAATAAGGAAATAATGCCTCCCACCGACAGAAACCACACTCAGATGGAAAAAAAAAAAAAAAAAAAAAAATCAAACCACAAAACTTCCAGAAGATAAGAATGTGTGTCTGGATTTCTGAGTAATGGCATGTTTGATTCACAGCGGGACCCTCACTGTACTCTTTACCGATGATGGTTTCTAACACGCAGCCGTCAAAGACACGAACACACTTCAGAGCAGAGGCCAAATCCAGAGACACGCACAGCCGAATGGGCCAGTTTGGACAGAAGAGTTGCGTTCAGGGTCACACGAATTCGGTTTTTAAGCAGACTTTCTCCACATTAAGCTCAAAGCTGTCTAACCGGGACTCAGGTGGGCTCGCCTCCTAAACGACCCTGAAGCTTCCTGGAAATGTAAATCGGCTCATTAAAGCTTTCCTGTTGTCTCACGTTGTTGTTCGCACTTTCCACGGAGGCAGACTCAGATCTGCCTGCTCCTCATTTCATGCGGACTTCAGGGACCTTTACAGGTGGAAAAATAACAAAAAAAAAACAAACGTCCTCCTCACCTGGACGCACTATGACGACGTTACAGCTGGACTGTTTAATCTGCGAGTTACCCCGAAGTTAAAGGTTAGAACAGCTAAAAAAGAGCCTCTGAAATTAAGTTTTATGATCAGTGATAACTTATATGTCAACTAGTTTTATTAAACGCTCACAAAAAGTACACAAAAACCTTAAAATGTGTACTTAGTACACGTTATTTGTCGAAAGTACATACAGGTAACATGTAAAGTGTCATGACTTCACTCACCGTCTGAGCGTCTCCTGCAGGTCATTAATCTCGTCCAGGTGGGCAAAAAGGTAAAAACGCTTCACGGCTTTTTGTCCAATATGAGTGATATCTGTCCTCTGATGTCCTCCGACGTCCTCTTCGGTCCTCCGACGTCCTCTTCAGTCCTCTCCACAGGACACACAATTAATGACGCTGCTGATGCGTTTGTTCTTCACTTCACCGCCGAGCAGCAGCAGCACCGCCCTCTGACAGACTCCACCTCTTACACACACACCCACCCACATACACACACACACACACACACACACACACACACACACACACACACACACACACACACACACACACACACACTTACTTTAGGTTTGTATCATGTTTGGGGACATTACAAAGACTTACATTAATTTCCTGGAGACTTACCCAAAGCATAGCCATAACCACTGCTTCCGTCACCCTTACCTTAACCTTAACCTTAACCTTAACCTTAACCAAAGTTTTCCCCCTTAAATGTAGTGATTTACATAATGGGGACTTGCATTTTGTCCCCACCAGGAGGGCGAGTCTCCACAATGTGACTGTGTAAACAGATGTCCCCACAACGGGAGCGCACATACATGCACACACAAGTTATGTTTTCAATATTTTTGGGGACATTACACAGACTTAATTTCCTGGAGACCCGACCAAACCATAACCACTGCTGACCTCACCTTGATCAAAGCCTTAACATTCAAATTTTATTGTTTACATGACGGAGATTTGCAATTTGTCCTCACAATATGATTGTGCAAAAAAACCCCACATGGGGGTCCAGTCCCCGCCCAACATGAGTAATACATAGCCCACACACACACACACACACACACACACTTTGAGGAACATTACGTTCATAACCCAAGTCTTCACCCTAAATTGACATTATGGGGACGTGTATTTTGTCCCCATGAGGAAGGCGAGTTCCCACATTGTGAATGTGAACAGTTTTATGTCCTCACAGCATGAGTAAAAGACACACACACACACTCTATCTTTGTGAGGACACTCATTGGCATTATGCATTCCCTAGCCTCTTACCTTTACCTTAAAATAAACCCAATTCTAACCTAACCCTTAAAAAAAACACACACACACACACACACACAGCAAGAGAGAGGCATGTTTCCATCTTTAATGGGGACACTGACTTACATTCATTTCTTGGAGACTTACCCTGATTCACATTATGGGGACTTTGTGTTTGTCCCCATTAGGACATAAGGTCCCCACAGTGTCACTGTGAACAGATTTACATCCACACAACGTGAGTAAGACATGGACACACACAGCAGTGCAGAGAGGTGTGTTTTCTTTATTTACTCCTCCAGTCGATTATAAATCAATGAGTGCAAACTGTCTTCAAACGATTTGACATTTGGTGCGTTTTCAAGCCGCCGCTCACACATTTCACTCCAGCTTCATACAAAAGGTCATTTTAAAAAAAGAGATTTAAAAACAATGAATGTGGGCGTCATCAGAGCTGATGCAGGAACGCTTCGGTGTCGACTCTCCGCTGTCTGGAGAAGCAGGACTCCAGCCAGTCCTTCTGCACGGGGACAGCCTGAGCGTACTGACAGACCAGATCCCGGAGCTCCTGTTCACACACATCACATCGGCTCAGTTAAGAACCGAATCCTGCTGCTGGGCTCCGAACTGCGGTCTATCAGTGGAAACAAGGTCAGAGGTCAGATCGGTATCAGTGGGCTTGGGCGTGACACTCACCTGTGTGTGGATCCTGTTCTCCACCTCTGCGACGACGTGGGTGACCTCCGGACTCATGATGTCCTCCTCGTCTCCATCATAAGTGCACTGCAGCTAAGGAGCGCACGTGAACGCACACAAACGCTGCAGGTGTTCCCAAACAGGAGCCAATTAGGTAATATTCATAATTTCAACACCTGACCTGGGAAGATAAAGTTGAAAACGTGCTTTGACACCAATTATCTCACACGTGATAGCTGCAGCTTATCAGCTCAGTGCTGCGATGAAGACGTCCAGTCTGAAAGGATATGTGATCAGGTAGCGTGCCAGCCTCTTCCTCTCTGATGCGGGCAGGTTGTAGAAGAAAACCCGGACTCCCTTCATGAAGCTGGGGAGCTCCGCGGGGCCGGGGCTCCGGGCGGGAGCCGAGGGGCCGGGGGTCTCTGCTGCCGTCGCGTCGGGCGACCCGCTTGAGTTACGCAACTGCGTTTGAGTGGAGGATGCTGAGGCGGCAGCGGTGGATGTCTGAGGTGGAGCTGTGTTCTTCGCTGCTCTGCTGTGATAATATCTGTCAGCCGAGTTAAGAGAAAACAACTTTCAGAGAAACTGATTCTGAGAAAAAAAAATCCTTTTCAGATTTTATCCGCTGAAGCCTTTCAAAGATACATGAACGTGGGGATGCCTCTGGAGGCCAGGTGTTTCCTGATCAGCCTCTCTGTGCCGTACCAGTTGAAGCCTTTGGTGGCGTGTCCGATGCGAGGGAGGTGAACACTCGCTTTGTGGGAAAAAAACATAAAGATATTCAGAGAGCAGCAGCAGTATATAACTGATAGGCACGCACAGAAGACACAGACGGACTCATATAAAGATGAAGCTGGGATGTTCGGGGACTAAGACAGATAACGAAATTGAAACAGGCCAGATCAAGATCAAACCAATGCCTGCACGAGATGGGATGTGTTAACGGGATACATTAGAGGAAAAATCATGAGCTACACAAGCTCTAAACAACAAAAAACAGAGATAAAAACAAATGAAATCTTAAATGAGATAAATCTGAATCAAAGAGTTGATGCAACAGAATAAAGAGATCTGCTGCGTTTGAGGTCAAAAATCTAATAAATTAACTGCTGATAAGGCTGCAAAGAGTGGCTAAAATAAGCTTATTATGGTTGTGGAGAGAAAGCAGGATCTTTTTAATTCTCTGGCACGGAGAATTAAAAAATGCAGTCAGACAGAGTGATTAACAGGAAGTCAAACAGCTGATCCGCTGGAAAAGAATGAGTCAGTCTCATCTCGATGACTGGCAAACATGTAAACATGATCAACATTAATACATCACCAACATTTCTAACCCTCCTTCAATCACTCTCTCCACCATCTTTCACGAAGGACCTCCATGTGAACGGCATCTGATAAGCTGTGCAAAAAACCCCCCACTTATTTAAATACCTGCAAGCGAAACATCTCACATCCTCAAAATCTAAGCACGTAAAGCCGAACCGCCAGTGTCTCATCTAGAAAATCTCACACTTCTAAAGCTGAAAGGACAGAAGCATTTTTCTCCATTACAACACAAACTGAATCATCAGACGTTCCAGACACCTGTTTTTAATGCTGAGTGTTTGTTTGAGATACCTGGAAACACTTATTCAGACTATTTCTGTGCAAAACTGTGTAGATGAGACCCATATCCAGAGGATGCTACTGTTAGCTTTGATTCAACTTTTATTGACTGGACTCCTGCAGACCTTCTGGGGGTGGCATCCTGTATTTTATTTGAGAAACTGGCTTATAAAACCAGAGGAAGAGGAGCAGGAGAATGTGGGAACATCTACTGGAGCTTCTTAAGCTGCAAGGTGTGCTGAGTGAAACCCTTTGTCTTTGTTAACTGTAAAACAGGTTTCACAGTTTAGTTACTGTCGTCTGTTTTTCTAGTTGGAAAAAAAAAAAAAAAAAAAAGAAGCTAATTCAGAGAAACAGCCGGTGAGGGCTGGCACGGCTGGACCACTTCCTATGTTTACGATCTGCTCGAGCAGAAGGAGGCGGGGCGGCTGTCGCTGATGCTGCAGAAAAGTCTGAAGTGTCTGTTACCAAGAAACACTGCGAGGGGAACAAAGACAGAAGCAAACCAGCATGTTTAGCCCCAGATGTTCCAAGCAGCTCCTCTATTGTGCAGCACCTGAGGGAAAGTCGGAGTATTGTTCTCTGCTAATTGTGTTTGCAAGAATTTGTCTGTGCACACACGGTGACGCCAGCGACATAACTCGGAGCGTGTCCTGCACATCCCGTCAGTCAAGTCTGACAATAATCAGACATTTCATGCTCCTCCTTTCTTTGTGCCCTCACAGAGGCTCAATTATTAATGTGTTATTAACCCTCTGAGACCTTAAAATAGTGATATTTCATCAAGACTCCACATGTCTCATTTAAAATTCTGGCAAAAATAAACCAGATCCTGTAAAAAAAGATTAAATTCTGCGCTGCTCAGTGTGACTGGAAAACCTTGGATGAACATGCTGAGACCATGAATTCAGTGAAAAGTCCACTGAAGTGCAGCGTTTGTGCAGCCTGTGAAAATGTAAACAGTTCAATACGTAGAGCATGGTGAAATACAACTTGAATTTTTCCTTTTTTATGATTTACCACTTGCAGCTGCGGTTGTGCTGTGTTTCCACAGAGGTGCAGGATTTGAATATTGAGCCCAGAGAGAGTAAAGATGTGACACAAAACACCCCGAAACTGGGGTTCTGGCGATTACATGAGATGTTGAGTTAAGCACGGATGACTCACCTTTAAAGAAGTCTTGATTCTACAAATTCACATTCGGCAATCAACTTGAAACTGAGGGTGTATTAAGTGTTTGTTGAATGACTTGAATGCTCAGTGTTTGTACCCTTGTTTCTTTTGGCTGCAGCGTAAATCTTCTTCAGGCCTTCGTCCAGAGCCGTCAGGAGGATCCCAGACAAGTTGTTGGCTTTGTCTCGCTGCTGTGCCACTATCAGGGCCAACTGAGGTGACAGGAAGGAGATCGAAACAGGTCGACACCTTATCATTCTCACTTTCAGGGTTGCCACTCTGCCACCACACATAAACCCACACCCAGAGGATGAGCGCTGCTGCTGCTGCTGCGAAGAAGCAGCGATGTGTGATCGTGGAACAAGCATTTCCAGGCAGTTTTCAGCATCTTTGTGCAGTTTAATTTAAACAGAGCGTACCTGATCCTGACCCTCGAGTCTGGACTGTTTGTCATCTATGGGGAAGAGCAGCACGTTTCCAAGATCCAAATCTGAAAGAAATAACATTTTCAGGCTTTATTCATGCCATTAAAGATCTTTCCAGATGGAGACCTTTAACGGCATGAGTAGTAATTCTCTTTGAAGTTATGCTTAATCGTACCTTTCATCTTGCCAGCCAGTTCATACTGCTTTGGTGGCTCATCTGATCTCACCTCTAGAGCTGTGAACAAGCCTCCCCTTCCCCACCGGCCTGAGTCATCTACACAAAAATGAGCATAGAAGAAGTGCTGAAGGGGCGCCACCTTATCACCTCTTTATCACTCCATCATGCAAAGTGCGATGCTGCTATGTAGCGATAAAGTAAGACAGGTTTCGTACCAACACAGTGGACGATGATGGCGTTTCCCTGAGCGGCGTGAGGACGAGTGACGTCGCCCAGAACGTAGTGGATGTCCGTGCTGTCGGAGTCTGTGGAGCACACGCTGCTGGCGTCCTCCTCTTCTTCTTCTTCTTCTTCGCTGTCCACAGACGGCAGGCAGCGTGACCTGTAGCCGCACGACTCCCACCACGCCATTCTGCACGAAGAAGAACACGCCGGTTAGAAGGTGACGTCAGCGAGAGCCGAAGAAGAAAATGCAAACTGACAAATCTGTACTTTTTCTTGTATTTCTGCTCTTGTTGCTTCTTCTTCATGTCCTCCTGAAGTTTGGCTCTCTTGGCTGCAGCCTCCTCTCGTCTCTGGCGCCTCAGCTCCAGCTCAGCCTCAGTAAGAGGCTTCCTCTTCCTCGTTGGAATCCCAAGAGCTACCGACAGGGAAGCCTGGGAGCACACACACAAAGTCAGTTACTCACATGCAGTAGTTAAATATGTCTACTCACCATGACCGTTTACTCCATTAAATACTGCATCCTAACATGGCAGACGTGGGTTTGTCTGATTTCTGGTTTCAAGCGGTGTACGCAATATTCAAGGCATTTTCATTTTGTTGTCACCTGTCACTTCCTGACTTTAGTGTATAAATCTTAGTTTGTTTGGCATGGACATACGAGGATTAGTGAGGGGAAATCTGTATTTATAAAGGAAGGAAAGGTGGTCTGTTGATGTTTGGAATAAACCTAAAATACTTCTGTGACGCAGAATTTAACCTAAAGTTAAACATGTTGCGTGCAAAGCTGCGTTCAGGTACAACACAGATTCCAAAAAACTTGGGATACATCCTCGAAAGGCTCAGTCGTTCACAACGGAGGACGGAGCGAGGTTCACCACTTTGTGAACGCATGATTGGATAAAGGATATTAGGTGATTTAGGTGAAACAGACGATAAAATCCACTTCATGTTTCATCGTTCATCATAAGATGATTTAAGGGTTACTCTTTTTAGTAAATTCTCCTTCAGTCTGATATTTTTTCTGGATTACAAAATAACTTGAGCTGTCCTGATTTTGGGACAGAAGACTGAGTTGTTTGTTTCCAATGTGAAATGAAATGACTTGTGGTTCTGTGTGAGCTGGGCGGATGTATGTGTGTATGTATGTATGTATGTATGTATGTATGTATGTATGTATGTATGTGCATTCTGACATAACTAACAAGTCAGTGTGCCATAAACACACAAAGACATGAAAGAGAAACCGAAATACAGGTATGAGGTGTGACCTGATTCAGTGGGTTTTGCACCCACCATCATGTCCTAAATGAAAGCTGCTGTCTAGAAGATGGAGGCTGAGATCAGTGAGGTGAAGTCCTTCAAAGATGAGAATAAACAAAAGTGCCCTACATACATTATTCAACATGCACATTGACCTGAAACAACAATGTTGTGCATCCTCTTGTTTTTTCACGAATAAATCCAGTGTTCAGATCTAAAAACATCAGCTGGAAGCGAAGGAGACACCCTCTTACTCCGGCTTTGTGTCTGAGAGCTCGTCCCTCTCCTGCAGCCTTCTGGAACTCGGCCAGCTGATCCTCCAGCAAACGGTCGAAGCTCTTCTGGTCGTCGGCGCTGGGGTCCCTGCTGTAGTCTTTGCCCTCAAAGCAGTACATGTGGTCTGAAGGATGGGACAGCACGGCGGTGAGTAACAGAGTACCTTCTACTCATGTTTGGAAAGGTATATATGAACCACACACATGAAATGAGAACCAAAAGCAAAAGTGAGATGTTTACAGGCCAGAAGAACCTGTTCAACAACAGAGGACGCGATTATCAGTCTGTACTGGAACATACTCGGCCCGTCAGAGTCCGAGCTGTTCTCCTCCTCCTCTTCCTCCTCTCTGAGCGAGGTGGAATCTTCTTCATCCGCCCACTGACCGTCACGTGACGGACCGAGGATCTTCTCCAGCTCCACATCCTGTACGGAGCTCTCCTCTGAAGACAAAAGCTTATCTACCCCAAACTTCAAGATCTCACTGAGCTGCAGGGGACAGGAAGCGTGAGCCATGAGTGGAAACGGTCAAACAAAAAAAGACAGCTGGAGGGGGCTTGTATGAACGTGGACAGAGACACAGGAAGTGGAGACTGCAGGATTCAGAGACGTTCACAAACCTGCAGTCCTGCAGCAGCTGACTGAGCCTGGTCCAGCAAAGAGAAGCGTCCTTCTTCTATAACAGTGTTGGTGAGGTGCAGCTTGGACACAGCACGGGAGTACATGATCTCCTCCACAGTGTCTCTGGCCAGAAGCCGGACCACCTTCACAGGTCTGCAGTAAGTGAGTGTCAGTCGAAGATTAAAGGGGTTCTAACAGAACACACAGATATCAAGGCAGCAGAGGCAGCAGAGGCTGAGTTTCAGAGCCCTGCACAGTGTCGGTTAGGCTTCAGTTCCCATAATGAAGCTGCAACAGCGTCTTTCATTAGAGCCTATTGAATGCCTTTATCTATCAAGCTCCATGGCCTCTGTTTATAAAGCAGGTTTTCTGACAAATATCTGAAGTCTTTCAAGGGAACTCAGCTGATTGTACACATCAGTCTGTTAACAGGTGTTGGGGAGTACTACTGCATACGTGGGAAAATAGTTGCTCTTACAGGAGGACGATGGTAAATCAGCGGAGTGCTCGTTCAAGCCAAACTACAGAAACCTCAGTGGCATCATCTGGTGAGTAAACTGACCTTTACAGGTAAAACACGCTTGGAATAACTATTCATACACATCACCTGTTCTGCCCAATCCGATGGCAGCGTGCAGCAGCCTGCAGGTCATTTTGAGGGTTGAAGTCGCTGTCTATGAAAATGACCGTGTCGGCAGCGGTGAGGTTCAAGCCCACTCCCCCTGCAAAGACGGCGTGTTAGGAAGCCAAAAGGCCTGAGAACAGCGTGCACATCATTTTTACACTGAGGCTACGTTTCCGTTTTAAAACAGGGTTTGAAACAAAAACATGCATTAGTGTGAATGTAGCCTCATTATTTGCATACTCATTTATTAATTTAGCGTGAAGAATTACACACAGAAGTTAGAGGAAATCAGTTTCCTCTTCGAAGTTTCTGTGCATAAAACATGCTAAGAGAAGTCGCTGGCCTTATTTCCACCATGTGTCATCCTGCCACAGCTCTTATCTCTGCCATCAGCTCCCTTTCCTCTCAGCTACGTCTATGAGCCCAGCTATAGATTTAGATATGCAGAAAAGCTTGCAAGTGTAGCTCAGTCCCTGCTGACTTATCATCTCACCTTACCCTGATATCTCCAAACTTGCCACAGCGTCATTTAGAGGATGCATTTAATCACTTACAAAGTCTTTAACGATTATTTTTACCTTACTTACTACAGAAACTCTGTGTCTATGAGCAGGTTATATGAGAAAAGAGGCTGCAAAATTAAAGATGTTTGTGATGCATAGGATAACTCACCATAAAATAGTAGCAAACAATAGTAATTAAAACATGCAAATACATTATTAAGCACAATATTGTTAGCTGATAATGTCCAGTTTAATCCTGCACAACAACGACACAGTCTGCCTTCCTGTTCAAACTCTTGGCTCACCTGCTTTAGTGCTGAGTAGAAACACAAAGATGTCTTTGCTGCTGAAGTTCTTCACCGCCAGATTTCGTTCCTCCCCTCGGACGGATCCATCCAGACGTTCGTAGCTATAACCTGAAGAGAAAAGCTCAATTTAGAGAAATTAAAAACACACAGCTGGAAACATAATTAAAAGTGCAGAATGTAAAGACTGTAATAGGCTGTTTAAAGGATTAGAATTGGACTGTCAAGATGGAAATACATGTTAAATGTTGGGATAATTGATTGTGATGTTCTGAAACATCAGAGAGTTAAAGTCAGGCAGAGTAAGAGGTGCTGGCACCCCCGTTCACCTCTGTACTCCATGTAATCCTGAAGTATGTCCAGCATCCTCGTCATCTGAGAGAACAGCAGGACCCGGTGGCCCCTTCACCACAAACATGCAGAGAGAAAGAACATAAGATGATCTTAGCGGAGGAAAACGTGACTTAAAAAAAACATTTCAGTCACATCAGCAGTGAGGACGAGCCTAAACTGCCACTAGGTGGAGCCCAATAACAGATGACTAACCCGTTGTGAAGGTACGTGAGCATGCTGTCCAAAAGGCAAAGTTTCCCACTGGCTTCAATGAGATGTTCCCCCATCTCAAAAGGCTCCGGTTCCACGCCTACCCAGAACAAAGGGAACAGAAGTCTAACATGTGCCTCTGTGTCCCATTAACAGCTGATGAGATGAGACTGGTTGTGCATTCATTCATTCATCAGAGAGCACATCTCACCGTCAAACAGGTACGGGTGGTCAACACACTTTCTCAGGTTCATCAAGATGTTCAGCAGCCGGTTCTTGTTTCCCTGCTCATTTCCAAAAGCCTCTGAAAACAGATTCATGAGAACCGTCGTTCCAACGACAGATTTTTATGCACATTCTGAAGTACCGCCCTCGAAAAGGTTGATGGAGGCGGCAAAATAAAAAAAAAAAAAAAAAAGTTTTTACGCTCCTTTGAGGTTGTTTTTGCCTTTTCAAAAGAGTTAAAGCACGAAAGGAGAGAATGAAACTCCTTTTAAAATCACTAGAAGAAGAAGCAGCAGCTGCTTCCACTCATTAAAAGGCCTCCTCATCGCTCCACACACATCTGATGTGACCTTCCTCACATTAATACAGAAAACAAACAGAAAGGTTTCCATCGTGTTCTCGACGTTTGAGCTTTAACTCTTCTCCTCCAATGGTATTTTTATTTTCTAAGTGGAAAATTGGCGCCACCTCCTGCTTCTCTCCATGAACTAACTCCTAATAATCGCAGAAAGGTAGTGGATGGAAACAAGCATTCATTCATGTTTTCTTTTGCTGATTTTCTCAAAATTTGGTTAAAATTTGGATGGAAGCCAAACTTCCATGAGGTCACTCTGTATGTGTCCTGGTCACAATTCTTTAACAGATCAAATATGTGGGATCTGTATAAAGATTGACTGCTTATGTGTTTAAATTAAAAATACTGTTGGCTGATATCATTTTTAGCTCTTAAATATCAATGCAGGTATCCAGCATCCTTCATGTGATACACCAACAGTGCAGACGTCTCACCCAGATCCTTCATCAGGAGGGCTTTGTAGTACATCTTCTGCAGAGCCGACATGCCGTGGTACACCACCAGCTCCGTCTTCTTCGGCAGATCAACAGCCACCTCTGACTTGACTCTACGGAGCAGGAAGGGCTCCAGGACACTCTGCAGCTCAGCAGCTGCACACAGACACACGGTGTGATGGACACAGCGTGCCAGCGTTGATTTAACGAGCAGTTTCCACAACATGCACAGTTCATCAAACACATCCCACATGCACATCTTACAAAATGCTGCACACTGAACACCTGGATAAACACAAACATCAACACTTGTGCCGAATATAATCCACACTTTGTCATGTGATGATCAAACGATGTCTGTCCTACCGACAGCAGCCTGACTCTGCACATTGGAGTAAGAGCTGACGAAGTCGTCCGTCTCATCAGCTGCGAAGATGCTGGGCTGAATGAAGCTCAGCAGGGAGTACAGCTCCTGCAGGTTGTTCTGGATGGGGGTCCCCGTCAGCAGGACTCTGAAGCCAACTGAGAACTGCACAGCGCACGTTAAACATTAAAAACAATGCCAACAGCTGGAGAGATGAGCGCTTGGCAGCCCAAACCAGGTGCAGCTCAGTACCTGGGTCAAGGTTTTGTGCAGTAGTGACTCCTGATTCTTCAGTCTGTGAGCTTCATCCACCACAAGCACGTTCCACTTCCACCTGAGCAGCAGAGCGAAGAAGCACTGATTTGATTACATGGAAACATGGAATTAATGCAGGTAAAGCAGCTTAGAGCTGAACAAGGTGAGCAGCCCTGCTGCCCAAACCACCAGTGGACATGTCTCTACTGCTTCACAGTACATATACCACAGTCACATAACTCCACCGTAAGTCAGAACACACTCACCGTCTCAAGAATGAAGCATCTTTGAGACACAGCTGGAAATGAAAAGATAAAAGCAGAGAGGTCAGTTTCAACACAAATGAACCTTTAGCTCATTTCGATCTCGTGAAGCAGCCACAGACCTCGTACGTGGTGAGCAGAACGTGAAAGTCCTGAGTGTCTGTTTCCCTCTGAAGCTCAGCTCGTCTCTCTTTGTCCCCCTTGTAGCACAGCACGGTCAGAGACGGGGCGAAGCTGTAAAACACAGGATGTTATACATGTAGCTTACTGGCGGTGTTATGAGTGGACCGTGGAGAATCGATGGAGACTCGTATATGAACGTGACTGTACCTCTCCAACTCCTTTCTCCAGTTCTCCATGACGGACAGTGGACTCAGCACCAAGAAGGGACCTTTCTTCCCGAGAGCTCCTGACATGTAGACCAGCAGAGAGATCGTCTGAAGGGACAAATGATGAATTCTTGACATACAATATGCAGTTCTTACACAGCAGGTCACAGTGTCTGCGTGTTTCATGAGGCGGGAATTGAAAAACCTGCCGTCCAGCTGTACAACTCGTCACGGCTACTATGACCAGTCTCAGTCATGTGTGCACGATATATTAATCTGTTTTGGGCCACGTTTGCTTAAAAAAATGTGACTGGTATGCAGGACAGACCCATATAAAAACTGATGACAATAGTTTCTTGTTCAATCTGCCAGTTCTTAGAGGAGAATTTCCAACTCCATCACATGTGCCAGAGAGCCACTCCAGCGATCCAGCAGACATAATTCATTAAACTCAGCCTTTACTGCTGGAACTCCCTCCACCTGTGCACCTCCTCAGATCATCTCTAGAGACGTGACACAGATTTCCCTTTCCTTCAGTGGAGGTGATATCCATGGATGTTATGGAGGATATTTATTTGTGCTCATTAGCTTTTGGCTGTCGTGACTATTTTAATCATCATAGTGGAAAATGTCCGTCACACTTTTCTCATGTGATGCCGGAGAATTTGGTAGGAATTTGGCTTGAAACATGATTTAAATGAGCGATACGCTCGATTACTATTCTGTAGTTTGACGAATCAATTAATCGACTGCTCACATCAGCTTTAAAACAGGAACATAATTATATACTGAGGAGTGTAAACCAGGACAGGTACTGAAAACCCTTTTCTCTGAGCATATTTTGATATGTCACAGTAGGAAAAGGACACAGATGTGAATAATAAAATCAGTTGTGGCTCAGTTCCATTTAGCTGCAGGGTCCTGATATTGTGCATGCTGGCTCTCCATCACACCGTCACGACTCACTTTAACATTATTAGTACTGCCTGTTTTTGGAACAAGTCAAGATGTCTGCAGTTAAAAAAGGGGGATAAGTTAGTGCGTTTCAGTGACGTGAAACAGGAGCCAGTGGAAAATAGACATGCAGAGGAATTTCAATCAAGCAAAAAAAACATCTGTATCAGCCACAGTGACCAGTTGTTCATATGTGTTTTTAAAAGAAATGGTCCATTAGAGACACTGATGGAGCTCACACCTGGCAGGTCTTTCCCAAACCCATCTCATCTCCTAGAATACATCCCTGCTGGTTCTGCAGGCACTGGGTTAACCAGCGGACACCGTCCAGCTGGTAAGGCCTCAGCTGGATCCCTGTGAGGAGACAACGGTCCAGGTTAGCAAAGCTGGGGCTGGTTCAGAGCAGAGCAGTGCAGATTATCTGATGGAAATTAGGTCAAGTAGGAGATCCGTCAAAATTATGAGTCTGGGAGAAAAAACACTGAAGACAAGTATTTAAGATAGCTTAAAGAGCACCCGGTAGCTGGTTCACGGTACCTCGCTGAATGAATGAAGACAGCTGAAGTATGGTTAATAACTTTACTTGACTTCACTAAGTTAACGAGCCTCCATACCTCTCAAACCCCACTGCTGCAAGTCGCTCTGAGCGACAGTCGTCTTCTTTTTCGCTGCTACGCTGTTTTTTATCCTTAAGAAAATGTCTGACATGTTTCCGGACCGACAGAGTTAACACAGACACACCGAACCTGCTTCAGCACAGACATGTACAGACAAGCGAGTCCTCAGTTGACATCAAGTCCAGCTTCACTTCCTGGTTGGGTCACGTGACGCCGGGAAAAAGGCGCGTCACAGAACCCGCGCGCCCGGTCAAAGTCTATTTTTAAAATACATTAAAACACGCCGGACAACTTCCCGTGCATTTGCAGTATTTGCTAATATACATATTTTTTTTAAGATTTCAAATAGGCTACTGTTAATAAGACTTACATCACCCGGATACTGTATGTTAGAAGTACAGAGATCATTTAAAACAAGTTCTGAGCTGATTTAAATCGTATTTTATACGCTAATCATGGTCGTTATATATAAAATACGTATATTATCTATTGCACACATATTAACATTACAATATAACACAGTACATGAAGTATAGAGCAATTATTTTCCTCTGAGTTGCACTGAAGTAGATGTGGTATATAATGGAATACTATACAGGCTAAAGGAACCTCAGACAAGTACTCTACTTGAGTAAATACTATATACTTTTCAGCATTAATGCTGTGAATGTGAAAAACATTTCAATACATGAAAAAGTCAACTGCATCACAATCATGTCATCATCTGAAGGCTTAAAGGTGCCACAGCTATGCCAGATTATTACTGCACAGGCATTTGTAGGATCTGAGCTTGTAAATTATGTTTGTGCTTCACATAAATGTTATTCAGATCATAGAACATTTTAAAATTGGAAGACTCTCTTTATAGAAGTCTTACACAGAAATAATGACGCTGCACTCATTTACGAAACCATTAAAACATTAATTTATTACAAATATTTACACATATTACAAATCAAGCCCACGCTCATTAAAACTGGTACAAGTGATCAATACATACCAACAATCAATCAGCTCATTGAATGACACACAAAGCAGAAACAGAAGCATCTTTGGAGATAAAACATGTGCGTATGTGCTGCAGGAAGAGTCGCAGACTCTGAAGCAGAACCATGACGAGGCTGTTTCAGTCACTTCAGTCCTAAAAAACACGTCATCCAGCCGGAAGCCACCGCACAAAGACTCACTTCAAGCAGATGGACACCATCCTCAATATCGCCTCCCTGGAAAGTATAATTCACACACATCAGACGTCCAGACAGGCTGCAAATGACGTTTTAATTCTGAACATTTCTGCAGCTGTTTTGAATAAATGGTGTTTAAACGACGAACCTCACAAACGGGATGTACGACAGACTGTACCTGCAAACAAAGCACATTTTCTGTCACCATTTTATCTTCATTTCAGACCAAAATCCCTGAAGACAAACTGTGACTCACCAGGTAAACGACAAGACTTGCAAGATGCAAAATAACAAAGCGAGTCCAAAGTTCTTCCACTGTAAGAAAAAACAAACTGCTGGCTGTGAGAGATCATCCTTCATCACTGCATCACGTTCTTAGTTAGAAAAGATGATGAGCTCGCTCACCCAGAAGGCTGCACAGAGGGTCAACACAAGGCACGTCTGGAGGGATGAACGGGACACATGTAAAGAACAACATGGAGCTTTTTAAACATACTGGTGGATGTTTGGCCCTCATCCGTCATCAGTGATGAGAGAATGATTCCACAGTGCGCTTAATCCCATTTAAAGAGGGGTTTGACATGATTTCCTTTGAATTTTTCATTTGCATCAGAAACTTTTGTGACATTTTTTTGTGCTTGACCATCTTTAAATAAGGAACAAGTACACAAAGTCCTCAGTGTTACATCCAGGTTAATGTCATCATATTTTCCTTATTAATTTCCCTTTAAATCGCTGCAGACTGATGGTAAATTAGGTTGTATATGCATGAAACAGACCAAAAGGAAAAATCAGCAATCTCTCGCTCTTATTCATCCAGGTCATGGTACTTCTAAATGCTTTGCAAAGGCAACTGGACTCACCTGCAGCTCCAGAAGATGTTTCGCCTCTCATCCAAGAGGCTTAATCAGGTCTAACTGGCTGGTGGGGAGTCCCAGGCATTCATCCTATTGGAGGATCATTCACACCATGGGAGTCGCTGAGGTCACATGTGAGTCATTGACCCACCTGAACGTCATGTGAGTCATTAAGGTCACATGAGTCATGGTGTGAATGAGTGTTAAGCATTGCAAGTGGCTGATAAGTGGTGTCACAGGCTACCTCCTCTGTTCAAGATGTTGTTGGACTGCTGAGTCTTGACCTGAGGACAAGACTCCACCTACATCTTCAGGACCAGGGACACTCATATGAGGACAATAATGTACTTATTTTGGCCATACAAGACCAATGGTTTGAAAGAGGAGTGAAAGACGGCATCTACGTCACCATCACTGTACAGAGGAGGTGGTCCAGCGACTCCCAAGGTGTGAACGATCCTGCAAGAGGATAGACGCCTGGGACTCCCCTCCACTCGGTTACAACTGAGGAGGCGTCTTGGATGAGACGAGAAACGTCTTCTAGAACCTGAAGCAAGTCCAGCTGCCTTTGAGAAGCTCTTGGAAATCACTTTCGTGCACTCACAATCATGATTATGGTGGCCAGCGCTCTTGTTTTGTCACACATCCTTTTCAGCTGCTTCAGCGGCCCCATCAGGAACATGGTGCTGTGGGACAAAAGAAAAAAAACAAACAAACATGTAAAATACTTTTAAAAGTCAATATGAAATATGAATACTTTGCCCACATTAATGCTAACTGCTGGTCATATAACACAAATCCCTCCTTAAAATAAAACATCAGTTTCACCAGCAGCTGCTTGAATGTGATTCGCTCTTCTCGTCGTGACACTGACCTGCACAGAGCACATATGTTTCCAAAAGTGTAAAACACAATGAAGAGAGTGAGCCCCACCCTGGGGATGAAGAGCACGCACACCCCCTGCAAAGACAGACATGCAGACGGACGGTTGGTGGTTTTCTGGCTCAGAAAGTGCAGGTTTCATCTCTGAGCTGCGGCTGAAGGCAGGGTGCTGCCAAGCTTCACATCACTGCATTCCTCAGGGCCAGAAGAACCAGTAAGGCCACTGTGCGCTCTTCCTCATTGTATGGAGCTCAACACGGCAACAGGAGATGATCACAGAAATGATTATAGACCCTTACCAAAACGGTGCACGCGGCCCCGACCACGAAACAGCCGATGAATCCCTTCACACGTGTGCCCCAGCCCAAGGTAGACGCTTCATTGACAGCCTGCATGGACAGAGTTTAAGAAATTAACACACAGGTGAGGTTAGAGTTTAAACAGCGTGAGGCTGAAGTCAGTGCTCAGGTTTTACCTCTAAAACAGTTCGGTCATCTCTGCGCGCCTCCTCGCCGTTTAACACCGACTTTAATTTATCCATAGCCGGAGATCCCTCAGTGTTGACTGGACTGCTGAAGGTTTCTGGTTGTTTCCTGGAGCCAGAGAGGAAATTTGCCGGTTTCCTCAAATCTGTGCGGATTGACAATACCGTCACGTGGTTGAGGACCTGTCAGGTATCTTACCTGGCCAGGTGGATGACTTCGGGTTAGTCACGAGCGGAGAAGCAGCAGTGAGCTCTCACTCTGATCTTTTTTTGTCTGCTACGTAACTTAAGTTTACAGCACAACAGGGAAAAGTTCACCAACTTTAGTCTGATTATAGAGAGTTATAAAGGAAAAATAAGATTCAGCCTTAAACACTTAATTTATCTTAAATATTTAGTTTATTTTTTTGCAACAAGGCGAAACATTATTAAGGTTTCCAGTTCTGAGGATTCGCTTTTTTCTGTTTTATCTGATAATTAATGAATAGTTAATGAATTGAATATTTCTGCTAAATTGAGCACCCAATTGACATTTTTCACTATTTTGTGACATTTTATACATCATTTGTTTATTAGTTAATCCAGAAAAGACCTGTGGCATTGGTCAATAATAAAAACAATCGTTACTTGCAGGTCTAATTATATACAGTTATTTCAAGTTTGCAGATATATCAGATTATTTGTTGTAAACAAAGGGAGTCTGCGGGAAGCAAAGCTTCAGTATTAAAGTTAACAGTGTCAGACATGACACGTTTTTAAGAGCCGAGTGATCGTCCTCTTGAACACAGACGATCTTTGTTGACGCCTGTCGTCAGATACGTATTGTGTTGTCCTTACAAAAATAAGTCTGCAGGGGGAATTTATCAGCCAAATCAAGCTATTTCTGTCTCCTGATCAAAAGATCTGAGTGATCGTTTGTTGTTAATGTGACATGTTGTGATTTCACTAATACAGTGAGAAATGAGAAATAAGATTTATGGTGAAACATGCATGATTTTGGTCATCTCATCAAGTCTCACAAAGAATAAATTCTGCAGATAGTCCTATTATAACTTTTCAAATGACAGAAATGACAGAAGAGCGTCACTATAAACTGTTTCATGTTATGTACCACTGACAAATATTTTTGTCCCTGCAGTCCCTTAAGACGCACCGAATAAATACAGCAAAAAAGAAGAAATGCATAAACAACAATAACAACCATAATATAATCTGTAATTAAGTCCAATAGCAAAACATTGAAACAATTTTAATAAAATTATTATTTTTTGACAGTTGTATTTGACTCACATGTGTGACTCAACCTCTGAACATTACAAAATTAAAAAGCTACATAAAAGACTTTAAGACATGCTTTCAAGTAACACAGTATATGATTGTTTTCATCACGAGCTGCTGAACACCAAAATGTCTGACAAAGAAAAGTTTGGCAAGTCAAATGAAAAGCATGCAATCCATAAAAAAGCTTTCCCTCATGAGTTCATGTCCACGTATACCGTTTGTGCAAATGAATATTGAAAAAGTGACATGACAGAGTTTATGAAAGGTATCAGGCCACAGTGAAAGGAAAGGCACTGCTGCTGCTGCTCCTCCTCCTCCTCCTCCTCCTCCTCCTCCTCCTGAGCAATGACTCTCCTGACCATCTGCACCACCAGGCCACACTTAACTTTTCCTGTGATACTGAGTCCCCGGTAAAGCAGTTACTGTCTTCAGTCATTAACTGTCTGTCACTGAATTCATGATTTCATTCATGCATTCATTAGCTGTTTATAGCTGTATTCACTGCATTTATTCATTCATTTGTATGTTAATAGTTGTGTGTTGTTGGTGGTTTAATAAACCTTCCTTTCCAAAGGAATAGTTGTGTGAATAGTTTGTGTGGATGAAGAATTAAGGCCACTGTACACGAGTCAAGAACAGGAGCAACCTAAAAAAAAGGGACTGAATTAGTTAATTGCCTTTTGTTTTGCCTTTGTTGGAGTGGTGCCCCACGGTGAATTTAATGCACGTTAAATTCTAATATTTCATATAAATATTGATTATTTCTGATAGTTGTACTGCTGCTCGAACTGCCAACATCATATCCCTGATTTAACTGTGATATACATGAGTCACAATGTAGATGTAGAACAGTCCTCTTCATAAAATCTCGTCCTCTGACTCTGGATCCCTCTCCCTGGGCTTCAGAAGTCCCATTTCCATCGGAGGAGTCCTCTTCAATCTGGAGCGAACCACACTACAGAGAAAGCACAACAAAACACCACAGTCACACGTGATATAAACTGATATGAGAGAGGGTGATTGTATGACTTCTGCAAGACTTCCACATCTGGTGCGGAGCAGGTTTTTACCAGCTGACGGTGCAGTAGAGCACGCTCACGACGAGCATGGCGAAGGCGAGGTGCCAGGAGTAACACATGGTGATGAACATCATGTTGTTATGATCATTCAGGTCCCACTCAGGGCCGTGAGGAGGGTACAGCACAAAACCAATCTTTGGGCAAAGAGAAAGCGATGTCAGGAGTTATTAAGCACTGCCGTAAACATCTGCTCAAACATGCACAAATTCACGTTTACCTGCCAGAACCAGCTTCCCTGCAGGAGAGTGAGGGTGCAGCGCAGCAGCTCCAGGATAATGTTACCTCGGTGGAAGACCTCCAGGAAGGTAACAAGAGCATCACCAAAGATGGCGTAAAGAAGGAGCTGATGAACATGGACGTCCAGCATACTCCTGCCATGGAGGTGGTAGAGGAAAAGAAATCCTGCCCGAGCAAAGAGACAGTCATCAGCAGAAATACAGACAAGAAGTCTGTTTTTAACCTTTTATTGGTTTTTAGTTACTTGCTGACATTTGTTAGTTTGTCAAACTGTCGAATGGCTCGGCTGTAAATATGCATTCATGTGCTCCTTTTTGAGGGACTTATGTACATGCAGTGTGTCCATGGTCTAATCAAGCCAGCATACAGTTCTGCAGTTACTGGGGGTACATGGGAAAACTGCAGGCTACCTCATCTCATTTGAAAAAAAATGAAGTAACTAGATTACAAAATGTATACCCACATGTCAAAATGAATGCCGGACAATAGAAATGTCATTTCTCTTACCTTCATTAAAGAAAGCGATAGCCAGCATTAGCCTATCCAGTGCCAGCGGTGCAGCCTCTGTGGTGTGAATGATGAGAGTCACAGTCCCAGCCAGACCAAAGAACAGATACATGGTGGCGTGCTGCCAGTTCATCAGATTCTCCCAGTGTTTCTCTGCAAAGTCGTACAGCTGCAGTTTGGGTCCATCTGCCAAAAACTGCTCGGCCATCATCCCTGGGGAGCACAGCAGAGGAAACACTCAGATCTCCTTAATCAAAGAGGCAACACTGTGAGCTCGTATTTGTGTCACTCTTTACTCACATACAGTCATTAAAGTCTCTTTAAATTGCTTTCATGTGTGCTGGATTTAAGCAGACAAAACCTCAGTTGTTTCTTATGAGATCATATCACTCATATCACTTTTCCTGTTAATGTCTGCTGGCCAAATAGAAAGACCTGTGTACATACCAAAAAAAGAGAAGAAGAGTATGACAGAGCTTTCAATGATCTCCAGGCGGCGCTGCGAGGCTCTGCTGGCCAGCCGAGTGGAACCGATATTCTTGTTCCTGCGGGTGGCGTACCAGAGCGAGTGCTTCCCTATCCACCAGATCCCAGCCACCAGAAAGAAGCTTCCGGGGAGCGCGTGGCCCTTGAAGCTTCCCATGACTCACGACACCTGAATCACACAGGAGACAAATCTATTAGTGGTCGTTATGGATAACTGCAATTGCACCAAAATTGCTGACATCTCAGTGGTCTAAGAAAATGTGATTTCTTCTCGCAAAACAGCAGAAAACAGATGTTTCCTTTGACATGAATCAGGGTTTTACTCTCACTACTGCCTCTATATTACATCAGGAAGTAAAACGCAGGTAATAAAAAGTGTCAACACAAACACTATAATTTGGCATATATTTTAGACAAAGTGTTCTTCCAGTGGCATATACAGTATTTTTAGCTTGGCTGGCAAAAGAGAAGGAATAAGAAATGTGAAGGGAAAAGCGGAGGAGTGCCTGCAATTTAGTTCAACAGCATAATTAGACATAATTAGTGTGTGTGCTGGCGACGGGCCCTCAGCTGACCTTGGTAGAAGTGTGTCTGGATGTGGAAAGAAACCTGTTAGAGCGCCGCGTGGCTCGCACTTTAACCTTCACATACGAGACCCAGTCCTGCATTATACAACAGAGCAGTTGTCATGACTGGATTACACATTGATTGAATTATGTGCTCTTAATGATTTGCCATTATTTCCTTTCCAAGCAAACCTGAGCGTGATTGATGCGCGCTGGTGTCGGTGGATGCAGTCCATCAGTCACCATCTGCTGTGTGCAGCCACATGTTTGCTCTCTCAAGGGAACAAAACGTATCTCCAATACAAGAAAAAGGGTCCGAAACAAACAAAGCTGCTACTTCAAAGTCAGCCACATGTTCATGCCTCCTCGTGGTTTCACTGTAAATATGAAATTACTTAAAAGAGGATGCAGATGCTTTAGAAACCTGTCTGACTGTTTGATGCTTTTTAAACTCTGGCAGCAAAACAGGAGCGACATCAAGAGTGAGAATCAGAATGAGGTGTGTGGCTGCACTCCCTTTTGTGATGGAGATGACGATATTCTGGTCACAACAAAGGGACCTTTTTGAAGGAGGACACTCAATAAAAAGGGATTGTTTGAGATGTTAAACTGAGCTCATCTGTGTCCGTCGGCCCTTCGCCTGTGCAGCCTCTTCAGAGGGAGGAAAACACTTCAGTCACCATGGCGATCGCTCCCTCGTGTCACTCCATGCTGCTGAAGACTTCGGTTTTTACTCCCAGTGTCAACAACAACATCTGTGCAGCCTTGTTTCCACATGCAGCGGCTCCCACGCATTTTCATATGAGGGAACGATCACACATTTCATTATACTCGATGGTGGAAAGGAACTTGGATCATTTACACAAGTACAATTGTGAGGTACTTTTACAGAGTGCAGCTTTGAGATATTACTTTATACTTCAACCAAAGGAAAACAATGCACTTGCTCCTCTTTCATATTTATTCACCAGCAAGCTCCACGTCGAGGTGCTGGCCTACGGGAGGAGCTGGGGATAGAAACACCACCTCTGAGGTGAGTGGAGGAGCCACAGGAAGGCCATCATTGTTAGAAATCAAACGACCAGACACAGTTTAACACAGGTCAAATTAGCACCACCTTGACCAGTCATAACATTTAAGTACTGCTTAGGTGTTGAAGCATCAATAATAATGATCCACAGAGGTCATTGTACAGGATGAGTCAGCTACGTTACAGCTCCTGATACCTTTAAGTGCTGCTGCTATTATTTTTACTTTATTTTGGATGCAGGACTTTTACTTCCCATACATGAAGGGATAAGACTGAGAGTTAATCAAATGCATCACTTTTTGCATCATTTTTGCATTCAGAGCTCGTGTTGACATCAGCTGAGCTTAGTGGAATAATTGTGAAGGCATATGTGGTTTTTTCTGTTTTTTTTTTTTTTTTTTTAAATTTGCTGGTGATACCGTTTATAATTAAGTGTATACCTGGAAAAAACATTTTTTTAAGGACATTCATGACCTGCCAGGAAGCTCTCTTTGTTATTTACTCTGGCACAGCAGTCAAAGGCTGCAGAGCTTATGAATAGAGATTAAAAGGTCCGTTAACCTGATAAAAACGCACGAGTCGCTTAATACGTTACCGTCAGATAATTAAAACAAGCAGGGCTGCAGAGATCAACATGAAGCTGTGGTTTACTGAGCCTGAATGTGAACATCAGACCTTATTAGTTTACAGTATAATGTAAAAATAAAAATTGATATAATGCATTATGAAGCTCCTGTACAGGAAACAGTATCTCAAAATTCCTTCACAGTAGAAAGGAAAAAGGGGGGTCTTACCCAAGTGTGTTTGTTCCTGGAGATGAAAAGTTGCGAAGTACGTTGAGCCAAAAAAATAAATCAAAACACCTTCATTTTCTCATCACGCAAATCTTTTTTTTCCCCGTGACAACATCCAGATTTATCCCCTCTGTTCTTCGGGAAGTCACGAAGTAAACATCAGCTATCTCCTCCGACTCCCAGCAGCCTCCGGACCCGTTTCACAACGTTTTCTTTTCTTTTTTTTTTTCTTCCAATCTTTCCGTCTCCAAACATTTTAGGCTTTTACCACCAATAAAGCATCCCATTGGATGGCAGGGATGAGTGGCGTCATCGGTGCGTGCTGTCATTGGCTGGAGTGCGCGTCGGTCTCAGGTGTCCACGTGTGCACTTTCACTCCGCCTGTTCGTGCTCCGGCCCGGTCCCGCCCTGCTGGGTGGAAACCGCTACTTTCCGTCTGCCAGGCCGAGTCGGACCGGGACAAGACGTCCGGCACGTAGACCCCCTTATCTCCAGACTGGAGCTTCGGTCCGTCGCTTCACTTCTTTTCGTGGTAACACCCGCAGTTTAAACAGTAACTTCCTGTAATTCACGGTGTCATCGTATGAATCTGAACACCGACACAGAAAATACTTTATATTGATTCATATGACCAAATTACACCTTAAACTGCGGCCTGTAAAGTTAATCCTGAACGGCAGCGATACACTTTAACTTTAGCCTACAAGAAAACTGCAAAGGACACCTTTGCCATAATGAGTCCCAACAACAACAACAACAACAACAACAACAACAACAACAACAACAATAATAATGGAACATATTCCACTTTATAAAATGTGCAAGATTTCCCTGCATTTTCAGGAGGAATAGAACTCACTACTTTCTAATATTTACAGTATTTTCTGTATAATTAGTCCTAAATGGAGGATTGGATAAACAAAACATGGGATAAACAGGAACAGGAAGTATTCTGACAAGCTTTGAGATGGTGCTTGCAAACCTAGATGGAACGAAATCATCAATATCATTTACGCCTACCTGTGTTTTACCTGCTCAAGTCAAAATGTCTGCCGAGAGAGAGAGAGAGCTATTATTGTGCTACTCATTGTTATTATAGGATTTGAATCCCTTTGAATGGTATTATTACTGGCCTCGGTGTGAGCTGCAGAGTTAAAATCTGAACAGTGAAAGCGATGAAGAGGTAGCGACTATAAATGGCATATTACGCAGAAAAGTGTATGTTTGTTGAAACCACATTAAGCATGGGAGTGTCACATCAGTGTGTTTTAAGAGGGCAAGACCACAACAGTGGAAAGCAGGGCTGTGTGTCAGCAGTTTGCTCTCAGGGGGACAGTGAACGCAGCAGCTGAAGGCGTCTTTTGAAATGTCAGACAGCGACAAAATGTTTAATGTCATGTATGAAAGACAGTCCAAAAAGCAAATTTACATCTCTCAGAGAGGACAGCAGGCCTGAATATAGCTTAGTGACAATTCCCCTTTAAAGAGATTAAAAAAAAAATGACTTGGATACCTTCCAGCTATAATTACTGAGATCCTAACAGTCTTTATTAGTGGTGCAGAGTGCAAACAGATGTTGTTTTGTTTGGACACAAATCCTGACACCACCACAACTGATCACCAGGGTTGGTAAATGATTTAACATCACATGAAATGAAAGCAGTAGTGATGCACATACTGTACGTGGAAAAAAAAAAACCAATGACATATTTGTCAGTAACTAGAAATACAATCACATTTATATGGATATATTTATGTACAAGGAGTCCGATTTTGTTGGACACCCAGAAGTTGCTGTAAACTCTCATGTGGCAGTGCGAGGTACTCAACAGTTCGTAGATGACGGCAGATTAGACCTCACATGCAAAGTTCTTCACATGCAAAACAATAGCACAGATAAGGCAGGAAGATGGAGCAGATGGAAACTGAGGTACAGGATGACAGCTGACTGTTTCAGGAGGAGGAGTTCACTTTCATCACTTCAGAGTGAATATTATTAAGAGGCAGAAAACAAGGGGGTGCGTTCACTCACTTTCAGTCACCATGAAGCTGTAAGTATCATTATTTCTGTCCATGCCGTCAGCATGGACGGAGTGTACGATACATAAACACTGGCCAGTTAGTTTGAATATGGAAATACTACACACACACACACGCTAACACACTATTGACACTCTGAGTTTCATGTGTTTGTTCTTTTCGGACAAAGGAGAGATTTAAAAATGGTTTATGCTATTAAAAAATGTGTGGTTCAGATATTTATTTTTCAAAACTAAATGTTGATTCAACATGCAGAAAGTTAAATGATCAGGACTCGATTAAAGAAAAGAACTGGACATCTGGGGAATGTGCCTTTCTGCTTTCTTGCCAAGAGTTAGATGAGATGCTAAATATAAAGCTAAAACCAGCAGCCAGTTAGCTTAGCTTAGCTTAGCATAGCATAGTATAAAGACTGGAAACAGAGGGAAACAGCTCATCTGGCTCTGTCAAAGGGCAACAAAATCCTCCCTCCAGCAGCTCTGAAGCCAGTTAATGTGTTATATTTAATTTATTTAAAGTGTAAAAAACCCAGGTGTAAAAAAACAACCAATTTAAGGGGCTATTTCTTGGCCTGGACCACCTGCCAGCAGGCGCATCAGGGGCCTAAAGCTGCATCCTACTATGGTGAAGGGATGACCCGCCCTACTAGGCCTCTGATTGGCCAGTACTAGTTGCCTTCTTTGATTGGGTTGGTTAGGTTTAGGCATGAGAAGTGATTATTGGTGGGACAAGGTAAGAATGTCAAGGTAAGCTAATCAGGCAGAGTAGAGCAGGACATCCCTTGGCCATGGTAGGATTTGTAAACCACCCCTGACATATGATTGGCCAGCTCAAGTGCCATCATAAAGTACGACTGGCTGTCTGCCCAGTGAGAGGTGGGAGCTTTGTTTGAACCAACTGTGTGATGAGTATTTTTAAATGTGCAAATTTTAAATGTGGAAATAAAAATTTCTTTTTGAGGACTTAAAGAATAAAATATGGAAGCTTCATATTATATATATGCATATATAGACATGCCGAAATTACAATTTCTGTCTCTTATTTTGGGGCCATACACTGTCCAGGGCCCCTGCTATGACTGAAGATGAGAGCTGTTGTCTGTAAACCCTCACACGTTGACCAGGGAGCACCGATCATGCAGAAGGACTGAGGTGAGGTGGAGGTCTGGGGATCAGTGGGTCACACGGGCATGCAGACATGGCAGGTGTAGGTACGGGACCATTATGGGACTTTGGTGCGGGACGAAGACCAGTAGAGGGGCTTCAGCATGGACACGTGGACTCTGCACGTGGGACACATCTGCTTCTTCCACAGCCACTGCTCCATGCACTGAAACACATGTTAAAAGAGCTTATTACAGGCTGAATGTTTATGATTCCTGCAGGTATTGATTCCCCTCACAGATGCCAGGAGGTAGTTTCCAACATGTTGACCCACTGAAAGCACACACACACAACAGGGTCCACAGTGACCCTGACCCCTGGCTATGAGGACGCTGTTGTCACATGTTTTACTGTACATTCACTGCACTGATGAAGAGGTGTGGTTACAAAAGAGCTCAAGAAAGAAAAAGTAGATAACTGGATAATTTATTGCCCTGATTATTTATTTTTCATCTGTTACAACACAAAACACAAACACTGAAAACACATCCTGACATGTTTTATATACTGCTATGAAGAAAACACCTCACGCCTGTGCTTTATGAATTTATTCTCTATTTACTCTCTAGTTTTATTCCCTTCTATGTCTCCGTTTCATACTTCTAATACTATTGGCGCTGCCTGTAACACTATTTTCTCCTACGGGGGATTAATAATGTGCTATCTTATCTTTTAATTCAGACTTTTCTAATTGGATGTAATTATGATTTATGGATTATCTTAAATTTGGCTTTTGTTCTTTTTTGTGTGTGTTTTTATTATGTAAAGCACTTTGTGTTACAGTGCTTTGTATGAAAAATTCTATACAAAGTCTGTCTGACTGATTGACTGACTGATTGTAAATTATCCAATGAAACCCACAGAGCAGTTTGCACTTTTACAGGATCACGTCAGGCACAGTTAAGCCCCTGACATTTGAACACTTGAACGCCACACCATGACCAGTTCAGGTGCGGCCCCTGAGGCCTCACGGGCTGCAGATCCTCCACCGTTCCTCCGAGGAGTCACCTCCTTCCGCAGAGTGATATCAGCGATGCCTCCGCAGGGACAGCTGACGCCGGAGTGTGTGCTGCTCCTTCTCCGTGGGGATCGGTCCGTCCGCCGACTTCCTCCTCTCGTCCGAGAGCCTCCTCACCTGCAAAGCCGCCGCTTCGCTGCCGCTGCGGGGCCGGCACTGCTCTGGCCTCCGAGCCGCCTTCAGCGCCCATCAAACGGAGACATGGCGGTCAGAAGGAGCTGTTGGAGCTCCACGCTTCCACAGAGAGAGTTTCAAGTGCAGACAGGTTGTTTTCATCCCGCTTCACATCATGCATGTCCAGGAATGAGCTGCCTGCATGCGCCGTGGATCTGATATGTGACATGCTGGGATTGGGCTGAACATGCAGAGACTGCTTGGCGATGGGAGGGTCAGGGTGGTGTAAGCAGAGGGTGGAGGAGACACGCACTGTCTGACTTAGAGAAGATGTTTTACCTCTTTGTGGAAGCGGTGCGAACAGTGCTGCTCCTGAACTCCGCCTCCGCTCCTCCTCATGTCCTCATGACAGATCAGGCACAGCTTATCTTCATCATTCTGTAAAAGAAAGAAAGCAGCTTTGTTTTTAAAGCTCAGCCTCTGACCACAATGATCGGTCAGGTACATTTACAATACTGATGCTGTCTGGTTCCCGGTGGTGGAAAATAACCAAGTACATTTACTCTACGTACAATTATGAGGTGCTTGTACTTTATTTGAGTATTTCCATTTACACAGATACTCCACTATGATTCAGAGGCAACTGTAATGGTAGTTTAATGATACAGATATAGTGAAGACATCAGTTATGAGGTAATGTTAAGATAAAACTACAGTATTCAAGTATTTAAAGTTAAACCACCTGTACCAGCTTCAATATCAATAAGCACATTAGTTCATCAATAAGTATAATCGAATACTATAATATGTGTTATTCTGAAATATTCTTTTCTACATGACGAGCACTTTTACTTTGGGTACTTTCAGTGTATTTTAAGGTTAATACTTTTGTTCTTTTACTGAAGTAAAAATTGATTTGAAAGCTTTGTTGAACATGATACACATTTGGAGCCCTTTCTATAGTCACAAAAGACGCTGTTTTCAATGAGAAACATGAGCTTTTCAACACGTCAGGCCTTTCAAACCTGTCCGCGATCCCATCAGCACATTCTGTAATCTGCATTTAAGTGCTCTTTAATCTTTAAGGGCTTCATCATAGTGAGAGACCGAGTGCACCAAACCTGATCCACCCTGCAGTTCACTGGATGATCTACAACACGCTGACCTGGTTCAGAAAACTGTAAAACCTGCTTAAATCTCCTTTGACTTTGCAGCACTTCTGCTCACCAGAGACATGTTCTTCTTATCGCCCAGACACAGCCTCCTCTCGAAGGACTCTGTGAGCTCTGGGATGGTGGTGATGCGGTTCTCCAGGACGGCTGACTTGGAACGGTTGTTGTCGTCCGAGGAGGTCCGGCGAGCTCTCTGGTGGGACCTGACCTCCCCCATCTCCTCTCTCGGCTTGATGTGGCTCGGGGTGGGTGCCATTGTAGCCGCGTGGAGCCTGTTCAGCTTCATGGCATCTAATTGTGACTGTGGACCACACAGAGAGGGACAATACGTCCTGTTAGACAACGTCAAAACTCAGTGACTCAGACTCAATTTCCACGTTTCCCATAAAAGCTGAAAATATGAAGAACATTAAACCAGACAGACGATCCTGCTGAGTGTTTGTCTGAGCGGGGTTAATCACGCCTGATATTCTTAAGTAACCATGTCAGCAGGGCATCCACCTAATTATAGTTTACATCTAAACTGAGGCCAGTCTGTTCAATGATTATTTAAACAACAGCAGTAATCAGATTACTATACTTATGTGTTGCAAAATAGGCAAGCTGAGGTTACAGTCAAAACAAAGCAAGTGTGAACTTTTTTTTTCATGTTATGACTCTTTCATCACTCACTGCTTAACTTATGTGCTGGTGATGAAAAAATCAGCAATTCAGAGTGATGAGTGTGTCAGAAAGACTCCAGTGACTTAGTTTACTGCACTTCAATTTAAAGATGGGCTCCTCACAAGAGAGACAACACAGCAGACGCAGAAATATCCTGATTTTTAGCTCCTCAGTTTTACTCCACAAACACTGGATCCTACATCTCCCACAGTGCAACTCAGTGGCCTCTTTTAGGTATTAACTGCTCACCTTCATTGATTTTTGTTAATGTCTGCTCATTCTGGATGTGATGCAGCAACACTGGGAAAGATGTGGAACGCTCCAAAAACACCTGTTTGGATCATTCCACAGGTAAACAGGCTGATTGGTAACAGGTGAAAGATCATGATTGGGTATGAAAGGGGCATCCTGGGAAGGCTCAGTCGTTCACAAGCGAGGATGGAGCGAGGTTCACCACTTTGTGAACACATGATTTTAAAATGGAAATTACTGCATGGACTCTGGAACACTTCAGAAAACTCAATAAATACATGATTGCATTCTGTTTTTATTGACATTTTCACCACATCCCTTTAATGGAATTAGGGGCTGAATATGAGTTCATCAGCAGTGTCTAAAAAGACTCCATTACAGTACATATCTCTCCACTTATGGATTGATAGCGAGATGATTCAGCTTGTTCTTCCTCTGGGCCAAATGCTCACGTCGGTCTGCATCGGCAGCAGGAAGCACAGGCTTTCACAATGAAAATAAATCTAATTTTCAGCTGAGCCGCAGCCCTCGGTGCTTTGTTTGAGAGGCCTGTCTGTATGAGGGTGTGTCGTCAGGTCTCCCATCAGCTGCTTTTGTTCTACATCACCTGCAGTTACATCAGGATTTTCTTTGGTTCCAAAGGAAGAACACACAAAACTTCTAGATGTAAACAGAATATCAGTACATCTCTGATCATATGGAAATATGCAATCAGCGGTGCGTTTATGAACCCCTGAGCTTACAGGGTATACACCTACATTCTGGTAAACATCCACCTTGGTAAACTGTATGTCCCTCGCTATACTGAGCACCTCCTGCACGAGCCACAAGTGTGCTGCTGTGTAGCTGCCGTTGACCTCTGACCTCTCTGTTATGGGAGGCGAGTGAAACGTCAGTTCACTCATGGCAGTGAATGAAGCAGCACTTTATTCACTGTTCCATTGAGCACATGTTCTCTTGCATGCAGCAGTCCATGGCTAAAAAAACATCAGAGATTTTTAAAAACGTCTGTGAATTCCTGTCACAGGGTCTGTTTGTTTCAGCTGGAGATAAATTTCGAGTAGGAAAGTAAGCAGTGAACTCTGGTTAAAGCGGCGTCTGGCAGGACGTCTGCACACGGCACAGGAAGCTAAATAAACTCCTGCTTCCATGAGATGAAGCAGGATATGATCAATTTAAAACAATCTATCTGTGCATGTCTGTGTGTTAGTGTGAGATGGAGGAGAGTCATATACGTGTGCATCAGCTCACATTATTGATGAGCAGCTGGTTGAGGCAAAATACAGGTCAGGTCATCCTATTCCTGAACAAGATAACAGACCTACGGAGAACGCACATGCATTCATCTACTGGCTGCCAGAAGAGAAATGGCATCATATTTTCTTTTTTTTCCACTATGTTTTTCTCTTTTGTATTTCAATACAACTTTTTTCAATTTCCCACTCTGACATGTTGTGCATTGTGATTGATTCAGTGATTTTGTTTTTTTGCTAATTTATTTTTAAAGGTAGTTGTATCAACAGGTTTACATCAGTTTAAAAACACCTTTCATGCTGTGACAGTCAGATCATTGGTTCAAGGTGTGCTGCTGCTGTCTGTATGTCAGCGTAAACACATACTGTTCAAAGTCACACGCATGCATCCATCAAGTGCTGGTGGTCCTTACCACAGTCGGGAGCGACGCTCTTCGATCCGCTTGCAGTTTCGCAGATCTTCTGAAGCTGCGTTTTCTCTCTCTGGACTGTCCGGTTTCTGCTCCGTGACCCCAGTAACTGCTCATCCATTTTGTGAAGTTGCCATCATCATCCTCATCATTGTCCACAACGAAAGCAGGCAGGAGCCTGAGAGACATGATGGAGCTGTGCGGGGAGCCTCTTGGTGCAGCACGTCCGAGTACAACAAATGAAAGTGTGATCCCGACTGAGTGGCACAGAAAGTAAAGACAGCGCTGAGCTGACCTACTAAGCCTCCAGCTCACTGGCTGCTCCACAACACAGCACTGTCCCACAAGGCAAAGGTAGCTTACTTAAGTTAGTTCCCTCTGGAGCCTCAAGCGCTGCTCGAGTTGTATTCTTGGATGATCCAAAAATAAGCTTCAGAGCTTTTACTCTTTAAATAAGTGAATCCCCTATAATCTAGTTACTCTGGCTGGGAGAAAGTAAAAATGGAGGTGATGGGAATAAACATGGGGCGGGTGTCTGAGAGGAACGGCTAGTATTTTGGCACTGGGTGGGTGATGTGACCACAGCTTTTAATCTTTCCATTACAGTCATGAGCCCCGGGGTAGACAACTGAAACTCCAATGTCCCCATACTTTCCACTCGCTGAGTACATCAAACCTGTCAATAATTATGGAGTGCAGGCTACCCTGTCTGCCACTGTGTGCTGAGAGCCTGCGGCTCATTTAATACAGGACAGAGAGGGAGCATTTTTCATGGCGCAGCAGGCACTACCGAATCATAATTTTGCTTTTCTTGCCTTCATTTTTTATCAAAATGGTCAGGCATAATTCTCATGTGAGAGAAAACACAATTCAGCAGCAGGAAAAGCAACATTTGCACAAGGTGGAACCAAAATCTTCGCAGCACACAATCTGAATAATCTGAATAATATACATGCAGAGCAAATATATATCATAACACATTATTTATGCTACGCTAGATAGTATACAGACATCGTGGAGTCTTATGGTACCAGGAATGTCCATTATGGGCTGTGCTGAATGAGCAGATGCTGTTATCCTGCTCCAGCGACCTCTGATCAAACACAATAGACGTATTATGGAAAACATGATATGGAAGAAAATATTAGATAGATAACCAGTTTTTAAAGTTTTTTCCTCTAGTTTTCTGCTTCAGAGGAATTTAGGTTCAAACTGAGAGTCTCTTGAGGAGGACTAATCTGGGCTGTTATGAGACTTTGTCATGTAACATCAGATCATGGCTGAGAACAAGATTACAGTAATCGGCTGTTTTTCCAAAGGTGGGAGCCAATTAAGGTTGTACCTGCGCTCAAATGACCGAGAGCAATGAAACAACAATAAGTGAAATCTTCCGTGCAAATAAGACAATACTTTTCCATTTCTGGGAATTCAGTAATCAGATTACACATCAAGAGGGATTCGCCAAACCAACATCTGTTTTTAGACGTCTTTAAATTCTGTTTTGTGGTTGTGTATTATATAAAGAACAAATTGCAGCCTGACGTAAAGAAGTACAAAGAAAATAGATAAACAGTTGTGTTGCTGTGTTTCAAATCTACAGTTGGAGGGCTGCAGGATCAGACTTGCGGCTGCCATCCAATGACTACAATCACTAAACTTATGCTTTTACTTCTGTATGTGTGAATGTCACAAATCTGCTAAACAGAGCAGCAAAACACTTCTTGGAACGCGCACCAGTTATCCAGAGAGCCAACAGATCAACAACAAACTGTATAAATAAAATGTCCCCGCATGAGCACCTGAAGTTAATCTGATTACATGATCGAACTGGAATGACTTGGTGTATTTATGTAGTTGATTTCTAAAGATTTAGGATTTCAAACACTTCCCAGCATGATGGCAGCGCAGACACATCTCAGTGCTCGCAGGTTTCCAAACATCTAGCAGCAGCGACTAAAACTAAGCCGGGCTGTGCTAACAATAGCAGGCGGTTTTCACGGGAGTCAGGAATAGCTATAGAGAAGATCAGACATCCTTGTTGTGACCTCTGTCAGTCGGCCCTTTCACCTCTCTGAAGCAAAGGCATCTGCAGGGTCATTGCAGACAGACACACCACATGTGCAGTGTACAGTACAAGGTCATTGTGTCTCATCACGCGTTGGACTTTAGTGGCAAAATTGATTTTATGGCTTTTTAAAACCAGCTACTGTGTCAGTGTAGAGCGGATTATTTTAGGCCAGCGGCATGTTTTTATTTATTTATTTATTTATTTATTTATTTATTTATTTATTCTTCATTTAGGATAAATTATAGCTGGGAAACTATTTACACTTTATTTGCTTTTCATTTGATAAAACCACAAACACAGAATCAAACTCTATGTAGCAGACTGTGTGAATAGATTACCAGTCAGTCCTTGAATTACAGAACACCTCCTGAGGGAATAGTTATCTTATCAATGGTCTGTGCTGCTGGAAGGACAACCCTCTTCATTACACAGGCTTCCCTCTAACCTGCTGAATACAGCTGACTTTGAAAAGTGTTCGGTGCTGGTCGCTGTTGGAGGACAGACGGCCTTGGGCACAAATTGAGCGGTCAGGCTGCAGCGGCGTCCAGACAGACCAGCACAACGCTCTGAAATGGGACAGAGAGGGGACTCAACTTTGCAAAGACACCATGCAAACTCATATAATAAATCTCAATGATCAGATTAAAAAAAACACATTTGAAAATAACTTTTTCCACACTGTTTTTAAACAAAAGGGAATGTGTAACTAAAGAAGTACACATACAGTTTTTAATTCAGGTGGTTGTTTCTGTTCAGTGCTAAAGTGGGCAAGTGTGGATTTATGGGGAAAGTCAGTAACACTGCCACCTAGTGACTGTAGTCAACCTGCATACCTGCATTGTTGTAAAATCATCCTAAATTCATGCTTTTCTTCTTCTATTCTATTCTATACAATCAACTTAATGCAAACTAAATGGTAAATTTGGTGGCTGGTAGCATTCCAGGACGGGCCCATTTGTTTCTTTCTATGCCCCATTCATTCTGTAATTTCTGTCTTTATAATGAACCTTCTTTACTGAAGGCTTCAGATTCAGCACAATGTTCATTCCAGTACATGCATGATAAGGTGGGCTGCAGTGTGGATGCGGTGACAGTGAGGGGTGGGGGTCAGTCGGGGTCCATGTTCAAACCTGTTGAACATGTTGGGCCTGTGTAAATGGTGATTTACGTATGTGATGCACATTTCTAACTAATCTGACACTTCACTGCTCATTATAACTGAGACTACAATGCATCAATGCCTCAGTCTTAAGAACTACTAAAATGGACGGCTATAGGCAAAATTCACCTTGTCATGATTCTTCCAGGATCATGTTTCACACTTCACATGATGTTTGGACTACAAAACGCCACAGCCGAACTACAGCTACAGGTAGCCCCGTGGATTCCCCGCCAGTATCCCATGATGCCTCGCTGTGTGTGACCTCGCAGAACACGGGAAGAAGAAGCGGCGGTCGCTCACGCTGTTTGCTGGTGGCGCTGCTGGCTGGCTAACTATTGCTCGGTCGTACATCATGGCTGCTTCCAAGCCAGTCGAGCCGCAGTCCGGTACCGGACTACCCCGGTGGCAGCTGGCACTGTTAGTCGGGACTCCCATTGTGCTGGGAGTGGGGGCGGTTTACCTGTGGAACCGCAGCAGGACGAAGGAAAGGAAAGGGACCGGGGAGCGGAAAACTCCAGAAGGCAGCGCCAGTCCCGTGCAGGGCCAAGACGGCGCAGCACGAGCCAGCCGGGAGCAGGAGAACATGGTACCGTTGCCTAGAGACTCCGCTTCCCTCTGTTGTCAGTGTGCTATAGCATTCCCCACGTTAGCATGATTTTGCAGAACGAACGCTTTTCTGACTAAATACGTCGTTACTGTCAAAGTGCAGTCAAGGACACCTAACGTTGCTGGTGCTGTCAGTGACAGCTACCTTCACCAGGGCAAGGCCGAAAGCAACCGGTTCATCGCTGGTGGATTAGCCGATGTTAAGCGCTAGCTAGCTGTTGTGTAAGCTAACGGTATCAAGGTAGCTAGCTTGGTTAATTATCCCGGTGGCAAATCTCTATTAACCTACACGCCGGTAAAGCGAGCATTATGTTAAATGTGTAACAAGTGCAGCTGGTAAAGCCTACGATGAAACCCACATGCGAACAACGTGACAACATGTCTTATAACTGACATCGATAGTGTAGCTTTCGTTTTAGCGCATGCTAGCTGGCGGTGTTTACTCAGAAAGTGAAGTGGGGCGGGGATGGCTGTCATTTGAATCCGTCTTGTTTACGCAGAGGCAGGTTTATTGGGTAATCTAACAGGCTGTCAGTCTTTTCACGTTGCTTTATCACGTACAGGTAATGTCCAGTAACGCAGTCGGATACATGTGGGCGTTATTACTGACAGTTGAGCCACAGTCCAGAGACCAGCAGTCTAGTTTTGTTTGGAGTGATTGAGCTCTCTGCTAAAATGTTTGACAGTTTGTCGAGTTTTCAGCTAAATTAAAGCATAGTGTGGCTTCAGTAATCTGTGAGTGTGAGGTCATTATATCATAAAATTTAACAGCCATCACCATTATTTGACAAATCACACAGGATCCATTTGAGGCCTTAGGTCATATTCATGTGTAGCCATGAAAGTGGAATTACTGGTAGTAGATAAGCATCATACAGGCATAATTTATTCCCAGACTTTCAGGTCATGCACATTCATTGTTAAGCATTAAATCAGTATTACTGGAGGCGAACTTGTTATTAATGGTTCCTTAGCAATTTTTGTACCAGTCCACTGAGTCACAGGGAGTCCATCTAATCAATAATCATTTGCTTTCCTCTCTCTCATTTAGAGCCCTTTGGATCGGGCTCAGGCAGCAAAGAACAAGGGCAACAAGTACTTCAAGGCTGGCAAGTATGAGAACGCCATCCAGTGCTACACAGAGGCCATCGGTCTCTGCCCCACAGAGCAGAAGACTGATTTATCAACGTTTTACCAGAACAGAGCAGCAGCCTACGAACAGCAGGTTGGCAACGCCTTGTTTTTATGTGTGCAAAGATTGTTGTTGATATGGACGACACAGCTGGTGTGCAAAAAAAAAAAAAAAAATCATGACAAATTTAAATGTCTAAGCAAAAAAGTGAGCAGGTCATTCTTTGTTATATTGACAGTGTGGGACTGATACTTGATCAATTTTGCAGAAATTAACAGTAAATTGTTAATTTAATTAACAACTGTAGTTCTTGCAAATGTTTTTGTTCTGTGATACACATTGGCTCATTTTAAATGTCCCCAAAGACACACAGGTCAATACTTCATATATTCATTCAACTTAAAATATGAGTCAAGGCGTCCTCTGTTTTGTCTTATTGCAGCTTTAAGCCTTAAGCGATGGCCTGTGCAGAAATCAGTGGTTGTTCCTCTTTGGTTAATGTGTTATAGATTCAATGTGTTGTGTAAATCATCAACATTCAGATCTTTCCGCCCTCATGTTTGATTGAAGGTTTACAAAGTCGCAGAGGTTCATGCAGCCTCATCAGGTCCACTGCTCACATAAGCTCTCCAACGAAAAGTATATCGTTGAAAATTTGACTAATCAGTGTAGAAAATTTCACCCCAGTCGGAAGTGGTGAAATGTTGTTGGCTCATTTAGACTTTTGTCACTGAAGAAATGTTTCCTTAATGTTTTAGGTGTCAGTTTTCAGGTTGTTGTTTGGTCTCTGTGTGAGAAAGACACCAAAACATTGCAGCAGTGTTTTATTTTTCTCTTTATTTGGCTTGGCTGCTGTAAATGAAATGCGTATAATGGTAGGGAAAACCCTGATTTCTGTAAATTGCATCTACATTTTGGCAATTTCTGCAATGTTCTGCATTTTACAGTTGATTCTGTTTTATTGTCGAAGTCCAGATTCCATCCGTGTTTTCTGCATTGCAGAACTCAAAGGTTCTATGTTAAAGATTAATTTTATATATATTCGTCTTCCAATGTCAGACACTGTAGGACTCTTGGACCACTTCAAAACATGCAGGTCTGTGTCTCCATTGGACCTATAAGCCTTCTCGGGGTAGTGGACAGACACCTGAACTGCTGCATATTCAGATGCACATGTGTTTGGGAGATTAACAGCATTTAAATTATTATTTCAGATGAAATGGACAGAAGTGGTACAGGACTGCTCTCAGGCTGTGGAAATGAATCCACGCTATGTCAAGGCCCTGTTCAGGCGGGCTAAAGCTCTGGAAAAACTAGACAACAAGAAGGAGTGCCTAGAGGGTGAGACACTCTTTTCTTCTGAAAACATTCTTTTACAAGTTTAACTTGAAATGTGTGACTTTTATTTACGGTTTCTTTCCCTGTGTATCCTCCAGACGTCACAGCGGTGTGTATTCTTGAGGCCTTCCAAAACCAACAGAGCATGTTACTGGCAGACAAGGTACTGAAACAGCTGGGAAAAGAGAAGGCCAAAGAGAAATACAAGGTACTTTTCCACTTGTACACACAAGCATTTCTCTCAGTTTTCTTCCTCTGAACTGTCACAGTAAACTTTTTTTGTTTTTTGAAACCCCTCTTCTGTAGAACCGTGAACCGATGATGCCCTCTCCTCAGTTCATCAAATCCTACTTTAGCTCGTTCACGGATGATATCATCTCACAGCCCCTGCAGAAGGGGGAGAAGAAAGATGAAGACAAGGACAAGGAGGGCGAGGCAGCTGAGGTCACTGGAAGGTCAGAGAATGTTTACCCAGTATTCACTCACCTGGTACACTCAGGTTGTAGCAGGAGAGACGGAGGAGCTGCAGGCATAGAGTGACATGCTGGGAATTTTTCCTTACGCAATAGGAACAAAAGGAAACACTTCTGGAAACGGCAGATCCTCACACTTCATACCTCTGTTGTTTGCAAAGTGAGAATTATCACCCGGTAGTTTCACACTTTTCCTCATCTGTTTTTCCACCTCTTCAGCTCTGGCTACCTGAAGGCAAAGCAGTACATGGAGGAGGAGAACTATGACAAAATCATCAGCGAATGCACCAAGGAGATCGAGTCAGGTGGTCGATACACCGCCGAGGCCCTCCTGCTGCGCGCCACATTCTACCTGCTCATTGGTAACGCCACTGCTGCTCAGCCTGATTTAGACCGCGTAATCAACATGCAGGACGCCAACGTGAAGGTGCGCACTGTTTATTTGATGGCCTGTTTGTAGTTGAGGATACCTGGGCAATGTGACAACAGGGATAGTGGATCAATAAGACTATAAGGGTCTACAAACTGTACTATCGTCTACTCTTTACAGCTACGAGCCAATGCTTTGATCAAGCGCGGAAGCATGTACATGCAGCAGCAGCAGCCTCTGCTCTCTACACAAGACTTCAACATGGCAGCCGAGATTGACACACGCAACCCTGACGTCTATCACCACAGGGGTCAGGTAGGAATGCGGCTGAATCGGTTGCTTCAAGTTCCAAGTCAGTTGACAGCTACTTCCTTATCTTGCTTTATGCTGCATTGCTCTGTCTAAAGTCTTTATTTCCTCTCAGCTGAAAATCCTGCTGGACCAGGTGGACGAGGCGGTGGGAGACTTTGATGAGTGCATCCTGCTCAGGCCCGACTCTGCTCTCGCCCAGGCACAGAAATGCTTCGCTCTTGTAAGTCATCCACTCAGGATTTGAATAGCAAATGTGCCGTCATCCTGCTTATCTAATGAATAAACTGATTCTTTTATTTTGATCGGCCGTGCTGCCTGTAGCGTTAATGGGTGATACAATTCAAGATAAGCTGCTGAGTTTCTTTTTCTTATGTTCTTCAGTACAGACAAGCGTATACTGGAAACAACCCGTCACAAGTACAGACAGCCATGGACGGCTTTGAGGACGTTATCAGAAGGTTCCCCAAGTGTGCCGAGGGCTACGCTCTTTATGCTCAGGTGCAGATTCATTGATTTCATTCTGTTTGCACGTCAGCGGTTGCTTTAGTGCTCATTTGCTCTGTCCATTTTACAATAAGTTTGCTGTATTCAGACAGAAAATAGCAGCTGTAGGTTGATGTCAACATGCACAGTACATCTTCTTGGGTATTTTTCAGGCTTTGACTGATCAGCAGCAGTTTGGAAAAGCAGACGAGATGTATGACAAGTGTATTGAACTGGAACCAGACAATGCTACCACATATGTCCACAAGGGGTAGGTGTTTTTCTCCTTTATGCGGGCATGCTGTTAAATAACGTGATCAGTCATCAGTTCCTAAATGTTCAATGTACGTCCAGTTTGTTACAGCTTCAGTGGAAACAGGACCTTGACTTGGGTCTGGAGCTCATCAGTAAGGCCATCGAAATCGACAACAAATGTGACTTCGCCTATGAAACGATGGGCACTATTGAAGTTCAAAGGTGAGACTGACAACTTGACTCAATGCACTCACGAGGAGACTTCTTGAAGTGCTCGCAATAACGAGAACCTTTCCTTTCAGGGGCAATCTGGACAAGGCAATAGAAATGTTCAACAAGGCAATTAACCTGGCCAAGTCAGAGATGGAGATGGCCCATTTGTACTCATTATGTGATGCAGCATACGCCCAGACTGAAGTGGCAAGGAAGTACGGGCTGAAACCTCCGACACTGTAACTCCTCCGCCAACTGATCGCCAATCTCTTCATCGCTCAACCTAACTGTGTTAAAAGTGCAACTGTCTGACCTACTTTGATTTGTTTAAAAAAAAAAAAAAAAGGAGTACTGGATTAAGAAAAAAGAAGAGCCCTGAATATAGGCTGTGTTTACATCACATTAAAGGGGGTTATTGTCACGGAAATAAGGATTTCTATTCACAATCAAGCCGAGGCTGTGGTCTAGGCCAATGGGTGACCAGGCGGTCTGTCAGGGTGAGGGGGGCACTTCATCGTCAAACCTTTTTATTGGTCTGAATAAAGAGAAAGATTGTATCGTCTAGAGAGAAATACATACATGAATGGCCATGTATACCTGTCTAAATTAGTAGTAACTATGTGAAGTGTAAGAGAATTGAAATGCGCGCAGTCTTTTGAACCAATTACTGACTTTAAGGCTTTTGTGACACTTGGATCTACAGAAAATACTGTGAGAGCTTTATATAGTTCTAATGGACTGTTCACCTGTTAATTTATGCTGATCTAAAGTGGTTTTGTCCAGCTCCTTTCATATTGTAACCTACATAATCAGTTCCGAATGCAAGATTAAAATTGTAGTCAAATGTGTAATGTCAGTGTTTGTAATGCTGGAATTGATCTCATGGACGTGGGCTAACAGAGAGGCTAGTTTAGCATCCTGAAGTGTTTTTTTTTTTTTTTAATTGTGGGACTGCTTGTTTCTTTTTTTTATATATATATACTTTGTGCAGCATGTTCACTGTAAATGCCATGCTCGTGCTGTCTTCAACACTAGGAAAACCCCAACTATGAGACTTTGGGCAAAACACTTTTGATTAGAAAAATTTAACCAACTCTGTCTTTAGTTTTTTGAAAATGTTTTTTTTTTTTTTTTTAATTGCCGCTAGTGTCAGAAGATGTCACAAAGGATTGAATATTCAGTGTTTTTCCTAGCTCACTTTAATTGAGAGACATGATTTATTTTGTATTTTATTGTAAAATGTTTATTTTTCATGCTACGTTTGATTTCATCTTTTGAGTGAGTAACCTGAAGACAGCGGTTTTATTTTTCTCTCTTTCTCCTGTTATATTTTCTCAACCCAAGCCTTATTATTTCCAGCCCACGCGCAGCCCTCACAAGCTCTTGGTTTAATGTATGATTTGGCTCTCAAGTAGCATCCATCCATAAATAAAATTAGCCACCACTGCTGAATGTTTGGAACTTTTTCAGTTTTTTGAAAACGAAGTTCAAATAGTTGTGTGACGTTCATTTCTCCAGAAGCAGTGATGGCTGAGTTTTATTGACTGCGTGGTAACAGTAAAGAACCGATTCATGCATTCCAAGCTGCAGCTGGTGAGGACTGCCTCTCAACAAAAATCATCTTTCTTAAGCTTTCAGAGTCAAATGAGAGTTAACCTTTGATCAGCAGGTAATCTGCAGATGTCCTGAAACTTTGGCTGTTTGATAGAAATTACACTGACATTCTTCATCTACGATATGTATGGTGACCAAAGTGAAAGAGAATATAAATCCTAATAAAGTTATAATTCCTGGAATGAATTTCACCTTTGTAAGTGTTCCCTTGCTTGTTCAGCTGCACATTTAGCCAAAACACACTTACACTTCTGTTTTCATGCTTTGAATCTTTTTAGTTCCTTTTTTGCCTGCTCGCTGTTAACTTGTAGACCAATAAATCAGCATTTCACTTGTTTTCAGTAAATGCAAAGCAGCTCATGAAACTGACTTTAATGTTCAGATGTGCTGATGCTGCCACCTACAGGCAAAGACTAACAGCTGCCTCAAATGCCACATGTGCGCCCCCTTGAGGCAATGTTCAGTCTTCATTACACCTTCATTTTTATATATCTTCTGTCACTGTTCACGTTTAAGATTTGTTATGTTATAGAGTGAAATAATTCATGGATTTACAACATTACATAACAGTGAACATTGAAACATACATACAGCTTAGCTTTAGATTAGATGTGACAAGTAAATATGTGGAACTACATAAGCAATTGTGAAACATCATTAGAAAAACAATGAATAACATTTATTTTGTTTTGCTGGTTCACTTGTACAGTTCTAGCTTACTAGGACACCTTAATAAAATGGAGCCAGTACACCTGTGCTTTATCCACTTTGACAAGTCAAATTGCTGTGAAAGGGCTCATCACATACTGATCTCCAGTAAACAACTATAAATAGCTTCAGTAACTCTCAGGTTTATTGTTCCAGTATTTACAGACACAGTCAGCACATTGTGCAAATTGCAAATGTAAAATTGAACATCCTAAACACATAATATGAAGATGAAAAGAGGCAGTTGAAACACTGCCTGCAGGAGATTGTTTTGAAGTGTCAGAGCACTTCAGGCTTTGGGCTCTGAAGTGTGATGAGGAACAGTGATCAGTCTGGATCCTGTCAACACATACAGGCTCATTAAAGTGCAGGATTTGATATTAAAAGAAGATCACATGTGGCATTTAATCTTTTTGAACATAGCATCAGCATGCTTCTTCATATCTGTTACAAATACCATCTTTATTACTGGGACAATTAGCTGCACTCAATCTCAGCGGCTCATTAATCAGCGTCAGAGTTCGCGACACATCGGCCGTGTTGACGGCAAGTGACGTGTCTCCGTCAACACAACAATGGCGGATGCCGCGGAGGAAGCCCTTCAGGGCAGCTGGTGAGACAATTTGTCAACGGACAGACATCATACGAGGCGTTTTCTCGATTGTCAAACAATTGTTTCGGCTCCATCTGACAGAATTTGATGTGTAGCAACTAAATATGAGTTTGCGGAGTCCGTCTGTTCCGCTGACGATGGACGCTCGTCTGAAACCAGCTTGGTGCCGTTACTACTCGGCAGCTAGCCAGCTAGTGTTAATTAGCCAAGTTGGTGACGATAAATTAGCAGCCCGGACATTAAAACGGACACAAATGACCAAAAAGCTTTTGAGAAATATCATTAAAAGTGCTTATATTTTCATAACTTTCTTCCTCGCACAGACAAGTTTATAAACAAAGCCTGTTAGCCAGCATGCTAACAATAACTAGCTAGATAGCCGGTGTTTGTCGGGTTCTGCTTCCCTTTAAACAGATCCCAGCCTTAGCTTTTACCCTAGCTCCAGTTTCCTCCTCTCGGTCACATACTGAACTCGAAGCTAATCATAATGATCAAAATCACATTAAGATACAGTATTAAAGCAATCTCAAAGTTGTCAGTGAAGTATTGAGCTTGTCAAAAAACTAGCTGGATGAAGTGCTGGGCGTTATGGAGATGAATATCGTCGTCAAAAGATTCCCATATCTTTATGTGTCGTGATATCTGCCTGTAGTGGAAAATCACCTGTTAAATGGTCGAGCTTCAACACTTTTCCCTGCATAATGATGTAAAGACAAACCGAAATGATCAGTAATGTCTCCGTGGTGGTAATTTGTATGACAGCAATCACATGGGACTTACGTAATGATTATTCTGTAATACTTTTATCACATGCCAAACATCACCACAAGTGCTGATTAAAAGTTGCCAGAGACCAAAGGTGATGAATTGCTCATAATGAATTTAGACCATTGTGGGAACTACAATCACACAGAAAAATGACCATTTATGCTTCACTCGTCTGTTAGCTTGTCTAACTGTGCTGTTTGTGTTTGTTCAGGGACCAGGATCTAGCCGAGGCTCTGGACTCTGGTGGCTCGGACATGGAGATGGAGAGAAGCGTCATCCAGGTCCAGGAGCATTCAGCTCAGCACAGGGCCAAGATGTGGAAGGTGAGAAGTATGACGAGACTCAGTCCACACATGCTGAAAATGACATTTACAAAAAGCCTTTTCACTTGTAATGTGACTAATGTTGTAGTTTAAGTGTGTTAGTGTGTGCTTGTATGCAAACTGAAGCCAGTAATGCTTCTGTTATCAGAGTTCATGTGCAGTAAGGGTGGAGACGTCCCTCGTCAGACACAAGTCAACAGACTGGAAAGACTAGCATCTCAGGCACAGATGATGTACCTGAGATGCTTTGTGACGCACCATTAAGGCGTCAGTCATGTTCGAAACAACAAAGCTTCTGCATATTTGTGTGTGTGACTTACGTGGACAAATGCTGAGAGGTTCTACTTTGGACAGTTAACACGTGTACATGTTAGTGCTTAAGTTGTGGTTGTTCATTAATGGAGCAGCGGTGAGTCACTGAGTGCAGATCAGTCTCAGTCTTTGATAAGAGATTATTAAATGACCACTTATCAGTCAGTAGCTTCAGGTTTTGCAGTGATTCCCTCTTTTGTGTTGGCAGATCGCTCTAAACGTCTCTGGAAAAGGAGACAGCCTGTCTCCGTGGGACGGCGTCCTTGATTTACCAGAACAGACCCTCATTCACAACCGCAGTCAGCAGCTGATTGGTGAGTCAGTTCCTTAACAAGATGCTGGATTTTGGAATTACAGACCCCTGCAGCCCCCTCCTCACCTCTGCTTGAGGCTCCAGGCCACATTAGTTTCTACAAGCACAACACATCTGAATCTCTGACTAAACTGTCAACGAATCAAGTTGCATTGTGGGTAATGTAGGTCCCTGATTTTGACAGGGAGTAACTGTTTTAACTGTCCATCTTTAGTCCCACAGAGTTATAGGTAAGCAATCAGAACTCGCTGTGCTCTTTTAATGCTACACATACTGTAGTTGATGGCCGTCTGGGCTGAAAACATTAAGGCAACATCAACATACAGCAATAGAAAGTAGCCTTTCTTGGAGCTTTTCATGGATGCATGTAACTTTGCAGCACCTTCTGGTGAGTGCATGTCTCAGGTTGAGGCAGTCGATGAGGGACACACACCAAGAAGCAGCAGGAGAGAAGAAAGAAGGGTCGTGTTAATTTTGGGTCTCGCTCACAGTCTGTCAGTATCTGAAGAAGACCGTCAGGATTTCAGAGGAACAAATAACTTTTATTAGTCTGCTCTTCTGACATGTTGACAGCAAGATCTGTTACAGCTCAAAATAGAAAGCCTCTTATGAGAACGTTGCTCAGAAAAACTAAGAATACAGCAGGAGTGCTCTTTTCATGTATTATTTTATGATTTAGGTTGGTCATACTGCGAAGTTTTCCTTGTCAGGACACATTCTACATTACTCTGCTTCCTGTTTTTTAAGGCCAAATGTAGATGGCGACATCTGTGCAAGGTGACTAACACTTCCTGCTTTGGTTCCCATGTTTAGACCAGCTGGGAGTGTCGGAGGAAGAGAGGAGTGAAATGGTGTCTGATGTTGAGTCGGTCATCACGTTCTACTGCAAGTCCCGCAACATATCCTTCACCCCGGAGCTGAGCTGGCCGCACCTGCTCAAACCACTACTGGGGCTTCGGCTTCCCCGCAGCGACCTTTACAACTGCTTCTACGCTATTATGAATAAATACATCCCCAGGTCTGAGCCCTGCTTCAGTCATCTGTCACATTCCACTCACACACAGACAGGAAATGGAGACCTGAATTATAACGTGTGTCACATACGTCCATTTCAGGGAATGTGTGCCAAACGGCCGACCCTTCCACCTGTACAGACTACTGCTGCAGTACCACGAGCCCGAGCTCTGCTCCTTCTTGGACACCAAAAAGATCACACCTGACTCCTACGCCTTCAGCTGGGTTTGTGTTTCTTTTCTCCACCGTCAGTCTGACGTGTTATTGACTGGTGACAGGTAATATATATGTGTTGTCTTTGTTCATATTTCCTCTTTAGTTGAGCAGTTTGTTTTCCAGCCACTGCCTTCCTGAAGTTACACAGGCCTTGTGGGACTTCTACCTGCAGCAGGCCGACCCCTTCCTCATCTTCTTCCTCATGCTCATCATCCTCGTCAATGCCAAGTAGGCAGCAGCTAGTGTAACCTGTGCAGAAACATGACTGCGCTTAGAAACCTTCAGTGTAAGTTTGATCTGTCTTCCTTTGATTTTGCCTGCAGAGAGACCATCCTTACACAAGAAGGAGACAGCAAAGAAAACATTATCAGTAAGTTTGACTCGCCGTCAGTTTGTTTGGTAATCATGTTAAATCCTGGACTTTAACACGACTTTCCTTGTCACAGAAATGCTTGAAGCGTCTCCTTCTCACCTGGAAACCGAGGACATTGAAGATTTGTTTTCTCTTGCCCAGTACTACCAGAGCAAGACCCCTTTGTCCCTCAGAAAGGTGAGGCAGTGTACAGATATGCTTGATGCATGTGGAGCAGTGCTGAGCACAACCGAGTCTGTAATGAGAAAGCTAACAAAGAGATAAAGGCAGCTGCACAGGAGAAGTCTTTGTTCACAAGCCAAGTGTCTGTTTTTTCTGTCCCACCAGATGAACCAGAATCTGTTTGGTAGCAGCCTGGTGGCTCTGAAAGAAGAGGACACTGACCTGAGTCAGGCCCTGTGTCTCCTCGTGTCTGTCCCTGAGATCCTGCAGGCAAACCAGCTGCAGCAGGTCAGTAACACTCACGTTACTCTGAACTACATTCAACCAGAGAAGCAATTATTAACCCTCTGCTGTTTGTTAGCCATGTGAGCAGAAAGAAAGAGAGGAGAATGTGTGATGTGGTAATGATGGATTGTACTTTCAGGATGGAGTACGTTTCTTCGTGGTGGACTGTCGGCCTGCGGAGCAGTACAACTCTGGGCACCTGTCCACGGCCTTCCACCTGGACTCCGACCTGGTGAGAGCAGACACTGCTGATTCTCTCTGAGACATGTATGAAATACCTGAATGTGTAATAAACCTGTTTCCCTTTGTTCTCACAGATGCTCCAGAACCCCTCTGAGTTTGCTCTCTCTGTGAAGTCCCTCTTGGAGGCTCAGAAGCAGTCTTTGGAGTCCGGCTCCATCGCCAGCGGAGAGCACCTGTGCTTCATGGGCAGCGGGAGGGAGGAGGAGGACATGTACATGAACATGGTGCTGGCACATTTCCTGCAGGTGGGGGACATGAAAACAGACGGACGAGAAGGTGGCTGGAGGGAACACAAAGTGTCGCATGGTCTGTATTTTGCTAATTCAAGGTTTTCTCTTACAGAAAAACAAAGAGTATGTCAGCATCGCGAAAGGAGGATTCATGGGTAAGCGGGGGATTTTCTGGCTCTAGAAACCTGTTCTTCTGTCATAAATATCATCTTACTTGTGCGGAAATGTCGTTGGTCACAATTGCAGTTTGGATATTTGTGAGAAGTGGAAAAACTAAGAGAAATTTGTGTGATTTCAGCCCTCCAGAAGCATCTGGTAGACATGAACGTGGAGGGTCTCGACTCCTCGTACGTGCACTGGATCGTCAGCACGTCCGGATCTCACAGCAGCCTCAGCTCTGCTGATGTAAGTGGCCACAAACGTGTGAATGCTCGTGTCAGTAGATTGAGAAAAATCACTTCGCCATCATGCTGCGTGTCTGTCTTCAGCTTCCTGTTGGATGGAATATATTTTTACTTCTTTAAACAGATTGTCTTTTCCCCTCTGATACAGGGAGAGTCACTAAGTAGCCCTGGAGACAGCAAAGGCGTCAAGTCTTTAGTCAACAAAATGACGTTTGCTCTCAAGTCCAAGTCAGTAAACGTGAAGGAGAAGATGATCAGCTTCATCGAGAATACCTCCACCCCCGTCGAGAGGTGAGGTCTAACTCCATCACGACCGAGCCTCCACTCCTGACACCCACACTGCAGCACACTCTTACACCCTTCTTGAGTTTTAGAGGTGAAAATTTGAAGTTTTGCACAACACAAGAGACAAAACAATGAAATTATTTTATCCAGAAAACAAATGTTACATTTCTTTTTCAATTAACAATAAATTCCACTAAAATTAGGTAAAGAGCAAACATTAAAGAGGTGCTACAGCTACTTTTGGGTTTAATACATATTCACACCTGACTGAACACGTTACAAAGTGTGAACTATGAAGGCTGCAAAAATGAAGAGTGGACTATGAAATCAGACAACTGTGGTCATTTGATGAGTGTCACTGACGTTGAGCTTTGCAGTTTTTTTAAGTTCACCAAACCTTGTGCCTTATTCCATGCTAGAATATCTTTCAATCTGCCCTGGCCAGAGAAGGTGACTCCAGATCGGTAAGAGCTCCCTGCCCTCGAGCTGTTTGTCACCAGCATGCCCACTGGCTGTAGACCCGCACCGGTCCGCTGGGCTGTAGGAGAGTTGGCCTGTGTCACATCAACGCATGCTTAGTATCGGCATCTCTGCCCACGCCCCTCACTCATGTAACACCCCCACACCTCCCCCATACGGTGTGGGCGGGCTGTGTGCGAGATGTTCGGGGTCTGTCTGACGCTTTCACTAACAACATTCAGCACTGCTGTTTAGTTGGCACCACTGACGCTGCCGTGGCCTTTCAGGAAGCATTGAGTCATCTTTACATCCACAACTCACTGAGGCCGTCGTCTCTTGTCTGAATACGTGAGGTGTTTTAGGGAGAACCTCAGCTTCACTGCTGTTTGCTTGGAGATGCTCTTAACAGTCTGTCTGTCCATTTCATTGTTCTGTTAGATGATAGCCAGGGCTATGCAGAGGCATTAATCCACTAAAAAAGATAAAAAACAACCCTATGATTGCCTGCAAATAGCCCTGAATATCATAGCCTGACTAATCTGTAGCCCTTCTGGAGTATAAATGTCCCATTTAACCTCTTTCTTTGTGTTTAACAGCGTAAGGTGGCAGTAGTGGGCTGAGAATGTTTCACTGCAGCCTGGAGCTGCTCATGTCATTTCTATCTTCTTATGTGTTTTTTAATTTGATTTCATCACAGCCATTAACGCGTCTTCACATCCTTCACTGATGCTGATGTTGCTTTCCATCTGTAGGCACGTGAGCAGCAGCGACCGCGTTGGCAAACCTTACCGCGGGGTGAAGCCCGTTTTCAGTATTGGCGATGAAGAGGAGTACGACACAGGTAAAGTCCCACTGAATGTAGCTGAAACATTTGAATCATTTCAGACCTTTTTATTTTGAAAAACTGAATGGTAACCTGCTACGAATGCCCTCTCAGATGAGATCGACAGCTCGTCTATGTCAGACGATGACAGGAAGGAGATAGTCAACATTCAGACCTGGATAAACAAACCAGATGTGAAGCATCACATTCCGTGTAACGAGGTGAAAGAAACCGGTCACATGTTCCCCAGGTGAGTCGCTGCCTGAATGAATGTATGTCAAAGTACTGCTCATCAGACACTCTGACGCATCCTCCCCATCGGCCGTGGGTGTGGAAGGATGGATTGGGCAAGAAGTTGCATTTGAACGTGACTAATCTGCACTTCCTTAAACATGAATGAACAAGAGGCCTCGCAATAACTCAGGAATCTGTGAAACGCAACACTGACGCTGTTATTATTTGTTTTTCCAGCCACTTGTTGATCACAGCGACTCACATGTACTGTCTGCGCGAGATCGCCTCGAGGAAGGGCTTCGCCTACATCCAGTCCAGACAAGCCCTGAACTCTGTGGTGAAGATCACATCCAAAAAGAAGCACCCGGAGCTGATCACGTTCAAGTTTGGCAGCAACAACTCAGCTGGGGTGGAGATATCGGCGGTTGAGAGGTGCCCGATTACAAATTTTAAATCCCAAAGATATTAGAAAAGGCCTTAATTGTCATTTTAAGGCAGCTGTGGCCGGAGGCGCTATTTCCAGCTTGTCTGTTCGCCCCATTCTCCTGAGCATGATATCTGAGATCAGTTCCACCCTCGTGTTAATATGCTAAATATGACAATTAGCAATTTGAGAACTACATGGACAAATTTTGCAAAGTATTCTTTTAGAGGCTAAACAGGCTAAATTAAAAATCAGTGTTTATGAAAGACAGTATTTCCTCTTTGTTATTTCAGTCCTGTGTCCTCTGGACTAACATTGTCTTTCCGTCCCCCCGTCAGATATTTGATACCCAACGCAGGCGACGCCACCAAGGTCATTAAGCAGCAGATCATGAAAGTCCTCGACGCACTGGAGAGCTCGTAAAGGGAGACGACGGGGTCGCGACGGCCAGCCGTGACACAGACTGTAAGAAGCGTCTCTGTCTGCCCAGAGTGAAACCTTGTCCCGCTCTCCCTCAGCTGTCCTCCCTCCTGGACAGATCCAGCGCAGCGTTGACCGTGAAGCCCTGTGTGGTCTGTGTTTGGGACATGGGGACACACTGCTGACTGCAGGCCTGTGGGACAGACTGTGTGTGATGAAATACTTAGGTGCTCCGCAGTCATCCAACCATTCTCTTAGACTAATTTAAACAATATTGGTTACGCTGTATGTTTTTCTTGATTACTGATGAAACATGGCATCTCATTGCTGTGCAGTTCCACTTTGGCAACTTCCCTCTGGCCTTAACGTAGCGTACTGACCGACCTGTTCACTCACGACACGACTGACCTTCTCCTTCGACCCCGACCCATTTGTTCTGCAGTGAACAGCGCTGAAGCTCAGTCACGTCTCTTCATTTACTTTTCAGATGCGTTGAGAGTAGATTTAGCGTCCATTGTTCTGGTCAGGAGGTGAGCACGAGTGAGCCAGCTCAGTCTAAGACGCACATCCCAAAAAGAAAAAGCAGCAGTGCTGGCACATGAGGCAGGTTTCCTACCGCAACAACTGTTTTTGATAACTTTTGTTTTCCAGCAGGCAGCCTTAAATAGAAACTATTTGAGGACGTTTATAAATATGTGATGTATATATTGTGTAAAACTGCTCTATATCAGCACAGACCTTTGCAATGTCATTTTGAAAGCATATCCTGATCGTTAGAATATGCAGTGAAACTTCAGCTGGCCCCTAAACCAGCTCCCCTTTCTTTCTAGACTAAGAAGTAAGCCTTTTACAGAGTGTCTGTGAGATCATTTACTCTCTTCTTTTACATATATTGATGAATTAACCTCATCTCATAGCAGTGTGATGTAGCTCTCAGACAGCGTTGTTCACAGCCCCTCTGGACTACATTAGTATTACAACAGGAGGTTCGGTGAGTGTAGTTACTAAGAGCCTGAGCACCTCAGTATTTTCCCATCCTACTCAGATTCAGTGTGTGAATTATTTTCCCAGTTATCCTTCTAAAAGTGTCCGGGTGAAACAACCGCCGATCGTGTTCGCATCCGGAAGGCTCTGACCATCATCGAGGCTAACTGCTGCATATTTAGACAGACGGATCGCTGCAGCGAGGACTGTGCTTTGAACTTCTCGGCACGGCTTTGAAAGGAATGAAAAGAAAGTGTGTTAAAAGAAAAGTCATTATATACTCTATGTTTTCAAACCAGTCTGTCTTCTCCATCGTATTAGTGGAAACTACGCCGTTTCAGTTTGCTTGCCACTGTTGCCTTCGGCCTCATGCCTGTGATGTGTGATATTGGCACCAGCAGTGGCAACATATCACAGTATATTGCTGCTTCTCCTCTAATCTTTAAACCCTGTTTTGGACTTTTCCTCGCTTTGTACTTAATTCATTTGCGTCAGAGCCTGGATTCAAAGTGTCAAAGCCTCTGAAGTGATGCAGCACCTTCCTGACGGCTCCGGTTGAAACGTCTGTGCAGAGACAGTTTTATTCCATTTATCCTTTCAAATGAAACGTGGGGAGAGGTCAAGCTAAAACGTGGTTCAAATATGGGCAACAGAAACCAAAACTTGAATTAAAGGCTCACTAATCTGGTCTTTTTTCACTCCAGTCTCTCATAGCATTCCTGTGTAATCCATGCATTGTGTTGTACTTTGTGATATTCTTCAGTATTGACTGGAACATCCTTGATCAGGAGTCTTTACATTACTCTGTAACATCACTGGCAAAGGATGTCACCACTAGTCAAAATGCAACATGTCTAAAGTGTAATTTGCACCTTACTGTACTGCTGTTATTTTCTAAGCCTTTCTGTTTTTAATAAATGGAGAGTATTTGACTGCACCCCTCTGAGTATGCTCCTTTTTAAGAGCGTGCACAGTCTTCTTCTATGTTGGAAGGTTGTAAGTTGCAAAACAGCTGCAGTCACGTGTTCAAATCCTAGAACAAAGAGAGAGAAGTTTTACACTGTTCTTATTCCTGACTATTGTAAACAAGCTGTAGTGGAACAGGAACATCGTGCTTGCTGTGGTGCACCTGCTATAATACTAGTTAGATTATTCTTTCCTAAATGGTGAACGACGGATGAGTGAACAAATATCCCCTGCAAGAAGCACAACAGCCAGTAGCAACAATAAGGGCCTGTCTGTGGTCCTCTGAGTCTTTACTTTCAATTAAATGTGTAAATAAAGGTCTAAGCATTCAAGTGTTGTTCTATTAAGTAGAAATATACAGTGTGTATACAACTAGTACCTGTTCATAATAACTAACCCTTATTAGTTTTAAGCATGTTAACTTCTCTTAACTCTGCTCATTTAAAGCTGCTATTTCCCCCTGATTCGATTAACCAATGAGGAAAGACTTGTGCTGAAACTGGATTGGCGGAGTAACACCCACCCCCCGATGACGTAACTTCGTGTCTAAACTTCACATTAAAGGTTCTGGACCCTCCATAAGCCTCAGCAACGTGCCGCATGGTGACTTTAAACTAGAAGAACGACCAGTTTGGATCTACAGGCGTTAACTATCACTGCCATAACCCCTGTGTGTTGTTTTACGGCACTTTTCTTCCTTTGTAAAATCAGACCTGCCATCTCTTCCGATTTTCCCGGGGTTATATGCCTATTTGATGCTTGGTAATTCCCCTCCGGTACTGCAGGTGGCAGTATGTAGAAGATTAGCTGTACCGCTGAATGACTGTCCATTCACTCAAAAGGGCAATTGAAGAAGAAGAAGAAGAAGGAGAAGAAGAAGAGGGAGGAGGAAGTAGGGGACTAACTGCGCAAATATCTCATCAAATTGGAGGGGGCTCATCTGAAGAACAACGTCAGTCAACGCTATGGTTTTAGCTAAATGTGCTACACGGATGTTAATGAATGACAGGAAGGGAAAATAGATAAATCAGCCAATCAGAAGCGCGAAAACACGCTCCACCACGGCTGTATATACTATCTGTGCCGTCCATTATCATCACCCTCTCTCTATAGCCACTTAATGCAGGAACCAGTTAACCCGATCCCAGGAAATAATTAGCCCAAGGTAAAGGTCTTGGGACAGCCCAGAACGAGGCGCCATAATTCCCCTGCTGTTAAGTCCCAATGTCAACAGGTGCGTCGGACTGTAGACCACCTACAGACTCTTATTTTGAAAGCCGGAATCACGTGTACTGTCTGTGACGCCAAGCAGGACTGATCTGCATTCATGTCCCCGTTAGCGAAAGCCATGTCCAGTAAGTACAAAGTTCTCTATTTTACTGAGGTTGCAGCTGGCAAACATGCGCATTCAGTGTGGTTAAAGTTAAAAAAATAAATTAAGAAATGTCTCCTCCGAGCGCAGGCAGTGCACTTATATCTTATAAATCTGGACCAAAAACCTCTTGTTGTGGCAGAGTTCCGTCTGGCGGTGGTGCAGCTGCAGGTGACGAGCGTCAAGGCGGACAACCTGAGCCGAGCCCGGAGGCTGGTGAAGGAGGCAGCGGGACAGGGCAGCAAGGTGGTGCTGCTGCCGGTGAGGAGGAGGGTCTCTGAGGGTCTCTGATGGGGGGGGGGGGGGGGGGGTAGAGGACGCTGGGTCCCATCATAATGCACACCTGTTCACTTTGTCACTTCACTGGTTGCTGTTTGTTGAACTCGATGCACATGGAGAGTAAATCACCACAACACAACACAATGCAGTGAATATAGAAATATATTATTGGAGATTAAGGCTGCGCAGCCAGCAAGAGCTGCAACTGACTCCTGTTTGCATCGTCGATTGGATGTTTGCTCTATAAAATGCCAGAAAATGGTTCAAGATGACATCCTCGAATGTCTTATCCACAACCCAGTTCAGTTCGCTGTCACAGAGGAGTGAAGAAAACCAGAGCCTGGACAGATCTGCTGCCGGTGCCCAAAGAGGTCAAATTCAGTGTGTTAGACTCCCCACAGCGCACACCTCCTGCTGTAAAACTGACGCTGTGTCACCTGTCGTTGACGCAGGAATGCTTCAACTCTCCGTATGGAACCGGCTTCTTCTCTGCGTACGCTGAGAGGATCCCAGGAGAGTCCACGCAGGTGCTGTCCGAGGCGGCAAAGGAGAACAAGCTGTATCTGGTGGGAGGTAGGAAAGCATCACTGGCTGCGCTGACATTCACACCAGGGTCCAGACATCCATTAATCCAGAGCTTTCCCACTGGAAGCACTGGAAATCTACATTTTAATGTTAATTCTGCTGATAATCCCACTCAGTGCTGAACCTTGGAAGCCTCCTGCAGTGTTATGTTGTGTACAAACGTGTCAGCTCTGTGTATGAAAACTGACTTGTTTCTGTTGAGTTTGAGATGTCAAATATCTCCAAATACAAGGACAGACTGAAAGACGACGGAGAGCACAGCAGTGAGCGTAATAGCAATAATTCTTTTAATCCTCTCATATCAAGGTCACGACTTCCTTGTCTGGTTTTCTTGGGATAAAAAAGTCATTTTCTTGAACAAACAAAGGTTTATACTTTATACGTTTGTTTTTTTTTTTTATTTTACAGTGTGTTGATCTTATGCCAGTACTTCATCTTGTATTAGTGACAGAGTTCAAGCCAAACAGCAGCAGAGTTAATAAATGATCTCAGTTCATCTCCTCTCTCTCTTTATCTGAACTGGCAGTAACAGCTTTAAAACAACGGAAACAGCAACTGGGAACACTGGAATGTCACCGTTCCTTCTCCCATGATCCGTTCACAAACACCACAACGTTAAACATTTGGTGAAATCCATCCACAGAATATCAGTTATTACGCAAGTTTGACCCGCAGTAACCCTTTTTAAAGACAGACACTCTGCAGGAAAAGCCGACATCGTTAATGTTATTAATTAGACCTTCGCTGCTCTACAACATGAGGAAGTGCTTCACACTTTTCTCTCTCTGGGACTTTCCCTCTGGCTTTTATTGCTCCTCATTTATTCCAGTTTGCTCTTCTTGCAGCAACAGAAACTTGATTCCTGTGCTGACTGTTAGTAGATGGAGCTGATTACCCTCTGAGGGCTCTTTAAATGATGGAGGAATGAACACGAGGAGGTGAAGCATGACTGACGCGTGCAGGAAAGACAAAGTGCTCTGATCTTGTTGCTATTGGTTCTTACCTGTGAGCTCATTACAATCGAGGCAGCGATGTGAATGAACTTGGAAACTGCACTAAAGAAAGATTTTGTTCCCCAGGATCCATCCCTGAAGAGGACGGTGGGAAGTTGTATAACAGCTGCACAGTGTTTGGGCCTGATGGAGAGCTGATCCTTAAACACAGGAAGGTTCGTTCAAATCAAATACAGGAATTTGTTTAGTCTGCAGCCCCGATTCCAAGAAGCCGTGACGCTGTTTGAAAGATAAATAAAACAGCATGTGATCGTTTGCTGATCCTTTTTGACATAAACTCAACGGAAAACAGCACAAAGACAATTTATTTAATGTTTGAGCTCATCAGCTTCATTGATTTTTGTAAATATCTGCTTATTCTGAATCTGATGCAGCAACACTTTTCAAAGACTGGGAAAGATGTGGAACGCTCCAAAAACACCTGTTTGGAACATTCCACAGGTAAACAGGTTGATTGGTAACAGGTGAGAGTCGTTCACGAGCGAGGATGGAGCGAGGTTCACCACTTTGTGGAAACTTCACTTCAGGAAACTGTTTAAACACAGTTTGTTTGGAAATGATTGAATTCTGTTTTATTTCCATTTCACACAACGTCCTAATTGTTTGGAATCAGACCTCACAGAGATCAAAGCAGGACGTTCACTTTTCTAAAGCGTCTCATCGTTTCCTCCTTCAAGATTCACCTCTTTGACATCGACGTTCCAGGGAAAATCTGCTTCCAGGAGTCAGAGACGCTGAGTCCAGGCCACAGTTTGTCAGTGTTTGAAACACGTAAGTGACGTATTCGACTCCTGTCTTCGTCCTTGCGGTTGGACGGCGTCCTTTTGATGCGTCTCCTCTTTAATTCCTCCGGCAGCGTTCTGCAAAGTGGGCGTTGGGATCTGCTACGACATGAGGTTCGCAGAGCTCGCGCAGCTCTACAGCAGGAAAGGTAAGCAGCTGGTTGTTCAGGTGACATTTTAACGTGGTGCAGGACGCTGGATCAGCTTGTCCTCTTGTCCTCAGGCTGCCAGCTGCTCGTCTACCCGGGAGCCTTCAACATGACGACCGGTCCGGCCCACTGGGAGCTCCTCCAGAGGGGGAGGTCAGTCTGAGAGGCCCAGAAACAACTTCTGGAAAATGTTTATTAAAGTGGACCAAATATCTTATACAGCATTTAATTCATGTCCCCCGTGAGACAACATGACACTCCAAACTTCATCCCTCCTTCACCGTGACATGAGGGGGCGGTTTATCTGCAGAGGAAGAGGACCAGAGAGGAAGAAGTAGCTCCAAGTCTGATAATCAGTGACGATACTGCTGTGAATTCTGCATTTTGTGTCCATCAAACAGCTTTTCATGAAGTTCAGATTCTGTCAGGATTGACACTGGTTTTCAGACGCTGCAGGCTTTTATGCAGGAATTGTGCTTTATAAGTATTATTATTATAAGAAGAAGAGTATCTTATCCATGGCGTTGACGTCATGCGTTTGTCTCGTCTGCAGGGCGCTCGATAACCAGCTGTACGTGGCCACGGCGTCTCCTGCCAGAGATGAAACCGCTTCGTACGTCGCCTGGGGTCACAGCACTGTCGTTAACCCATGGTACAGTAAGAACGCCCGCTGCGTCCTCTGACCGGCTCACAGTGCCAAGTAGCATCAAATTGAAGTACTGGAGTAAAGTGAATGTGTTGATGACCGCTGGTGTTTGTCCCTGGACGCTGGCGTCATATTGGAAGCTTTAGTTTCCCGTAACGACCAGCTGACTGTGTTTTTGCAGGGGAGAGGTGATCTCGAAGGCCGGAGCGGAGGAGGCCGTGATCTACGCCGACATCGGTGAGTGTTTCTGCAGAGCGATGCGCTGCAATCCAGATGTTTCAGGATGAGTCTGATTCCACAGGAGGGTTTGTACAGATGTGTGTGTGTGTGTGTGTGTGTGTGTGTGTGCGCGCACGCTGAGCCTGCACTAAACCTCCCGGTGTCACCTGTTCCCAGACCTGCAGTATTTAGCCGACATCCGGCAGCAGATCCCCATCACGGCCCAGCGTCGGGACGACCTCTACACGGTGGCGTCTGTGCAGGAAGGATCGAGCTGAACGAGACACAAACATCTGGGCGAGAAATGTGGAAACGAGAGATGAAGTTTGGACGGTCACTAATTGACTGATGGCAGCGCTGCTCGCCTCTAAAGGATGGAGCTGTGCTTCGCTTTGTGTCACTTCTGCTCCTCAAATGAGCAGCTGATCAAAGGAAAACTGTGGTAAGCAGTTAACTGTTTATTATTTTTATCACTGGAAAGTTATTTTTTGGCATTTCTTGACAAAATGCTTTTGAAAAAATATCTATATTTTTGATCCTTTATTAATTTCTCTTTCTGATTGTCTCACCAGAGATTTTAAAAAGTAGAAAATGATGGAAAAACAGGGACAGCTCTGTAAAAAGCTGAAATAAAACGTCTGTATGAAGGAGTTTGAGCGTCTTTATTAAAGCTTGAAACGGCTCCTCCCTGTGAGAAACAGGAGCTCCAGTAAACACAGAAAAACAGGAAGCAGTCACAACATCCATATGTACAGGTCAGTGCTCTGTTGTCTCCGGTCGACAACAGCAGAAATTCATCTCCTCCGTTTCTACACGTCGGTCTCTTTGGCCTCCGGCTTCATCGCCTCGTTCTCCTCCCTGAGCCGATTCCTCCATTTGTATCCTGACGACAGCAAACATTCATGTCAAGCAAGAGATGAAAGCAAATTTACACATGAGATTTAAATAAACGTCGCTGAATGTTTGACTTGTGATTATCAGCTCATTCACACCCTGCTGGGAGCAGTTATGTACTGAACATCATTATTTCCTCTCATTGGTGGGACAGTTGGTTCAGACAGTAAAATCCAAACCAGGAAAAGACTAAATGATCTGCGTTAAGACTCTGAGCAGATTTCAGGACTGACTGCATGTTTCTGACGTGTCTTTTCGATGAACCATCCTGATTAACGGACCTACTGATCAATGATTTTACCACTAATCCTCACCAGCAGACGCTCACCTCTGTTCCCCTGCTGGTGTTGGTACTCTCGCTTCTTCCTCTTGCTTATCCTGTCCAGGTGAACCTGGTAGGCCACGCCCACCACCACCATGACCCCGACCACCGCGCACAGAGCCGTGCTGAAGATCCACATGGCCTCTGACGCCCGGATCACCACCGGGCTGCTCTTCACTCCATCTGAGCGCCGACAAGAACCAGATGAGTGATCAATATAGAAAGATTAATCGATCAGTTGTCAGCGATTAATTCTGATGATCGATTAATCGGTTTGAGTGATTTTTATAGACAGAAAAGTCAGAATTCTCCAGCTTCTTAAATGAGGATATTTTCACTCCTCTGTGACAGGAAGCTGAATATTTGGGGTGATTTGGGAAACACTGATGGACATATATCACTTTTTCTCTGACATTTTAAACTAATCGATGAATCGGGAAAACAATCAACAGATTCTTTGGCAAAGAAACTTTGATTTCTGGTCACTTACAGCTTGTGGATGTCAAGCTTTCGTTCATGGGCTGGTTCTCTATGGTGCACGACACGTTCGTGTTTCTGGAGACGTTGACCGTCAGGTGGCTTGTGATGTTGAACAGACGGGAGTCCGGGAGCGCCGCTGTCCGGGTCCTCACGGAGCCTTCGGGGGGCTTCTCGGTGTTGTTGATGAGCCAGTAAACCGCAGGCTCGGGAAACCCCCCGGTGGAGTGACAGAAGAAGGCCGTCTCATGGCCCGGAGATGCTTCCTCCCTCTGCAGCTGCGGGGGGCTGAAACTGGCTGCAAACAGCCACCACAGACAGGAGTTAGCTCCCTTCAACTCTCCTCTCATCACCTCCTGTGTGTTGGACACTGACCTGCTATCCTGAGGCACGCGGTGCACAGCGCCGCGCTTTGCTTTCCCTCTGAAACGACGATCAGACTGTAATTCATCCGGTGCTCTTTGGGGTCGACTGCGGGCAGCTCCAGAGAGACGTTTCCAGTCTGCGCGGCGTCCGCTGGGATCGTGGCGCTGTTGGCGCTCAGTGTCTCCACGTTTTCACTGTTTCTCCACACCGATCTGAGCACCACCTCAGAGTCTCTCCTCCACTCAATGGAAAAATTCACTAAGCCTTGTAATTTAGGGTAGAAGCAGGGCAGTGAGACCGGCCGTCCCACTACGCCGAGGACGCACTCCTCCTCTGTAGAGAAAGAAGGTAAATCATGAGCGAGGGTCGGTGGAGAAAGTTATCTGAGTGTGTGAACATGTATGAGCAGACAGTCACCTCACCCAAACAGGCGCAGAGACTGAGGAAGCAGAGCAGCAGTCCCGTGCGCCACAGCGCCACCGGCATCCACCGCTGAGGACACTTTTGCGCACCCAAGACGCACAAACAATCCCAAAATATGATCCTCTTGACGCCGGAGAACGAAGACGAGCCCATTGCTAACTCTTAGAGCCGCCTTCCTCTGCTCTCCTGTCTGCTGCTCGTCTCCTTTAACAGCTCAGGTCAGACGCACACCTTTCCTCTCTCAGCATGAAGTCATGTTGTGGCTTGTTGTGCCATACCTGCCCTCTCTCTCTCCACTCTTCTCTGATTTTGTTGGTTTAACAGATATTTGGAGTCCGAGGCAGAAATAATCAAAAATCAGATTTCTCAGGTTCCACCAGCACATAACCTGTTAGGAGCCACATCATGAAGGCTGGTCCGACCGGTTTGACCCGTTTTCAGGTCGCAAGTTCAGAAGCTGAACTCAGCACCAGACGGCGACACAGAGTTTTTTGTTTGTTTGTTTGTTTGTTTTGTTAACGTATTAAACTGATGTTAAAATTAATAAATATTTCCTGCTTCCTCTCAAAATCAATGCACTTAAAACAAGTCTTAAAAGTGTTCAAGTAATTCTTCACCAGTTTACTATTGAATACAAAGATGACACATTTTAATAGCTGCAAATTATTATTATTATTATTATTATTATTATTATTATTATTATTATTATTATTATTATTATTATTATCAGCACTTGGAGCAGAGATTTTATAAAAGCATTTAAAAACAATTGAATTTCTCAATAAACACTTATTAACTGTAACATGGTAATCAAAACTACTTGACCTCCTGAAAATGTATTCTTTTTTTTTCTTTTCTTTTTTTTTTTTTTTTTTATGTTTTATTGGTTATTGTCTTACTATTTATTTATTTGAAATTCAATCAAAACTAAACTGACGCTGAAGTTTAGAGGTGCAGTGACTCGATAGTCCACCAGGGGGCAGACTGAACCTGTGACGCGATGGTGAAAACTAAAAAATATTTTGTGTTGTTGTTTTATAATGTTTTTTTTTCGGAGCAGATGAAATGTAATGATCCGTCTGCTAAATTGTTTTAACGTACGGTTTGTTGATTTTCCGATAAAGATGCAGGAAATTACACAGGAAATGACGTAAACCGGAACTATTTTTAGGCATTTTTCCCCTGATTTTTTTCTACAGGCAGTTTCGTCCTTGCATGTTCGGTAGAAAGTGTTGCTCCAGTAGCATTTGCGTAACACACACAAACCTTAAACACCGATAAATCCATATATTCAACCACCTAATCTGCTTTAAACGTTCTGTTGTCGAAGCAGTCTGTTTATTTCTACACAGCGTGGGAGGAGAAGCTGCCTGCGAGACCAGACTCGGGACGAAAACACCCCCAAATCTAAACACGACATCAGGAAGATAACGCGCTGTCTTTTACAGCATAGAAACCTCTACCTTAGGTTAAATTTATGAAGTGTGACTAAAGTTCAAACGGAGCATCGCCAGCAGGCTACCTCTCGCTACAGCAGGTGGCGGTGTGCGCTCTCCAGCTGCTTTGTGATCCCTCAGTAAGCGCGAAGAAGAAAACGTCAACAGAGCTCACGTGTGACCTCTCAGGCATCGGTGTAAACCAGCTGCTGCTGCTGTCTGAGGTGTGAACGCGGTCCCGATGACAGCGGCTGAGGAGCTTCTGGAGGAAACATGACAGCACCGAGGAGGATCCGGTCCTGGCTGCCGCTCCTGCAGCGACCCTGTCCGAGAGCAGCACCCACGTCCCGCACACTCCTTCACGCTCCTCCTCACCGTGCATCTGCAGCGAGGGCCGCCTCCCCCCTGCAGATTAGACCGTTTGCACTCTCTGCATGGAGGATGAGGAACACGGATGACTTCAGCAGCGGATTTACCGGAGGGGAGGAGGAGGAGGAGGAGGATGAAGATTTCATTGACGACAGCGAGGTGGAGGAGTTGTTCCAGCAGCAGCTTCCTGCGGGCGTCGGAGAGGGTCAGCACAGGGTGTTCATCGTGCACCCCGACGTGAAGTGGGGGAGCAGGAAGCAGCACCTGACCACCGGTAACAAGACAAGAGGGTGATCGACTGCCAAAAAGTGATCCCCGTCTGTTTTAAAGGTGTTTAAACTGGTAAAGCTGGTTGTATTCATAATCTAACAGGTAAAATAATGCAGAGACGTAATGATGATGGCAGAAGAGATCACTTCTTTATTTTATATGTAACCCATCCGTAGATTATATTCAAAACATTACACATATCAAACACATATAACCATTGGAAACAATAGTAAAGTATTGCTGTTAATCATGTAAGTGTCATGTCTGATTACGCTATAACACTTTTTTGGACCTTAAGTTTTCACAAAGACAGACCTTAGCTTTTACCAGGGACGTAAAGTTAGATATGTTTGTACATCAGGACAGTTTGATCCAGATAGAAGCTGCTGCAGACGTGTGAACAGGGCGACAGAGTCACTCAGGTGTGAGCGTGCGGGTCACGCAGGTGGATTTCTCTCACTCATCCTGCTGCTTTCTCCACAGCTGAGCTGATGATGGCCGAGGCCGTGGGGCTCGTCAACACGTTGGACAACTGGAGGGTGGTGGACAAGATCATCCTCTCCACCAAGACGCCAGAGAAGAAGAGGATATTTGGCAAAGGCAACTTCCAGTCTCTGACAGGTATGATCCATCCTGTGAATCTGTGCATGGAGGCACGGAGGTGAGTGTGTCCTAATCTCAGCTTTCTCTCCTCCTCAGAGAAAATCAGGACAACTGCAGGAATCACTGCTGTGTTTGTGAATGTCGAGCGTCTGTCTCCTTTGTCCGAGGTGAGCTTATCTGGAAATCGCTTTCTGGCTGCGCATTCAAAGGTTTGGTTCACTGATGGACATTTTTTCATCCCTGCAGAGGGAGCTGGAAGAAGCCTGGGGGGTCAAAGTCTTTGACAGATACTCGGTGGTCCTCCACATCTTCCGTTGCAATGCCAGGACTAAAGAGGCCAAGTTACAGATCTCTCTCGCAGAGATCCCCTTGTTGAGGTAATTTTGCTCTTTCAAAACATCCCATCACATGTTTTTCCCCCAGTTTGAGCTAAATCATGTTTTTGTTATCACCCACTTGGATTTTAAAACGTCTTCATGCGATGGCGGCAGATCTCGTCTGAAAAATGAAGTCGCGCACTTGGACCAGCAGGGTGGAGGAGCGAGGTACATCGGAGGTTCAGGTAACGTCCAACACCTGAGTGACGAGTGCGCCCGCCCGTGTGTTAGAGAAACCTGTCAGAAAGGAGCTTCAGCTCGCTGATTGGTCGTTACAGGTGAGACCCTGCTGGAGGTCCAGCAGAGACTGCTGAAGGAGCGGGAGCTGAAGATCCGAGCAGCGCTGGAGAAACTGCGGAGAAAGAGGCACCTGCTGCGGTCTCAGCGTAAACACAAGGAGTTCCCCGTCGTCTCGGTGCTGGGTTACACAAACTGTGGTGAGACAGGAAACAGCTCTGGTTCACTGATGCTTGATTTTTAGGACTTCACGTTCATGATGCTGATGCACTTTTCTGCTTGTCCAGGAAAAACGACTCTGATCAAAGCGCTGACCGGTGACAGTGGTCTTCAACCCAGGAACCAACTTTTCGCCACCCTGGATGTCACCGTCCACGCCGGCCAGTTGCCAAGTCACATGACAGTTCTGTACGTGGACACCATCGGTTTCCTGTCCCAGCTGCCCCACCAGCTCATCGACTCCTTCTCTGCCACCCTGGAAGACATTAAACACTCAGTATGTTCCAGACATCGAGAGTCTTTGTGGTGAAACACAGAGTTTCGGTGTCACTGTTGTTGACTCGGTGCTCGTCTCTCTGGCCCGTCCAGGATCTACTGCTTCACGTCAGAGACATCAGCCATCCAGAGACGGTGAATCAGAAGGCCAACGTTCTGAACGTCCTCGAGAACCTGCAGATCCCCGACAGGCTGATGAACTCCATGATAGAAGTCCACAACAAAATTGACCTCGTTGACAAGTAAGAGAAAAAAAACCTGTGTTCAACATCGATTTTAGACATCTGTTGAGCAGCTTTTTAGATCTAGAAGATAAACTGTATGATTGGTCGAATGCCTCAGTGCAACCCTGCATCACAAAACCACAACATTTAACTTGTGCTCCTCAAAACCATCTCCCAGCATGCTGGATCATTTGTATTGTTATGAGCGGCATCATTTTAATGACCTTTGGTGTCAATGTGTCAGAACTCGGTTTAGTCTTTAGAAGAAAAGGACGTCCGATTATTTTCTGTTGTTCCTCTCAGCTATCAGCTCACTGAGCCCCACACGCTGCCCATATCCGCCCTGGAAGAGCGAGGCCTGGATGAGCTGAAGAGAGCCGTGGAAGAACGGATCGTGAGCTCGACGGGAAAACACATTTTAGACCTCAAAGTTGACCTCAGCACTCCGCAGTTAAGGTGAGAGCTGCTTTTCCTCACTGCGTTTTCAGAGTTTAGAACAAGAGACCATCCAAAGTAAATGTGCATCTCCATCCGTCCACAGCTGGCTGTACAAGGAAGCCACAGTTCAGGACGTGCAGGTGAATGCGGACGATGGCTCGGCCGTCGTCGCGGTCATCATCAGCACCGCCGCTTATGGACGCTACAAGAAACTGTTTGCAGGCAGATAGCAAAGTAGGAAGGACAGCGATCGTTCCTGCTGCAGCTCTGAAGACATAACTGGTCCATGCAGACTGTGACAAACAGAGAACGTATTGTACAGTAAAGTGTTTTCTGCTTGTAAACATACAGCATATATAAAATTCACATTACAGTTTGAAACTGTACAGAAACTCAGAAACAGTTTTTTTCAGATCATTTCTCTTAGTTAGAACTCTTAATGGAGGCAAAAGTGCAAATATATATGTAAAAAGGAGGAAATGAGGTATGCTGTAGCTGCTTTGGGATCAGTTCCTGTGGAATAAAATCACAGCTAATAATGTTTGTTTTATCTGGCGGCGTTCTTCCGTAGAAGTTTTTGGTTCAGTGCAATGACCAGAGAGCAGAGTGGAAGCGGACCCACGAAGTCTCCCGCGATGATATTCAGGCTCTTTGGGTCCGATCCAGGTGTCTGCTCCTCCAGCCATTTCCTCAAACACTCCCAGTTACTGAAGGTCAGCGTCCGCAGGGATTGCTTCAGGTTCTTGGCGATGTAATATCTGTCAGCCGTCAGATTCAGGCCGGAGACGAAGAAGCCCTCTGCGAAAAAACAAAACAAAAAACAGCTTAGCGTGTTCGTGAAAACACACAAGAGTGACAGAAAGGACACAAAAGCCGAAGCCACGAAACCCACCAGGACGTCCCAGGTCTTTGTTCCAGTCCAGGAAGTCGATCACTCCCTGTGCCGTGCGCTGGTTGGCCCACCAGTAGGGGATGGCGGGCCACAGCTCCTGATGTCTCGCCGCCGTCTGGGAGTCGTAGGACAGGACGACCTGGTAACCAGAAGCCCACAGACTCCGCAAGGTCAGGACCGGTTCCTGTGGAGGGCAGGTTTGCTTGTGTGAGGCTCTGTACTGTTTTCACATCGGCTGCACGAGGAGGAAACTAACCTTCTGGGGGCAGAGCTTCGAGCCGAACAGCTTCTTCAGGGAGAAAATGAAGGCTTGATGGAGTTTGTCACTGATTCCCTCAAAATGGCTGCAAGCAAGGATGACAATCTCCTTTGGGTGAGACTCCAGCCAGGTGGCGACAGACACCAGTGTTTCCTGTGGAGGAAGGACATTCACTGTGAGCACACGGCAAAGGCCCGAACTGAAAGTCCAACTTAAGATGATTCTACCCACCAAAACCGTTAAATGTGTGTATATGACGTGTGTGAAGTACAGGTCGCTGGATGAGTCGTTGGGTTTGTGCGCGACACGGAGATCGAAGAACCGAATCCCCATCGAAAGTTGCTCCTCGATGCTTTTGTCCTGCAAGAAAGAGATTCGTAAAACATGAGCAAAAATACTTCTAATAACAAACAGAAACTTTATTTCTATCGCACCTGCCGCACAAGAGGAGCAGCTCAAAGTGCTTACGGGTCAAACCACTGAGTGTGTCTGAAAGGGCCCAGCTGTAGAGATGAGCCCTCAGAGAATTATCTTCAGAGCGTTTTAGTATTTTTAGCTCATTGTTTTGGTTTTCTGGCCCCCCAACTTTAATATTTTTGGTTGACTAATGGCTCTCATCAGCTGTTTTCAGAGGAAAAAGTAAAATAAAACTGATAAATTCAACACCGGATCGACTACAAACCCTGAAGAAACACATCTCACTGCGGCTCCTGACCCAGCACAGCACAGCAATACCTTTTTAGACCCATAGGGGTCCTCACACCACTTCATCGGCACAAGCTGTCTGGCTGCTGCTATGCTCAACACCTACCTGTGTTGTAGCCCATTTAAAAATAGCAGGTCTGGTAAAGCAGTAGAAAAGTCCATCCAGGAGCCGGAAAAGGTCCGACTCAGACCGAACCAGGGGGGAGTTAATGTCCAGACAGTAACTCATTGCATCGTGGCTCCCTGGATTAACAGAGGGGACAGACACGTTGAAAGCTCCTCACAACAACTCTGAACTGGGAAAAAGTGGTTGATAGATTTTTTATTTTTTATTATTATTTTTTTTTTTTTAACTTTTAGTACTCTTTCACTCGTGTAAATAAATCTTAACCAACTAATTAAGCAATCAAATAGAAGTGATCAGAAAAGGAGGCAAAAGAAGTGCAATTAAAAAACGACAGCATGCGCGATGAAAACAGTCCGAAAACTAAAGATATTCAGTTTCCTCCCACAGATGAAAAACAGCACATATTCACCTTCACAACAGAGGCTGGAGAGACAAATATATGAATACAGACCTGAACTCACTGGAGTGATACTCTGCACTGGACATTTACAGCAGCAAGAGATAAAGTGTTAAAGTGTGAGACATACCGGGGATGGCCAGGTTTGTCAGCGGAGTGTCCCACAGCTGCTCGGGCAGAGCTGACATCCAGTCCTGGCAGCTCAGATCCATGTCGCACAGCCAGTCACAGACCCGCAGGAGACTCTCTGAAACCAGGTCTGAGAGACCTGTTCAGGCTCGTCATCATGTGATCGCTCCCGTCCTCCTCCTTTGTCTAGTTTCTTTCAATGATCGACCACAGAGGAGGAGCAGGGGGAGGAAACTTTGGAGTTCCTGGTTCTCCAGTGGTGTTGAATAACCGGTAATTTTACGTTACAATGCGTGTCAAGTGCAGCGTTTCAGGCAGTGCGGAAGTTTCGCTTTTTTATGACGCTACGGGAAAGTTATGCTGTTTGTATTTCAGTGTAATATGAAATACATGTCTCTGAAAACAGCATTTAAACTCAGACATCAAAACACTTCCGGCTTCGTTGCCATGACGTTTGGAAGGGGGCGGAGCGAACACCAAACCGGAAGTGGGCTCCATCCATGAAGATAAGTCTAAACTTCAGTCCTCCAACTAAATCCACAACACTGTTATAAAATGTGAAGCTGTGTAAAAAGAGTATGCTTTCAACCAAATGAACGGATATTTATTAATGTTTATTTTACATTTTGAAGCTTAAATTCAAAAAGGATATTTGTTCTTTATTTAAGCCTATATAATTATCTGCTATTCTATTTATATTTAATGTAAATTTAGCCATAAAAAGGATGCAACTAAATATTTAAATCAGAAAATGTTATTAAGCTCTATGCAATAATGGCTATTTTTCAGCCATATGTAGCTGTTAGAACAGCAATTAAAACATCAATCAAAATGGGACACATAAAAAGAGTTTGAGCCACAGTTATTTCTGTGCCATCGGGCTCTCTTTCTGGACTTTTAATGAAAAGAGACTTTAATGTCACTTCTTAAGAGATGTTATTTTGTCTGCATATTGTTCCACAGATTTTAAAGGTGATGTTTGTAGCTGCAACTCACATGAAATGATGAATGTGTGTGAGAGAATGAGTCATGACAAAGTGTTGATTTCAAGTTTATTTACGCATCCCTCCATCACATAAGCAAACACAGCTCTAAATGCACCTCATCATGTGATTCACACATCTCACAAAGAAGCAGCCGCACCAAGAAGGAGGAAAAAACAAGGAAGCAGAAGAAAGCAAAGTCCCTGATTAAATAAGTGCAGTATGAATAAATAACATGATCCTGTACATTCAAAATCACATTTGATATCTTTAACCGCGACTGTTGACTGAAAACGTCGGGGCTGGACAGTGTTACTGGAACAAGTCTAGACTTTTCAGTTATAATTAGGGATTACTTTAACTGGTACACTTCAAAATAAATGCTGGTGAGAGAATTTGTTTTACCTTTGTACACAGTGAGAGCTCCAGAGACTCTGTGGGTCAGACCTGTTCATGTTTAGATCTATATTAATTTGATGTCAGTATAATGCAATAAAATACTACAGATGGCCACTGTGGGAGCTCTGATTGGCCAACTGTTGTGTGTTGGCGGGAGTCTGGCAGCTCTGTGGGTTGGACTTCATTTAGTTTAATTTCATTTAACTGCACGTCCTTAAATTTAAGTGAAAGGAATCACAGAATTTGAGCAGTAAAAGTTAAAATTAATTGTGAAAGTGAGAATGATCGAAGACACCCGACTAAAAATCTTTTAAAGATGATTTGATTTTAAAATTCACCCAGGTGGGTGCTACACGCTAGTGACGGACCTTCACTGAAGCACTTTGAGTATCATCGTAAAGCGCTATATAAATGTAATCCACCACTATTATCAGTATTAAATATTAATAATTTAAACACAGAATAAGGAAACAGAATTGTAAAATTGCTCATTTGAGGCTGTTTTTGGTTTTAAAATCCAAATTCAACTTTTCAATTCAAATGGGATTTTAAAAATTGAGCCATTTAATTCAACATATGAAAAGTCCATAAAAATCCCAGTGACATGCCTCAGTCTCAATACTAAATGCAGAATTTAATGACAATTACCTGCCTTTATTAGAAATTTAGCTTACAGTGCAAACAGCTTTATACCCCAGGCTAACAGTAGACGTCATCATCTGGATTTTACCATTTAGTCTTTTACAGTGAACTCATCTGAACGATGAGCTTCACGTGAACGATTTGCCTGTTTTTTATCAGCTATGATGGAAACGCTTGGACTGACTGGATCCCAGAGCAGCAGAGTTTCAGACAGATGATGTCATACGAACTATTGTGAGGGAACGCCAAAGCATTGAAAAGGAACACAGACTGCAGGGGAACACAAAGGCTTTTCCCCCACTGTGGCCCTTTAGGGACTGAAAGCACCACAGACGGGCTCACTTCTATTGTGCACATGAAAGAAATGCCTCGGTGAGTGGAGACCGTGCCACTCCAGCTGAGGCATCTCTGAAGGAAACGTGTTGGGAGTGTATCTGTCAGGGTTCAGCTCCCAGTTCAGTATTCTACGAACATGTGTTCATCCTCCTGTTGTGCTCAGGTCAAAACCTCAACCCTAACTTTGGGGACACAGGACCCTGGGACCAATAGGAACAACTGCATTTTACCTTTGATTTGTACGTGTGAATGATCAGTGAATAAAAGTGTGATTATTTGCTTAAAAACGCCCATGTTTATTGTAAAAGCTCATCTCCACAGGCACAGCGGTGCAGCAGTATTTTAAATCAAGGCTGACCCTATTGGCTAACGGAGGTTATATCATAAGTAGAACAGTCAAGGTTGGGTCCATGCAGATTAGTTTTCCATGCATTTTGCATAAGTTTCATGTCTTCTCTACATTCTCTATGGATAAATACATGTATTGTAGGTGATACAGTTTAGCTACTTCTTGAACTTGCTGCCAACATGTCATTTTAAAAAAAGTCTAGTCTACATTACACTCACATGTGCTCGTTGAATACATCGTTTGTGCTTACTCTTCTAAAATGCCTACATTAAGGTGAGATTGGTTGTATCATTATTGCTTTGGTCACCGTAACATAAAACCGGCCACCTCGCTGACTCGTGAAAACTGATACAGTACATTGCATAAATAGTGAAGTGAATGTAAACAAACAAGTGCAGGTCAAAATACCAAAAAGTCTGTTTTCAAGCAGCTTTAAGACTGAAACGTACATGTCACTGCCTCCACTAAGTGCATTTATATGTAGATGAATAATTCAAGTACTTTTTGGGTCAGTCTTAACGAAACAAGCTCATGTGAAGTTCATGCTGTGATTCACATTTTTTGTAGAATAATGCAAATTGGGGAGAAAGTCACGAGGACCATTTCAGCAGTTTCTCATTCAGTGTGACGACAGTTGGTACAAACTGGCTCTCGGTGATAAAGTCACCAGCAATGATGTTCAGAGAGCCGGCTTTGGAGCCGGGGGTCTGCTCCTTCACCCAGCTCAGCAGCGTGGGATACGTGGACATCACCAGGTCCTTCAGGGACTCCGTTGGGTGCGTGCAGATGTATTTCAGGTCCTCTGTCAGATTAATCCCTGTGACGAAGAAACCTCCTGAAACACAAAACGTTCATATGAAATGCTGTGATTACTGAAGGCCAGCGCTGATTAAAAAGTAATAAATCATCAGTTTTACTCCCAAACTGTTTGGCGATACAAATCAGTCCCAGGCTACCTGGTCTGCCGTGTTGCTTCCTGTGTTCAAAAGCCTCGATAAGAGCCTCAGCTTTGCATTTGTTAGCCCACCAGTACGGAATATGTGGCCACAGGTCGCCATGACAGCTGGCAATATTGTGTTCATAGGACACAATGACTGAGCAGCCTGAAGCCCACAGGTTTCGGAGAGTTAACGCCTCCTGAAATCAACAGAACAACGGGATTAGCTTCCTGTAATGTTAGAGAATGAGGCTGGCGTTACTCTACATTTTGATTACTGTCAGAGAAACTCAGCAGCACTGTGTTAGTGCGTCTCTCAATAAAGATCTGAGGTCTTGGTGTCCATTTGTAACGCAGTGCAAGCTCTCATTCAGCATTTCTTTCCCCAGTCTTCATGAAAACATAAAGACACGAGGCATCGACCACCACTGCTGTTATAAGACACTGAACTTTGTGAGAACAGAAAAAAAAACTAAGTGAGAGTAACCTCTGTGGTCTAAAACCTGGAACAGAACCCAGACGTTCTGGTTTCAGTTCAGCTCTCCATACTTTGTCTCAGCGACCCCGTCAACCCCGAGCCCACTGGTTCCTACTGGTTCCCGTTCAAACAGGAATAATCTTTGTACTTAGCAGCAGCAGGATGGAGGAACCAAACAGACTTGTCAGGTGTCTCAGTTCATTGTTGGTTTTGGAGTCTTCTCAGGATTCAGTGACAGTAAGAAAAACGTAGATCACATCCAGCCTCGTTAACTGAGTCGTTATTTACAGGTGGAGGAGAAGTTGTACCGTCTTGGGGCAGAGTTTGGTGGTGAACACTTTGCGTATGGTTGTGAGCAGCAGCATGTGGAGCTCCTGGCTCAGGCCGAGGAAGTGGCTGAAGGAGAGGATGACCACCTCTTTGGGGTGAGCGTCCAGCCACTCTCTTATCTCCACTAGAACAGTCTGCCGGGAAAACACAAGGTACCGTTTAGTCTGCTTCAGCAGGGTTTTAACGCACAGTTCACAGCCTTGTTCTACAAGCTAGCAGCACACGTAAACCACTGCCAGGTTCAGTTACCTGGTAGGACTTGATCTTTGGCATTCACATAATATGATGGAAGTCTGTAACAGCGTGCCAGAGCATTTCTGGATAGGTGACGTTTTTCAACACCTGGCAGAGGTGAGGAAAGATTTATCACACAAGCTGCCTTATTATCTTATTCTGCAACCCAGCTGGCTTGCGGACATGTTGAGTGCCGTAAACACATCACGGAAATGCTCTCAGGTTGATTTACGGGCGAGGGGTGGGGATCTCTACACACCTCACGATGCCAGTCAATTCACTGGCAGCAAACACAAACAGCTGTTTTTCCTCCAACCCCAGGTGGAAATGTGAAATATGGTTGTTGTGTCTCTACATTATTTTACTTTTAGACACAACTTGTATCCGTTTCCCTTCAACTCCATAGAAGCCAAAATGCTTCTGCACGCTAGCTTTTACACCAGGGGGAGCCGGTCGATCATTCACCCTCAGTCATCCTCACCAGAACTCAAGAACCAGCCCAGATGAGAGCGCCGACACAACGCTCATGTTAACGTCCGTCACATACAGCCAGGTGATACAAAATCCATCCAGGTGATCATAACATCCAGAATAAGAAAGGTAGAATCGTGATGCATCTAACAATCGCTTTTTTCCTCCCACACCTACGACGAGCTGCTTAATTTCCACTGTAACATCACAGCTGAGGGTCCGTTCGGCAGCTGCACAGCATTGCTACGCGAGGACGGCAAAACCTCTCACATTTAATACCTGGAAATGTTGCTTTTGTTCTGCAGCCACAGTGAAAAGACTTGAACAAATCTGATTAAATCCTCAGCTGGAAAACTGCCAAAGCAGCTAAAGCAGCAGATCTTACACTGAACACTGCCTGCAGCTCCTGTTTCCGCATGAATATTGTCAAAAAATTCACAAGTTACAGCACATCTGAGAAAGAAACTCTAAAAAGAAGAAGCAACATCTTCCTCTTCATCTTCCTGTTGAACTGCATCCTCACTCTGTTCAACACACTGTGTGGTTTTCCTGCCACGGCCTGAGCTCGTCTGGTATGACCAGCAGTTTACATGGTGGCTAATCATCATCACATGTAACTTCATGAATCTTCCGTATCTGTGCTTCTGCTACACAACATTTCAGCATTTACTTCCATCCTGTAGTTGTTACTTCTGGCTGCTGTTAAGTAAAACTAACACTGGCTTCTAAATAAAAGCGCTGAATTGCCATTAAAATAACCTTAACAACATCCTAAACGACAGTGTGACAAATCTTTGTAAGCAATCTGTGTCTGAAAGAAGCAAACACGGGATGATTTAGTGCGTCGCTGCAGTGAAGACACAGAGGAAGTGTTTGCTGAGCACGACTGTTCTTTATGGTGATCTTTATGGTTATTGTTGTAGATGCAAATGGCCATTACAGGAGCATTAATCTCGCCATAGACGTGTGTGTCGGCGTGCCGTTACTTCACCTGCACAGTGAGCGTGGTGTACACGCCGTGGTAGAAGTACAGATCGGTGGAGCTGTCGTTGGGCCTGTGTGCGATCCTCAGGTCACAGTATCTGACCCCGCAGTCCAGCTGCTGCTTTATGGTGTACTCCTGCAAGACACGGGGTGCACAATTCACCATGAGGTCCAGCTTAAAATCTCTTCTTTGCTAACAACAAGTAAGAGCTGGTACATCTGTGTCCGTAGTTTATCACCTGGGTTATGGCCCACTTGTACACAAAGGGGCGAATAAGGGGCTTCATGTATCTGTCCAGCTTTTGGAGCATGTCTGGCTGAGTGAGGTCAACAGGGGATCTGTCGTTCATATCCAGACAGTAGGTTATTGCATTGTGGCTGCCTGTGTGTGAAAAAGGATAATAAACATAATCACCATGAGACACATGATGGGTTCGTGTAAGAGCTACGGTGGTCCTGAGAGCTCAACATACTGCAGCTGAAGAAAACGACCGAACAGGAGCAAAGGAGGAAAACTTCTTCAGGTGTTTTCGTGCTTCTGTGATGGAGGCAGCTGCAGCCAGAGGTCCATCCATCCCATTCTCAGGAACGCAATATCTCAGGAACACTTTGAGGGAACTTCCTCTTCAAACGTTCACTCGGACTCAAGGATGAACTGATCAGATTTTGGAGGTCAAAGGTCACTGTGATCACATAAAACTCGTTTTTGGCCATAATTCATAGGCTAGCTTTGACAGCATTTCACACAAATGTCTCAGAGGGTAAGCTGATGTGAAATGATGATGTTTTACATCCAAAAGGTCAAAGGTCAGCATCACTGTGACAGCAAGAATACTGGTAGTATTTTTTATGGCATTCAGTATTGTTATAATCTGTTATCTTGACCCTTCTGTGCCACTGTTTCTTGCTCTTTGTAATACTTGCTGGCTGTAACGACTTAATTTCCCTGGTGTGGGATCAATAAACTCTTATCTTGTAGCTTCTTTGCAGCAGCATCCATATTTGAAGCATTGTAGTCGACCATAAGCTGATTGTTTCTGCTGATACTGAGCTTCAGGTGATCGTTGTTGCACCATGTGATGAAGTTCTCCGTCAGTCCTCTGAACTCCCGGAAAAACAGTCTCTAAGTGAGGACAGCATGTCTCACACTGGACATTGGTCACTGGAATCATACATGTCAGTATAGCGAGTCTGGACAGACATGGATGTAAACCGGCCGTGTGTGATTCTGTTTTAATTGTATTCGGGGTGCGTCTCTGTGTCTGTGTCAGCTGGTGAAGACATTTTCCTTAATTTGCATGTGTTTTCTCTAGCTGCAGCACACCCAGCTCTCTGGCCACCCTACACAGCAGCTCGGACAGTCCTACAATCTGTAGAGTTATTGAAGCGCTGCGGGCTAACACACTGAAACCACTCACACACCGCACATGTCCTCTGATAACATCCAGTTAACAACCAGCGCCATCAGCCCTGCAGTGTGCTGTTGTACGGCAGCCTACCTGGGATGGCCAGATGGTACAGGGGAGTGTCCCACAGAGCACATGGCAGGTGAGACATCCAGCTCTCCATGGGCAGCTCTGCCAGGCTCAGCTCGCTCACTCCGGACATGCTGAGCTCCAGCGCTGCACACATTCAAGGGTTTATTAAAGCTGCAGAACACTCGCGTTTATTTAGGATAAACATCACATACATGGTGTGTGGAAAGCTCCTGCACCGTGTTCAGGATCACACAGGGTAACGTTAGAGCTGGTTGAACTGCTTATCTCACTCTTACTTGATGAAACTGCTGCTGCTGCTTCCTCCTGACGCCAAACCAGCCGAACCGGCCAAACCACCAGAGGGGAAACGCGATGATTACAACTCCAGACGAGAACCAGGAGCAGCCGTCCATCCCACAGCGTTGGAAAATGTCATGGCTGTACGGAAAACATGCGTGATGAGATCCGGAGATAAAGCGTGGCGGCTCGGTCTGGTTACCTTTCACACCTGCATAGCCCGGGATGACGAGGACAGCGGGCCCGGCGCATGTTCGCTCCGATCATCGATTATCCATGACGGATCGAATATCCACGCGCGATCCGCAGGCTGCTGTCAGGCGCATCAAGCGGGATGAGTCCCTCGGTGCACCGGCTGTGTGTCGGTCCTCTGAGGCGCAGCGGCGAGGTGTGCGGGGAGGGCGGCGGCCCGGCACCGCGCCTGCTGACGGATCAGCAGATGCGGAGACGCGCTCCTCTTAAAGAGCCCACAGACAGGGGCGGCATGCGGGACGAAACGCCGGGGAGGGGGCTCAATGAAAGAGGGGGCGCTGGGGCTCCTTCCCTAGAAATATAAATCAATAAAAAAAATTAAATCATTAAAATAATGACCCAATTTTCACTGACTTTGGGAGGATTATTTCAGTAATCTCACACTTTTTACATCAGGGTAAATACAGTATAGTTATTTTGGGATTTTTACGTCAATTATGTACTAAAAATGACAGTTACTGACTCACTTCTGCCGTTTTTTCCGAAGAAGAGCAAAGTTTTTTCTGCTTCACCTTTTGATTGAACTGCTTGTCACATGCCTGCAGCCTGAGACTCGAGGTCATGATTGGATGTTGCTTTGCTTTGGTCATAAGCCAAGGAGGTCAGCAACTGCTGACACAGGTGATAACACCAAACAGGGAGTAGAATATGTACAGGGCAGGATTTATAATACACACATTTCTAAATACCAGCCATATTCAGATGTTGTTAAATGTGAGTTTGGCTCAAAGCTGTCATCCACACACTGCGTTTCAGCTGTCTTTGAACATAAAACGGCAATGATTTTAGAGCACTGAACTTTGTACTGCAATGTGCTTCCCAAGAGGAAATTGATTAAGTTGTCTGTGTGTTTACAATAATGTGGTCGGTCAGGTCTTCCTCAGCTCCTTCAGCAGCTCAATAAACCCTGAAACAGCACTAACCAGCGTGGTGAAGCGAACTAGACGAACTGACTCAACAGCACGTGAACTGTTGAAGTCCAACCTCGCTGACTTTGTGAAAATCACATGAGCTCTCCTTTTCCTGCTCAATGACTTTTTTTAAGAGAAAATATGGAAGCCGATTTTAATTGATGCCGTTAAGTATGAGTGCAGTTCATGTACTTGCAGGCTCTCAGTCTTGTACATGCTGATACACCTGAACTGAACAGCCTTCATTCGTTACTGTTGTTCATGACACCTGTGCTTCCCCTGCTATAAGGCATCATGTCTGCAGTGAAAAAGGCCTAAACATGTTCACTCAACACAGCCTGCACTGTAAAACACACACTTGCAGTGGTGGATTTAGTCGATAAGTGTGGTGATGCTGCCATCTAGCTTCACATCCAGACAACTGATACAACTGACTCATGAAATAAACAAAGGCCTGATTGTAAATCTCCCACTGATGTTTTGCCAGCAGGGAGCCATTCATTCATTCTCTCGTCCTAATTCTCACCTCCTCATGGACGATTCATCACCTTATCGCTGCGCGCAGCTTAAAGTTGCTCTTTCCTATTGTGAGAGCTTTTATTCACACAAAGAACAAGATTATTAATTTCAAAAATCTCTTTAAAATGCATTCTGTAAAGCAGAAACACAACATGAAACGCTAAATGTAGTTTACTATTTCTGAATGTTTCTGAATGAGTCCACTTCAGTCAAAGTAGGCTAATTAGAGACTTGAGCAACATAATCAAAAGGCCCAAAGAGGAAAACTGCAGGCAGTTTTCAGGCTGTGCTGCACAGTGAAGTACAATACTGAGGCTTTCTGTGATTAATCCTGGTTGACCTTTAAACAGAGTAACCACTCAGTAAATCCACCACACTAAGCACGACATATAGAGGCTATTTGTAAAACTGTCACAGTGATGTTGGTACGAGGTGAAAGCCAGGTACACCGGCTGATCAGGACTCTTCTTCACCTGTTTCAAGTGAGGCAACAGATTAAAGGTCACCTGCTTTCTCTTACCTCACTTGGTAATCAGGCTTTGGCCTTGTAGTGAGGGTCAGCACTGGGTGAGGGTCTCCCCCAAGCTTCTGAACTCATCAACATTTCTTCACTACATCCGCACATCTATCAATTACCCTGCATGAACACACGAGCCAAAAAACACTGAAAGTTGACACCAAATGCTCGGTCAGATGATTTATTCTTCCATCAGATTTCCTTCTTTAAATCCCGATTTGGTTCATTGTAAAAATGAGCTTTCTGTGGGAAAATTTAGTGCTGAAGTACTGAATTGGCATCAACAACAACATTAATAACAGCGCCCAGTCCCAGTAGAACTAGTTACACCAGATCATTTATTATGAAAAAATGTGACACACACAACAGAAAAGACGGCAAATATACTGAGTTCCAAAGTCCAGAAAGTCTGTGATAATGGCAGCTGATCACGTGATGATCTGAGACCAATAATAAAGGCCATCAATTACGTATGTGTAGTCTGTTTTTATGCGTCCGCTTTCAACCGCGTCACTGAAGGACACATCAGGTGATGTCATCACACATTTCTTTCCATTTTGAGTCGAGAACTCGAACGCTTTCCAGGATCCGTTCATCTAACCATGACTGAAGGTACTAATCGTGTGAAACTGTGTTCCTACACACAAAAGGCATTTGTGTTCATAAAAACGACTCCACTACTTGACAAATAGAAAAAGGTCACCCAGTCAGTTTATCGCCTGTGGTGCAACAGGTCGACTGAAACAGACAGCGTGCAAGAAACAGATGCAGCAGAGAGCAGAATCCACCACAGAATCCCATCTGGCATGTCGGCTTTCACTTCCGCAGCAACTTTGATTTCTGAAGTATCAGTAAGTGGAAGGTGTGTGATTCAGTTAAACATGACTTAGACGTCGATTTGACTGTCTTATGTACAGCACTTTCAGTCAAAGGCAAATTGAACCTGTGTGTGGGGGGAGCAGGAGTGTTGAGTACGAAATGTAACGCTAACCACGATGGAAGGCGAGCGCGATAATCTCAGCAGACGGGCAGACGTGCCCGTTTCTTTATGAAACCCGCTGGGAGATGTTCATGGCGGCCCGTCGTGCATCTTCTGCTTCATGCATGCAGCACCGTGAGCGCGGGGTGTTGGGTCTGGTCCCCGATGGAGATGTGTTCACAGAGACGGCCTGGCACTTGGGAGGAAGGTCAGGAGAGAACGGCGGCAGCGAGCTGAGCGAGCACTCGGCTGTCACCTCTGCATGGGGTGTCTGGAGCCCAGCGACTGTTTCCCACGGCTGACCCCTTTCCTGGGAGCGTCTGGCTGAGGCGGCCCGACGTGCCGCCGGTGCCTCCCTTTGGCCTCCGGCTCTGAGTCACTGAGCTCCAGGTCGGGACAGTATCCGTCACTGTCCTGGTACGATCTCGCGCTTTTGGCCTTGTGCTCAGCCACAGGTTTCGCCCATAGCGTCTCCTTGGCTGAACCCTTTCTGGACAGTTTGTCAGAGGCCCGCAGGTCCTTTGTGGTCCGTACCAAGTTAATGGTCGCCTCTTTGAAGGACCGGCCAAAGTGTTCCATGGCAGACTTACGAAAGCTGCTCTTGTCCAAAGCCTGATGTGAAGTGTCCTGGTCGCTGGGCGTCTGGCAAGAACTGTCCTTCTGCGCTACAAACTTGTCGAAGAGGCCGTTAGATTTAGCCACGCGCGCTCTGTCTTGGTCCAGTTTGCCGTTGCTGTTGGAGGAGTGGCCGTGGAGCGCGGCGTGCAGGGCTAAAGGTTTGCCGGTGGGTTTAACAGGAAGCCCCGAGCTGCCGGAGGAAGACAGCCGCCCGTTGGAGCGCTCGTCTCTCCGAACGTGTCCGTGCAGCTGAGGCTTCCCCTGACCCAGCCCTTCCACCGCGTGCTCACTAACATTGCCGCTATTGTCCGGGCAGAGCGGCCCATTACCTGACTTGGAACTGGGGTTTCCATTTCCAAGACTTGAGGATTTGGGCATTTTAAGCTTCAGGGTTATCCTCGGAGGAGGACGAAACAGCATGCTCTCCGCTGGGTATGAGGAAGGAAGGCCTGGCGACAAAGAAAGATGTTCAGCCATGAGTCAATTTAACAACCCAATATTTGCAAAAAAGCCAAAATATTATTGGAATCGGCTGTTTTTAATCTAAAATGTGTGCTCGTGGTGACAGAGTAGCTGGCGAGCTGAGGGACAGCAGATGGCTCACCAGCAGAGAGCTCCTGGTTCACCAGCTTCACGTGCAAGTTGAACATCTGCTCCTGGGCTTTACTCTGCAGCAGCTTCAGCTTCTCGCGCCGACTCACCATGTAGCACAGATTCCTCACCTGCACAGTGAGGAAGAGGAACAAACCAAACACTGTCCATGAAGAGCAGGCACTGCTATATAATATATAAGAGAGCTGAAGCAATTAATCAATTAACTGGTCGAATTAATGATGCCAGTTCCACCTCCTCCATTGTGAGGGTCTGCCGCTTTTCTTTGTCTTCTATGACAATATAAACCAAATAATTGGGGGATTTAGATTATTGGTCTGAGCAGCAAACAATAAGGCCACCGTGGGCTTTTTTTCACGTTTTTAATCAGCAGAATAAATGATTCTGCTGATGTGCTCAGATCGATTTATAGATCTAAACAGCGACTCCAGGTTTCCAAAACAAGGAAACGTAAAAACACTGAAGAGGGTGAAAACATGGGAGACAGTGCATGTTGACTTTTGTAAGATCGGCTCAGGAAATTCAGTAAGTTCTCAACTCAAAACTAGAATATTTCTCTTTTGTTCTGCGGAATAACAACACGTGAAATATGTTTGAATACGTTAAACTGACAGTGATCATCAGCAACCCCAGTGAGCTCCTGAAAAACGTGAATCACACCATGTAAACTCTTCCCGGTTCCTCATAATGACCCACTGAGCAATGCTAAACAAAGTGAAGAAATACAGCGTAGACTGAGAAATGTTCTGGACTCAGTGAGCAGAGATACCATGACTCAGCACAATTCGTACAGTGATGTGAAAAAAATAAAAAAAACAAAAAGCACCCACCCTCTCCAAATCCTGCCGCAGGTGCATGAACATCCGCATGCGTGTGTGGATGCTGTCCTCGTGAGGCTGCAGCACCAGGTTCTCCTCCTCCTCTTTAGGGGGCAGCAGAGCTTTGTTAAAGTTCGCTCTCCTCTTCAGCTTCCAGTACTGATAGATGAAGTCCGCCAGGCGCTCGGAGAGCCCGAGGGCCTGGGCCAGCTCCTCCAGCTGGATTAGAGTGTAGAACTCCTCCTCCAGCTCCTGCAGTCTCTGTGCCCGCTGGCCCACCTTCTCCGCCTCGGCGGGGGCTTTGGAGCGAGCTGGGCTCAGGCCAGCCTCCCCGGTCTTAGACTTGCTGTGCTTGAGGCAGTAAGACTTGAACTTGACTTCATCCCCTTCATCCAGGATGGTCTTCATCTCCAGGCTGTGCTCAAAGGCACACGTCACGTGGAAAGGAGTGGTGCAGTTCTTCACCGAGCACTGCGAGATGAGGGGGCAGGTTATCATGTTTACATGGTCTATGACCCAGTTACAGGAAATAACAACATTATGGTTAGAGGAGCTTTTAACTATTGACATATTTTGCAGCAATCCAGTTTCCCCAGTGACTTGGTTTTATATGATTGGATGATAACTGGATGTCTGGATGGATGTGGTCATGATGAGAAACTAGATTATCTGTGACCGCAGTGGTTATTTATCACCCTGATGAATTCACACAGCAGCTTTAAAGAATACTTTTTAGGAAATACACTCCTTCAGTTTCCTGTCAAAAGTCTGATGAGAGCAGTGATATCACTCCCGTGTCTGCGTGTTAAATATGAAGCTTCAGCCAGCAGGCAGAAACAGGGAACAGCGGCCTGTGACACACAGATCCACGCTCACCTGGATACACGCGCCTGTCTTCAGTTTACACAGACTGCAGATGAGGGACCAGCGGCTGGGCGGGATGTGGGAGACTTTGGTGATGGGCTCCATCCTCTCGGGACACGCGATGCTCACCTACAGAAGCGGAAGGCGTGATGAGAGGTGTTCAACTCTTCCTGTAGAACATATAAAGAGGCCCAGAGCAAAGCAGAGGACGTCAGGGTTTGTTCATCTACCTCTGGTATCCACAGGGCACAGCTCACGTGCGCCCACTTGGTGCCGGCACGAGTCGCCTTCATGGCACCGCCCTTCTGAGGACACAGAAGGCACTGCGGGTCGATGCCGAGGACGCACGTCCTACACAGCCAGTTTCCGACAGGCACTTTGACGATGCCGTAACAGGCCTGCGGGGAGAGCAGCAGGTCAGAACGTTGGCTGAAAACCAGGTTCGATATCATTTCTATTCAAGAACTAATCTTAATTGATTGGCCAGCCACTGAGCCGCCATGCTGTCTCCATGCTGAGGCGTTCTCCTGTTTACCTGGTGCACACAGATGTTGCACTTGTCACAGAACACCATGTCGTTGCCCTCTTCGCTGTCGGGGGAGCGGCACACGTCGCAGATGACGTCTTCGTCGTATTCGATCCCCAGCCCCTCCACCGTCTCGATGGCGTGGTTCATGTTGTCATGGCACTGCCTCTCCAGGGCCTCCATGGCGCGCTCCATCGTCAGCTCGTCTATGGGCTCCTCCCCTGGAGGACGGCGGAGAGCAAACCCCACACGGTCAGAGAAACCCCTGCAGACTGCTGAGACATCATGAGTCCAACAAACAGCACGGTGTCACTTCACGGCGGATCGTCCCCTCGTGATCTGTTCCTTACCCATGTGGTCGAGCTGTCTGTTGAGCGTCTGCAGCCAGTACAGGTCCACGTCGTCCAGATCGTAGCGACACATGGCCTCTGCCAGCTCTTTGATGTTGACGTAACCCGGTTCTGTCGACTCCTGGCCCGAGCACTGGACGTACTTCCTCTGGTGGTTGTAAAGCACCTCCACGGGCTTCTCCACGATAACTCTGAAGACAGAAGACACAAACATCAGCACGGCAGCGCGTTCAGGCTGCTTTGTCCGCTGTGGGACCTCTGGGAATCCGACGACGCCGTTACCTGACTGACGGCTCCGGGATGGTTTCTGGACTTGCCAGCACCTGGACTCCCTTCTCCCACTCCTGCTTCCAGGTGTCTGCCAGCAGGTAGTAGTCCTCTGCAGACACATGGTGGGAATCAGGCAGCTTCATGGCACTGATCAGGTCTTTTCTGAACACCTGTGGGAGAGGTTAAAGTCACACACTGGACGTTTAACGACACTGATCACAGAGTCTAACGTCAGGAATGGAAACTCACTTCAGCCGGTTTCTTGTGGTTGGAGGCGGGGGTTCCAGGTTTACTGCCATACTTGTTGGAGGAGCAGAAGGAGGTAGAGGGACCTGAATAAAGAAAGACATGAAGGCATAAATGGAAGAACAGACATGTAAATATTCTGGTTTAGGTTTTGGGGTCTTTTAGAGAGACGACTCACTCTCATTGTCAGAACTGTTGCTGCCGCTTGAGGACCTGAGACGTTTCATCCTGTAACATCCTGCAGAAGAGACGCGTGTTAAAACCATCCACACATCAAAACCTTTTAAAAACACTTTTCTCTGGACCAGCTGAGACAAAAACCAACAGTGTGCACACAGGAAACAGTCACTCACCATAAATTTCAAGTTGAAAAGCATGCTAGTAGATTCCTCTGATAAACCCTTAACCACTTAATTTTGTGCCTGCAAATAAGAAATATGTCAAACCAATCAGCAGCATATGCAAGAGAAACATGGAAAAGTGGCTTTGCATGGTTGGGTCTGTATTTGCTCAATATTGAGTTTGACCAGAAACCTGACTGTGAACTGTTCAGTGTATTAACATACTAATCGTACTGAAACATAGCATTTAGCACTGTTAGCGTCAGTGCAACATTTAAGTCATAACTTTCCTGATTCTTATCATTTTTTGTGCTTGAATTCTGACAGTTTAAAGTGAAGGAACAGAGCAGGCCGACCCCACAGGCTCCCACTGTGTGCCTTTAACCCACTGAACCACTGGGACCACTCATTAAAAGGTTTCTAAATACTGAGGGACTCAGACCCACAGTAGCCCCCAAATACAGTACGCTGTTTCAACAGACAGGACATGCCTCGCATTCCCCATGAGGACAGGAGGGGCAGGAGGGGGCACGGAGCCAGTTCCACTCCATACCAGTTTGAGTAAAATACAGTAGACTGATGCCAACCGCTGGGAAATGTACAAGCAGTTTGTTACTGGTTACAACGTCCAAACTGGGGCTTACAGACACGAGTCAATCCCTGCTGACACACTTCGGTGTCCCACACATCAGCTGTCATTTCTCTGTGTTTAAGATAAAGTCACTCAGCACTGACACACTGTGTGTCCACCTCCACAGCAGAGCACTCAAAACGCCGACATCTGCTCCTGACACGAGTGTTTCTGTCTCTGAATGCAGCAAACGTTCACTTCAGATCCTCCAGACTGATAAATAAACACAGGACAAACCATGAATAATGCAAATTTTGGCCTGTTTCAAGTACGAAGCTACGATTCGGACTGGCCGGAGATAAAAGGCAGATAATGTTATTCATATTTCTCGTGTTTCCATTCAGCGTTTCCAGTTCTTTGCAGGACTTTTTGGCTCATTTCCTTGTTTCTCTCATTCATTTTTGTGCCCTTTAAGTAGCAATGAAGTGATCAGTTAACTGATGGAAAACTAACTGGCACCATCAATCTATTGATCCTAAAGGAAAAAATGGCAGACACGCACGGAGTCCAGCTTCAAACGTGTGGATTTTGGTGCTTCTCTCTGTTTTACATAATTCCTTGTGTAGATCTGCGCTCTGTCTGCAGTGCATTTAGTAAAAAATTCAAATGTTTTTGTATTATTGTCTGTATTATTAGTGCACACAGCAGCAGCTCTTATTTAACGCTGATGTTTTATTCACTTGAACACAGAAAAATATGTGAAAATTAAAAATGTGCATCATCTGACGTGTCTGCATACACTTTTGGCTGAATCGGCCTCGTGAGCGCAGCCATCAGCCGTGTCCTCGATCTCAAAACGACACATATCTGCCTCTAATCTTTGGGGCTTTGACTGCTGGTCACGCGGGACCAGCAGCCTGATGGCGTCACCGTGGACTCTGGGAAATGAGACGGGCAAGTTTCATTACCTTCAGTCACTTTATGGATTCAACCACTGATCCATAATGAAAACAATCACTGGGTGCAACATGCAAGGGCTTTGTTTGTGAGTTTAGGTCAAACACTTATCACCCATCAAAGTTATCAGTGCAGAAGGAGAAAATACACAGCTTGTGGTCTTATGGTACTTAAGCCTGATTTACACTGCAATTAATACTAATGACACTTCAGCTCAGGAGCAGGCACTTGCAGCTGGTCTCCCGTGGAGGAAGTACAGACTGGAGCAGAGTGGTAGTAGACAATATGAGTCATTTAATGTCTCTCTGCTCCCAGTATGACCTGGTTGTGTGCACGGATGTGACATCAACCCGTCCAGGAGCCCCTGATGTGAGTTTCTGGGAAACAGGAAACAACAGTGACCAAACTGCGGCTGCCGCCCTGTTTACATCCCATACCGTGCTGTCCTAAATATGCTAATGTCCGGGGTGGGTGGGTGTGTGTGTGTGTGTGGGGGGGGGGGGGGGGTCTGCTTTTAGAAACATAAAACCACACACATCCAGGTGCCTGCCCTGCCCAAAGAGCCCTGTTGGCGCCAAACACACCCGCAGGCCTGAAGCGGGCTGCACTGCAGGCGGTGGGAAAATCAAACATGGGCGCCACCATCATACAAAGATGTCACTTCCTACAGCAATTACGACTATTCGCTCGCTCAGCCGGGCTTATTGTTCACCGCGCGGCGCAGCGGAGCGTCGGGAACACGTTAAACCAGCACGGGGTAACATCATGTAGCCACAGCGAGTCCCGGACGAGCAGGAGCGGCGCAGGCCCCGTGGCCTGGATAGACCATCCAGGGCAGATCCTGGCACACTGAGCCCCACTGAACACACGAGCATATTGTTCACATTCCGCCTGATTTACCTCCAGTCCACGCGCCGCCGTCCGCTTTATCCCAACCACGCACCACTCCAGACAGGCCTTCCAGCATATACATGTAAAAACAGAGCTTCTGGTTCCAGCTATAGATTCAATTTAGGGGCTTTTTGTATCCCACCACAGTGGGAATCTCCAGGGCAGCAGTCTGTCCACCACCACGGCACAACAGCTCTATTGTACCGCGCGTCCCGCCGGGTCCTAAGCTCCGCCGCTTTCCCTCCAGCCCGGGTGCGCTCGATTCGTTCACTAGCGTTTGCCTCTGTTCACACGCCACGAGACGGTCCTCCACGACGCTGTTAAATAAGCAGCCAGTCTCCAGTGTGCGTCCACGTGTTCTACGGCTTTTAATGTGACTCATTTCATAAAGACAGTTCATTTAAGTGTAGAAACAGCAAATGACAGACAGACAAATGTGCATTTTCTCTACAAAAACTGGATGCTCAAGTACAAAAGATTTACAAATGCAAAAGTACATGACAAGAAGAAGTCCCTATGTGTTTGTTTCTTAAAGGCAACTGTACAAAACGGTTTGATATATCAGGCTAAACGTCTGCAACGTGTTGCATGTCATCCTCGATAAATGAATAAACGATACGGCCCGGCACCGGCTGGGTGAGGTCCAGCTGCCGGGCGTTGACTGGAACAATCAATAGCGAGCCACATGATGAAACTGCTGTCTAAGTAAGTGGAAGTCAAATAGCTGAAGTGAAAGCTGCTCACTGTGGTTGACTGAGGAAGACAGCACATCGTTAATAAACTCCCCACGGAAAGATTCACCCTGCTTCAGAGAAACGCTGCGACGACTAGGTTTCCACTCAAGGAACGACACTAATCTCTAATGTTTAAGCACCAATGAATCAAATTCATTAAGTGATGCCTGACGTTTCTAACTTTTTCCCAGTTTAACACTAAACACATACAGTCAGATGAGTATTTCTACTTGAAGCTTGTTCAATGTTAAATTGCTCAAACTGAACTTTAGCAGCGTTTTATTTAACAAAGGGCAGGTTGATCAGGTTACAGAGGGGAAACAGAAAGTTCCTCACATCATATAATCTCTAACCGACAACCTTAAACCCAAGTGGTTTCGCTGAGGATCGTGACAAGATCGCAAACCACACCAACTCATCGAGATTATCGACTTCTGTTTCCCGCAGTGGCTCAAATTTGTCACCCTACGACGACCATCGAGAGCCTGATGACAGAATGAAGTCACATGATGAAACCTGACAAAAATATATACAATAAAGAACACGAATTCCTGTCTATACAAAAACATCTGGTACAGAGTATAAAACAAATATTACAAAATAAAAATAAAAAAAAAAATGACCACATGAGTTTCCTACATCAAAAACCAGCAACAGATCAGTTGAACTGAACTTTGGCCTAACAGATATCAGTAAAGATGTAGTTATCGTCTACACAGCATGTCTCAAATATACACATTTAAACAGCTTCATCTAAACCACATACACAAATCAATCCTCACCAGAAATAAAAATATGATTTATATAAAATATTCTCCCTCAGGCATTCTTGTGCTCATGTTTTTTTTTTCCCACTGCGATGACGGTTTCACACAGCAACGCTTTAAATTAAAAATGAATTACATTTACAGCAAAGAGCTACATTCACGATCGATAAAAGCAACAGAATTACAGAATACATTCATAGAAATATAAATATTCACAGCACTCTTAGCAACTAGTGGATGTTAGGTGGTTTACAGCAAATGTTTTTGGATGGGGGGGATTTTAGACTCGTGGTTGATGAACGGATTTGTTTTATCGAACTCAGTCCTGAATATTTTTCTTTACTGTCTAATTTTTGAGAAGAAAAGCAGGCAAATAATCAAACACTACTCATATTCAAACCGTGCTGGGTGGGCGGGGGGGTGGGGGGTTAGAAAATCCCATTTTATGTCTGACAAACAGTATGTTGTGATACTTAATCATTCACAGGCCCATCTGCATGTCAGCGAAGTTGAAGAAGTTGTCCACATCTCGAGAGGACGTATTTTTGTTATCGGAGACAAAAACCTGTAGAGGAAAAAAGGACATTAAATGTTGTAGATAAGTTTTTTTTGTTGGATATTTTTCCAGAGAAAGAGAAGCGACCTGTGTCAAACAGGAAAGACAGATGCTGCTAAAACAGTGCCATTACCTTGGTCCCACTGAATACTTCGTTAGCGATGTTCTTGCAGGCATCCACGACTCCGTCACCGTTCAGCTCGAGTGCAGTGACGGGACCTTTGGGAGGAAGACGTGAAAGTCACAATCCCGCAGAGCAACAACAGTCCGAATGTCTGTACTGGTGATTTCCAAACATTCCAACTGCTGTGCAAGTCCACAGCTACAGTTAACTACAGTGAAATCCAGGTTTCCATCCATAAAATCCTGTTACTTTAACACACACTGTACACACAGTACATGCTCTCTACTGAAATGGACATCCTGACACTTTCCAGCATTTACCGCCAAATCTGTGTGTTCATTCAGCTGATTTCTGCACCCAGTGAAGGTCAGCAGCAGTCAGTGATGTTGTCATAATGAAAATCTAATGCTAGCACGTTGACCAGGTCATTTTTTTTGGCTTGTGAAAAACAGCAGAAAGCAACAGTGGACTGTGGTCTGAGAGGGGTTAAAGTCGATGTTAAGCATTTGGGTGGAAGAAGAACAACAAATTCCTCGTATGTGTAAAATCATACTTGGCAATAAAGCTTTTTCTGATTCTGATTCTGAAGGAATCAAAGAGAAACAGAGCGGTGTGAGTTTTTGATATAAATTCTAAGAAAACAGTCATTATAGCATTTTTATGCCTATTGGAAGATCACGAACTGACCCTCTTTGTCAGTTTTGACATATTAAGACACACGGTGCTTTTTTCCTCTCTGTACTCTCATCACTGTAAATGCAAATGAGCTTGCTGCAGCTGCAGGCTTATGAAACAACCTCAGCAGATAACATCTCACACAAATCTGTCTGAGTTCCCGGGCAGCTGATATTTTGAAGATATTTCTAAGCAACAACAAAATGAAACAACAAAAAAAAAAGAAAAGTACCTTTGGTGATCCACTCCACCAGATCCTCTGCACTGTTCTGGAACACCCGCTTCACATCTTCAGGCCGCATCGAGACTTCCTTCGTCTGGACCAGCACAAAACCTTTAGCGGTTGCCTGTGCAAATGAGACGGGCAAAGTTAAATAACACAAATCTGAGGTGAGCCACGAAGCGCTTTAAGAATCCCACACACACACACACAGAGGAGATGAACTGCGAAGATGAGTCTCGCAGCAAGACGTCTCGACTGTCCCACACCAGCCTCATGCTCTTGTGATAGAGTAACGCATACTTTGGCAACAGCACAAACATCACTGGAATGTTCAAGAAGCAACACAGCCAGCCGAACACGGTGGATTAGCACTTCAGTCACACCATTCTTCAAGTTTAAAGCGAGTTAAAAATCCCTTAATGTGGAATACGTAGAGGTTACTGTGCTTATAAAAACACTTACAACACTGATCTGCAAATACCAATCAATGGAATATGCAAATGTATGCTAATGTGTGCGTTGAAAAAACACATTAAACACACTGAGGTGCAACGGCCTCAATTAGAGCGTCTGGCATTTTAAACTCCGAGTCACGTATAATCAGAAGAAATAATTAGGCGGTTTGATAAGACTTGTTATCTTAAACCTCCTTCCTTGGGTGATAAAAGCTTCAGTGACGATGCAGCTCTTTTCATTTGGCTGATGACGCACTTCAGATGCTCTACTTGTTTTTAATTACTCCAAGAAGGCTAAAGCTAGATTTCTTGAATATCGTAACTTCATTTAGGATTTCTGTTAAACTTCTGTTCCTTCTATGTGGTGCAGGCTGCACAGATTTGTGTTTTCTTTCAGTTCACATTGCAACCTTTTCAAGCACACACCCAAACTTTGTGTAAGCAGTGTGTCATCAGGTGTGCTGCTCTGTTTCATCATCGCCGCCACCGTTTTCCATTCCCATCCTAAAAACACACTTGTTAAAGTCCTTTTCATTCTTCTTACCTCATCAATCATTTTGCGGGCGTTTGCGGTGGTGTACTCTCCAGCGAAGAAAACAAACAGGCAGGACTCTTCGCTGTCCTTTCGTCTCCCTCCTTTTGTCAAAGGCACAATGCTTCGTGTGGGGTCAGTGGAGATTCGCACAGACTTGAAGTCAGACTCGCCGTCTGGAACTGGTACAAAATCCAGAACTGCTGAAGCCTCTGGCAACAAGCTCCAGTTGTTCTCTCCAGACACCGGTGTGAAGTCGTGGATGTTGCTCCAGTTGTTGTTGAATATGCTGAGCCCAGCGTCCTTGAAGTGGAAGGCCAGCTCGGGGTAGTAGTACTGAAAGCAGCCAAACTTCATACCCGTAGATGACTCGATGATGGGCTGAGTGGCGCAGCACAAGAACACCTCCATCTTTTTACAGTCCCGTGTGCGAAACTGCTGGCAGGCCACCACACACTTTATGTCCTTACAGTCTCTGAAAAACACACTGCCCTTGACGGGTCCTAGAACAATGCGGCAGTTGACACAGTCATCGATGGTGATAGTCGCTGAGTGGTCGAACACGTAGATGTTGCAGTTCTCACACTCTTGGATGACAAACTGTTGCCCGTTCAGTTTGCCAGGCAGACGGCCCACCGTGACATCTTTGAGCCCTGTCAGCATGTAGTCTTTGGGATCAACCTGTGCAAAGGGAAAGGAGGCTAGATGAGTATTCAAACAACATGTTTAGAGATGCACTAAATTCCCTTTCCTGAACCACACTGGTATCTGATATACTCCCACCTCCATCATCCAGCAACAACACTTATAAGTTTCTTAGTGTCTTAACTTCCAGGTAGCTATAGAACACTAAGTTTTAGACTTGCTTTTATCAGTTATACATGCTATCTACTTTCTAATATTCCCCTAAAATTACAGGTGTTTTACTTTTCCATGCGTAAGTGGTATTCGATCACTTCCTAATTTGCATGTGTGTACCAAACTAATTTCTGACTCCACAACCGGATACTGCACGAGGCAGGGTTTATTTGGTGTACCACAGCTGAAGAGCAACATCCCATGAGTCAAAACGGAAGTTGAGCCGCCGGTGAGTTAACGCCTATAGTGTCTGAGCAAGCCATGTTAAATGCGGTCAGCTGTGGAGCAGCAGTGTTATGAAGTAATCCGATAATGAGATAACGCGGGATGCATGAAGTAAGAGAGAGAGAGGGCGAGGCTTTGAGCCTGAAACTCAAGAGTGTTTTCAACTGAAAATGAGCGTTGCATGCATCCCCTGGCTATTTAGGTAACAGCTAATATGGTGGCCACGATAAACCGCCGCTGCGCGACGACTCTGGTTGTTAAACAGTGCTAGTTTACAGCTGCAGCACTCAGGAAGTCAGGTCAGACGTACGAACACCGTGAGGGGACGCACTGGCTGGTACAACAGGGTCACTGACCCTCGTCGTAGAAGACAGCTAAAACACATGTTTTTGTCACACAAACGTTAGCTACGTGTTTAATTAGCACGCTGAAAGGTGTGAATGCAGCTAACCGCGCCTCTTGGGTAATGTACGTAACGCTACAGTGATATTAGCCACCTGGAAGCGACTTAACGCTCAAGTTAAAAGATGTTAAGCTGTCGGGTTTAGCTAGTTAGGGCCTCCATTTGGCACCAGTTTATTCTATTTTAGCACTTTACGTTTCACAGGACCTACGCGTTACCTTTTCTCTCTTATCCCAGCTGTACTGTTTCGGTGCCTCGTCGGTGTTGTTGCCAAGGGGAACCGCGTTGCTTGTCGTCGTAGTTTCGACAGTCGTTGTTGTCGGCGTACGATCCTCTTTTTCTGATGACTTCCTTTTGGATTTTTTCGAAAAGAAGCACCCCATTTTGGTCTTTCAGTGGCTACCAGACAAAAACAGTTTTTGAACCGTAACGTTGGCTCGGAGAACACGAGAAAATGTGAGTGAGAAGCTTACGTGCACTTTAGTTGACAAGATTTTTTTTAGCTTCCTGTTTCCCAGCTTCGTTTCGCAACCAATCGGTACCGTGGTAGTCGTTACAACAGCCAATCACAGACCTGGATAGAGTGACTGGTTCATGTGAAAGAGGCGTGTACTCATGGGGCGTTTAAGTACACGCAGAAAAAAAGAGTTTCGCTACCAGATTTATTTTAAACATATTTTAATGCGAGTAAATTGATACAAAATAAAAACAGAGATGTTAAATGTCGTCTTCCCAAGTTCAATTTCATATGTTTACTTCGTCTATCGTACAAAAACACACAATAACTGCAATTGTGAAATACACTACAGTCGCACAGATGATTAAAAATTAATTCCTCCTCTGCATTTTCTTTCTTCTTTTTCGCAAAATAAAGTTACACATCGCACATCATAAAGTATGGTACTCTCAAATTACATTGACCTCGCCACTTGCGTCAATAGTCAGTGAGTAGAACCAATCAAAAAATATGAATTCACCAGATTATCATGAACGCACCGTCAACTGCACATTGGGCACACCCCTCTGGGTGTTGTCTTCATCACAAAAACTGCTTGTATCTATGTATTAGTTCATGTAAAATGTCTTATGTTAAATAATGTGGGGAGTTTTTACACACCAGCATGCTTTGTATGTTTGTAATGTGTGCAGTAAGAGCTGCATAAGAAGACCACATGACCAGGCACAACAGACCATAAACATGTCACCATGTCCAACCAGACATCAGATTAGCTTGCAACTTAAGCCACTAGGCCAGTCTAATAATAGGTAATCCCCCATCATGCCTCTGTGAAAGATGCTCTGAAACCTGGCCTTTCTGTGCATCCGCTGTGTGACCATATAACCACTAAGTGACAGTTTTAACGTGCAAATGCTATTCTGCTGAACTTGTGGAGAAGGTGGTGTATGGCGATAAGGCAAAGCAGCCCATTGACAGAAATTAAGAAATTAAATCACTACTAATAGAGAAAAGTTGCTTGAAATGTTGTAAACATCGTGCAGGTTAAGCAGCACTGACTGAAGTGGAACTCATTGGCTTACAAAAAGAAAGTAGAGCAGTTCATCAACTCAGGGTGAAATCAGCAACACCTCTGTCATAGCACCTGATGGCACAAAGCATGACTGGACTAACCTGTGAAGGGGTCCTGGGCTGTTGAATCCCACTGCACGCAAATACCCCTCACACTATCATTACCCCATCACACACACACACACACCCTCTGAGCTTTGTGTGTGTAGCCTACCAACTCCAAGCTCCCGTCAAGTCAGTCATTTATTAAATACTTCTTTATTCAGGCACATGTACAATGTGACTACAAATAGAAACTATGAAATTATTAAATCATTCATTAAAGCATTCATTGATGTTTTTGGCCACCTGGAGCATGCCCTCGAACATGGCTGTGTAAAGTAGCTTCGGTTAACATGTTTAACATGTTAGCAAACAGTTGCCTATTTGCTTATATAGCCTTACTGCAGCATATATTTTTTTTACTGTGTAACAAATGTTCCACTTTGTGAATGGTACATTTAGTGCTGCATTTAGTTATCCATATCTTACTCATGAGCAATTCAAAATTTTCCACTGAGACATTGAGTCATTCTTCATGAGGCCATATTATTTTTTATACTCTTTTGAATATAATGTACTTATATGAAGTTGATTTTGTTTGGTATCCTTTCTATTGTCTTTTTTTATTCTTACTGTGTACAACAAGACATTTCCCCAGCATTGAATCAATAAAGTCTTATCTTACATGTCTGGTAGAGGCAAAGTGAGGTTAGCATTTATTTGGACTTGTGTGTCTGTCTACCTGAGAAATATGTCTTTCTGTTTTTGGTCTCCACTAACCCCTGACAGAAATATAGCTACAGGTTGTGTTTCATGGCAAGCAGCTGCTGTTTGGTGCTGAGCATGTAATTCACAATGGATTTCTCTGAGCTTTTTCCACTGCAAACAGCTGCCTAAGAAAAGATGAAGTTGGACCAAAACAATGAGCTTAAAGAAGCTAAAACGCTCAGTAGATCTGAGCAACAGCTTTCACATGGTTAGTTGATCCATTATCGATTTAATAATATTGATTTGTGCAGCTTTAACGTCTTGGGGGACACAGAAACGCCTCCTGAAACACACTGCTGTGGTTCCAGCTTGGGCCCTCCTCCAGCTGTGGCCCCCCTGGCATCTTCCCACCTCTCACCTCCCTCTACCATCATTATCTAAGGCGGAGAGCTGCTTCCACTTTTCTTGAAACGTCCTGCCGTTTAACACCCATGCACAGCCCTGTGGATTTCCTGTTTTGAGGAGGACAGAGCACTGAACTGCACGTTCATCAAAATCTCGGGACAATGACTCAGTAGCTTTGAAATCAGTCGACTTGGTGGCTTTGGTCTCCTCCACAAGGGCAGCGCAGTCTCCCTCCGGAGCGGCTCCGTCGCCCTTCCTCGCATCGCGCAGTGTACCTTTAAAAGGTTGAACTCGCCGGTCTGCGAACGCTGGACTGTTTCCCCTCTCGGCTCAGCTGTGCGTATCCTCCAGCAGTGACATGGCATAGAGGCGGTGTGTTGTAAGCGGCGGCAGCAGCAGCAGCAGCAGCAGCATCCTGCACCATGGACGCTCTCCGACAGCCGAAGCGGCGCGGAGCCTTCGCCGCGCTGGACGCGACTCTGCCCGTTTGGATCTTACTGATCGCGGTTTCGGGACTGAAGGCGGAGGACGACGGAATGGAAGAACTTGCCACCGAGAAGGAAGCCGAGGAAAGTCACCGACAGGACAGCGTTAATTTGCTGACATTCATTTTACTGCTGACCTTAACGATTCTCACCATTTGGCTCTTCAAGCACAGACGGGTCCGGTTCCTCCACGAAACCGGACTGGCAATGATTTACGGTGAGGCTTATTGGATTATATGTTGAATGCGCACACACACGCACAGACTCTCTCTCCTTCACAGTTAGCACCTTCCCGCGGGCTTTGCATGATTCAGTCTCCCTGGTGGTTGTGCGGCGGCTGCACAGAGGCGATGGGAAGATAAAGCTGAAGACACGGAGATGATTTAACTGAACAAACGCACTGACGCGCCTCCGCATTTCCACCAGCTCACATTGCTCCTCGCTGGCTGGGCCGGTGCTGCTTTCTAGAAGGTGCTGTCGGCTGTTCAGCCTTGTCTGAAACTCCACCAGGCTGATGCATGTGCAGCTCTGACTGGGAATCAGCACCCTGTCATCTGAGGCCACTTACACTGAGGTGTAAGAAATCAGATTACAGTGACCTTGATGTAGACTATTGTTTTATCTCATATGATACCATCGAGCACCTCTCAAAGAATGTCATGTGACAGACAAAAACATAAACTGCATGTTTTGCATGTCCTCACCCTCCACATTCATTGGCTGTTTAAAGCGCAGTCACTACAACACAACTGCACATCTAACCAACATGAGCATTTATCTATAAAAATGGACTTAACCTTTGTCTGCGGATGTAAAAGGCTGCAAGATTAGAAAATTAAAGGTATGAAAGCAGAGATCATTGCATGCAGCAGTCAGACGGACTGCCATCAGCTGGGGTCTGGATGTATTTCTGTGCCACTGAGTTTATGTTTATTCCTACAGGGACATCCACATGAGCACAGATTATTCATGGGATAGAACATGTTACACAGGCAAACTGCAAATGCGTAGCTGTGAAATCAACAGAGATCTTTCTAGTTTCCCAGCAGCTGAAGGGAAGGGAAGAAACTCTTTAAGTGGCAAAAAACACAAACACCATGACCAGAGTCAGTGACTGACCACTGCTGTGTGCGTGTTGGGCAATGCTGAACTGAATGTTTCAGCCATGTCTCAGGACACAGCTGGCCACAAAAAGGCCATGATACCACATCTGTAGTATTTTGTTTTTCCTCATAGTTTATCGGAATGATCCCATTCATCAGTGCTGCAAATGTTACTCATTAACCAGACATCTCACATGGAAAAGACAGACTTTGACTTGTTTTTATAAACGCGTAAAGAGTAAACTGTGCTTTGGCGTTCCTCCCGTGTAGCTGCCTTTGTACTTTCATTTTCCAGCTCCACAGATATGGGCCAGGTCCTGGCAGTGGGACAAAAACACACATGGAATTACTATATTAAAGTCAAATCATTATCTCAAACCTCATGGCTACAGAATACTATTTTCTCTGGATTGAGTTTGATATGATGAAGTTAAAGCATACATTGTGTTAGAGCACACTGTTTGTAATTTTTGGACTCTCACCAGTATTAAAGTGCTGCCAAGCTGAAACCTTGCCACGGTATTGATTTGCTGTATAAAGAGCAGACTTTACAGAAAGCCTTGTGTTTTCAGTTGGTATATTCGGTGGCTTATTGTGGCACAAATGCAAGACAAAGACAAATCAATGACTACGAATGTATTGATAAGTGTTTGATGTCGGTTTAAAGGCAGAGCATGATGTGTCGACATCAGATTGAACTTGCTCGTCCATAAACATGGAACTTCCCCTTCGCTGGAAAGAACCTAAAGTTTGAGACAGACAGGTTTAATTCTCAAGGATTATTTAAAGCTAACCCTGTTACAAAACTGTCACTATTTTTGCGTGTGTGTGTGTTTGGTTAGCCTAAAGGCAGGGTGTGATGTGCGAGGTTAACCGTCTGGTAGGAAGCCTGAGCGCGGTGCTGGCAGCTTTGCCATGCCTCCTGCAGATAACTGCTGTCTGATCGCAGGATTAATGCTCTCTAACTGCCTGCCTCGTTCCTTTCTTCCTGGCTTTAGCCTCTGCTTAGCATCTCCTCATTTTTCTCCCTTTGCTCTGCTGCTCTCTGCGTGTCACTGCCTGATCCTGGGGGCTTGTGAAGCAGAAGCACCTGGACCATTACCTCGCATTGAGCAATTGACTGGAGGAGTTTGTTTTTGGTGACATTTACTTTCTGGGTGGTTCTTTCCCCAACATTCATTAGCTGATTAACTGAAAATGCTACACCCATGAGAAACGTGTCGGATAATGTGTAAGGATGTAAATTTCATGTGCATGCCTTGGCCTTTCTGACATCCTCAGGTTTGCTGGTGGGTGTGATTCTGCGGTACGGCATCCCTGCCACCAGCTACCACAACAAGACTCCCCCAAGCTGCTCGCTGAAGGAAGGACCTGTCAGCACCCTGCTGCTGAATGTCAGTGGCAAGTTCTTTGAGTACACCCTCAAAGGCGAGATCAATTCCAGAGAGATTCACAATGTGGAGCAGAACGATATGCTGCGCAAGGTAACAGTCAGAGAAGAACATCAGCTCTTCAGCTCTGCATTTGCCAGATTTACTCCGCTAACTCTTCTATTTTACGATCTTTTCCAGGTGACCTTTGACCCTGAAGTATTCTTCAACATCTTGCTGCCTCCTATTATTTTCCATGCCGGGTACAGTCTGAAGAAGGTGAGATGTTACATGTGAAACTCTGCACTTGTGACTCTTTCAAAGCTGAGTTTGGTGCACAGTAAGCTGAGGTGGTGGCGGTCATACCTGCTGCCACAAACTGCTGTCTCATTGGACGGATAGTTAGCTAAGAAAAGCCCCCATTGGCCACACTGAGAGTGTTCTGTGTTTATACTGAACATAAGTGGCCCTTTTTGGGGGGAAGCACAGAGCAGATGTCTCACATTTCCGCTCTGCCGTTTAAGCTGGCAAAGAAAAAAACGGCTGACGCTGACAGTACGAGTAGTTTCTGCTTTTCATTGTTGAACAGTGACAGATTTGTTTTATTTGAGGAACCCTTGTGGAGGCTCTGCACTTGGAATTATTCATCCATCACCGTATGTACGGCTATGAGAATTTCAGCTATGGCAGGTGGTGCTTTCTATGTGGGCGAATTGTGGGTTGTAGGTGCTTTAATGCCCCGACCTTGAAATAATGGAGAGTGAAATGTGTTTAAGCAGCTGCTGACATCTGATATATGTTCTCATTGCGAGGGCGCACCTCAGCCTTTTCCAATTACACAGTGATTGATGATATCAAGGAGAAGTCAGTTGAATGAGGGGAAATATCGTTGTGCTTTACCACCGCACAGAGTATCACATGAGGATCTGACCGTAGCTTATAGTGAAGTGGTTTAGTTTTTATTCTGCTTTCAGCCATACCTGCACTGTGGCTCTATGGATGGTAGTTTCACCTCTGTGGTCTAGACTGAAACATCTCACCAGCTGTTTGATGGGCTGCCATGAAATTTTATACAGACTTTCATGTTCCCCAGAGGATGACTGGTGATCCCCTGACTTTTCACTGAGCGCCATCATCAGCCCCGAGTTTCAACATGTCAGACACTTTACAAAATGAAAAGATATTCCCATCCGCCTCAGCTGTACTTTGTGTTTTGTGTTCATTAGCAAAGGTAAGTATGCTAATGCGCTAATCTAAATATTATATCTACTCATCATCAGTATGCTAGCATGTTAGCATGCTAACGTTGGCATTTAGCTCAACAAAGCAGTCCCACAGAGCTGCCGTCGGGGCCTCTTGTCTTGCCTGTGCCCCAAGAAACGTCTTTCTTAATATTTAATAGCCATTTTTGTAGCTGTCTCATCACCACCCACAATTTCTGTACATTTTCTCTCCAGATGTGACCTCCATTTCCTTTGCGCACTGCATTGTGGCAGAATAATGTCCATCAGCAGCACGTTCAAAAATCAGCGGTAGTCTGCAGACTGACTGGTTTATGCTTTTGTTGCTTTTCCAGTGTGAACTTGTTATAGACTAAAAACCTAAGCTTCAGTCTTGGTGATATAAAATTACTGTAGTGCTGCAGCATATAGATTTATTTTTTAGCATATAAAATAGTGAAAAATACAGAAAATCACCAGTTCTCATAGCCCAAGGTTTCATCACATCGTTTTCTTTGTCTGACAGCAGTCCCACGCCCAAACATCTTCACTCTGCAGTGATATAAAACACAAAATACGAACAAATTCTCCCATTTTACAAGATGGAATCAGCAAATATCACCTTGATAAATAGCTTCAGTGATTCAGCAATTATTAAAACTGTAGGTTAATGTTCTGTTCATTCATCTATTGTCTGATGGACTAGCAGTTATTTCTGCATTAACATACTGCATGTTGCTGTAAAATGTCGTCTGTGGAGAATATTGGTTTCTAAAAGTACAAGATGCCTCCAGTTTGTGGTTTAAAAAATCTCAGTTTGAAGCTACTGCAAGAGTGTGTATTAACAGGCCTTTTTGTTTTCCCAGTGAGCCTGTTATTCACAGTGTAATTTGCTGAGTCAAACAACGGGCCTGAGGAAATAGGAAGCAGGGGGTCATGTTAGCCTGTTTTTTTTTTTTAAAAAAACGCTCTTTCTTTAAATCATCTGTTGCAGCTGGAGTTCATTTGAAGCACGATGTTAACAGCTTTGGACAGAAACAGATTGAGTGTGCGGCTCGAGCGTTTGTGTGCCTCTTTGGTCGCTAACTTGTCGATTCAGTTAATCATCTGCTTTAGATCACTGCGGCAAAACACACAGGACTGCAACTGATGTGCAAATGTTAGCATGATTAGCAGCGTGTGTCATCTAACTGCGCTGTCACAGTCGATCTGCCGTGTGTATCCTGAACATAATCATCGCAGCGTCGTTGCTTTCTTTTTGCTCGATTCTTTAAGGTTTTATTTGACAGAAATCACTCCTGGCAGTAAGCGAGGAAAAGGCTCATTTCCTGGAGAAATCTGAATCAGCATGTTTGTTTCGTAGATGCTGGCTGCGCAGAGAGTTGGCGGGACGCTCAAGTGATCTGGACAGTCGTCTTTGTTGTGCTGCTTGTTTGTATTACAACCAGTCAAGCAGCTGAATCTGTGTTTGTGTTTCTAGTCCTGTTTGACAGGGAGAAGCTCGCCCACCCGTGGCCCTAACTGACCTGAGCTGAATCCTTCATTGTTAAAAGACATTTGTCTTGTAAAGGGAAAATAAAATATGTTTAGTTTAAAAATGTGCAGCATCTGAGAATGGAACAGCAATGCTAACTGTGGACACTTTTGCTAAACCTGTCCTTACAGCAAGTTAGCTAATGAAAAGAACACACACAGAGATCAAAAATACATCAAAAGAGACACATGAACAGTTTTTGTTTCCTTTCTTTATCGTATTCTCTTTTTCCTTTTCCAGAGACACTTCTTCAGGAACCTGGGCTCCATCATAACCTATGCGTTTCTTGGCACTGCCATCTCGTGTTTTGTGATTGGGTGAGTGTCCACTTCCTGTTTTATGACTTTGAAATCAGGAGCTTTGTGATCACACCCTGCTGTTTTGACCTGAACACGCAGCACCTTCTGCTCTCCATCCTCAGGAATCTGATGTACGGTGTGGTCAAACTGATGCAAGTGGTCGGACAGCTAACGGACAAGTTCTACTACACCGACTGCCTTTTCTTTGGTGCCATCATCTCTGCCACAGACCCGGGTAGGACGCATGCTGACCAGGTTTATGTGTGCAGTTTATGCTTTTAGATGCTTTTTGAATGTTTTGTCTATCTGTACCCTGTTTGTAGTGACGGTGTTGGCCATCTTCAATGAGCTCCATGCAGATGGGGATCTCTACGCTCTGCTGTTTGGAGAAAGTGTTATGAATGATGCAGTGGCCATTGTGCTGTCATCGTAAGTTAAATCTGCAAAACTCAACTCTTTCTGTCCTTCTGCACCACATAAATGTCTCTCTCCTCTGGGTTTTGAGCTTTTTTTTCCCCTCCTGATGTTGAAATTCAACACTGACGTGTGAGACAGAGCAGCACCGCTGTGCATCGCTGCTCCTCGTGACAGACAGACGGCGCTCTGCCTCCCTCTGCTGGAAGATCACAAATCACCGACCTCCAGAGATTTTTTTTATCATCTATTATTTGATTCATTTTGTGAGAAGTGTAAACAAAACATGGACACAGAGATTATTTTCCTAAAAGAACCAGAATTGGAAATTTTGAGGAAGTGAATAAATTCAAAACATCATCTGACAAATGCTGAAAGTACCTGCTGCTGTTTTTTTGTGTTTCAGGTCTATTGTGGCCTACCAGCCCAGTGGAGCGAACACACACATGTTTGATGCCTCAGCCTTTTTCAAGTCAGTGGGGGTTTTCCTGGGTATTTTCAGCGGCTCCTTTGTGATGGGTGCAGCCACAGGAGTCGTCACTGCTCTCATATCCTTCTCTGAAACCCGCTTTGTCATGAAAACACAAAAATCAAGTCCAATTCCCAGACTGATGTCAGTTTGACGGGATAGCACGTGTGTTATAGCTTAGATTAGTAAAGATCCAGAACAGTGTTGCGTCCTTAACTCGATTCCCACGTCACCAAGTTCACCAAGCTGCACTGCTTCCCTCTGCTGGAGACGGCCCTCTTCTTCCTCATGTCCTGGAGCACCTTCCTGCTGGCCGAAGCCTGCGGGTTCACAGGTGAGCTGAGTCAGGCTGTGAAGGAAGACCGCTGTGGTTGGGATGGTGAAAGAAGGCTGCGTATCCAGCATGTGTCAGACTTCTCTGTGGCTCAAATGAATCAAATATTGTCTGTGAAGATTCTCAGTCATCCAGGTCATGGTTTATCTGGACATGCTGAGACCAGTGTGGTTGTCTTACTTTTAGGTATGAATCAAGCATGTTGAAGAGGCAAAAGACAGTCAGTTTATTTTTATTTATAAAAATGGCGACAAAATTGGGAAGAAATGTGGACTCTATGACCTGAAATTAAAAGGGTACAACAGCGATTTAGTATTGTATTCTATTAAGTTGGTAGACTCACAAACGTCAGGTTAAAAAAAGAATGACTAAAACTGAAGCAGAAGCCGAGATATCAGTATTTTTTAGTCCTTAGTCTGGATCCTACATTTCCCATAATGCAGTTGTCTTTGTTCGCTGAACATTTTTAAAAGCTTCTTCCAGATAACTAAAACTTAACTGATGATCATGCACCAACATGATTATGAGCAGTTTAAACTAAGAGCTGTTAAACCATCCTCAGAGAGCTGCATCTGTCTGTTATACAAATGAAATGTGACAGGGACTTAAATGCAGATTATGCAGCAGATGTGTAGCAGATGAAACGAACAGACAGCATAATACACAGAAGCAAAGCATTAAGAGGGCTGAAAAGCTAATCCTCGGTTCTGATGTTTCTAAACAGACGAATTGTCGATTGCATATCCAATTTATGCAGCTGACCCGCCCGTACAGTGCAATGCAGTCATCGTGTTTGCATGTGTGTTGTCCTACAGGCGTCGTGGCCGTGCTGTTCTGTGGCATCACGCAGGCTCACTACACCTACAACAACCTCTCTGAAGAGTCCACAAAACGCACCAAGCAGGTAGCATCCCGCGACTTCATGAGCCATCTATTTTGGACAGTTTTGAACCCCCCAACAGTACGAACAGGGTGCTCGTCCCCAGTGCCAGATGGCTCAATGCTTAGCCTGCTGTGACCTTAATCGGGGTTGTCTGAGGACATCCCTCCTGACACGACTCTTTAGTTTCCCAGAGGGGGTTCAGTCTTGAGGACAGGGTACAGATTAGCACGTAGACAGCTCGCAGCATGACACATTTTGGATCCGTGTCCTGGCAGGCTTGTGTTATGTGGTTTCAAAGAAAGCTAGACATGAATACAACGGCAAAGTCAAAGCACTTCACACGTTTTCATGTGTCTCTGTATTAGTGTGTTCGCCCTTTCCTTTGCCTCCCTCGCCGAGCAATGTAGATGCAGTCGGCTCTGTAATCATAGATGAGGAGCATAGCTCAGAGAACCAAAAGAGGACTTTTATTAAGCAGTGGATTGAACATTAGAAGGCTCTTTCTGTGCATTTTTACTTGTATTCTTGTTCTGTTCATCCATTTCTAAACTGAATTCCTGATGAATGTTCTATTTTGCACGCAGCTCTTTGAGGTCCTTCACTTCCTGGCAGAGAATTTCATCTTCTCCTACATGGGTCTGGCTCTGTTCACCTTCCAGAATCACATTTTCAGCCCCATCTTCATCATAGGGGCTTTTGTATCCTTTCTGGGACACGACAAATGTGCATTTTTCGGTCTTCATTTGGGACTATCCCTCTCATAGAATTAAAAATTTTCCACAGCTGTAGAATTGGGTCATAGCTAAGGTCCTTTGTGGGGGATTTTTGTGCTATTTATGCCCAAAAAGACAATCGGGTCATTCCAAGAAACATTTTGCTGTTTCATTAAAAGGTTCACTTTTATGCAATACATTCATCAGGACACCCGCTCCCTTGAATCTCTCCAGCATTAAATCGTTCAGTTAAAGACTTCTTGACCTTTCCATCAGATTGCCATATTCATCGGAAGAGCTTTCAACATTTACCCGCTGTCCTTCCTCCTCAACCTCGGCAGAAGACACAAGATCAAGGGAAACTTCCAGCACATGATGATGTTTGCTGGTATGAAAAAGCCACTTTTTTCCCTTTTTCCTTCAGGCTAATTGTGACTCGAGGCTGAAATCAAAGACTATTTATCCTTGATTATGGTCGCCTATTATTTCTTAATTAGTCAATGAATCATTTGGTCTGAAATTTTAAAAATAGTGAAAAAAAAGAAAATTCTCAATTTAACAGTAATGTCTTCAGTTGGCTTGATTGAACAGTCTAAAACCTTAAGATGTTCACTTTACTGTCATATGACAAACAGCAAAAGGCCACAATTGGGAAGCTGAAACCAGAGATTGTTAAATATCTATAATTTGCTATTATCAAAATAGCAAATTTTCCTTTAGCTGACTATCAGTCTATTGTGATTGGAGGATTTTTGGATGTGACCCTCTGCAGGTCTGCGTGGAGCGATGGCGTTTGCCTTGGCCATCCGAGACACGGCCACCTACGCCCGCCAGATGATGTTCACCACCACGCTGCTCATTGTCTTCTTCACTGTCTGGGTGTTTGGCGGTGGGACAACACCCATGCTGTCCTGGCTACACATCAGGTGACATGACAATTTTCTGCTCTTCTTTTCAGCATCATCTGCATTTGGATTAATCAACACGTTCTTACAGCTTAAAATGTCCTATTATGAAAGAAATATTTTAAAATATACCCATAGTTCCGTTCCATTACTGCGCTCTGCCACAGAAAGCAAGAGATGTGAAAGCTAGCAGGTGAGCTAACCACAGCTAGCCCTTGCTAAAGTTCAAACTAAATTCAATAATTCATTTTCCCCAGCTGTTGTCTATAAATGAAAAACATCAATGTTGATGAAATGACAACTTGGTAATGAAGTTAGCTCCTCATAACAAAATGAGGCAGAACCTAAATCTAAACATAAGGGGGGAAAAAACTGCTAATCTCCTGCTAAAGCTAAAGCTAACTAGCTTAGCGTTTGCGGAGTAGCAGTGACCAACATCTCCAACATGTGGAAGCTTTTTGTTTTGCTTAAGTCACACCAGAGACACCAACGAAAACAGGGAAACTTTTATTCCTACAAGCTATGGACTGTGAATGATCAAAATGAAGTTTATTTTCATTATTATTTTTCAAAACTAGCTAAACAAACGGACAAGAATACAGAAAAAACATATTTTTCCCTAAAGGCAGCAGCTGCATCTATAGTTATCGGTTAGTTATAGATATCATTTTATAGTTATCATGTAGGTTCTGTGGCAGGTGTTTTTCAGGATAAAATAAGCAGCCTAAAAAGACGTAAAATTAAGGCATTACAACTCAGTTTGAGCCAGTTTTACTGAGTTTACCATGGCGATGATTGCACGGGGGAGACTTTGGCAGCGCTGTGAACCTCCACCAAACACAATAGTTGCTCTGTCTTTGGAGGGCAGTTATATGTTTGCTCTGTTTGCACCGGTTTGAACGCAGCATTACTATTTCCTCTTCTAATTCCTCTCCAGTTGACGTTGTTAAATTCATCTTGTGCTGCCTGGTGCTTTTGTCCAGGAGATGGGGCCAGAGTTCTCCTCTGCTGCCAGCTCTCCGTCTCAAATGTGCTTTCATTCAGGCTTTTCAAGTCGCAGGGACTTTTGCTGCATCCTTGAAGAAATCCTGGCTTTTTCCTCTGGAGAAAGTGCCATAGCGTCTTCACTCTCAGGTCGAATGCTAACTCTTAAAACCAACATCATTCCTGTTTATCACCAAGCTGCCACACCTTCAGGTGTCCCAGCTTGAGATGCCATCAGCCGTAGGATTGGTGCTTTGCTTGCGTGGCTGTCGGTCTGTTTGGAGGCCGGCCTCACGTATTTTTGTCTGACCATGATGCACTGGGAGCTTGTGTTTGTCATGACAAAGCGGATTATGGGCCGGTGATGCGTGTGACAGCAGCAGAGGCGGCCTGAGTGAACAGGCTCTGTTTAATATGAGTAATGCCTCCTCGGACCGAGCAGGAACTATTGTGTTTGGTGGAGGTTTACAGCGCCGCCAAAGTCTCCCCCGTGCACTCATCACCATGGTAACAGACATGTGGTGCATGGCGGGCGGATGCTCAGCGCTCCTGGTATCGGCATAAATTTGCACATTTTCACTCTTTGTGGGGGACACGTTCAAAGCCCTGAGGAGTAGTCGGCTGTCACATGACGCGGGGCATGAAAAGAAGTTTAGTCTGTGTGTTTACATGTAATATAACCAGTCTGTTTGATAGTATTTCCCCCAGTATTTAAGACTGAAGATTAAATTTGTTATGTGTCATTTACTATTTTTACGACACAATCCTCTGGCTGGGGAGTCAGAGAGAAGCAGCTCTGATGAGGCAGTGAGGGTGACGAGTAGAATGTGTTGATGTTGTTATAACTGGTGCTGGGATATTGGGTTTTAATGGACGTTTTGTAAGCAGGCAGGAGTGAAGCTTATCACCGAGCCCCGACAGTGCAGCCATCGACGGATAAGGTGATCCCTATGTGATCATGCTGGTGCAGGAAAAAGCGGCTAATCTGTCAACTCCAGTGCTGAAAATTTTAGATGCACTTGTATCTTTATTAGAGTTTGCTGAGTTCACTTCAGTTCAAACCTTTTGATTCGGTGGGCATTTTGAGCAACTGTTTGCTGTAGAAGCTCACTTTGGGTTTTGGTAGAACGTTCCTGTATTGGAAGCAGATTCTGAGGAGAAAACTGAAGAGGTCTTGCAGCTGAAAGAAGTTAAAGCGACTTACAAAATATAACTATTGAAAGACGTTGGCATGGAGGGTAAATTGGAAGTGCTGAAATAGGAGGTACGTAGATGTCTGCACGGAGCCTCTGTGTGGACCCTCTGATGAGGAAATGTACGTCACGCGGACCATCACACACTTGTGCACATGGAAAGTATAATTTCGGCTAAACACTGAAAGAAGCTGAAGTGGCAGCCACATTCAGGATGGATTCAGTTGGAGAATTCTAGTTATTTCATCCCGTGTTTTTAATTTTTATTTTTATGTGTGGGCTTGAACATCTGCTGAGCCTCTGTGCCAAGTTCAGGGATTAGTGCATGTCCTCAAAACAGAGGATCATATTTGTCCGAGACTGAGAAAACACTGAGTGGTCACTGTTATCTGCTTACACTCTCATTTATGTCTCGTCCGCCATTAAAGGTCCAGTGTCGAGGATTTAGGGGGATCTTTTGGCTTTAATGGAATATTCCTAATTATGTTTTTGTTTGTGTATGACCCAAAATATGAATTATTGTGTCTTTGTTACTGTAGACTGAGCTTTTTATATCTCAGAGGGATCAGAGGGAGCCCGCCACATTTTTAGCAGCCAGTGTAGGGGAGTGCTGAGGCGAGGTGTATTCAGCTGGCTGCAGTCTGCTCCCTCGACACTAGATGTCACTAAATCTGACACACTGGACCTTTAAACTAACACTGTACAGCTTTCAATGCTCAAAATGGTGTGGATGATATGCTTTTATCTGACGTGTGAAAACTTTGCCATTTTCATACAAAAAACAACGTTTATTCTCCGAACATATAATCCTCATCTGTATCTAATGTGAAGACCAAATGTGAGAGTTCAGAGTGTTGTTTTGCACTGTGACCATCTCAGTTCCTCATATGAGTATCTGACACACATCATGTTTCTTGTTTCACATACACATATATCGATGCTGAGTGTGTGTGTTTATGATGTGATAGCGCTGGGGGAAGTGAATCACTGCAGGAAGAGCGACGTCGGCATGGAAAGTGGGAGTACTTCAGGTGCTGTATCTGGATGTGTACAAACTCTCTGACAGTAACTGGTGTTGGGAAAGTGTGGTTGCTTCAGATGGGAGTCTCTCTTTTCACTGTTTACTTCTCTACTTCTGTTTTTCTGATAAAGGGCAACATGGGGTACCCTTAAAGGCCCATGGGAAATGTTTAGACTACCAAGAACATGGGGAATAATTTTCAGAGGTTGGAATAAGTTAAAACAGGTTTGATTCTTGAGAGCATTTTAGGAAAGCAGGTTGTTAAAGAGCTGAGCAGCTCTGGTGGAGGCGCTGCAGCTTGACGGTTACAGTACCGTATCCTGGCTTTCTCTGGGTGATGTGAAACCCCGTTGGTTTCTCTGTCGTGGACTGTCCACCGGTTTTTCACACAGCAGTGCAAAGAACAAATCACACACCCCGGTGCTCAGAAGTAGCTCGACAGATACGTGTGATCTGATCTGAAAAGTATGTGCAACAGAGGAAGGTGAGAAAGAAACCGAGAGCCGTGTCCTGGTGGGTCCTCCATTTTGACTGTGTTCAGGAGCGTCTTCCCCAGAGGAGACAAACCCTGCACGGAAATTGCTTGTGAGGAATAGCTGATGGGGTTAAGGAGAGGAGGGAATGTTTTCAGGATTAGGACTGGAGGTTAGAGGTCAGAGGGTGAATTGAAGTCAGTGGGGCACTCTTACGTAAGAATGTGTGTGCATATGAGCACGTGTGGCGGCTCTATACTGTTTCTTATCAGAGGAAACGTGTGCTGCACCCCCAACAGTTGTGTCCTAATCACACAGATCCTTCCTGGTGCAGCACCAGCAGGCGTTGCACCTCTTTGTTTTTGCAGGTTCTTTGACCTACACCCAACCTCCACCCCCTGAAGATCCTGTGTGTGTGTGTGTGTGTGTGTGTGTGTGTGTCGGTCAGACAGGGGAGAGTCAGCTGGGCGGCCGTGGCCTGCTCCTTCTCAAGCTGTTAAGGTGGAAGGCCGAAAGAAAAATGCTGTTACCGTTCAGTCAGAATGGATATTTCCTCTGTGAGGCTGTTATGGAAAAGTCTAAAGATAACCACACACATTAGTCTCACCTCCCACTGTTCAGCCTCAGTTGTAGTTTCAGATCTAACCATGAAAGGCCACACATCTCTGCCTTGGCCTCTGTCCACAAGGATTAGACTCAACTGCTCCAGAGCTTATGTGAATTAAAAGTGCCCCTTTAAAATCTGCTTGTGTTCAGTTTAATCCTTCTTGGTTGGTAAGAGACACCACGGGGAAATTAATTATGTCCAGCTTTGAATACTGGAAATGTGTGCGGCTGTAACTTTAAAGGAACTGAAATCTTATTTGCATTCTGTACGGTGAAAGCAAGCTATCAGGTGACTGCATCTGATCGTGAAATAGGCCATCGCATAACCCCAACACATAAAGCACAGTTCTCCGTTAGTTTGTGAGGTGCTGATAGGCAGATTTTTTTTAACCTTTGGACAACAGCTTCCCAAAATGTCAAACCATTTCTTTAAATGGTAATAGTATGAATATAGCACACACTAAAAATTCCTGTATTGACCAATTTTTGGTCAATATTAGCACAGCTGCTGCTTTATATTTCAATCAAAGCCAAGATGGTTGGTTTTGACCCAGTCTTCCAAAATATGACATTGTGAACTGTTATAATCCAGCCCTTTTTTAACGTGCACAGTCATACATAATTATTTCAGTTACGTGATTTTGCATGCTGGAATATCTGTCTGTGACATTTTCGTGGGGGACGTGACGGTGATTTCCGGTTTTTGTGTAAACTTATCTTGTTTCTAAGGCTGTGGTTTTGTGCTTTGGGTCGTGACTCATATTCACCAAATCTCTCTCCCCTATACTTCACACTGAATTATGCAAACTGTGTAATATCTTTCATCTTCTCACTCTTTTTCTGTCCGTGCTTGAGTTGAGTGCAAATTTGCAGCATTTTCCAGCCACTGAAAGGGTCCAGCAATCAGCACTTTGATGTGTGTGCTTTGAAAGCAACTTCTGACGCGTAGCAGAGCCACTAAGAGAGCAAATCAGCATTCTGCAGGTGCAGCAGTCACAAAAAGATGATTTCTGTGTCAGAGAGAGCTTTCTACAAAAATCATGTCAAATTCAAGCTGCATCGAGGGAGGGCTCAAAGATCAGGGGTTACAAGTCGGAAAATTGCAGACTTGCAGTAGAAGGGGCTGACAAATCCTGCTAATTAGCATCTAAGCAAATATGACTCACATTTGTAACAGGCTTTGCAGCAGTTTAATTGCTTCAGAGTTAAAATACATTTCCATGAGTTGCTAATATTTTCTTTTGACTTTCTTCCTGTCTTTCAGGGTTGGTGTGGACCCAGATCAGGACCTGCAGCCCTGTGGAGACAGCTTCCAGGTCTTACAGGGGGTGAGGAGCGCATTTGTTGTTGCTCTAAGTCGATGCTGCTCTCACTGCTGAAATGGTTCTGCTTCTGCAATTTTATGTTGACGTGGAGCACAGTCAGCGAGTCTTAAGATACACATAGGGTTTGTCAAGAGAAATGGAAGCGAGTTTCCTGAATGAGACACAGGAAGCAGATAGTCACCATTAGCTGTGGTACACAGTCTGATTGAACTCACTCTTCAGTCATTTTTTCACTTATGATAATGAATCTTGTCTTGCAGGGAGGAGTGCAGGTCACCATGGAGCTAGAATGTGATGTTAGCTACACCAATGAGTTTGTCATGTACTTAGTATTTAGGTGTTTTAACCCCAGTCTTGTGTGGAGTATCATTCATAGTTGACATAATTATGATTGAAGATAACAAACCAAAATAATTGAGGTTTCTGAGTGTTATCAGACCACTGGAACCAGAAAACACCGCTTTTATCTATGAGATTATGATGGGAATCTGTCATTTACAGTTCATGAAATGCACTTCAGTTGTGAATATTGGACTGTGTAAGCTCAGATCATCAGTACAGAAACAACAGCATGCGCTTTCTTTAGCGAGAACTTAACCAAAATGCTCTTACAGCCACACAAAAACACAAAAAAAGCACAAAAACACAACACCGGTAACAATGTGGAAGCACATCAAATGAAACCTAAAGCCCCAGTGCATGCTAGTAGTTTTTCCTATATGTTTCCCTTATATAAATGTAGTCATATGATGAGCCCTCAACAGATCATGTGACTGCCGATCATGGTTCTAACTCTCATGTTGCCTACATTTCAAAATAAGAGCATGCTGTTATTCAACTTCTCTTTAGTTTGAGGAACCAAATCAGCTGGATGAGAATTGCCAGGATCCTTTTAGCCTGATAGTACGTTGGATCCAGATCTTTTTATGCAGCTAATCTTGATTTTTTTTAAATCAAATTTTTTGTTTGATTTGATTTTTTGTTTCTCCAGGATGGCGCCCAGGGTGAAGGACAAAGTAAAACCAAACAGGAGAGTGCGTGGCTCTTCAGACTGTGGTACACCTTTGATCACAAGTATCCTTCTGTGCAGATTCAGAGAAAGCTTCTAGACCACGAAGTAGCTTGTTGTGGTGATATCAGGTCTTGTATCCAGTCAGGATGATTGTCCGGGGCCCATTTTCCCTCTGCACACTGAAAAAGCCATCAAAGTCACAATTGCAGTTGGTGTCTTCATGGGCTCGCCCAGGAATATGGGATCAGAATAACAATTCATATTTCATTTCATATTTAGTTTATTTTGCAGCGTAGAATTCCCAGAAGAAAACTTCAAATAACACACTGTAACTTACACTTATACACAGTCCATGACTGAAAAAGAAAAATCCCATGCACAAATCCCTAAAATGTTTGCCGTCCCTGCTCAGACTGGCTGTAAAAACATGGTCCTGAAAATGCGTTCAGCAGCTCATCCTCTCATTTCCTCCCCCCCGTCCTCTCAGCTCAACAGCTGCCTCCCCAGGTGGCTGATTGTGTGGCTGGTTTTGAGCGGAGCAGCTGTGTTTTCCAGTGGTGACTTTCTCCCTGGTGACACGTGCTGGAGGCAACTGAAGCGAGCGGGGTGGATTCCTCTCGTGTCCCTCTGCTACAGATGCTGGGGTAAACATACGTGACGCAGGGCTTTGGTCTCTGGGTGGCAGGCTGCGCAGCGGGCCGCTGATTTTGATTTCTGTTTAAACGTGCACGTTTCGACTGCCTCCGTCCTCAAAGGGATCGTGACCTGACCAGTTGAACAGAGAATTGGGTTTTTCCCACACTGCAATCCAGCCTGACTAATTACGAAAAGGAGGCTGCTGCTTCACTCTCTGCTGCACGGCTGCCAAGCGTCACCAAATTACTTTCTCCTCACAGAGCCCCATACAGATTAAGACTCCAAATACATCCTGCTGGCAGACATTATTAAGCCATAATTCATCATTTGAAATGCTTTTATGGTGCAGGAGGAGAACTTCTTACAGGAAATGACTGGCTTTATCAAAGCAGACAATTGAAACTGTTTTCTTTTTTAATCAGTTTCTGCAAACTGTTCGATCATTCATCATTCATTTACTTATGCTTTATAGATCAATATCGAAGCCCTGAAATAGGAGCAAAAAAAGTAAGGAAGTGTCAAGTGTTGTGCCAAGTTAGCTAGAAGACAAGGCAAGTGTCACGCTGGACTTTTGGACTTGGTTTCGGGTTGCCAGGTTGTGGAGAATTCATCACAGCCTGGAAGTTATTAATTATTATAACTGATCTACAATGCAGCATTTCTTTATTAACCTTTAACAAAAGCGTTAGTACAACTTAGAAATCCTTTTACATAGATGTATATTAGAAAGTGTTCAGTGTAGAAAATCAGATACGGGATATAAACTTAATTATTAACTTCACTACATTCAAGCAACCTTTGCTCGCTGGTAGTAATTGCTGAGGTCTTCAGGTTCATTTTCCTTAATGACTACCCAGTTACCTGAAGCCCATTCTGACACACAGCGGTCCACCTCTCACCTCCACTCTGCCGGCCTACTGTGGACCACTGGCGAGCTGTCTGACCAGCCCCCAGGCGTACGAGGTGAGCGTCCACGTGCACTAAAAAACACCGTGCACGCAGCAAATACACAGTGACACTCCTACATAACCAGTGATCTGTGAAAAACTGTGTTCACACTGGACAAGCAGAGATATTCACTGGATGTTGTCCAGTCAGTGTTCACAGGAATAGTTGGATATTTTTTTGCAAATAATTAACTTAATTCACTTTCTTACAGAGAGTTAGATGAGAAGATTGATACCACGCTCATCTGTGCATATGAAGCTAAAGCCTGTAGTCAGTTAGCATAGCACAAAGACTGGAAACGGGGGGAAACAGTTAGCCTGGTTCAGTAACAAAATCTGCCTACCAGCACCTCTACGGTTTGTTTAATTTATACAAAAAAAAGGGTTGGTGTGTTTTGTTACCTTCAGATGGAGCTACAAAATGCTAGCTGTTTCACTTTTTAGTCTTTATGCTAAGCTAAGCTAGCTAAGCTAAGCTAACCAGCTGCAGGCTAAAGCTTCATACAGACATGAGAGTGGTATCAATCTCACCTGACTCTCAGGAAGAACGTGAAAAATATCAAACTTCTCCTTAAAAATAACATGTTTTACTAACCCTAACTTTGTCATTATTTTTTTGTTTCATGCTATATGTGTCAAAAAATATGAGTTTTTGAGTATTTTGTCTGACTCATATTAAACTCTGGGATAGTTTAATAGATGTCTCCAATCAAATGTGGTTTGGGTTGACTCGCTAACCAACCCGTCATATAAAACTTGACCATTAGCCAGCTAGTGGTTAGCTAGCAGAGCCACATCATAGCACGAGGTGTGTGTTAAGTTTTAGCTGGAAAAAGCTTTGTTTACATTTCCAAAGAATATGGTTTATTCGTATTCTTTTAGAGTATGACATGTTTTTTTCTGCAGGCGACTTTAAATGCTTTTTAACTGTGGAAAATATGTTTTGGTGCTGCTAAATTGCCAATTTAAAATGCTTGATTTAAGGGCTTTTTCTAATTAGCTATAACCACATCATTCTGTGAAACCACTAAGAGGTGGTAGTTTTCCTTTTCTTTGTTCAAAGCTGAGCCCGGTGCCTCAGGAAGGATCTCTGTGAATACTGAAGGTTTTTCTCTCAGGAGAATTGTAATAGCGTCAAAGTATTCTCAGTGCCTGCCAGTAAACAAACAAAGCACAGAGAAAATGGACAGTCAAGAAGCCTTTCTGCATTCAAATGGCTCAAAAGGCCCCTTTCAGCACCACCTCAATGATGATCACTGTTCTGAAAGACATTGCGCTGCAATATTTTAAACACAGAAACACCCATTGACCGGACGGTCACACTTGGATCCACTCTGGCAAATACTCCCTTTCATTTCATGTGAAATACATTCGTGTGGAGGCTTTCGGCCATTATATTCTCCTTCCTCAGTCACCCAGAGAGCCTTTCACTGACATTTCCTTTCTGCAAAGTACGCAGTGATTGTCTGTCGGTTGAATTTAATTCTCTGAAAGTTTAGTTCAGCTCCACATCCATAAATGTTTTCCTCTCCTGGTTTGCTGCATTTGCTTTTCCAGTGTAAGGCCGTCTGCCAGGCGAGCCATGAATTTAGGTGGTTGTTCATATAATCAGGACCGTCCAGGCCTCTGTGTTGCCAAGTGGGGGGAGACTGGATTAAATAAAGCTCCTTGGATTTTTCCTCTTTGGTCATGGATATTATGAAATTGGGAGTGAATAAAATGGTCCACAAACAGGGGAATTTTGGTCCCCATTGACTGTAATTGCATTAGATTTGAAATAGGCTTGTGGAATATGTCTTTCAGGCTTTTGGAGACAATTAAGTTTCATGAAACGGCACAAGTTTACCAGTTCTGTTAGATGAAAAGGCTTTGAAAAGACTGCCTAAAGAAATTAGACTCACCACTAAGGATAAGGCTGGCAGTGTTATATGTTTTTCTGATTGTCAACGAATCCCGTGGAAATAAAAACCAACGGTGCTTTAGCCCGTCCTTCAATGGTCTCTGTGAAAAACAGCTCACGCATAAGGAGTTTCATTTCCTAAAAAGACCAGACAGTTTCCTAAAACAGCTGGCCACTGCACTTTTCAGGGGTAAAGAGTGCATTTGTTGTGGTCTTTTTTCCGCTGCGCACTAGTACACATTCGGTGTTGTGGTAAATATTGATGGCAGTCGGCTGATGTTGTGTGGGATCAGCCCAAAATGAACTACAGTGCCCACATTCATGTGTAATGAGGGAATATGTCAGCCAGTGAAACGCTGCGGCTCACTGATGTGTTTTTAATAGTTTTTAATAACAGAGGATGTCTGTGGCCGCACAAGCAATCCTTATAATCCTTTGATAAATATAAATATAGAATATTACCAGACTTATCCTTAAAATTGGCTTTAAGAGCTTATTTTCTTTGACATGCCATCATTAACGTCTGTATTCTACTTTACTCCTCTTACTCTGATTTCTTTGTGTTTGTTTCTTCTTCGTGCAGCAGTTTTGTCACTGTCTTAATTAGAAAGCAGCCGTACTTCTTTTTAACTACTTAAAATGCCTGATGGCTTTATCAGGAGTGTTTCTTTGCTCCGTTTCTCCTCCCAGTTAATTGTTGGAGAGAAGAGGTTATGTAATCTCTTCCTTTTTCCTTTTTTTTTTTTTTTGATCCGTTCATCTGAGTAATCCCTGCTGACCTGGCGTTAACTCATCCTGTTGTCCCCGAGGACATGGCCAGACTATTGATTGTCAGCCAGTCAATTAGAGCTGTGAGGACCTCATGCTACAGTTTTACAGCTCTACGTTATTTACCCAGAATGCAATGTGTGCTTTTAAACTGGGTTTCTCACTTTCTGTGGATGTTCTTTCAAACGCGTCCTTTCCACAGCTGTCAGCAGACACAAAGACTCACTGTGGTTCTGGTTTGGGTGTTAGTGTGCAGCCTGTGGTTTCCTGTGTTTCTTGCTTTGGCTTTAAATTCACTTTAATGCAGATGCCACTAAGCTGAAGTCTCCTCTTCCCTCTCCTCTGTAAATCCATAGTGCCCCTTATGAGCCTTTGCACGGTGTTAATGTCAGTCTGTTCACCTGTTCACACCACCTGCATCCACTGTGTCCCACATCTGTGTGTGTGTCACCCCCATGTGCCCCCCCCCCCCCCCCCCCCCCCCCCATGTTCCTCTGTGGATATGTTCTCAGAACCACGAGCAGCTGAGGGACCACGACTCCGACATCCTCCACAATGACGGCGACCTGAGCTTCATGTTTGGTGACACCGCCATCACAGCCAACGGGGCGTCCGGCGGTGGGGGGGATGCAGCCGGAGGCTCGGGCTGGAGCGTGAATGGCAAACGGAGCGGCAGCACCTCAGAGGAGGCGCTGGAGCGTGAGCTGGACTCCCGCGAGCAGGAGCTGCTGAGCCGTGGCACGCGCCTGGTTTTCCCCATCGAGGATCACGTCTGACCCCCCCCCCCCCCCCCCGTCCTTCTGCCCACGCCGTCAAACCTCCCTGACCTGACCCCCAGACCGCCTCGCCCTCAGCTCTCTCCACATCCTGCGGGCAGAGTGTCCAGTCCTTCGGAGAAAAGACAGAGTGGAGATATGGGAGTAGACAAGAGGGGAGGGTTCAGGGCTCCCAGCCCGGGAGCAGAGCTCAAGGAGCATTTCATCCTCATTACAGAGCTGGAGTATATTCTCCAGGAGACATGTGTCCTCTAGCACGTCAAGCGATGAACTCTCCACGCTTTTATACTGTGATTCACTTTTACTGTTTCCTCATACTGTTGCATAAGCAGGAGGGAAACCTTTATAGGATATGAGATTCAGTCTGCACTTGGGAACATGTGACACTGTGTGTGTTCAGCTGGAGTCATGTGATCCGATCAGTTTGTCTTCACATCATGCCAGTGACCACTGAGGAAAAAAAAAAAAAAAAAAGGCTTCTTTGTAAACATAACTCATCTCGACGCTGAAATGAGGCTCACCAGACTTTGACCGTTCATGATCAAAAGCTGAGCTCTCTGGTAAATGTGCAGCGTTCATCTGAGGACCAGTGTTTGGTGTGTTTGTGAGGATGAGCTTCGCTTCACACACACAAACACATCTGTGTGGAGGAGATTGTGATGATGTGAGGAGCACGGAGGGGCAGTGAGGGAGTCCCCCTCTCAGCCACCACAGCCCGCACGGGTGAAGAAACGGGGGTGAGGAATGTGAGCATGTAAATAGCGACAATACTGAGCTTTGTTCCTGTTTACTGGCTTTACTGTTTCTTTCAGTGCTTTACATCATGTGACTGTTACAAATGGCACCTGTGTGTCTTGTCTTTGAGCTGGTCTGGGTCTCTTTCTGTGTACTGGGCTGGTTTTCACAGCATTAACACCAATGAGGAACAGAAGTGATTGATGTGAATTGTTTTTTTTCCTTACGATTCAAAGCTGATTCCCCAAATTTTAACCTGACATGCGACATGTGCTCTGACACAGTACAGAATCCTTTGCAAAAACTACATGATTGTAAAAATATTTCAAACTGTCTGATGCATTCATGCATGTTGGTCCGCAACTCACAGTGATTTTCACCATCAGTTAATCTGCTGATGTTTTTCTGGATTAATCGATCAGTCGTTTAGTTTATAAAATGTCACAGCACATCGAGTTGATGTTAGTTCACATTGCTTGTTTTATCCGATCAATAGTCCAAAATCCCAAAACACTCGGTTTACTACCAAGAACAGCAGTGAATCCTGACACTGGAGAAGCTGGAGCCGATGAATATTTGATATTTTGGCTTGAAAAATTAATATTCTTTTGTGAATTAATGGTTTGTCTCAGCCTTACATTTAACATTGACTTAAGCTTAGTTCCTGTCTTAACCATAATATTTATTAACGGACATAAGTTTCTAATTCGTTTGTCTTTTTCATAAAAAAAAAAAAAAAAAGCTAAGCTAAGCTAACTGCTGGCTGCAGCGCTCTGCCAGAAAACAATTCAGCATATCTCCCAAAATGTGGAACTATGGCTTTAAACTCATTGTGCAGCTACAATACTTCACTTACACATTTATTACAGTCACTGCACAGAATTAATGCAAACACAGGTTCCCTTAACTTTGATTACAAGAAAAAAGAAAAGATTTCTGTGAATATGCAGCGTACTGACAATAATTGGGAACATGTTGTTCTCTTTAACAGCCTGAACAATAATGTGAACCCTTATGCTTTTTCTGTTTTGGAAACACAAATTGTGTGTGTGTGTGTGTGTGTGAGGTGTGACATCCAGTAAACTTACACAGTACGACGTCATTTCAGCAGAGTGACATGAGATACCTGCTTTCAGACTCAGCTCCAACATGCAAATCCTCGATACGAGACGCTGACTTTGGCCTCTGAGTTTCACCTGCGACGTCTCTGTTGGTCGACATTTTCCACAACAGACCACTGAACCGTATTCTTTTCCTACATCACTCCACACGAACTGTAGAAATGTTTAATTATTTACGCCGCATCAGTTACTCTTTGGTGACCCTCTAAACACATTTCCTCACTGCTTGTAGGGGACCTTTGGGAATTCTTCCTATCCAGCATGATAACGGGAAATATTTGCTCATTTGCATATTTTTTGCCCCCTCAAGATGATATACTTAGCCCTTCTCGACTAAATGTAAATAGTAACGCATCAACTTCCAGACTTTCACAGAGTTGTGCAGGCCTTTCGGCTGGTGGAACCAAAGCAGAAGAAGGAGGATTTTCTGGTAGTACTTTTTCCAGAGGCTGACACATTTTGTGTTCCCTTCACCGCGTCTCGACGTCTGAACCAGTCCCCGTTTAAAATTCACCACACAGCACGTGTGGCCTTTTGTTTTGTCCCTCGACTGCACACAGTGGCTGCTGCATTTATGTATGAGTACACGAGGGCAGGTGTGAAAGGCTTGATTGTGTGAGCTGAATCTGAGGATTTGACACGAGGGAGAAGCCCTGCACAAGTTTTATGGCTCACTGGGGACCTCTGAGAGGAAATGAATCTCGTTATGTAAGCTGTTGCTCAGCTGTAACTGTGGGTCATTTACATTCTAGCTGGACGGAGAAGTTTAACTCTGTCTAGTGATAGTGACGCTCGTCTGTATCTAGGGCATTAAAATACTCACTTATTCACCATTTTGTCCGGACAAACTGTTTCTGTTACCTGGACTGATGCTCACACCACGTCTTCTTCTGTGATGTGGAAGGTTACACACACGTGCAGTATAACTTACAGCAGATATGTCGTCTGTGGACTGTGCAAAACTGTGATTTCCGATCATCTCTGTTGAGAATTTCCCTACATTTCCTGCTGTATCGACGACCACGAGTGCAGAAAAAAGACAGAACAAGAACTGGCATTTGTTGATCCGTGCAGGACGAACGGACTGGAGGGTTGAGACGTCCTGGCCGATGTAACTGGTGGCTGCAGGCTAATACATAAGCAGAGTTTGGCACTTTACCTCAAGCAGAGGACACTCGCGGGACTCTTGTATAACCTTCATGTGCACTCTATCTCCAGACTGTTGTGCTGTCAGTTGTCTTGCAGGCTATATTTACATGCTCTCTGTACCTGAGAAATATGAGATGTAGCTCAGTTGTCAATATGTGCACCTGTTGTAGTAGCAACTGGCTGCCTGGTTTACCTGCCATGGTTTGCATGTCAACATGTTAATAAAAATCATCAAATTATGAGCCACCCGTTGTCTTCATTTTGACCTCAGAAGCTTTAACTGAAATGAGCTGTTTTCATGCACTCATGTTGAATTGCACACATTTTTTTTGCTCACCTGTAACTAAAAAACTGCTCATAACCTTCATATGCGTGCGTAACTTAAAGGTACTGTGCGTAACTTTAAGGAAACCCTTGTGGCCGTTCAGTGAACTGCAGTTAGCATCCTGTTGATGCCGCTTTGTGAGCATCATCCTGAGCATCGGCCAAAACCGAGACATAACAAACATGAGGCTGAACCCTGAAATGAACACTTAATGCTGGAAAATAAAGCGTAATCACATTTAGAATAACTTCTATTTGTAATGTTCCTATATTTCGTTTGGACCGTGGATCCATGATGCTAATTAGTTTGCTGTTACAGCTAGCTGGCTATGATTCTATAATGCATTATAATCTATGGAGGTCCATTCAGTCTCATTGTATTTAGGATTCAACTGCATTCAAATGCACACTGGATAACTGTGGATATGCACATTATGCTGCCATGTGGGGTTTAAGTCATAACTGAACAGTTTAAAGCCGAATGCAGACATCAGACCTGTAACTCAGCCAATACGTCAAGGTTAATGAATCATCATGTAATTATAAATTAATTCAAAAATCAATTCAGCACTGATGTGCACAGCAAAGAGAAGCTTCTCTAGTTCTTACTAACTCTTTATTGCAGTCAGTTTAAATAGTCTCAAAGTTATTTCTTTCTTAGACAAGAGAGCTTCTTCAGGTGTTTCACCCACAACAATTATTACAGAACCAACTTCTAAAGTTGAACACGTGATGCTGGTGGAAGTTTTACCCCTCCTCAATATGTCGGCAACCGGAGGGATGTCACAGCATTTTACAATATTTTAGACAAAAAACTGAAAACAGTAAGAATGGTACACAGTGTGAGTCAGTACCGTCTGTCGCCTTTGAGGAAACTTGCTAAAAAGTTAACAGAGAGAGGACAGCGGCAGCTCTCCAAGACACGTTCAAGGGATATTAGAAAATTTCACACCCATGTGAGTGTTTTGTCAGGGGGGCGGCTGCAGCTGTCTGGATTCCTGAGGGGCCGGGGGTGGAACAATTGTTCCTCAGTCAGGCCTCTTTTCCAGAAAGCACTGTAGTTTCTCCTTTCAAAGCCTCTACATCAGCACCGTTAGTGAGCCCAGTGCAGTTAAGTATCAGTAATGCTCCAGATTACTGCCGCGCTTAGTCACAGGCTGGACGGATAAGTTGCGCAGGTGAAGGCGACGCTGCCACCCTCCATCCTGGCAGTCATCTCCCAAGAAGGACCCATCTCTGGCTTTTTATGGCCCTCGCCTGCAGGGGATTTGCGGGGGGATTAGTGCTACTAAAAGGACAGAAGGATGGAGGCAGGCCAGTGTAACGGCAGCACAAATCTGCCTCGTCTCTCTCTTCTATCTGCACAGAGCCTGCTGGTTTGAAACAGGTAACGCTGTAAAAATAAAAAAAATAAGCTGCCTTCTCCGCGTGTCAAATTCATCTGTCTGTGATTGGCTGCTCTCTCCACTTGGATTTTCTCCAGTTCATCGGTCCGGCTCGGCTGAAGGAAAACAACCCCAGAGCCGTGCTTACGAGCTCCCAGCGGACCACATTCCAGCTGCTTGTTTTGTCATTCCACCTTTTGCCCTCAGCCTCGAATCGCAGGCCCCTGGAAGAGAGAAAAGAAAAACTGGTGCTTAAAATAAAACCCTGAAGTTGTGACACAGCTGCACTCTGACAGAGATACACAGCGCAAACACTTTCAATATGATTAATAATGTTCATAACCTCCTCCACTCGATCAGCGCTAGCATCAGGGTGGAGGCAGGGAGATAAGGGGGACCCACTGCCTCCCATCCTGTTTCTGCTCCACGCTGATGGTTTGCAGGCGGCCCAGCCTAAAGGGTCTGTTTGTGAGAGCTGGTGGTGACAGGCTGGTGGTAACCCTGGGAGCTGTACCCTGTCAGGGACAGCCGCACACAATGATCCCCTTCTCGACAGCAGAGTCTGAGGCCCAGGCACTCGCTGCCAGCCCCCCACCCCCCATCCATGAGAGGACCCAGCATTGCCAGGGAGAAAACAATGAGGCCTCTATTGAGCAGCAGATCAGTCGGTCATTAAGGAGGGAGAAATATTTCTGCGACTGTCTCAATCCGATAGCTCCAAAAATCAGTGAAAAGTGGTGTCACTTGTGTTCAAGCGGCAATGATGGAAATGCCTGCATTTATCGAGATCCAACGTGTGATTCATGAATTAATTAGAAAAATAAAGGGGAAGACTGTGTGTGAGCAAAGCAACACAAACACTGACATTTTAACACAACAACAAAATAAAAGCTTGGACGCTGTTTAAAAGATAAATAATACAGAGTGTGATTTGCTAATCGTTTTTGACATGAACTCAAGTGAAAACAGCACAAAGACAATATATTTAATGTTTGAGCTCATCAGCGTAAATATCTGCTTATTCTAAATCTGATGCAGCAACACGTTTCACAGACTGGGAAAGATGTGGAATGCTCCGAAAACACCTGTTTGGAACATTCCACAGGTAAACAGGTTGATTGGTAACAGGTGAGAGTATCATGATCGGGTATGAAAGGGGCATCCTGGGAAGGCTCAGTGGTTCACGAGGATGGAGCGAGGTTCACCACTTTGTGAACACATGACTGGATAAGCTCTACATGGACTCAGGAACACTTCAGGAAACTGTTGTCCGTCTGTTTGCAAATGACTGAATTCGGTTTATATTTACATTTAGCACAGAGTCCAAACTTTTTTTTAGAATTGGGGTTGTAATGAAGCAAAAATTATCAGAATCAACAGGTGCACTTCATTGTATATTGTGCAAGCAAGATCATATTCAGGCCCTCTCCAGGCATGTTTGACATATAAAAACACTTACATTTAGAAAATAATTTCTGTCCTGTTTGGGGTTTTCAGCTAAAGGCTAATCTAACGTAGAACTCCTAAAACGACAGCATATGTGCTCTGCAGGCCTCCAAACTCAATGTGCTGCCACAGAAATCATCCTCCTGCACATGTCTGAAAGGGAAAGTTCCCTCTTCAGCAGATGAAAGAGCCTCCCAGCGTCTGTGCATCCATCACTGCACAGTAAAGGTCAACCGTCGCTGCGAAGTAACAAAGAGCTAAACGGATGCTTTCTGGAAGGGGACTTTAAACGCATCACATCGGTGTCCGCAGCGTCAAATGAATAGAAATGTGGGCCTCCACTGATCCCCATACGGACCCTCTGTTTTGAGTTTGTCAGGAGGAGGTCAGAGGTCAGGGATCAGAGCAGAACAGCAGCAGACCTGGGACCTGAAGGTTGCTTTCAGTGAAACCACAAACTTCCTGCACTGACAGGAGCGTAGTTTTAAAACACCATCAGTGTGTGCAGCACTCTTCTCTTCTGCCTCACACATCAAACACTGCTGATTTCAACCTTGTGTGTTCTCACTCCAGCTGCAACATTTAATCGATTATCTGTCAGCTATTAAAATAATGGCCAACTATTTTTATAATTGATTAATGGGTTTGAGTCATTTTTTAAAGAAAAGACAGAATGTAAATATTTTTTTAGTCTCTTCACCAATTTGAAATACTGATTGATCATTTTCTGACATGTTTACACCAAACAACCAATCAACTGATGGAGAAAATAATCGACAGAGTCATTGACAGTGAAAATAATCGTTAGCTGCAGGCCTAGATCTTACCATAGCTCCTGGTGGCACTTCCTCATGTTGCTTTATCCACGCTGTTTTTCTGATACCCGAGGTGCCTCATCACTTCGCTGCAGTAGGCCTCCACCTGATTTATCTGCTCAACGTTGAGTCTCTCCCTCCAGGCATATATTGCCTCCTTTGCATCCCGTGATGATATCAGGAACGGCCTGTCTGATGAATATCCGCGACCGTGCGTCATGTTCAGCGCAAACTTCTCCAGGGCGGGGAAGGTGGAGAGGTTGGAGAAGCGGTACAGCCTCTGGAGCTCCTCCATGGGATGCAGGACCAGGTCCTCGTAGCGGATGCGGAGGTAGTTCCTCCTCACCCAGGGGGGCGCGTTCATCACCAGCATCATGTCGCTGAGCCAGTTGTCGCAGATGAGCTCCATGGCGCTGGAGACGTAGCTCTCAGCCCGGTTCACCTTGCTGCTCGGCACCAGCAGCCGCTTGTACTTGTCCGTCTGCTTCTTGCTCCTCAGCACCTGGATGCTTTCCTTCACCAGCGCCTGTTTGGACTTCAGGCGGGAGTTGTGCACGGCCCTCGGGTCTCTGAAGAGCTGAATGATCTGGAGGTTTATCGCCGGGTCTTTCATCAAAGGAACCAGCGTGCTCAGGTCCAAAACGCGGACGCCTTTGATCACCATCACCGGGTACTTTTTACACTCCCTCTCCAGCTCCCTTATGTCCCGCTTTTGGCACTTGGCGCACTGGTCCTCTTTCACCAGCCCGATTTCGTGCCGCTTGTGCGCATCACACAGCGGCTCCGAGCATATCACCTTGTTCATTTTCCATCCGAATATGAACGACGTGGTGATGTTCTGCGAGCCGGCGTATAGTTTGAGGACGGAGAAGTCGCAGCGGTACAGGGCGTTCATCATGTCCCGCACTGCGCCCTGGAGACTGGCCGCGTCCCCCGGGTACAGAGCCTGCCATATGTGCCACATTGGCTCGTACAGGTAAAACGTATCGGGGTGCTGGTTGAACAACTCCCCCAGAAACGACGAGCCAGTCCTCCAGGTGGCATGCAAGTAGATGTGGATCCGAGACTGGCTCCGGTTGAAGGCGTGCTCCGGCGCGTCGCTGCCGTTAACTTTGTAACCGTTATCCCAGAGCAGCGCCACCGTGTTCTCCAGTTCTGGGCATCTGGATTGTTGCTGCGGCAGTCCATGTCCAGCCTGCTGCACGGATTTATCCCGGTAATCTAACACGTACGGGATTAGCAGAAGCAAACCTGAATATGCCAGGATCAAAATCAAATATTTCTTATGGAGCCTCCTCTTCATTTCCTTTCTCCGGGAAGGGGGGCTGGTTAGCGTCTTCTCTGAGGGGTCCACACAGCGCTTTGTGAGCTCCGTGGTCGCGACAGTAAAGTTATGTGTGTGCGAGAGGAAGGAGCGTGTGTGTGTGTGTGTGTGTGTGTGTGTGTGAGAAGGATATTAACCACGCCCCGTTAAAGACACAACACCGTTCTATTCCTCTTTCTTTCCACACATACGCAGTCCGATCGGTGAATTGATTGTATTTAACCAGTACAGAAATTTGTTGAACCGTTAAAATAATTCGCTCGTGTCAGGAGCGACGAGGCGCCGTAACGTTAGAAATCCCAAAGAGCCTTGAATGGAAGATGGTCCAAAGGCGACTACTTACGCTAACCGGGCCGCAATGAATTATGGGAGAATTATGAAAAACGAGCGCTCCCTTTGAATTTCCTGTATTTAGTCGGTAATGTTGTGTCGGTAGACGGTGAATGTTTTCGTTGCCCGGGTCGCCCTTTTAAACGTGAGCTTTTTACATGAAGAAAATAAAAACGCAACTGATGTGGCGCATGCGCATTTGCCCTCATTTGTTGTTGGAGGCAAACCGAGAGGTACCTAAAGAATCAACGGAGAAATAGCTAAAGCTGTCTTGCCGTAGCATTAAATGGCACTGTCTGGCTAATATTTCTTGTTCGTGCTAGCACGTTAGCTTGCAGATACAGCAGGCTAGGAGCAAAGCCTACCGTCAGCTTACGATAGCTACGTGTAGCAGCTTCTAACGCTAAGCTAACCGCGGCGCCACAGTCAACATCAACATGGCACACTGGAGCACCTTCGAAAGGGAGACTGAGAGGGAAACGAAGAAGCTGATAACATGCATCAGCGGGGTCGAGGATGAGGAGGACCAGAATTTTCAGCTGGCTTTGAAATTTGCCTGGTCGAATTTCAGGTGAGTTGGCCGGTGGCAGGATGGGAGCTAGCTTGTCAGATGCTAACATGTAATCAAACGTTAGCCACAAAGAAATGATGCTAGCTTGCTTTTCTTGACAGGTTTCATCGTTACTTGGACGTGGACAGCCACAAAGTCCAACGCAGTATTAGTGGGTGAGTGAGCCGGGTATTTATTTATTTATTTTGTACAGCTTAACAGATGACTTATTTACATTGCTTCTGTCAACGTTTTGCCCATCACAGTCCTCTATCAGACATCATCAGTATATCATTTACCAAGAGTTTGACATAGTGAGGAGTCCATTGACGTTTATCAGACCTGCTTTTAAGTAAAATCCGTGGTTGGTCCTTGTTTGAAATTAACTGATTTACTTCTCCAAGCTCATTGGTGTGACTGATTTTACCATTAGGATGATCAGACTTTTCCATTTCCCCTTATATTACACTGCACGTCTTTTGTATGACACCCTCACCCATTCATAATCTGCTGTGTTTTCCAGAATCTATGAAAAGCTCATGGTCCACTCAGACTTGAGTAAAGCAGAAAGCTGGATGAGGCTGACTGAAGAGTTCCTAAACTCACCTTTACCTAATACAGATGGAACAAAGGTATGGCACAGACAGACTAACACTGCCTTCAAGACAAATCCATTTCCTTGTGGCCCATGTTTCCTCAGGCCACCATTTTTATCTTATTCTTCTTTGCAGACAGATGTGCACTACAGCCTGCTGTCACTGCTGCTCTTATTATCAGGGTCCCCCTCAAACACAGACTTTACTGAGAGACCCAGGGTGAAGGAGGCCGGTGAGTTGATGTTCGACCGACTCTTAATTTGTCCTGTTAAAGTTTTACAGCGTTTCAAAACACGTCCATGTAAATCATTATCACTTCATGTTGTGTCTGCAGAAGAGGAGGACAACTTTGACTGGGCCAGATACCTGATGGAGGGTGAGGACATCGACACTGGACCATACCCAGATACCCCTGTGAGTCATTACCAAACCCCCCCTTTATTGACATAAATGACTACAGTACAGCTGCATATTGTTCAAAGGCCCTGCAGACCATCACAGATGTCCTCAGTAATGTTGCCTCTCTGGTTGAAGTTGAATAGAGCTATTCTGAGGTTACAGAGCTACACATGCTGGTAAGAATCATTAAGCTGGAACAGAATTAATTGCAGAGTTTAAACATGGCCACACAGTCCTGAGAAGAGGTCCTGGCACACCAGAGTGGGTGTCGCCTGGATGTGTAAAGGCTGTAAAGCTGCAGTAAAATAAGCAATTTCAGTAGAAGTAAAGCAATCCTAACTGTTTTTTAGGAGTGGTCTGAGGAGGAGAGCGAAGACGATGACAGCCAGCAGCCAATCAGCAGGGAAGACTCTGGGATCCAGCTGGACAGAACGCCGCAGGAAGACCAGGACAACAACAACCAGACAGTCCCAGTCACATGGACGGGTGTGAACCAATCACACAGCAAATTAACATCATGTGAAACAGCTGGAATAATGTGAAACTGAGACGGGACCAACACGAGCATCTGTGTGTCTCCTCTGAAGCTCTTTTTGGATGTGAAAATAACTCAGTTTGTGTGCTTGCAGTGGGAGAGCCTGACGCCCGGTCCTGGCTTGAACAGCATGTGGTGACACCGTACTGGGTGGCTCATGCGCCTCGTTTCCCTCACAGCTTGCATTTACACTCCAACTTGCTCAATGTGTGGTAAGGCTCCAAACTGTTCTTTGTTTTTGTAATAGTTGTAGTACAAATGCACTTACGTTTTCAGGTAATTAAGTGGTCTATACATTTATTTCAGTAGTATTTATTTATTTATTTATTTTTTGCTTGTTAAGCAGGTCCATTAAATTACAGTCTCCTAAAAAATCTAATGCCAATTCCATAACCTACAGAAAAAAATCTGTAAAAAAATATATAATTCAAGAAGATGAGTCAAACCTTGTGTCTGTCTGTATATCAGTGGATCATTTTAACATAGACTGAGTGGCAAACATAGAGTGTATTTTTGGATATTTGAAATGATTGAAGACGTTTACCCTCAGCATCTCTCTCCTCAGGGATCAGCACTTGTATAACACTGATCCATTGTATCTGCCGGAAGAAAAGGCCTTTGTTACGGAGACCCAAGTGATACGGGAGACGCTGTGGTAAGATGTGATGATGCTGTGGCGTGTGACTGTGCTCATTGTGCAGACTTACAATGAAGCTGATCTCAGACTTTCTCACATGTTGAATCTTTTATTATCTTGTACATCCCCAAACATTGGAGTCCTTGTTGGATTTAAGAGAAATCTTTCTTTGCATTCGCAGGCTCATATAGACGCTGTGATTTTGGGGTATCATTAAGCTGAGCTGTCTGACTGTTACGTTGCAGGCTTCTCTCTGGGGTTAAAAAACACTTTATATTCCAACACCATGATGGAAAAGTGTCAGTGAGGAACAACGTGGTGGTCACTCATCTGACCAGTGTAAGTTGAAAATCTGAAAATTGCTTGTGTTATATCTTATCATGTGTCTTCTGTCTGTTGTAGTAAACAGTCTTTTCTCTTTCTGTGCTGCAGAACTGCCTGCGCTCTGTGCTGGAGCACATCGCCGTGTACGGGCAGGCGGTGTTCAGGCTGCAGAGGTTCATAGACGAGGTGACGGGATACAGCTCGGAGCCCTGCCCACCGAGCTCCGGTTCCTCCTACAGCTCCAAGAAGGGCTCCGAGCCTCCTTTCAGGACCTACCAGGCCTTTGTTTGGGCACTTAACAAGTACTTTACCGACTTCAAACAGGAACTCACCACAATTGAGAGAGAGCTCATACGCAATGGCAAGTGCAAGTATGTTTATGGGGCTGAAATCGTTGCTAAGTCTGGATATGATACTATAACTCTGCATTAACAGCAGAGGATAGCATTTGTATCACAGTACAGGCGACAGTTCAGCCTTTTGAATGCACACAGGATGTGGGTGCCATTATGGAAATAGAGCAGCCATAAACTGACTAATGGCTGAAATAGAAAACTGAACTGTGTGAGAGTTAAAATGATGACAGTTAGAAAGAAAATACTGCAAGAATTTATTGAGACCCTGTTGCAAATAAATGTATGGCAAGTTTCAATGTGAGATAGCTCACACTGTTACTGTGTGTTTATGGCTCTTTAATGAATAGTACAGTCATCCAGAATGTCCCCACAGCTAGCTCTGGGGGTCTCGAGGGGTCTGTGTCAGCTCTGTCAGCTGGTGTTTGATGTGTTGTCCTCCCTCGCAGATGAGACGGTCACCCTGTCTGCAGTTCTGGAGCGACTCAACCCTCACTTGGCACAAATCAAAGTGCTGCACAAAGTCTTCTGCACCGGGGTCGCCGAAGTCCCCGCTGAGACCCCCAACGTCGTGCGCGCCTCTCACTTGCTCAACACGCTGTACAAAGCCATCATCGAGTATGACAGCGTCGGGGAAGCGTCAGAGCAGGCGGTGAGTTTGTCAGTGTGAATTTATGGATCTTAACAAGGAAAAAAACGTGTAAGATCATTCTCACGTGCCGTCTTCTCTCGCTAGGTGGCCTTGTTATTTTCTTTATGGACAGAGACAGTCAGACCATATCTGGAGATTGTGGATGAATGGATTGTTCACGGCCACCTGTTCGACCCCGCCAAGGAGTTCATTATCCAGAGGTACGTAGAGAGATTGTTTAACAAGGACACAACTTTCTAACCAAGCTTTTTGGTGGATACACGACAGTAAACTGACAGAGACGTTTGCTCAGGAACAAGGATGTCCCAGTGAACCACAGGGACTTCTGGTACGCCACCTACACGCTGTACAGTGTGTCTGAGACGGTGGAGAATGAGGAGAAGCTGAACGACGCAGCCAGCGGGAGCTCTGGAGGGGATCAGGGCTCCAGCAACAGGCAGCTCACCATGGTGTCCTTCCTCAAACCTGTACTCAAGCAGATCATCATGGCCGGGAAGTCCATGCAGCTGCTCAAAAATCTGGACTGCAAGGAGGCTGAACAGGCGGAGAGATCCTCCAGAGGTCAGTGTTTGCTTGTGTTTCGGGGTTTTCTCTCTACGCAGAGTGGTGCTGGTGTACTTCTGCTTGAACTGTGTCAAAATTGTGCGCTGCAGATGCGGAGAGGAAGAGTTTGTACACGCTGTTTCTGGAGTCGGTGCAGTCACGCCTCTGCAGCCAAGAGGAGTCGCCCACAGACACGGTGACTGAACAACAGGCCACTAAGAGGAGCCTCATAAAGATGCAGTCCATCATAGCACAGCACCTGGAGATCGACGACATCCACGATCCGCTGTTGGCTATCAACTTCGCCAGGTAAGAACTGACCACGACACTCAAAAGTCAACTACCTGTAGCTCAGCAAAGAAATAAACACAGACGCTAACTGAAATGCTTTTTTCCTTTCAGGAATATGCTTCGCTCTTCAGTTTAGTCGTCTTTACGAAACACCTGTTTGCAGCTGCTGGTTTTATCATCTCTCAAACTGTCAAGCTAATAAGACTTTAAAGCCATTTTATGTTTGTTGCTCCAGACTTGTGTTTTTAAAACCTAAAGAAGCTCTGGTCGGTGTTCCCCCCCAGGCTGTATTTGGAGCAGAGTGACTTCCACGAGCGTTTCTCCGGAGGCGATTTCATCGTGGACCGCTCGTCTCAGTCAGTTACCTGCCAAACCTTTGAGCTCACGCTGCGCTCTTGCCTCTACCCCCACATCGAGAGGAGGTACATCGAGTGCTGTGGGAACCTTATGAAGACTCTGAAAAAAGACTACAAGTAAGCGTCTCTCTTTAGGTTATACGAGCGAGGACTTTTTTTTCCTGCATGTTGAGCATTCGAGTTCCTTGATGTCTCCACAGGCTGCTGGAATACCTCCAAGCGATGAGGAACTACTTCCTGCTGGAAGCTGGAGACACCATGTATGACTTTTACACGGCCATCTTTGACAAAGTGCAGGAGAAGGAGAGCTGGCAGCAGCTGTCTTTCCTCAACGGTCAGCTGCAGGAGGCAGTTGGACAGCGCCACCCTGAGGACAGCAGCAGGTATTACCGTTTATTCTGAAGATGTTATGATGATTGGCCGGACAATTTCTTTTTATATAATTAGGAAGTCACCATTTTCCTCCATCCTTTCATATTTCGTAGGCTGTCAGTCTTCTTGGAGAACATTGACCCTGCCAGGAAAAAACATCCTGTCAATAATCTGGAAGTTCTCACCCTGAGTTACAAGGTCAGCAGTGTGAATGTGTGTGTGCTAACGTTTTGTTCATTCTGTGTGAAGCAGCCGTGTTGATGTTTACTGACTTTCCTCTGCTCAGGTTCCCTGGCCTGTTGATATTGTCATCAGCTCAGAGTGTCAGAAGATCTACAATCAAGTGTTTCTGCTCCTGCTGCAGATCAAATGGGCCAAATACAGCTTGGACACGCTTCGATTCAGTGGTATGAGTTGAAATGGCTCTTTGAAGCTGTGCTTTGCAGGAATTGTTCATTACTGTTTGTAAACGCAACTCCATGTCGCTCTTCATCCTCATCCTCTCTTCAGTGCTCGCCAGCAGGTGAAATACAGCCCAAGACTCTCTCTTTGAACGAGCTTTGTCTGCTTGGTGTTTCACCTTCTTTTATTTGTGTCTTTTGCTCTGTCTGCCATTTTTGTAGCTTCCTCTTGGATGCGTGCTACATAGCATCAGTCTGACACCTGGTCGCTGCCTTTTAGAAAGTCCTAACCTCACCTGTATGCTGTTATGGGCTGGGAGATACACACCCGAAGGCTCAGGGGCTGCAGCCCAGAAATGTCCCAAACACAGCAAAATAAGAAGAAAATAACATTTTCTTCAAGTCTATACTTTTTTTTTTTTAGGAAAAATCCTGCACAGTTTACGTTTAAAATCAGTATAATATACTCCATTCTCCAAAATAAAACTTCTTGATGTGGATACAGGATACAGAGAACCTCCACAGCAGTTTTCATAGTGTTATTTCTAATAAATGAAATGTGTTTGTGTTGCAGATTTCACAGACGTCACTAAGAAACTGGAGGGAGCTCTGTCTGAGGAAGCGCAGGTCAAAGAGCCAATAAATCAGCAGATTCACCGAATGTGTCTGCTGCGGGTCAAACTGATGCACTTTGTCAACAGCCTCCACAACTACATCACGACCAGGGTGAGACGAATCGCGGAACAGCGTTAGTTAAAGCTGTCACAGTGGGAAGAAACATTAATGATGCACATTACAATGTGCTGCTCTGTCAGCAAAGCAGCTCAGTGGAAATCATTCACTTTATTAGTTATATCTGTGAGAAAAGGCTTATCACATGTTCGTACATATCAGTGTTTTTAAATCAAAAGACTAAGATTTGTACTGTTCTTAATGGACCACGAGTGTGGTTTAAAATATTTTCCCAGATTATTTTCAAATAATCTGTGCTTTACATCGCTATCTGCCCGTTTTTCAATGCGTATCATCCCATAGGAACAGTACACTGCAAGAGACTGCTTTGAAAAGCCACACTGGTGCATTTAAGGACAGCAGGAAAGTACAAAACCACTTTACATACCGTCTTAAATGAGTCTGCTTTGTCTCCCGGCAGATTTTGCACAGCACAGGACTGGAGTTTCAGCACCAAGTACAGGAGGCAAAGGACCTGGACCAGCTGATCAAGATCCATTACAAATATCTGGCAACCATTCATGACCGTTGCCTACTGAGGGAGAAGGTACACAGCGCTGCTTTTCCTTAGCTGAAAGCTGCACTCTAACCACACTGTGGGGGCTGAGGCCAAAGTGTTTAACCTTTATTGATCAAAAGTTAAAATGCATCACTCACTTTTTTTAATCATATCAATCTATGTTGTATTTCCTGCTCAGACTGAGCTTCATACACACTTTTATGACACTACATGTGTCTGTGCTGTTGTGTTTTCTCAGGTCAGTTTTGTGAAGGAGGCCATAATGAAAGTTCTTAATCTCGTCCTCATCTTCTCTGACCGATGGCAAGCTGGATTTGGAGCCTGGAAGTAAGAGCTTTCATATAAAATGAAGGGAAATTCAGATTTAAACTGGACCTTTCAGTGTGTTTGTGTCCGTGAAAGAACAACAGAAGTACACACACGTCACATTCAGTGTCATGTGCTGTGCTGCTGCAGCTTCCTGTGTGTGTGTCTAAATATCGTGTTTATCTTTCAGGATCGAGTCCATTGATAAAATGGAATCAGATTTCAAAAACTGTCACATGTTCCTTGTGACGATACTCAATAAGGCCGTGTGTCGTGGCTCCTTCCCTCACTGTGAGTAAAGCTCTCATCCTTCTGATGACTTCATACAAGTGTGCTATGCTCTTTACTTTATACCTCATGCACAGATCGAACTGTTCACCTAGAAATAATCGTACATTCTCTGCTTTTCCTCCTCGCACAGTGGAGTCTCTGGCGCTCTCCCTGATGGCAGGCTTTGAGCAGTGCTGAGGAACCATGTGTGACTGAACTCCACTGTTTGTTTCTCCGTCTCGTTGCTGTCTGTTCTCTGACTGCTGTCTTTGTTCATGATGATGTGCAACATATGATGTCACTATGCGCTCCGACTGTTGGAGACGGACGTAGACGACGTGATGTTGGACGATTGTGTGTGTATTTTTAGAGCTGCAGTCAAACGGGCTACTTGTAAACATTTGTACATTTTTGTAAAGGTGTTTTTTATGAGCTGTTATGCAGACTGTTAATAATGTGTATATATGAAGCACAAGAAATCTCATTATTGAACATAATGTAACATTGTTGCATAATAAATCTATTATGTTAGTACTTTATGTATATGTGTAGACTGTATGTATGTATATATATGTAATAGACACACGCGCTCTTATTTTGCAGTTGTGTTATTTGGGGCTATCTTACTGCCATCCAGGGTGGGGGAATGGTGGAGCGGGCACTGGAGGGTAAATAAGAGCCCTTTGTCGGGCAGTTGATGAACATCTCAATGTACATGGATAAACAAGAGTACCATGCTTGTGTACTTCTGTGAAAGTTATTCAGGCTGATGATTTGCTGTCATTCTCAATTATTAATAATTTAATGACGATACACGCCTGGATAAATTTGTTAGTTCTAGGAAATGTCACCACAAATGTGGGCTCTGTCTTACATTTTTAGAAGAATTAAAGTTCACATGATTTAAATTTACTGTATAAAACCTACAGCACACTGCATGACCATGATAAAGTAAATTAAGTGTACTGCTTAGTGAGGTACAGTAACTAGCTCACACCAAATTGCTGCAGTATTAACCTTCATTAATTCCAACCAATGAGTGAATATTTTTCATTAATAACAAACAAAGCCACCTGTTTATGTTGTACCCTGTTCGACTGTAGCAGCCACCGTATCCACATAGCTCTGAGAGAGCCTGATGAAGCTGCAGGTCTTTGGCAGGGTGATGTTTTTCATGCAGTAACCTGCTGTGAGCTGTGATTTCAAGGATTTTTAAAAGTGATCTGTCTTGTAAAACCAACATCAACATCAGGTCATAAGCAGATTTTCTTCTTGGTGGCATGTGTTTGTGATATTTTTGTTTTTGCTCCCATTATAGATTATTGTGTTGCTCTAAGTGCAGTAATTTCACTTTCACTATTCTGACCTTTATATTGCATTTTCTTGTCTTATTGATTCTGTGTGATTTAAATCCATACAATTCTTCATTCCCTGTACAATTTCAATTTTTCCCGTTAGCAATATTATTCAGGGTTTGACTTTTAAAATTTTCTATTTTGTATTTTATTGCCATCTATATCTTTTTTATATTCTGTAATACCCTAATTTCCCCTACGGGTACAGGGGATTAATAACGTGTTATCTTATTTTATCTTACCTAATCTCAAATGATTGTTGTTGTTTTTTAAATTGTTGTTTGTTTTGTGTGGAGCCCAGGATTTATCCATTCCAGCCCATGTTGCCTTTCTTTTTTCATTCACTATGTATGGTGTAAGAGGAAGCTTAGACTTATCCTATTAGCCTCATTTATCTCAGAGTTCAGTCAGGGCATCTAAGTGGCTCAGTGGTTAGTGTTGCTGTTCACAGGCAGCAGGAGGGCCCTGGTCGTCAGCTGTGAGACATTTGAAATGAGCATTTTTAACTTGTGTCTGGCTTTCCTGCAGATGCTGAGGGTTTCCTCTCAAATACTGGCTAGCAGAATAAGCAATTTGGAGCATAAATGGATAGATTTTTTTATTTTCAAAAAGGAAGAGCTATTCTTTATTATGTATGAGTAGTATTTTTACTGCACAAAACTGCATAAGGGCCACTTTAATCATGTTTCCCATTTATTTAATGTTTATTTTCTTGTTTTAGTGTTTTTAATGTCTTGTACACATTTTTATGTTCTTTAAACTGGTTTGCCTTTTATCTCATTTGAAAATAAAATAATTACTAGGTTAATGAAAGAGCCTTTTCTTCTTCTTTTTTTTTAGTTTTTAGGGGGGGGGGGTGTTGGGGTCACTAATGACCCTCCATACCCTCGGGCAGGTTTTACTGTACATTCCTCGCGGTTCACCTTTCCTCCGCCGCCTCCCTGCCCTAGCGGAGGCGATCTGCACCGCAGCTCTGAGCGGAGTTTCCTGTTGAGTTTCCCTGTTTGAGGGACAGGAACTCCCTGCTCTGCTTCTCTCCCCCGCCCATGATAATAACACCGACCGAGGAAAGATTCCTCTGGCCGACGACAGGAAAAAAAACTTGGACTGAAGACTTCCAAAGTCGGCGGAGGGATCGACATTCCGGTTCCATGGCGCTCTAACGTTAGTCCGGAGAACAACCGCAGAAGTTTTCCTCGCTAGCCAACAAACTCCGGGTGAGTAGAAACGATTTATAGCGAAGTTTCACTCTGTGTATCTCCAGCTAAGTTGACTGAGCCACGATGGAGAAAAGTTGAGCGGCGTTGCTTTGGGTGTAGCCTTCCTAACGCCGCTTGGTTGATGTTTTCCGTTAAAAAACACTCTTACCAATCGGCCCTCGGAGTTATTAGCTTGAGGAGGTCAACAGCTCGCCGCGATGCAAAGCCATTTTCCTGGCTCACAGGCCCGGGCGGTGACTAATCTCAGGCCACGGCACGGAGCAGGGATACGGTCGTGACCGCAGTTACATGCTCTTCTAGAACTTTTTCCAAATTAAATGTTCGCATTTATCAAATGTTTCCTCCCTCTGAACTCTATTTTAGAGTAATTTGTCAGTTATTGTGAGTTGGAGCAGGAAGGTACGTGTCCGTCAGGTGTGATAGCCGCAGTAGGACAGAAGTTAAGCTAGTATTAAAAAAGCTAAAGTTATACTTTATTGTTCGGGCTAAGCAACTGTCAGCTTGTGTACAATGTAAAAACGAACTATTGCTTATTTTCCTGGGGGTCTTTTTCTGTTTCTCCTCCGTGTGTTCCTTTGGGAAGTCCTGCATTCAGACAGCTGTTGTGTTCAGGAACCAAACTGTATTCCCCACCCTCCTGATGTTGCATTCATGGCCCAGCCTTTTCACTCTAAATGCCAGTTCAGTCAGTTTTCAAATAGGAGAAAACGTCATATAAACATTTGGAAAAAATTAGAAATGACTCATATTTGTGCACAAGATTATATGGGAGAGTTATGGCAACGGCTGCATTGAGTGTCCATCAAACTTGGAAACTTTCACTTGATTCATTGCTGCCCTGCTTTAAGGACCGTAGTCTCTTATTAGTGTTAACTCGGAAGGAAGGAAGGAAGAAGAGACGGTGATGATGCACGAAGATACTGTAGGTAAAACCGCATTTGTTGTTACTTTGGTGAGAGCGGTGTGTTTTCTTCCTGTGGTTCAATTTCTTCTTCACCATGCTGTAAAGTTAAATTGGGGATAACACACCTCAGATGATATAAGCAGTACACTGTATATCGTACAGCGGTTGAGCCACTGAAACTGAATCATGGGTTTCCATTTCCTGTAGTTGTTCTGTGCTGGTAACTAATTAAATGTCTTTATATTTGCATTCTTAAAATCTGGTTTGCAGTTGGAGGTCCCCTTTAAATATATGAGTCCATTGAAAATGAGTTGGCATCAATCAGTGGAGAAAATATACAACACAAACCAAATTCAATTTCATATTTCTTTGCACTGACTTCTGGAAAAACTGAGATCCGTAGAGATTCATTATGCACTGATAAGTGCTGTCGATGCATCCTGCAAAATAAGTGTTGAAATGGTGTTTTCACACCTTAGTCTCGAGTCTCAGTCGTCTACAACTTCCTTCAGAGTGGCACCGTTCGACGCAGCTCGCCGAAGAAGTCACATGGAGCTGCTTTCATTGCAGCTGTTGTCTGTTTGGGTACATTTTCTGCAGGGCATAGATTGTTGCTGTTGCATCTGTTTGTCACTTTAGTGGAATACACAGTAGCGGCTTCCCACCCGTCTTCAAATCTGAAAGGATCTATGAACGTGTGATCTGCTGGTGTTTGTTTGCAGCTTGTTAAAGTGTCAAGCTCTCTTCATCATAAGACAATAGCATCTGAAGACTGAATGCCGCAGTGTACCACAGACTCTTCTTTCTGCTGCTGTCTGCACACAGAACAAGCTTGAAAGATCGGTCCACACAAACGCCCTTTCAGCCGTTTATCAGTGACTTTCATCTTAAAATGTTGACAGTTTATCTGTTACTTTTATCTTTAAATTGCAGCTGTTTATCAGTTACTTCTAGATGACATTATTGCAACATGTTGAATATGAGTATGTGGATATATTTTTGTAATCAAATGATACATTTTGTGGTTTCAAAGTAGTTTCAAAATATGTAATTTTTATGTACATCTTGGCAAAGGCAGAAGTGCTCCCTGGGTGAAATCCTGGTTGGAAATCACGGATGACTCACAGACCTCAACAGTTTTCATTGTGACTATTTCTTTGGCAGAAGATAAGATAAGATAAGATATAGAATAGATATGGATTAGAAAATCAACTGTATATGTACACTATGTACAGATTATAAAATACTAAATGGCATGAAAATACTACTGCCCATAAAAATACTATCACCAATATTCTTATGAGAAAAACTATCAAGGCCATGTGTTGTATTGCACTGAAGAAATACTGTTGCTTAGAAAGGACATTGAGTCTATGCATATGCATAATATACACAGTTTATAAAAATACTGTTGCCAATATGGATAATAAATAGTAATGGTGTTGCAGGCCGGAGCTGCTGTAACGAGCTGCCACTCGTGCGACGCCATCTTGTCAATTCAGAAAGCAGTCTGCCTGTTTTTCACTCATTTATTGACACTTTATTCCTTTTGGTCGATGCTGTTATTTCACCTTAAAGTATCTTCTGTGATTTCATGAAGAGCTAAGAAGAGCTGCTATACTTAAACTGTTGCGTGGTAGTGTCCAGGTTACCTACTCAAGGCTGGTTTAAGCTCCTTACTGTGTAATTATGAAGGAGTCCTACAAACACATGGTGTACGACTTCAGCAGTGGCCATGGTGGCCAGCAGCCTAAATTAACACTTAAAGAGGCACGACTGCTCCAATTTGTCCCTCACCTGACTCTTACGAGATCAGACGGCTCCAGATGCTGAAGTCTGAACCGGAACCGTGCACGAAAGCAAAAGCTACCGAGCTTCCTTTTTTGATAATGAGTGTGGTTTCTCTCCGTAGTTAAAGCTGACCAATAGCCTCAGGTTGTTCTTGCTGTAGTTAGAACATTTTTTCAAAGCTGCTTCATGTTTTTTTACTGCTCTCTATTTTCCACAAAAGTGAACTAATGAACTAAGCAGAAAATTTATTTTTCAAAATGCAGAACTGCGCCTCTGTGTCCCTTTTATTAGCTACTTTCAGTTTCTTGGACGTCAGCTTAAATGTTTGGTGTCAGTCCTTTCCTGTCTTGAAGTTGACCGCACACCACGTGTTCTCCCTGTCTGGGCTTCGTGCTTCCCTGTTTTCTGACTAAGTTGACTGATCTGTAGTCTGATATGCTGCTTACTTGACCATTTGCAGTTCAGTTAGGCAAACTAAAAAAAGACGTTTGGCTGAATCATTCAAGAGGCGAATTCTGTAAGCTGCTTTGCATAGATGACACTTCCCATCTGACTTCCCCCTCCATTTCAAGAACTGTATTTTGCAATAATCCACACCTATTTTTACTCCCTATACAGTTGAATAATGTTTGTTAATGTGTTGTATGCTGTGACAAAGCAATATGAAAATAATCTTTACTTGCTTCCAGTGCAGCCTTTGAGTAGTCGGAGACATTTTTAGTTTTGTTGCCTCTCTGCGCCCACACATCTGATTTGAAATCAAACAATGACTGTGAGCTTCAAGTGCTGCCTTTCAGCTTTAATTTGAGCATCTATATTGGACTCTATATTGAGTGAAGTCCGTGGGAACGGTACTATATCTTGAAAGGGTACAGTAAATGTACACTCGGCACAGATGTAAACATCCTCAAATGCTGCCAACCTGTAAACCAGCAGTTGAAGCTCAGTCATTGTGTCATTTCAAGTTCACTGTACCCGAGTACAGAGTCAGAACGGTAGAAAACGTGTCACAGTCCAAACTTAGGAAGTGACTGCCGTTGTTTGCACGCTCATGAGGTGACACATCAGTTTGTCAGGGCTGTGATGCAGCTTTTCAGACCATTAGCCTGTGAACTGAAGTGAGATCCCTTCATTAAGTACTAATCAGAGATACACAGCAGACCTTCAAGTGATTTGCATCAGTTGTACTACACAAAAGTGTTTTTTAAAATGATAAATCTGTAGCACAGAAATCTAATTTACCAACAAGTGCCTTTCAGACGCTGCAGTATTTTCAGTGTTGCTGGACTGTGAAGAAACTTTATTTGATCTCGTCAATATAAGGAAGTCTCAACGCTACTGAAACAACCGACCAGCCAACATTTCTGTCTGCAATCAAAAGAGCAGCTGCCTTTTGTAATCTGATGCCGTCGATGGTGGTCACTGTGCATGCACACGCTTTGTAGAAATCTGTGGAGGGCATGCCTGGGCTTGCATTAGCCAACCAGGTCCTCTGTGTGCTTTGCATAATGCCTGCATAATGAAGAATGAAAATGTTTGCATGGATTAAAGAGGAACGAGGGAGGTGAAGCCATAGGTCCTCTTCTAGCTTGAATCCTGTAATCATGAGACATAGCACTTCTATTTGTGCTTTAAGGCAAATGTTATCTAATACCACATAGCAACATTTGAACATCTTGCTATTTTAACCAAGATAAAATGGCCATTATCAGTTTGCATTCAACAGCCACATAACTCATGAGTCAGAGGGGTGGGACTGTATTTGCCACAACAATTTTCAGACTTACAGTGGTGATTTCATGAGAGGACAGTGAGCATTACTGTCAGCCATCCAGTTGTTGGTTGTCTTCTAATGACAGTGTGTGTTATATTAGCCCTAAAATGTGCACGTCCTGCAGCAGTCTGGTGAATATATGGAGCCTCTGCTCTTTGTGCTCTGTGCTATACTTCCACCTACAGAGCAGGAGGTCAGTGACCTCCTCTGACCCCGGGCCTGTGCACGGAGTGACTGCCAGGCTTTTGTGCTGGTGGTTTGTCGCTGTGGATTGTTTGACTCGCTGTCAATTCTGATTGCAATAGGTTTTTTGATTGTTCAGTGTCAGTGACGTCCAAAAGTCAGCCGTCAGCAGCAGCGTGAGAATGCAAACCAAAGCATACCACACCGCTTACTGATACTGTACCAATCTGTTCGCATTTGATTTCATTTTGCTCGCATTGTTTTCTTGGTAGGTGCAGAGAAATGGGAGAATATGTGAAAACTACAGTTTCTGCTTCATTTGAAAGTGCGTTTTTCCTGGAATCAATTACATAAAATTTCACTGTTATTGCATTACTGCTCAGTATCACCAATTTCCCTAAAAAACAAAATAACTCTGCGCCATCACACTCTGAAATACCACCATCATTCCACATCTAAAACAGAACTGAATGCATGTTCTCAGTTTTATAGTAGACACAGTGATGACACATCGCCAGGGAAACCCCTGTTTTGGTCACATTGATCACATGGAATTATTTCATCACATGCAGTTCTGCACATGTGCAAAGTGCAAAAAATAAATTGAGGTTTGTAACATGTTCCTGCACACAAACATTTGACCAGACAGAGAAGGAATATGCATGAAACAAGGTGGTGAGATATCCAGATAAATGGTGCTGCCGGATGGATTGTCTCAGTGTGTTTGAGCAGTGCAGAGATTCAGCTCTCACCTTGTTGGTTGATAGTGAGGCTGTTTGGACAGGAAGCACCGTGCAGCCTGTCGGGACAGATGGAAACCTAAATCACTGTGTGAAGCTCCTGTGATGGGGAGAGTTCTGTCTGCAGCTGCATCAGCTCATTATTTAGCTGGAGATTCTGGGGTTTCTGGATGAACTGCAGTCGTCCCCCACTGTGCTGCTGCCAGCGAGTGCAGCATATTTCCTCCTCCGAAAAAATGTCTCTCCTACGTCTTTCTCTTTCTACTGTGACCTGTGTTTTTAAAGCAAAACAGCGTGTAGGTAAAAACATCTCACACCTACAATGAAGCCATATTGCAGTAGGTCTTGTGCATACAGGCTGCCATGCTTTGTGCCCTCGATTAGAGCTACATGTAGTTCCTGCAAAAGCTGTAAACGTGCTTCTTTTTGCCCTTTTCAGCAACATGGCGTCCACAGTGACCTTAGAGGATGCTCTCTCCAATGTGGACCTGCTGGAGGAGCTGCCACTCCCCGACCAGCAGCCATGCATCGAGCCCCTCCCAGCCTCAGTCATGTTTCAGGTCGGTGCTGACGTCCAACCAACCATTACAGCAAAACTTTGTCTTTCCAACACGTAAATGTAAACAATAGGTCAATAAGTTGCAATGTGTTCAGTAGTATTTCTCAGTTTAATTAGGTTTCATTCACCCAAATGTAATTTACTCTCATCAAAATGATTATAACGGCACTGATTGTAGCTTCTCTTGCCTGCAGATATTGAGATATAATCCAGTTTTCTTTGTTAAGAAAAGAGGAAAAATGCCAAATGTCTCTAACTGAAGTTTATTGGTGGGAGGCTGCAAAACAGCATTACATGCACACACTCATTAACGAGCACGTGAATGCACCATTCTGACCAACTGCTAAATCAGCGAGCACTTTCAGTGACATTTCCCTGCAAAATTTAGAAATGATGACTGCAGAATGATTTGGGTAAGGTGAGTTTATGTGGGTGAAAAAGACCAATCAGATTTCCTTTCAGTGGATATTTGTAGCTTACATACTCGAATGTTGATTATGTTTTTGCTCGTTGTTTGCCTGACATCTTTACTAGTGTCATGTTTTGTAATCATCGTTTCCCATCTCCCCACAGCCCAACTTCAACACCAACTTTGAGGACAGAAATGCATTCGTCACCGGCATCGCCAGATACATCGAGCAGGCCACCGTCCACTCTAGCATGGTACAGCGGGGGGTCTCATCCCCAGGAAAAATCACTTGATAATGCTTCATTTTTAGTCTCAGTCCTCTCTCGCCTCACTAATGACTTGATGGGAAAAACAAATTCACCAGAATTGGGTCAAACGCTGCTGTGAACCGGATCTGGTAAAGGCCCGTCCCACCAGAGCTTTTGGTATTGTGTAGCAGGCAGCTCTTAGGATCCAGGCCCAGAAGCAAATGGCCCAGGGACAAACGGATGCTTTGGACCATCTTTTAGCGGGAATAATGATGCTTTGTGTCTAATTAGTGAGGGATAATTGCTCGGGGTCTGAATCAAACAGCACTTTGTATGGAGGCAGAGCTAACACACTTCCCTGTCCCACACTGGGAATAAATGGTTTAGAAAAGAAGCAATGGTGCATGCATGTTATGGACTGTTTGTGTGCTGTTTTGTGTCTTGAGCCGACTGACTGGTTCTGTTTGTTGAATTAGAATGAGATGTTGGAGGAGGGGCAGGAGTACGCCATCATGCTCTACACCTGGAGGAGCTGCTCACGTGCAATACCACAGGTAACCTCTGCGTTTCAGCTAATATTGTGTGTTCACGTTGCATCATATGTAGACTGAAACGATAAATCAGTTAATGTGTTGGCAGAAATCGACTGGTAACTATTTAGAAAACATTTTAGTCATTTTCCAATAAAAATGTGCAGGTTTCAGCTTCTAAAATATGAGGATCTGCAGACGTCTTTGTCATAATATCTCAGTGAGCAAAAGCTTGATGAGGTTGCGCTTTGTTTGCGTTGTTTTCAGGTGAAATGCAACGAGCAGCCCAACAGAGTGGAGATCTATGAGAAGACGGTGGAGGTCCTGGAGCCGGAGGTCACCAAGCTGATGAATTTCATGTACTTCCAGGTGATTCACATTCTCCATTCTGCAGGGACCGTCTGCTGTGTGCGCACCGACCAACCTGCAAAAACCGAATATTGTCTCTCCCCTTTTCCCTCCTCCAGCGTACAGCAATCGACCGTTTCTGCGGGGAAGTCCGTCGTCTGTGTCACACCGAGCGCAGAAAAGACTTCGTCTCCGAGGCGTACCTGCTGACCCTCGGGAAGTTCATCAACATGTTCGCCGTGCTGGACGAGCTGAAGAACATGAAGTGCAGCGTCAAGAACGACCACTCCGCCTACAAAAGGTATTCAGGAACGTTGAAGGGTACACCGCACATATCGACACGCCTGATTAGCACAGCAGACACTAGGTGGCAGCATCGCTCAGCATCCATAAAGACCGTTCTGTGTTCGGTTTTATCTGGGCACTTTAACAGCATGTAACATAATAACCATGTCAAAGGAGCATTCTGTGTCTTAGTATCTAGAGATATTGATAGTGCAGCAGGTTTTGGACCTACAGTTCTCGTAATGTCAACAGGACGTATAATGTTGGCATGTACTCTGTGAGTTTAAGCCTGTATTGGCACCGTTTAACAGTATGCTGAATGCTATTCATCACTGGATGACTGTGATACTGAAGAAAACTTGAAAACACGATGATTCTTAGGCGAGTTCTGGAGTGTGTTTTTTCTCTGTGACTTCTGAGTGCTTTATTCATGAAGTGTAAGTCACACGGGATCTAAAAATAATCGTGTCACGTCTGTGTGTTTAGATGTGACTGTGAGTTATGAGGCCTCACATCTCTCACTCGGCGCCCCGTCCCCTCTGGGGAGTTGCGTCTCACCATTGGGAAAATCTGCTTAAAGTCTGCTTGGTGTGAATTTGTTAATTAAAATAAAATCCCTTTCTTGCCTTCGCCCAGAGCTGCCCAGTTCCTCAGAAAAATGTCTGAGCCCTCGTCCATCCAGGAGTCTCAGAATTTGTCCATGTTCCTGGCAAACCACAACAAAATCACTCAGGTTGGTCAGATGTGCATCGTACTGTTCATTCAACATTATAAAGCTTGATTAATTTGGATGTAAAGGGACAAGTTCTCAGCAGCTGTGTTGCTGCTGTTGAGTGTATTTCAGGCTTCACATGCAGGTCTGGTTTAGATGTAAGATCTGTAAAGATGTTTAGGAATTGCACTAATAGGACAATAATAAGATTTTTCTTGCTTTGCTGTGATCAGAATGAGTCGTTTAAGGTTTAAGAAGGTGAATTAAGGTCAAGAAGAAACTGAGAATGCTGAAATGAGGAATTTGCTTCACGATTAATGGCACCGTAGTTTAATATTTGGTCCGTTTTCCGCTGTGTGTCAGTCTCTGCAGCAGCAGCTGGAAGTGATTAATGGATACGAGGAGCTGCTGGCAGACATCGTCAACCTGTGCGTCGATTACTACGAGAACAAGATGTACCTCACCCCCAGTGAGAAACACATGCTGCTCAAAGTAAGTGACAGCCTGCACCTGCAGCTTTGGACCGGTCAGTGATTGCCTCTGTGATCCTGCTGCTTCTTAACAATGTGCTGGAACACCGTTGGCAGTGATGAACGTCCTCTGTGTAACCACCTCTTAGGTAATGGGGTTTGGCTTGTACCTCATGGATGGAAACAGCAGCAACATCTACAAACTAGACGCTAAGAAGAGAATTAACCTGACCAAGATTGACAAGTTTTTCAAGGTAAGGAAGCATGTGCATGGGCTGAACAGACACATGAACACGTCAAGGTGTGTAACTTACTGCTCTGCACCACATTAGAGTTGAATTTCCCAACGTGCCCCAAATACACATCTCCAGGTAATGTGGTCTTTGATTGTAGCTGCAGTGATTATTGTCATTATCGATGACTCATGTGGACAGTGGAACAGTGAAAAATGCCTGTTACAGTTTCCTGAAGTCAAAAGTGACGTCTTCCTGTCCATCGACTTATTGATTAATTGACCTGTTATTTTGTCTATAGTGTAAATTTTGATCTCATTGCATCTCATCTCACATCTTAAAGGACTGCAGATGTTCCTTTGAGATTCTAGCTGCACACGTTGCACAAGAGAAAATTACTCATGCGATTGGGGGTTGTTGTTGATATTCTTCAAGATTTTCATTTTCATTTCCTCCGATGAGTTTTTTTTGGACCCTTCCTGTCAGTTTTGCCTTTTCGTTGTCATTTTGGTTTGGACTTCCACTGTTTAATATTCCAAACCTGCGTGTTCTTGGTCTTCACAGCAACTGCAGGTGGTCCCTCTGTTTGGAGACATGCAGATCGAGTTGTCCCGGTACATCAAGACCAGCGCTCACTTTGACGAGAACAAATCCAGGTGAGAGGAAAACTCACTTTGATCAGGATGTGTCTGTGACTGACACATTTTTTTTACAGTTAAGAGTCACATGAAGTGTCATGAGTGAGGAGTCAGTTAGCTGCTGTCAGGGTTCAGGCTGTTTGCCTGTGTCTCGACTTCATGTTACCTGCAGTTGGAACATTAGCAAAGCTCATTTCATCATTTCAGTATTCAGCATTTTCTGTTGTTGATCTGTTGATTATGATGTTGAGTCAGAGTATTAGCTGTATCGATTAAAGTGATTAGCTTAGCTCTTGGTTAATGTTAATAAAGCTTAAGAGATAAAGTTGTTGAATGGTTTCTCTTCATTTTACCTGGTGATAGTCTTCCACTGTGACTAGTGACAGGATAATTGTCTTGTTTTCTTCTTTAATTGAACCGCTGTAAGAAATAATGCTAATGTTTTATTTTTTTTCTTTGTATTTTCAACAACTCCCCCAAAGGGCCTAAAACCAGCAATGAATTAATGCTGCTAACAAAGACATCCTGGTCTCAAACAGATGTCACCCTCGTGCCTCTATGTCTCACCTTATTTTGCATTTAGATTGTATCCTGCTCCATCTTCTCCTCTTTTAATGCGTTTAATGCGTTGCGTCTTGTCTCCTACCCCGCAGGTGGACTTGCACGTCTATATCCAGCAGCCCGCAGTACAACATCTGTGAGCAGATGATTCAGATCCGCGAGGATCACATGCGCTTCATCTCTGAGCTGGCTCGCTACAGCAACAGTGAGGTCAGTGTGAAAGTCCAAAGGGCTTAAAGTGAGACACTCAGGTGTGCTGCTGGTGGAAATGTGTCAGAGTGTCAGATTGTCTTTGAGGCTGAGGCTGAGGAGTGGATCAGAACATTACATGCATACTGTGCCCTCATTAAAAAACATCCACCACCCGGATGTTTGTCAGAAAATCTCCTTTATAAGAGCTCTTTCTTACATGAGGGGATATGTGAATTCTCAGGGCTGATAGAACAAGCTTTTCAGCAGATGTCTTGCCCCAGTGGATTTCTAGGACTGTGTGTGTCTCTGTGTGTGTTGAACTGACTCTCTTGTGGATCAGAATTGCTGGTGTACAGTTTGCCCCTTCTTTCCCATTTTTGCAAATCTCATCAAAGTGCACGTTATGGTGCAGGCGCTCTGTGTCCTGTCCGGTGTGCTAAAGTGTGTTCATGTTTGTCCGTGTAGGTGGTGACCGGATCGGGGCGTCAGGAGGCCCAAAAGACTGATGCAGAGTACAGGAAGCTGTTCGACTTGGCCCTGCAGGGCATGCAGCTGCTCTCCCAGTGGAGCGCTCACGTCATGGAAGTGGTGAGGAAGCACAAGTTGCACAGAGATGTGGATGAAACTGTCGTGATGACTTTTTGTCTCCTGTGTAAATTCTTTGTTGGTGCACAGAGCTGCAGAAGTCGATCATCAGGTTAAATCCTGTGCTGTTCGAGGCTTTAACTGACGGCACGTTTCTCCTGATTCATTTGTGGTTGCTGTTAATTTTTTGTCTGACTCCCCCCTCAGTACTCCTGGAAACTGGTTCATCCAACCGACAAGTACTCCAACAAAGAGTGCCCTGACAACGCTGAGGAGTATGAGAGAGCCACCAGATACAACTACACCAGCGAGGAGAAGTTCGCGCTTGTGGAGGTCCGTTGTGTTTCCATCACACACGTGCGCTTTTTTGATCTGCTAATACTCTCGTCACTGATTAAATGATGTGCTTGTGGCAGGTGATGGCGATGATAAAGGGACTACAGGTGCTGATGGGACGCATGGAGAGCGTGTTCAACCACGCCATCCGTCACACCATCTACTCGGCTCTGCAGGACTTTGCTCAGGTCACTCTGCGTGACCCCCTGCGACAGGCCATCAAGAAGAAGAAGAATGTCATCCAGAGGTACGGACACAAGTAGTTTCAGATGTTATTATGGATTAAAAAGTCACTTCACTTTTGAAGTCTTTTTTTTAAGCAGTTTAGTTCAGCAGCTAATGAGTGATATTTCCCTTAAGAGCTGGTGGAGAGCAAAGAGTGCTCACAGAAGTGAATACTGGACTTACATTTGTTTACTGGGCAGAGGCACAACTCCAAATGAGTGCTAATGCTTGCTAACATCAGCCCAGAAGGTGATTGTTCCACTGTGACCAAAATATTTACATTAAATTATGAAGTGTCTGAGCTTTAAGATATTGTTGTTTTCATAACCAAACGCAGCCATACTTTTACTTGAAATGGACATTTTTGTTGTCATGGTGACTCCGGCAGATGTCCCTAAATGCACCAGCAGTAATCTCTGTTGTGTATAATAACCCCTCTGAGTTGAAAGGCCCTCTAGCAAATAACAATATTTTCTGCACACTTCATGGCATTCACATCTCACAAGGGAAGCTCTGTGCAGGGATTGCAGCGTGCGTGACTCTTTGTACTCATGCATAGACTCTGTAGCCAACAGTTGACGAGAAAACTCATTGCGGTCTTTGAATTGTCCTCTCGCTGCAGCGTCCTCCAGGCCATCCGGAAGACGGTGTGTGACTGGGAGACGGGCCGGGAGCCACACAACGACCCCGCCCTTCGTGGAGAAAAAGACCCCAAGGGTGGCTTTGACATCAAGGTTCCCCGCCGTGCAGTGGGGCCCTCCAGCACACAGGTCTCACCTCCGTGCCTCTGCTCAGTCTCATTGTTACCCACACCTCGCTTTAACTTTTCCTCTCGTCATCCTCTTCTCTCACCTACAAGGTCTTGCACAATGTGAGCCAGGCTGCTGCAAGTCCACATTAATCAGGCTTATGAAGCTCACGCAGCCCCTGTGAGCGTCAGAGCCGAGCTCAGGTCTGCAACGTGTCATGTCAAAGTGGAATCACTCCTGGATAAAGGAGAGAGGAGATAATATGAGCTCAGAAGATCTCAGGCTGTGCTGCTGTGCCTCATAAACTGTAGTCTCTCTTCACTCCGTCTCTGAATGAGTGTTGATAAGCCTTACTTACTCTTTTAAATCCTTACACTACATACATTGCTGAATAGTAATCATCTGTGCATTTATATATCACATATATTGTGTGTAGCTCCCTTATGTTGCATAAACCAGCAGGTTTATCAGCTTAGAGCTCAGTTCCAAGAATTAATTTGTTTTCCAGGTGCAGGACTGTAAAGCTCAGATAAATAATCACCTTCTGTGTTTATCTACCCCGAATCAACAGATTTCAACTCTGGTGTTTTGATCAGTAAATGATGGAGATGATGGCTCTAAGAAATGTCGCCCACTGAGGTGAACTCGAGCTTGTTTTGAGTGATAATCAAAAGGAAGATGTATGATGCATGTGTGCTATGGTGGAAAGACCTTTGATTAGATGAGATTTTTATTAGACTAGAATTCTTCTATTTGAAGGATGCTGGTGTTTGAGGGACATGTAGCTCATAAAACCACCGGGGTGCTGATATTAATAAGATTCCACTTACATCTAATTCTGTGTGCTTGTCTGCTTTTCTTTCTGCGCAGCTCTACATGGTGAGAACGATGCTGGAGTCTCTCATTGCTGACAAAAGCGGCTCTAAGAAGACCCTGCGCAGCAGTCTGGAAGGTCCCACCATTGTGGACATTGAGAAGTTTCACCGCGAGTCCTTCTTTTACACCCACCTGCTGAACTTCAGTGGTGAGAAAAAGAGAACAGTTCGACCCTGTAGCTCTCCAGAGCCCTTTGTGTGCTGAGTAACTGCTGTTAGATGGAGACCCTGTAATAAAAAACTGTTTCTATACTCTTCTCCGTGCAGAGACCTTGCAGCAGTGCTGTGACCTTTCCCAGCTGTGGTTCAGAGAGTTCTTCCTGGAGCTCACGATGGGCCGCAGGATCCAGTTCCCCATCGAGATGTCCATGCCCTGGATCCTCACCGACCACATCCTGGAGACAAAGGAAGCATCCATGATGGAGTAAGGATGGCATGCGTGATCATTACTGCCTTCCATGGCAAAAATAACAAACGTAACAGAAAGAAATGTTTCAGCCATGTTTTTCAGTTTTTCATCTCACGTCTGACAGATCAGATCCGCTTCTTCTTAATCAATACAGCTCTGTGACGGTTTGCCTTCCGGTCATTCAAGTGCATTTTGAAGCTTCAAAATAGTTTTTTTCTGATTTGCTACACTAATTGTGTGTTGGGCTCTGAGTGCTGCTGAAATGTGGGTGACCTACACTCAGTGCTGTGCCTAATGGTGTCCTGCGTGGACACAGATGGAGCAGATGCTGCTGCTGCTGCTGCTGCTGCTTTCACTATGCAGGCTGTATAAACTATGTTAGACGTTTCCCCTCCCATTCCCGCTGGATTATTTTTTAGACATCCAGACATTAAAGTTGTTTGTCTTTCTGGGGGCTTTTCTGCAGCTTGTATTAGGTCTGCACAGTCGTTTAAATCGGCATGTGATTCATGCATCAAGCAGTGGAAAGCTAAATGGATGCATGGGGTGTCTTCTGTAACCAGACCTCTGTCTGTTCGCAGACGTCTGGGGGAGCGGGGATGGTGACACTTTTGGATATGGAAAAGCAGCAGATATGGCTTTAGAAACACCAGTGTCCAAAAGTGGCACCACTGATTGTTTCCTATATGGAGCGAACACGTTCTCCATAGTGTAATTTAATGGTTGGAAGCACTAAGATGCAGCTCTGCATCTTTGTCTTGTCAAAATGAAAGCGCAGACTTTGGTTTGAGAAGGCTGTGGCAGTGTGTGGGATCATTAGTGGTGTGACTGGCCGGAGGCATTCAGCAACTTCACCGCTTGATTCTTCTGTTTTCAAAAAGGACCCTGGGTAAACTCCTAAAAAATGGGATTAATCGTGAATGTTTTCATGTCTGTTTTAAATCTTTGCTGCAGGATTATGTTGATGCGAGGCAGGTTTTACATAAGCCATTAAGCACATCAACTGGCATGAATCATAAGTGCTGTAATTCTTCAACTGTTCACCCAAAATTACCCAAAAAAAGTCTGCATTTCAACCATATTGATGTTTAATATTGACAGTAATCGTATTATGGAACGCAAATAAATTTGATTTCTGTCCCAGTATGAATGGAGTTGACTGTGCAGTGATACTTGTGCAGAACAGTCATGTTGATTTAATATAATTAACTCATAAACGTTTCACGTTTCCAACTAAAAATGCTTGACACGTTTCCCTGAACTGAAATGAGTCAACACGACTGGATTGATCTGGTTTGACAGATTTAACGGTTGTTTTACTTTCTTCACTTTTTGTATCCTGCTACATTTTCAACACTGTATGAACTAATGTGGAGGCCTTGTTATTCCAGGCGCTTTGGAATAAAACGCTTTGCTTCAATCCCCTGCAGGTATGTGTTGTACCCCCTGGATTTGTACAACGACAGCGCACACTACGCCCTGACCAAATTCAAGAAGCAGTTCCTCTATGATGAAATAGAAGCTGAGGTAATGACAGATTTGGTGCACGTACGCGAAGATCCGACGTGACGGAGAAGCTACACACACTCGTCTTCCCATACATGTCTTAGTATCTCAGTGCACTTCTAATCATTATGAGGCTGATGTTGCTACTGGCTTTGTTAGCGTGTGTGTGTGGACCGTGCAGTTGGAATTAGACTAAGAGGTAGAAAAAATGGACTTGAGGCCTACATATAAGCCTGTTCATGTCAACTCTAATAGAATAGACTCAAAAATGCATCTAAAGGTTGAAGCTCAATGAAAATGGCTGTTTTTCTTATCAGCGCTGACACACCGTGTTCGGTTCATCTGATTTCCCGCTAATAACCAAAACACTGTTCTACTATTGAGTTATTTTTTGTATTTATTTAGTTTTGCAAGAGCAGCATTTCAAAATACCATGTTTTATGTTAGATAGTTACACATTTTTTAACATTTTTTGTTATTTCAGGTGAACTTGTGCTTTGATCAGTTTGTCTACAAGCTGGCAGATCAGATATTTGCCTACTACAAGATTCTAGCAGGAAGGTGGGTGAAACGTCCAGATTTACTCCTTTTTCTAATATACTCTTCCATCAGTAAGGATGTGGTGGGTTTACCTGCCTTGTAATGCAGCCATGGGTTACAAGCTTGTGGCGATAACAAGATTGTGATTGGATTTAGAAAGCGAGAAGTCCAGAAGGAATTGTGTGAAAACCCTTCAATGGAAATGATTGACCTGACTCTTTCTCTCTTTATTTGAACCCTTCAGTCTTCTGCTTGACAAACGTTTGAGAGCTGACTGCAAGAATCAAGGGGCCAACATTCCCTGGCCGGCCTCAAACCGCTACGAGACACTTCTGAAGCAACGCCACGTCCAGGTATGCGCCGCACCAGTCATGCATTCTGGTGGCTTTGTGCTGCTACCCTCGTTATTTCGGCATCATGTTGTGTCTGCCTCGCTAACCGTGTGTGTGAATCTCAGCTTCTAGGCCGCTCCATTGATCTGAACAGGCTCATCACTCAGAGGGTTTCAGCTGCCCTTTACAGGTCTCTAGAGCTGGCCATCAATCGCTTCGAGAGCGAGGACCTCACATCGATCATGGTATGCTCATTGTGATGGTTTGATAAGTAGCAGCCTGTTTCGTCTGTCTGCCAGTCTGTTTATTATTTTCCTGTGTATTACTTGAAGGAACTGGAAGGTCTTCTGGAAATCAACCGCATGACGCACAAGCTCCTCGGTAAGTTCTTGACTCTGGACAGCTTTGACGCCATGTTCCGTGAGGCCAACCACAACGTGTCGGCTCCCTACGGCCGGATAACCCTGCACGTCTTCTGGGAGCTCAATTACGACTTCCTGCCCAACTACTGCTACAACGGCTCCACCAACAGGTGTGTTTTGTTCGCCCTCTGCGTCCTGGCCAGCTGTTCCCGTCGACACTATGCCCGTCCGTCCTGCAGTGAGAGTGTAATGCTGTTAAACTGCTTCGCTAATTAACTTTGGCATTTGTTTAGTAGAGATGTAGTACAAAACCGCTATCAAACCAAATATTTGTCAAGCATGAGTTCCTGCCAGCATGCTGCTGTTATGATTAATGGTTGGAAGTTACACCAGTCACTAATTAAACTTGACACACAGCGACACTGTTAGCTTGTGCATCACCTGCTAAGGGTCAGACAAACATTTCAGAATGAAAATAAACACAAGATGTGGTTAAGATCAATGAAAGGTCAGAGTGATAAACCCAGATTTAAACACAGAAATATAAATGCAAATGCATGCAACGAGCATCAGTAGTAGTAAGGCTGGATTACCGAATGGGTAACTTCCCCAGGGCCTCAGACCTCCAAGGCCTAAAACAGGGAACCTGGGGAACGGTAGAAATAGCACTGCATGGCTGAAACTTCTTTTTATTAGTAATTGATTGATCTTGTGTGTAAAATGTCAGAAAACAGTGAAAAATGCTGATCACAATCTCACAAAGCGCAATCAATAAATATAAATGACTTTGATTGTCCGACCAAAAGTAGAAAACCCAAAGACATTAAGTTCTTTATCATAGAACACAAACAAAACCCAGCAGTTAGTCACGTCTCCTTTTTAGTTTTCTGTCGATCAACTCGTTGCAGTTCTTGTTGGTTTCTGGGCGTCTGTGGAAATGATGGAGCAAACATGTACAGTCAGAGTCAACAGGGCCAAAAAAACAAATATTCATCCAAGGGCCCGGTCGCAGGTTAATCTGGCCGCAAGTGAGTCGCAAATGCAATACAGACTTCAACAGCCAAAACCTTCTGTCTGCCAAGATTTGCTTGTTTTTGGCCCTGATGTTATTAAAAGGTCTACAGACATTCAACAGAGTTCCAGTGTTAAGGGTGGAAAAGCTAATGAAGCTCTTAGTTAGATGAACTGTATCGTCTGTTTACTTCAGCGCGGCTCATGTGGAGTCAGATCCCTGTTTGCAGCGGACTGTCAGAGGGGAAACCTTTTAGTCTGTGGATGAAAAGATGGATTCTCTGTGGGGCTCTTTTGAAAGAAGCAGTAACAGCATCTATATAGTCTACAAATAAACACAGGAGTTGATCTTGTTTGGCCGTTTGACGAGCAACAAATGAATCATGTTCAGCGTATTTTATTTCTGCTGCTTGCTGACGTACATCTCTGGTGATTAAGCTGATTCTGCAGCACAGCACTGCTGCAAAGGTACAGCTGTGTGTGTATGTGTGTTTAAACCTCCTGCCGTCTCTTAACCATGTGCATTAAACCCTGATTGAATGTTTGATGAACGTCTGTGTGTGCTCAGGTTTGTGCGCACCGTCCTGCCCTTCTCTCAGGAGTTCCAGAGGGACAAGCCGCCCACTGCTCAGCCTCAGTACTTGTACGGGTCAAAGGTCAGTGAATTGTCTCTATTGGCCGCAGAGAAAGCATGGTCCTTGGAGTTTATTTTCTTGAATTCCATCAGTGGAGGTTATTTTTATTCATGCCATGACCTTGCTGGCGGTGTCGAATGTCTCTGTAGTCCACACATTGAAGCCAAACAGTCACCACATGTTAGCAATATATACATCTGTAGATTACAAGTAGGAAAGCGTCATTATGGGAAACGATTAAACGTTAAATATCTTACAACATGTGCAGAGTACATGGAAAAAAATAACATGTTTGTATGTAAAAATCTAAATTTATATCACAAGAACACGTTCAATGAACTAAATCACACAGACAGGATAAATTACTACTGCGTGTGTTGCATTTGAGGAACATTAATCATTGGAAACTCTGGAGCAGCGCAGTAACATTTCGTTCTAAATGGTTCCTGTGAAAATGTTTTTATTTCTCCTAAACACAAAAAGGATTTTACGGAGCCCGAGAGGTGTCGTGGACAAACTGAACAATGAGTATATGCTCTGGATCGAATCATTTGTGCCCTCAGATATTGTTTTTGGTGCTTTCCGGCTCTCTCTCTCTTTCTAGACGATGATGTCAGGGCCTGATGTGCATGAAATCTGATATCTGGCTGGCTGTCTTAAATCGAAAGCAGTTACACGACGCTGAGTTTCATGTCCAGGCCTGCTCGAGGCGGCTGTTCCAAAAGAGCGTACAGTTAAATATTAAAACACACCTCAATGCTGTCAGTAAGTTCAGTGCTGGAAACTCGTGCAGTGACTTGAACAGTCGTTCCCTCTGTAACTGACCGACAGAACTGGGTACAGACACCCGTTCAGAATAATCAAATAAATGTGAATCGGATCTGATGGTGTCGTGTGTCACCTGGTTATGCAGCCATGTTAACCAGGTGTGTTTTGGACCATCAGTCGGATGCTCAGTTTACCTGAGCCAGAGAGCGCCGGAAAACATCAAAACACGAGTTGATCACCGTCAGTAAGTAGTTAAACTCACTGCTCACTGCTGCACAGACGACAGGAAAACAGCTGGAGGCGGCACCTTTAAACTAAAAAGTGATGGATCTACACCAGGCTGTCAGCGTCTTTGTTGCAGCTCTGCTAACTGTGGAAGAACAGACAATAACGTGGGTGGGTTGGGGCTGCCAATGGACTGAAGGAAACAGTCATATTAGTAGTGTTTCAAACTATCAGCCACAGTCAACAGGTTTCATTCACTGAAATTCACTTAAATCTAGAGCACAAATTAGTGGAAAAGTATTCGTCTTTGACACCTCCTGAGCTCTGTGGGATGAGAATGCTCGATGACAATTCAGTGCAGGCAGATTGTTGCTGTGATGACCTCAATCCAGTTGACTCAAACTGGCTCGGTGCCAGACAGCTTAGCCAGTGTCCTCAGCTCGTGGTCCTGGGTAATTATGTGGCTGGTGGTCTGCCCTGAGAGGAGGGGGCGTTGTATGATGGCGGCATGTTTGGCGCTGTCCTCGCTGGTTCTTCTGGGAGTGTAGGATCCAGACCTGTCTTGGCGGGTGGAGTTGGTCGCCACATGGCAGCCGTCTGCGGCCTGACTGGGGATGGAGCAGATGGTGTGGAGACATCCCCACAACAGGATGCCAGCGATGACCAGGAGCAAGATGCAGCAGGTCAGCCAGACGCCCATGGCGAGCTCCCAGCCCGCTCTGTCGTGACCTTCGCTGTTATCGCTCAGAGTGCTGAACACCTGGCACTGGTCCCGCACCGGATTGGCTGCCTGGCACGTCACACACAAGAAGTAGGCGGTCTGAGGAAGGAGGTTGGCCAGGTGCGTGCTGGTCTGACTGACGGGGATTCGTTCCTCGTGCATGAAGCTCTTGCGCTTGTAGCCCATCAGGAGGCTGTTCCAGTTCGGGTCGTACATGACGCTGTAGAAGGTGTCCAGGCAGCCGGGGGACGACGGCCAGCTCACCCTGGCTGAGGTGGTGGAGATGTTGTAGACCACAATCCCCATGATGCAAAGCTGTCTCTGTAGTCTGCTTCCGGAGGCGAGTTGATACTTGAAGTGTTTCCTCAGTGATTACAGTCTCAGTGAACTATGAAAAAATGAACTGGAACAGAGAAAACAAAGAAGAAGAAGAAGAAATTCAGATTGCTATAATAGAAAACTGCAGCGTGCCTTCAAATTTAGATTTTTGCACGTCTATCAGAACCCTGACTCACCTGATGTAAACACAGAGTCAATACAAAATGTCATTGCGTCCTTCCGACTCACCGCGCTAATGGTGCACAGTGTTAAACATAATTAATAAAAATGTCACGGCCATCCCACTCCCACATCAGACGAGGCATGAAAGTGAAAGAATATCAGAGGATAATAAGCTTTGTCTGAAGGATTATCTATCTGGAACAAAGTGCAGTGGAGGGAAGCCGGCGAGCGTACGCACAGATGTTCAGCAAATTCTATAATGCAGAATGATTTGTGAAGAGGCTCATCTGGGCTGGCGAGTCACCTGTGACAGGACAGGTGACAGTCTGACAACCTGGAGCGGTTCAAACCCGCACTGGTCAGGTCTTAGTGGTGCATAATTTATAATAACAAATTAATAGCATGGTATTCACCTAAACGATGATCAGGTGGTGACAATCGAAGCCTCACAGGTGTTAAAATTGTCCAAAATGGAAGAGAAGCTGAAGCACCATCATCAGAAAAGCCCAAATTTGATCCTCAGTGTTTTTTATTTACATGTAATTTACATGCCTTCCTCTGTTCGAAGTAAGGCAGAAAGGGTGTGACTCTCACTGGGAATAAGGCACATTCAGGTGTACAGTATACTCATTTTATTTTCTCTCTCCACTCTGAAATGAGCTTTTCTAAATAAGCCATCATAAAAAACTCTGAAGGTGTAACATTTTCAGACAGGTAATCTCAGAAGAACAGTTAATAGTCTTTAAGAATTTCAGTCAAGCCTGGAAGCTTACATCTATCTGGCTTTTATAGTACAAGTCCCTGTGCAGATACTACTATTCTCCCACTAATAAAATGAAGTAAGTGCATCCTTTCACACGTTCAACACGTGGCATCATCTGTAATCCACAGCAGTGAAACATACTTGTCTAAATGCTAATGAGCCATATTAAGAAAATCATCAGTGACCGTCCGTTCAAAGCACGATAGAAGTGAAGACTTACCAGAAAAGCCCTGCGAGCACGTGTTGAACACACCAATCTGTCGTGCCTGGAGTCTTGCTTTGGATATTCTCTCCCGTGCTCCCACTATTCAGTCATTTTAGCGTCTGTTCCTCTGCCGTCAGGAGCTCTGATGCTGGGAGCGGCTGTGCAGGCTTCAGCCTCAGCAGTGGACCTGAGCTTGGTGTGTCCTTGTCTCCGCTACTGCCACTGTGGTGGGAGCGCTGCTGGATTAGAGCAGCTTCACTCCTCTGCCGACAGGGGAGAGAGAGGGAGCTCAGATCAACACGGAGAAACAGTTCAGCAGCCAAATGGGTCATTATAGATACTTTTTATGATGCTTGTAAAAGCAGCTGCTGCCCGTTTTTTCCCCACTCGTTCCTCCACAGAAATTCAAAGCGATATTGATCATTAATTTCCTCTTCGTTAGCACTTTGGTTCACGTCGTGGAATCGCGGTGGCGTATAGCGAGGGAGCTGAAATGCTGCTCAGTTGGTCGATCCATCTGTCCGCAGTAAATTCTCCCAACACCTGCTGTCCAGATTGTCGTGAGATTTACTGAGGATATTCATGGTCCCCAGAGGGTCGCTCCTAATGTTGCTGGTGACCCCCTGACACCGCTGTTCCTTTCAAGCAGATATTTCCACTGAAAATGTCAAAATCTATTAGGACGATTGCTGGGAAATTTATCCTTTGCGTGTTTCACACTCTGTGAGCTCTCCTGCAGCGCCGCCCTCAGGACAAAATGTCTCCTAATCTCTCGGGCAGGTTGCTGTTAAATTTAGGCCGACAAACCTGTTTTCGTTGATGATCTCAGCTGGGACAGTTTGTTTTAGCCACCGCAGCGTTGTGTCTTAAGGGATGGAAATGTCTCTGGGTTGGTCCATCTTTTTGGTCCAGACTGAAACGTCTCAGTGACTATTGGACAGATTAGCGTGGAATCTGCTTCAGACATTCATGGTCCTTGGAGGATCAGCAGGGCTGTACATCCTCTCTGAATGCTCGCATGGTGTGGTTTTATGAACACTGCAGATTCTGTGGATGCTTTCGTGTTTCTGCTCCGAACAGACTGATGATGTGCCCTTGGATGTTGATGTATTGAAAGTGTTTATTGTGACAAAGTGACTCAGCTCTTTAATAACCACAGATACGCCCACAGGATCTCAGTTTACCGTCAGCACCTGGTTGTTAAGAGCATACATTCTTTCGAACACTCCCTGATGCATCATGGGTGATGAAAGCACAGAGTCTTTAATCAAGGGATGAAGTTTAACCGTTTCTCGTCATCTTTCCTCTGAACGCAGACCTTGAACCTGGCGTACAGCAGCATATTTGGCTCCTACAGGAACTTCGTGGGTCCCCCACACATCAAGGTCATGTGCAGACTCCTGGGCTACCAGGGCATCGCAGTGGTGATGGAGGAACTGCTGAAGGTCGTCAAAAGCCTGGTGAGTAAGACATACTGTATTAAGGTACGTGGGAGGCAAAATGCCATTGCTATTGTTGCAGAGCAGACTTGGAGAGGTGGCTTTCTTTGTTAGAACGAGGCTGATGTCGACGTGTAATGAATGAACAGTGAGGAAAAAAGAGACTTTTGTTTGTGTGTCTGTTCTTCATCGTTGCCTCTGAACTGAATATTTCAACTGTGCTTGTGCAGCTCCAGGGCACCATAATGCAGTATGTGAAGACCCTGATGGAGGTGATGCCCAAGATCTGCAGACTTCCACGCCATGAGTACGGCTCCCCAGGTAACCGACCGTGCAGCCTCTTCCTCTTGTGATCACTGAACCAATCGATTGGCCCAAACTAAAACTCATGAAAACATGCATTAAAGGCTCAAGCCTCCTTACTATGCACCTTTGCATTTTATTGAATTTTCTTGGAGAAGCTCACTTGAGCTAACAATGAGCTTAAAAGGTCCAGTGTGTAGGATTTTGTGGCATCTAGTGGTGAGATTGCAACCAGCTGAGTCTCCCTCACGCCACCCTTCACTAACATGCATGTAAGAGAACCTACAGCTTTCAGATATGAGGGAAGCTGGATTTCCATTCAAATGCATCTCAAGATTTGATCACATCTGTTTTACTGAGCAGAAACAGCTGATCAGTCATGTCCGTTAAAGTCAGTTTGCTATGCTGGAACTCGTTCTGAAAAGACATTTCCATCTCCCATTGAGCTCATTAATTCTGTTTAGAAAAAGGCAAAAAAAACCACCTCAAGTGAGCGTCGAACGCTGATGAACACGACTATTGTCACTGAAATGAACTCTGGTGATAAACCTTGATCTAACAGACAACCTGGCATCAAATCTCCATGAAGCGACAGAGCAGATGCTGAGGTTTGTACTGATGTTGCTCAGATGGTTTCCCCCTTCTTCCATATAAATGCAGGAGAACAGAGTTAAGAACGACTCACACTGAGTTCCCTCATTCTACAGACCTGTGAAAATGAGCCATGCTGCCACACCGGCAGAGGAAATGACTACGGTCCACCTGCTGCTGCTGCGATGGACAGATGAGAGCGCGTTCACTGTCACTAAATAAAGTGGGAGATGAAATATTTGCCTTGTTTTTCTGGTCAGGTATCCTGGAATTCTTCCACCACCAGCTGAAGGACATCGTTGAGTACGCTGAGCTCAAGACGGTGTGTTTCCAGAACCTGAGGGAAGTGGGCAACGCCATGCTGTTCTGTCTGCTGAGCGAGCAGAGTCTGGTGCGCAACAACACACAATTTCACTCATTCACATGCACATCAAATGTGTTTTCACACCTTCACACGTGTTTTTGACTTTTCCTGTTTGTTTCTCAGTCACAGGAAGAAGTCTGCGATTTGCTGCACGCTGCACCTTTTCAGAACATTCTTCCAAGAGTCCACGTCAAAGGTAAAAACGCACGAGGGAACGAACAGCTTCTTTACGAACAGAGAGGTGCGGCTGCTGTTTGAGTTCAGTGTTACGGAGCGACTTCATCCAGCGTGCCGTCTGTCCACATCGGACGAAGACGCTCGCAGGCAGAGTGACGCGCAGGTTTTTAGAGAAGTGAAACATGGTAATCATTTCAACAAGAGGACAGTGGCGGATGTCTTCAGACAGTCTTTCCTGCAAGGCGTCTGTAGTGTTTCACCCACTTGTAGAAATAGAAAAATAGTTGTGTAATGAATGGAAACGAAGAGCAAGACGAACCCAGCTGGCCAATCACAATGTAAAGAAGGCGTGAGGAGCAGTTTTTGAAGCTGCTGACCATCCGACGAGCAGATCTGATCAAAACTTTTTCTTACTGTCAACAAATCCCACTTAAAGGCGCGGCTGAGTCCAGAATCACTCCCTGTTCACTGAACCGTTCATTATATTTACTGTGTGCCGTGTTATTTTACGGTCTGAGTGAATCCATGCTCTCTGTGCCCTCAAAAATCCACATAATGGGACACAAACAGTGGCTCCAATGGCCCTCAGACAGGAGAAAACAGTGCGTTTCAACTTTCCAGGAGCAGATCAATACAAATTTAGTGCTTCAGTGAGAGCTTATGGCAGCACGGTGATGTATGCCAGTGAAGCACTGTGAGCGTTTGCATTGTGGAACAACGGCTCAGTGTGTGTTTTTGTGTGCTCTAAAGCACAGAGGAATAAACTGTATCAGGCTTTGAATACACAGACTACACTTTGTTGATTTGTTGACAACAAGAAAACTACAGACTGTCTCCAGATTTATCTCACCACGCTTTTCTTCTCACAGAGGGGGAACGCCTTGATGCCAAGATGAAGCGCCTGGAAGCCAAATACACGGCGCTGCATATGGTTCCACTGATCGAGCGCCTCGGCACCCCACAGGTACGGCCGGTCCGGTAGTTCTGCCGTGTCACAAGTGAAAAACATCGACTCGATGATCTGTTGAACATCACGGCTTTTCTTCACTTTCTCTCCCAGCAAATAGCCATCGCTCGTGAGGGCGACCTCCTGACCAAAGAGAGGCTGTGCTGCGGCCTGTCCATGTTCGAGGTCATCCTCACTCGCGTACGAGGCTTCCTGGAGGACCCCATCTGGCGCGGGCCGCTGCCCAGCAACGGCGTGATGCACGTGGACGAGTGCGTGGAGTTCCACCGTCTCTGGAGTGCCATGCAGTTTGTGTACTGCATCCCTGTGGGAGCCCACGAGTTCACAGTGGAGTGAGTGCAGCAGCGCACGCCACATCCTCTCGCCGCATGCGATTTCAGGTCTTTATTCACGCGCCCCGTCCTGTTTTCCAGGCAGTGCTTCGGAGACGGCCTCCACTGGGCCGGCTGCATGATCATCGCCCTCCTGGGGCAGCACAGACGCTTCGACATCCTCGACTTCAGCTACCACCTTCTCAAAGTGCAGAAGCACGACGGCAAGGACGAAGTCATCAAGAGCGTGGTGAGTGGGAGAGACGAGGATTAGCGGCGCCCTCATATACGATGGAAGTTCATCGAGACTCAAGGAAGTTGCTCCACCCAGCCAAGAAGTCGTCCAGCACAAAACCCCACGTTGATGTGTAGTGTTTTTGAGTTAAACAAAGCAGATATAATGTGCTAACTGGTGAGCTTTAGAGGTGCTAGTAGCTTTGGACTGAGCCAAGCTAGCTGTTTACACGTTTTTCAGTCTTTATGCTAAGCTAAGCTAACTGGCTACTTGCTGTAGCTTCATATTAAGCATACAGACATGAGAGTGGTATCAGTCTTCTCCTCAAACTCTGCAAAACTGTTCCTTAAAGGCCCAGAATCCACATGAAGCGTCCAGAGTTCCAAAGGAAGGCGTCACGTTGGGTTTTGGGTCATTGTGACCACATTTCTAACTATTTTTAGATTCTTTACGAACCAATCAATCAGTCAATTAATGGAAAAAATAACCAGCTGATTGATCCATAATGAAAATAATCATTAGCTGCTGTCCTGCACAAAATAGTTCAAAATGAGCTCCAATTAAGTAGAACAGTAAAATCCTGCTTTTAGGGGACGTTTTTCTGCAGATTATTCTCACTGTGTTCATCTTTTCTGCCTCCTTCAGCCGCTGAAGAAGATGGTCGACAGAATCCGCAAATTCCAAGTCCTCAACAACGAGATTTTTGCCATCCTGAACAAGTACCTGAAGTCTGGAGACGGAGAGAACATGCCGGTCGAACACGTCCGATGCTTCCAGCCACCGATACACCAGTCGCTCGCCAGCAGCTGAGGCGCCTCCGCCACCGTCTAAACCGTGGACCGGCGTGGAGCCCCAGACGCCGTCAGCGTGACCAGACTATCCGCAAATATTCCTCCTCACTTACTTCAGGTCTTCAGTAGCAAAGGACCATTAAATGTAAGGAAGTTGGGCCACATTTTTTGTCAGAATAATTTTTTTTGTATTCACTTGTGCCTTATCAGAAATGAATAGATATTTCCCCTTTTTGGATGAACTATTCTTTGTTTTATACTTGCAGAAAGCAATAGATCAGGGAAGGGAAATTAGTTTTATCAGATGAGTATTTAAGGTTTTGCAGTGGTGGAATATTAAGGGCGAGCAGCCGCCTGTTTTAAGTGGGGGTGGAAGTAAATTTGTATTTTCTATACTGTTGAACACGCATGCTAAACATTTTAAAAGGAAATTGAAAAGTAACAAAGCTCATACTCATGTTAAGCATTTATTCACTGTGCCTTGTGTTTCAAATGTTTTAATCATTTTAATTCAATAAATATGTAACAAATCTGTTGGTTCATCTCGAGAGCTTTTCATGTAAACGCTACAAAAAAAGTTCAGAATGACTCCAAACAAAAATTGTTGTTACTGTCAAGTATCACGAAAAAAACCCTCAAATTATAGTGACTGTCCTTTGAACTGTCGTCATCGTCAGCAGGACCTCGTATAGAATATATATTAAAACCTTTATCTTTTTGATTTATAGAAAGTAAGTCAGTGCATGAATATACATGTACATATAACAAAACGCTCCTTAAAAAACTCATATTTACAGCGCTACAGAGGAATGAAATTAAGTTCTAATTAACTGAATATGAGCAGGTCATATTCTGAGAGAAGTAAGGCAAATTAAAACCTTAAATACAATCCACTGGTCCGCCCAGCTCACTCTCCCCGTACAGCTGATTGTCTTATTGTTTTCATACGCCATTACATCGCCATGGTTGGTGAGTCAGTAAGGGAATGGAGGAAAAAGAGTTCCTTAATGATCCGACGAGCAAGTCATCGCCCCGTTTCTTCTAGAGACGCTGTCAAAAGGCAAGCCCATTTCCCTGTCCTCCACGTCCTCGTTGGACTCGTTATGCAGCAGTTCGTAGGTGCTGTGGGACCCCATGCCGTTGGCCGCGGGAAAGGCTCGTTCCTCCTTCCTCATGGACACGGCGAGCGAAGCCCAGCTGACGCTGACGTCTTTGAAGGCGTGGAGCAGGAAGATGCCCACGATGATGGTGAGGAAGCCGCTCAGGGTGCCGATCACGTCGTCCGTGCCCATGTGCCCCCACTCCTTGAAGAGGATGGCCGAACAGGTGAGCACGGACGTGGTGAAGAACACGTAGTAGATGGGAGTCACCAGGGAGGTGTTGAATATGTCCAGCGCCTTGTTCAAGTAGTTGATCTGCGTGCTCACACAGGCCACCAGGCCCAAAAGCAAGATCCATGCCAGCGGGTCTTTCACAACGTTTTTCCCGGCGATTGCTTCCTTGATGGCGATACCCAGCCCTTTGACGCAGGACACCGACAGAGCCCCGATCACCGAGCAGATGGTGATGTAGACGAGGATATTGGTCTGACCGTGGCGGGGGCCCACAACAAAGATGAAGATGAGGGCCACGATGATGACAAGAGTGGCAAACAAGAAAAACCCTAAGAAAAATGAGTAAAGGAGCGTTAAGTTGGACTTAATGTGAAGAGAAGAGCAAATTAGGCATCATTTTGTTATGGAATATCTGTATTTTGCTTCAGTCTTTTAATATTTTTGTTATACAGACTGACCGGGACGTAAACTTTGGTAAAAGTATCAAATTTATCTGGACAGGATCTCTGGTGTCCACTGTTCTGTACCTGGATCAACCAGCTTCCTGGTCATGTGCTCGAGGCTGCTGATCTCTTCCTCTTGCGGAGCGTGGATTACCATGGTGGTGGAGCCCAGGATGCTGAGCAGGCAGCCGAGCTTCCCGTGCAGGTTTAACCGCTCTGTCAGGAAGTACGACGACAGCACCGCACTGCAATGACATTTACAGTCAGCCACAGTGAGCCATTTCAAAAGGAGAGGAAAAACTCCAACCTCCAAACCATGCAGCGAATCAGCTGTACCTGACGAGCACACTGAGGGCGCCCAGGGGGGTGACCAGAGTGGCAGGAGCGAAGGCGTATGCTGCAAAGTTGGCTGCTTCACCAGCTCCCACTGTAAACGATTAAGACATGCTAAGTTAACTGCCAAATATAAAAAGGGCGACTGGGTTGTAATTGGAGTTTTATGTGTGTGCTGCAGCAATGTTCAGTACAAAGAAGGCCTCCCATGTAAGCACAGGTAGGTGATTTTCAGGTCAAAACAGAATAAAAAAACCCCACCCAGTTTGAACTGAGACATCTATGCATCATCATTTCCACTTTAACCACAGGGTGCCATCACTTACTTGATAGTAAACCAGCCCACCAGAGCCATTCTTTCAGATATGCATGCCCACCCTGACCTGAGGAGCGAAAAAACAAAGATTCTAGTTATTTCACTCATTCAAACATCATCTGCAGGTAAGCAAAGTCTGACTTGTTGAATCAATCACGACTACGTGGTGGTTCAGGTTCAGGTGGCTGCACCTGACCTGAGCTGAAGGTAAGGGGAAACGTTAAGTTAATGATTGAAGAGGTTATAGAGGTTGTAGAGAGCGCTGATGACTCATTCGCACACAGCGAGTGCGATATGTCGGGAAGGTTAAATCAGATGTTAATGGGCTGACTCCACTGGTTTGACTTCTAAAGTGACTTTCAGCATTGCGCAACTCGACCAGGGAGTGCCTCAACTCGACTGACAAAGACGCACAATTTGCTCCTTGTTTGCTTGGCTGTGACGTGCGTTCACACACTACCTGCTCGCATCGACCCCTTCCTCGCCAGCCGCAAAAGCCCTTTCTTCTTGAGGATAAAACTGCCTCCGATGAAGATGCTGGAGCTGATGGCCAGTCCCAGACCGATGTAAAAATCATACTTCCCTCTGTCCTGACCCATACTGAGGCTGGATGTGTTGGTTTGGTCTGTCACATTTACCACCAAACAATGCAGATGCTGACCAAAGGTGCAGTTCTGGCCAGCCCACACACCTGAGGGCAGAGCACATGGAGGACAGCAAAGCATGCATCAGCCGCTGAGAGGAAAAGTCAAAGTGAGGTTTGTTTTTTTTTCCGAAAGCAATGACCTACCGTCTCCACAGGTGATGTTACAACCTGGCAAACCATAGCTGGATGTGGGGGGAAAATCCGTCATAGTAACATTTAAGAGCTATCGAGCTTTAGAGCCGGCTGGTCCGACACAAACAAAAAGAAGTGACAGCGAAGAAACCAACCGGTTGTTTGGGTGTAGTACTTAAAGAGCTTAGCGTTAACATTCTCGTGTCAAGACACAGGAATCCAGGAAGTGGCACACCACTCAGGTAAATGTTTACTTGGCACGCTAGGTGCAGCACGTTAACCGCTAGCGCCAAGTCGCCCTTTACCGTCTGTCTGCGAGATAATTACTCGACTATCAAATGTCACGAGACGCATCTCAGCGCCAACAGCTCTGTAGTGGTGCCAAAGAGTCACACCTGGGTTGTTCTGACACTATTTAACAGCGGGAACATCCCCTGTTAGCCACGTTAGCTCACATTAGCGCGACGGCTAACTGCTTGGCTAGCGAAATCAGTTAGCATTGACTGCGAAACTAAGCGTCGGTCGCTTGCTAGCTTTTAAAAGTCACAATTAGAGTTAAATACCTACACAAAGGTGGCTGGTTCCCCCGATAAGAAGAAAGTGTTGGCGGCTGGAGGTTAGCTAATAGCTAGCCTTCTTCTTGGCTCCGTGGCTGACCATCTCATACTGCTCTCTCCACGTTCAGCCAACACCGACACCGCTTGACGACTGCCGCACTGTGAGGCTCTTCTTCGGCGTGACGCCGGAGATGTGACCGCTGAACTGTGTGCCCCCGCAGGCTGAAGACCAGTACCGCAGAGACAACATGATCCACCAGAGCTGGATCCAGTCAACAGTTAACAGCTCTGTCCGTCTCTTACATTTGAGTTGTTCTTGATGGATTTATAATTGATATGTGAGTATAAAAACACTGTAAGTGGTGTTGTGTTCCTCAATCAAGACCATGCACATGAACACAATGTGTGGGGAAATAAATTTAGTTTTTCATTAGTTTGACAGAATGAGTCACTAAATGAGAATTAAACCTGTTTTATGATCTAATAGACACATAATCTAAATAATCATAATGTCAATAGTATTTTTATGGCAATAGTTTTATGTTGTTTCTGTATATAATGTACATATATATAGTTCATTTTTATTCTGTATCCTTTTTTTTTTTTTTTTTTTTTTTAAATCTTCTCTATGTGTCTCTTTTTGCTGTCTGTAACAATTTAATTGCCTCGGCCTCTTATCTGGATTTATTGGGTTAGTGTCTTATTCATCCCGACGCCTGCAGTAAAGAGCTCTAAACAGTGACGGTAAGGAAAAGAAATGGCAAAATATTTTACAGGTGATATGTAACTACTTTAATTTAGTTTCATACTTCAGAAATCAAGCAAAATAACCAATCCCTCGCCAAAGAAAGGACAGTGTATTTCTCACAGACCTTCAACACAACAAATGCTTGTCAAAACCAGCACAAAGCTGCGACACATCCAGTGCTGGAAATGAGTGTAAACATTCATATAAAGTAAATAAATAATCCATGATCCAGATGAAGTTTTAATCACACATGTATATCATGTAGCATTAACACAGAACAGCCAGTGGACACAGGACAAAAGTTTATATTTGGCATATCAGCTTTACAAATCCATCCATTAGAATCCATTTAGAAATCCATTAGACAAAACGTTGTTGATGCTGTTTGTACAACTCCGGCACTAAAGAGACTGCTTCTGAAATTACACTGAATAATTCAGAGGCACACTGAAGAAGTCAAAGCGGGGGTGATCCCACACAGTCCAGCATCCAATGGGCCCATTAAAGCCTTCAGGGCAACACTGAAGTAAACAGAAGTATTTTCTGTGTTTGTAAGCCTCTTTGTATCTGAAATGAGTAAAGACCTGAAGTGGACAAATTCACTGTTCCCCAGCTTATATTTGAGTGTGAGAGTCTCATGATGAAGAGAGTTGCACACGTGAGCATCGATGAAATGAATGAAGGAATGAATATAATTACACAGTAAGTAAGAACTGTTTCATAAGAAACTACGAGGAGGTTCAAGTAAAATGTTGAGTGAAAGTTATAAACACGCAGTAAAACGTAAATAAAAACAGAAAAAGCAGATGTTTACAAAAATCAGTGGAGCTGATGAGATAAAACATTAAATTTATTGTCTTTGTACTGTTTGTTGTTGAGTATATGTCAAAAAGGATTAGCAAACTATCACATTCTGTCTTATTTGTGTTTTACACAGTTAATAAAGACAATATATTCAATGTTTTAGAGTTTTTTGAATCGGGCTTTTATGAAGGCATCTCAATCAGTCTGTCTTCTTCTTCCAAGTAAGCAAAGCCTCCTGGGAAATGCGGAGTAAAACGACCCCGACACACACTGTCGCCAGGCCGCAAAGCATGGCGAGGCTGTCGGTTAAAGTCAGCGCAGTCCACTCCTTGAAGAGAAGAGCAGAAGCGAGAATGACGGTGGACGTGAAGGTCACATAGTAAATGGCTTCAAACACGTTGGAGCTGAAACACTGCAAGGCCTTGTTGATGAAGAAGAACTGTATCAGGATGCTGACAGCCAGCGTCCCCAGCAAGCCCAGGAAGAGAGCCAGAGCTCCTCCGCTCGAGGGCCCTCCTCCAAAGACGTCTTGTGCAACCAGGCCGAGTCCTTTGCTGCTCGGAACGGTGAAGCTTCCAAGGAGGGAGCATATGGAGACGTACACCATGATGTTTGATGTGCCGTGAGCTGGAGCAACCCACACAATTAGTATGACCAGCAGCAGGGCGACCAAGAGGGAATACAGTACAAAGCCTGCAGGATGAGAAATGATATTGTCATTTACATTATATTATATATTTTGGACTTTTTACTGGCGTGCTTGCAATTCTGCAGTGTTCTTCATCTTTAATAATTCTGGAGGACACATTTATCAATTCACTAGAGTGAATCAAAAGCGAAAACACAAAGAAAACTGGCGTCACCTGGGTCCAGTAGCCTCTCCTCTAACTCCAGTCTTGACGTCACAGCCTCTGCTTTAGGGGCATGAATGATCAGCACGACGGAGCCGCAGCAACATAATACACATCCAAGCTTTCCCAGGATATTTAAATGCTCCCTCAAGATCCGAGAAGCCAGCACAGCCCTGCATCACACAAAAACAGCATCGCAGGGCAATTCATCGAGTCCTGAAAGTGTAATAGCTTTAAATCTTGACTCCGCTCTCTTGTGCTTGATAAACATAAAATAACACAGCGACACAATGAGATTAAAGCTGCTAATGATGGCTTAATATCATGGGACCAAAACAATCTATACAGATTGAAACTGGATTAAAATGAACTATTTTCATGTTAAAAAAGGATTAATCATTAACCACAACTTCACAGTACCTGAGATAACAAACTTGCTGGATCAGCTAATGTTTGCTAGGACTCAGATATAAGGACAAATCTCTTCAAAATAATTCTGCATGGTGTTTCTAGTTTGATCCACACATATCTCAACATCAAGCCCTCCCCCCAAAAGAATCCAGTTCTCAGACTTACCCAAATAACACTCCCAGGGCCCCCAGTGGTGTCACTATCACAGCAGGGGCCACATTATATGCTAGGAAATTCCCAATTTGACCAACAACCACTAATGAGATTCACAAACAGATATGTTAAAACATGCAGCGTCAAACATTCACGGAGAGAAGTGTTTTAAATGAACATGTGAGGGGACCGACAGGGGGCGCTGTACTCACTGGACAATGTGCCACTCCACCACACCACGTCTGTGAGGTACGAGCCTCCTACGGAAAATACAGTGAAGAGTTTAGTCTGTGGCTTCACCCGACTTCATGATATAATTTATACGGCTTCCCCACTTCTGCCCGTGAAGGCATTCTTAAAGAAACCCTTCTGTCCGCCAGCTCCTCTGATGTTTCTGTCTACCTCTGTCGCGGGAGCGTAATATTCCCTTTTTTTGAAGCACAAATGTCGACCCATTGATGAAACTTGATATCACTGCTATCACTACTCCAGCTACGGGCAACGAAACGTTACTTGGTTCGGAGACAGTGGCCATAACAGTGGCTGTTATTTATGAGGTTTGGCTTCACTAGCAGGGTGACTGAGGCTAACTTCCTGGTTCGACTCAGGAAGTGAGACGCTGCGCATGCGCAGCTCCGGCTGCTCTTACTAAATGATAAACTTTTCACTCCAAACAGTTCATAACATGATTTACTAATTGCCTCCACATTGAAGTGAGATACTGTGTGTGATTTTTACGCTCACAAAAAACCCTCCAACATTATCAATCAATGAAATGACACCTTAGGCCCATTTTTAAAGGGACCACATAAAGCAGTGCCTGCTGTAGTTACTGTGTTCTGCTATAGCTGATCAGTTAAGTGCAATTTAGAGAGGAGAGGGTGCTTCACATTGGGGTAAGAGTTGCCTGCCTTGTGAATCACATTCTTCATTTTAAAGATGAATCTTCCTCCTACCTACAAAAATATCCCCTTGACCAAAAAAAAAAAAAAAAAAAAGATTCAGTCTGAAATGAACAGCGTTACAGTCTCAGCTCTCTCATTATGCATCTGTCTTTCTGCTGGAGTTTCTTTGGGCAAGACAACAAATGCTTAAACACAGTTTTTTGCCTTTTCATGCTGCAGATATTGTACAGTGTCATTAAGATTATTATTATTATTATTGATCCTACATCAGCAATTCAGATCCTACAGATAGCAGATATCTTGATATTCCCTCCTCTGAAATATACCTTTGGTGTGTTGAGGAAAACGTGACTTTACATTCAAAAAAATCTAAATTGTAGACAGGTTGATAATTGTCAAATGGTGAATGGTCAAATAGCTAAATAGATAACAGCAGACAGATTTAACAACAGATAGCAAAATTACACAGACATGATAATGGCTTTAAGATATCAGTGGTATAAAATCGGTATTAATTAATAAACTCTATCATTAAATAAACATAAACTATGGGAATAATATAACTGTGGCTAAATAAATCTTCTGTGAAGTAAATATCCCCACCCTTTCCTTGAGACACACCGCCGCCTAGCGGACAGTTCCCCTTCACTAGGCCAACCCCGCCCCTCCAATGTCCCGCCTCAATCCAAAAAGGAGCGCACATTGTATTACACAGGCCGGTCCGAGCGGGCGGAGTAGAATCTGTGGCGAACGGATCAGCTCGCGTGAGAAACCCCACCTCAGCGGGCTGTTGTGGTAATGAACAATCGCATTGAGTCTACCAGTTAAGGCTACGTAATTTGTTTCCATGCCTCGTGCCCCAGTGCGCGACCTGTCAATCTAGTCCATTATGAACGGCTTGTTAATGCAGCAAAGCAGCTGAGGGGACGAGAATAGCTTGAGAAGAGACCGCAGGTAATTTAAAGAAATTTGTTGGCAGAATTGACATGTTACCCGTCGTGTTGCTGAACTCGCCGGGACGGTGCATGTCGTTCGGTTCAGTGTCATGTCACAGGAGCTTGTTCATCGTAGCCTGGATGTTGAGAGCTGGTTTAGCGCTAGCTAGCTAGCTAACGCTGTGTTAGTATTAGCTGTATAGCAAGCTAAGTAGTTAGCCTTAGCTGCCAAGCTAATGTGAACGTTACCGAGCATTAGGCGTTGCTTTATGAGCATGCTGATGCTGTGTCAGGGTGTTATTACTCTCCGGGCTCGTGTTTATTATCATATATGATAACAAGGTTACAACCACTTTATCAAGGTTAACAGAGACTGTGCCCTTGCTAGCATCTAATGCTACGATATTCTCGTTTTCCTCCCAACGTCTCATGTAACGTTAGAGTTATGGATACATCTTTGGCCTTAAACTCTGGCGTTAATGATGTTAATGAGGCTTATGCAAGGTACAACTTATAGTTACATGTCACAATTGTAATTTTTAGATTGAGATAGAAAGTTGCGGCTATAATCGCATGTATAATTTAAGAGGTTGACCCAGTTAAGGATAAAGCATTTTGTGCAACGTTACTTCAGACATTCACGAGAAGAGCAGCAGTATTTAGATGTCACCCGGCTGATGTTTAATATTAGTTTGGGTATTACAAGACGTGTCCTTGACGTGGGAGTGACTCAGTCCTGTGTTTTGAAAAGTGGCGTTGGGGTTCTCTTTTGTTTACACCTTGGTGATCATATTGGTTGGTGTTGGCATGTTCTCTGACTGAATGCTTGGTTATGCAGTTTTTGTCTGACTGTGTAAGTTCATCAGTTTGAGGTAATGTTAGTGTCAGTGTTCATCTTGAAACAGATTGTTGTTAAACTGCTTTTTTATTCAAGTCAGAGGAAACAGATTTGGAAAGGAGCCTGCTAATGTTTGGCAAAAAGCTTTACCCCCACAGGCACTTTATAATGTCTGGCATTATTAGCTGGTTTTCATCTTACCTTGACTAATTAATTTGTCTCATATCATAACACAGGCTGTCTTTATCCTGCAGGTTGGCTGCGTTTGCAGCCAGGAGAGGAGCGGGGAAGATGCCCTCTCCATCTTTTACCCTCGATGCTCAGCTGAGATTTCATGACAAATGGCTGAAGATAGACTTGCAGGTATGTGCGTATAAAGGAGTGATTCATATGAAAACTGGAAACAGGTTTGACAGTGTTTTTCATCTTTGCCTCAGCTGCAGCACTACATTTTCCTCTGTTGACTCAGAAAATGTTACTATCTTGGATTATTGAGTCCATTAATCTGCATCTGCTGCGGCAGTCCTGGATGGCTCTCGCTATCTAAAACAACTGTTCAGCTGAGCTTAATTTAGAAACTGCTTAATTTCCGAATTGTTGTGAGTCTGACTGTCACACCATGTTGGTGATGAACTGCAAAGCCTCTAAACCGTGATGTCTCTCTGATAGCTAGTGTCTGTCTTATCTCTGTTTTTCTGAAACATTTCTTTCTATGATGCCAGACAGTGAGTGCATATTACTGTCGTTAACATAAACATCCAAAATGGTCAGAATCAAATGGAGAGTTGAACAACAGGAGCTACGTACTGCAGCCACTGACCTGCGAGTTGTATCAAGCCTCTTGTGCAGATGATTATTGTTTTTCCTTCAATGTGAAAAGAGTTGTCACCTATAATTTTCCACTAGGTTTGGGTGAAAAGCTAATAAAAAAAAAGATCTCTGTTGTGAAAACAAGCTCATGTTGGTTGTAATTATGAGGTCTTTTATCAGTGTATGACAGATTTAGAGAAGGGTGAGATACAACGCTCCGTATCCACTGGCTCGCAGTATGAAATAGGCTGTGACATGAGCCCTCTGCTCTCGCCTCCACACACTGCAGCCTGTCTGTGCTCACCCTGAGCTTGAAAACTGGTTTGCACGACCAAACGAAGACTAAAATTGGGGAAGGGTATCATGTTTTCCCATCGTCGGAGGTCTCGCCAGTTCTGAAGGCAGCTTTAGTGTTATGTGTCTGGTCTGGTGTCATCTTTGAGCCAACATGTTTTTGACATTTAAGACATTAGATCCTTGAAAGCGAGGGCTCGGCTTTCCACTTGCGAATATTTCTTATTAAAGCAAAGCTTGACTGGTGCACCACTTGGGTGATGACACAGATTTCGCGGTCGGTGAATCCTTGAATCAGTTTGAACTCGGTGACAAAGGAGCTATTTTGTTCTCTCATTCTTTTACTTTATTTTATGTTATTAGATTATTAGTTTGTGGGTGTTAGTTTTCTGAACTTGGTCATGAAACCTGCACAAGGGATTTCCTTCCACAATTAAAACAGATGTAAGAATTTTTGTTTGCTCTAAATGTTTGAAAATCTAAAGAAGATTGAAGTATGGGCACGTGACACTCATGGGAATGGTTCTTTTAATTGCACTAGTGTGAAGACAATATTTTTACATGGTAAAGCAGCTCAAAACAAGCTAACCCCAGTTCACTGGATCACTTTCAGCTGTGATTATAATGCCTTCATAATGTGATAATATCCCCTCTGTGACATACGGAGGCAGAACTTACAAAGCAAACACATGCAGTTGTGAACTCACTGGATTTTGCTAATGTCTCATGCTGATTTTCTGTTTCTTCCTTCCTTTTCCAGCGGGCATTCTCTCCCGAGGGACTGAGTGAGATGTGGAATGAAATGGTAAAAGATGAGGAGATAACGTTCAATGGAGAAGAATCAGCTCACCCAGGTACAGCACTGAGAGATGACAGCATCTGTTAACCCTCTGTGTTTTTCTCAGGTATACACAGTGCTGCTGTTGATTTATGATTGTACATTTTCGCTCACTCTCCAAGGACGTGACGTGACCCAGGGACAAGGTTGGGACTTTAGCCTTTCTAATGGAAAAGATGGTTAATGTCAGAATTTCTTTTGGTTATTTCAGAGGATTGCACTGACTGCTTTGGAACCCAGAAGAAGGATGAACCCAACGACAAAGAGAAGAAAGAGGAGGAAGAGACGTCGACATCTGTGCATCACTCCATCATTGAGACGTGGGACTGGGGCCGGCAGCCAGGTGAGAGGCCGACCTGAACAAGACCAGAATGTGTCAAACTACAAAATATCCCGCTGACCTGCTGCTACGACGCTGCCCCGTCCTCCTGTTGTGGCTCGTGTTATTTAACGCCTTTCTGTTTCCAAGTAGGGTAATTAATACCATGTTGACAGCAGATGGTTTCACAACACCTAAATGTCGAGTAGATTCAGTGATACTGATCATTTCGACACATGGTCAGCCTCTCTGTTTATCAATTTCACGTCCGTCAGGCCCTGCTGACGTGTGCGTGTTTTGCTGGCACGTGATGTGTGGAAACTCTAAAATGACAACTTGCAGCCTGAAGGTCTACGTGGTTATTTTTACCCCTCTGAGTGTAATCTTGGTAGGCGTTATAATGTGGCCCAGTGCGGGGTAGCGTCTCTCACCCTTGCTGTGTTTACTGGCGGGACTGGGTGGGACGGTGTCATGCTGGGGGGAGATAAGCGCTGGGAGGGGGGAGGGTCTACTTGCTTACTGAATGCAGACTTTGCAGTAGCTCCATGGCTGCTTGTCTCTTTTTTATTTTTATTGACCGAGTCAGGGAGTCACACTGGTCTGGTTGTACAGTGAGTGAAACTGGATCGCCGCACGGACGAGTGCTCTGTCATTGATGCTTAAAGTTCAAACGGCATACTTCCTGCTTTTCCATTGAGTGGCCAGATATTTGGAACATGTTGATCTCAGCAGTTAGAGCCCAGACCCAACCTATTGTTTGAAGCCAGGTCGGTGCAGAGAGATCTGCTCTGATTCTTAGCCGTTGATGTGTTTTACTTCTTTTTTCCACGCTCTGTCTTTTATAAGGAGTTCTTGAACCCCCGTGAATTTGGTAGTTCTCTAGCAGAAATAACTTTTTAGCCATGGGTGATGCATAATGAACACTTAGAGACTTGTCTGACTGGGATACATATCTGTCCTGACAGCTGAGCACAGCTGACTGTAGTGTGGCTCATACAACCTCAGGCCAGTCTGGCTTACATAAAGCTTAAGTAGATTTCAGACCAGCTATTTTGGCCCATCTTTTCCCCCCTGCAGCGCTGCTGTATAGACACATAATAAAGCATTTTCTCTTGAACCGGATCAGAACGAAGGCATGTTTGTGCTAAAGGGCCAGTGGGGAAAATTTTGACAATGGTGAATATTATTTTTATTTTTTAGCAGCTTTTGGTTTTTGTGGTTGTTTGTTAATAGAAAGTACAGAACCTTCTGAACACATAATACATTGTCAGTTTTTATCTGAGCTTCAAGGGGTTTTACAATCTGAACTGTATATGACACTATGTAGTGCTTAGACATTAGTTAATAGTAGGATTTTAAACCGGATTGCATAGTAAGTTATTAAAAAAAAAAAATCAGCAGTATGTTTACAATATGGCAAAAATACTTTCACTGTTGGATGTTTCTGTTCGTCCTGTATCATCTGCTCTAAAATGTGAGTTTTCATGGGCCATAAAATGGATTTTTTAAGCATAGCGGACGTCGTTTTAGATTGGTTATACTTTTTCCTTTCCCGCTCTGAAAGCCTTTGTGTCAGATTTCTGGTGAACAGTTACAATACATTGCATTTACTGCGAATGCATTTTTACATATATTTTAAGAAAAGTCTTGCTGTCAAAATTTAACGTTGAAATGCAGAAGAAAAATCTTAGACTTAAAACCTTAAGGGGAGAATAATACGTTTTTCACTATTGAAATAACACCAGTACTCTGACCAAAAGTTACTATTTACAGTTTAATTACAGATTTTAAATAATAATACACACGTGGTCAATATGTATTTTGAATAATTTCATGCTCAGGATGATGATGTCTTTGTTGGCGTTTCCTTGTGTGTGTGTAGATGAGACTGAGCTGAAGGACTGTCTGATGGTCCTGGTTGACGACCAGCAGAAGCTCTCCGCTCAGATGGCCAAAAGCACCCTGTCTGCCCAACGCCTGCGGCAGCGCCTGGTCATCCTGGAGCGCTACCTCATCTCTCTCAGCCACAGCATGATGGAGGAAAAGTACAAGGTCCGCTGGAAGACGCCCCCCAGCCCACCACTGCCTGCTGCTGACAATAAGAGGTAACGATAATTAATAGTTAACTATAGATTGAGCCAAAACAGCCACAGTGTACATAGTACAGTACAGCCTCTTCCTGGTATGTACACACATGCGCCCGGCTTACAGGGTTATTCATGCGTGTTTGAGTTAAACGCTACAGCTCGGTGTGTGAGTGCACACGGTGTTTTCCTCATGAAGGCCCCTTAAACACACTCACAAATGCATCAGTTGTTAATCCCTGTGTATTTTGCTTTGCTCCTTCAGCCCTCGTCCGGCCAGTAAAGGCGTCGAAGGTTTGGCCAGAGTTGGCTCCAGGGCCGCTCTCTCCTTCGCCTTTGCTTTCCTGCGGCGGGCCTGGAGGTCAGGTAAGAATACTGACAGTGAAGATGGTTTGTGCCCTCATGGTGGTGATGATAGCTGCTGTCATGGTAATGGAGCTTTGCTCAACAGCTGTTAATGAATGTGTTGCACCATGTTTCACACTGCTCATAGTAAACAACCCGGCATATTTCACAGTGCCATGTTTTTAGCCTCGTGTTGGCTGCATGAAGGACTGCAGGAGATTGTGACCTGTAGGTAACATGCTTACTGCTTTGAGATGGGATTATTATAATCAATAAAGCTGCATCTCAGTGTATGTCAATCACACCGTCTCTTTATGTCTAATAATGATCAGCTTTGGCTGTGTGAACTTAAAAATCCCAAACTGTTTGCTTGACAAGCAGAGATGCTGTTTTTGTTACGTGTGCTGATGTGAGGATGAGAGCTGCCTGTCCACAGGGACTGGGTGGGAACAAAGAGCCGGCCTCTTCCAGCCTTCCTGTAACATGAGCAACACACACACACACACACACACACACACACACACACACACACACAGTTAAGCCTCTCATTCTCAGTGTAGCTGTATTCCTGGAATACGCTGCAAGAACAACAGAAGTGTAACAGTATGTTCTTTCAGCCACCACCTGCTGAATGAACACATGTACAAATCCTGGATGTTATGAAGCTTTTTTTCGTTTTGCAGGATAACGACCATTTGATCTGATTGGTTGAATGCATGCAAGGTTGAGACCGTTTTCACCAATCATCTCAGAATCAATAAGTGGTTCTAAATAGTTCTTATTTCCTTTTGTAGAATACTTTTGAATGAGGAAGTCAGTTTTAGGCCAGATGTTGGTGGATTTGCGATGTTTCTATCATTATATGCATTAGCTTCATTTTAGATCCACATTTACGGAAACATGGGAAAGTATAAATGAAAATGCCCTCATGCTGGTCCTGGCAGATTGAACGTTTTATATTTCTGGATGCCCTCTGAACAGTGTGTTGTGTAGCCGTATATAAAACAGAAGCTCGTGTTTTATAGGAGATGATGCAGATCTTTGCAGTGAGCTCCTCCAGGAGTCTCTGGATGCCCTGCGAGCTCTTCCAGAGGCTACGCTGTTCGATGAGGGAACTGTATCATCAGTGTGGCTCGAGGTTGTTGAGAGGGCCACCAAGTTCCTCAGGTTTGTATTTACTGATTAGTCGTTCTGTTGTAAGATGTGTTGGACAATGTGTAATCTTCATGTATTGTCTTTTTTGGGACCAGTGATGTACATGGAAGTGCCAGCACCAAAGGCAACATTCCTCTTCAGGACCAGCACCTGGCCCTGGCCATCCTGCTGGAGCTGGCTGTACAGAGGGGCACTCTCAGGTAACCAGACACCCTGAATGCCTGCTGATTTGCTTATGCTGATGCTCGTGCAGATGAAATGCGTTGCTACCTCTATGCTCACTTTGTCTCTTTGTCGCTGTGCCTTTGCAGTCAGCTGCTGTCTGCCGTTCTGCTGCTGCTGCGCCTGTGGGAAAGCGGCACCAGAGAGATGGACAATGAGCGCTCCACCCAGGGAACCAGCGCCCCTCTGCTGCCCCTCCTGCAGCGCTTTCAGAACATACACAGCAGCAAGGACGAGCCCATTCCCGAAGAGGCAGCTGAGGTGAATTTTCCCCTCTCAGTTTTTCTTTTCCCGTCATTTAATGAGAGCGCAAGAAACCTCAAACAAAACCTCAAATCAAATACCCCGGTCGCTCTTTTCCTGCTTGATAATCGAGCTAATCACTTGGTTGATTGCTGTGATTTGCAGATCCTCACAGCCCCCCTGAGTCCAAATGAGAGTTTCCTGCGCTACCTGACCTTGCCTCAGGATAACGACCTGGCTATTGACCTTCGGCAAACAGCCGTGGTGATCATGGCTCACCTGGACCGCTTGGCTTCTCCCTGTAGTCCTCCGCACTGCAACTCCCCCACATCGCACAAGGTGACAACTCTGTTTTTAGCAGCTGACAATGGTTGAATCATTAGTTATCTTATTTTGTAGGTCAGTGACGCTACTGGTTCCTTCAATTATTGCTTGAGTTACATGTCTGTTTTTCATCCTTGTGCTATATATATCTGACTTTACACTGACGATTCACTGAAGTCTTGCGCTGCTCTATTTTAATTCACCCACTGTTTTTATATTTCATCATGGTTTTTTTATTTATGGTTTCAGCCGTCCACTGTTTTAAGCTCCATCCCTTTTCTGTCTTGTATGCCATTTAACCGTCATAACTGTATTTGATTGCTGTTTGTTGTAAGGCACTTTGTAACACTGGTTTTGAAAGTAGCATTTAAATAAACTTAATTATTACTTAATCTTCTTATTATTTTGTACTCTGTTTCCCTTGTACTGTGCAAATTCATGCCAGCCTCTCTCATTTGATTATGGTTAAGTATGTCTGCCAAAGGGGACATTACAGCCACAGTGGCACACAATCACCATGAGACTGACTTTGTCTCTGTCTCGTTTTGTTCCAGGGAACCCTGCAGGAGGTGATCGCATGGGGCCTGTTGGGCTGGAAGCTTTATGCCAATGTTAATGGGCCCATTCAGTGTAAAGCTCTGTCAAGCCTTGGAGTCACACAGATTGTCTGTTCAGAAAAGGGTTTTCTCATCCTGTCCAGCAGTGGTGCTGTTTACACCCAGAACTACAAGAGCACAACCCTGGTCAGTTCTGTTCCACGTGTTTTCTGTTTATCAGTGTATTCTCTCTAATGAACTCGCTGTATTCAGATCGAAGAAGTAGCTTCTGCAGATTGAGTCACCCAGTTATTTTGTTGCAGGCTCCAATGCTAATCCACTGTCTGAGCTCCAGAAAGATTGTGAAGCTTGCAGCTCATCCTGATGGGCAGCACTACTTGGCCTTGTCATCCAATGGGGAGGTGTTCTCATGGGGCTGTGGCGATGGAGGCCGCCTTGGACATGGAGACACCACGTAAGAAACCAGACAAAACCTCAATCTGATGTCTAATTTCCAGGGTCCCTCTAATTTTGCATTGCTATTCAATATAAAGTATTAAGGTATATAGACAGTTTTGCAACTGTTGCATTCACAAACATACCAATAAATCTGTCAATTTTTGGGATTTCAAAGAGATGTAGCCTAATTGAATTATTGATCTGATGCTGAAGTTATATATTAACTACATCCCAAGTCTAGGATGTTGCATTCATGTTTTATGCTATTACACAAAAGAAAGCTGCCACTAACTGCGTATTAAGAAACAATGGAAAATGCCCAACAGCAACAAATCCTTTATAAAAAGTAGAAAACAATGCTTGAGACATAAAGCATTACTTTCACAATGACCAGAGAGATTCCTGAAAAGCATCTTGTATGTGTCAGAGAAGCATCAATCTGCTACATCCCCATTTTCCCTTTATTTCAGGTATCTAGAAGAGCCTACAATGATCGCAGCCTTCAATGGGAAACAGACAGGGAAGCACGTGGTGCACGTTGCTTGTGGGAGCACATACAGCGCTGCGATCACTGCTGATGGCGAACTGTATACATGGGGCAGAGGGAACTACGGTCGACTGGGCCACGGTAAGCTCCATCTGCTTTGAAATTCTTCACCTAGCCTGAGCTTGATTAACAACATCTTTGTCTGTTTTACCACTGAAAATGAGTTCTGACTGCGTTGATAGGCTCCAGCGAGGACCAGACCACACCCATGCTGGTGACGGCGCTGAAGGGACTAAAGGTGGTGGATGTGGCATGTGGAAGCGGTGATGCACAAACACTTGCTGTGACAGAAAATGGTAACAACAAGAGTCTTTTCGTAAATCCTTCAGCATCACCTTAACTGCAGTGTTAGTGTTTTTGAAGACAGTCTCTGTGTTTCCACAGGTCAGGTGTGGTCCTGGGGGGACGGAGACTATGGTAAACTGGGCAGAGGAGGCAGTGATGGCTGCAAGACACCCAAACTTGTGGAAAAACTGCAGGACCTGGACATTGTGAAGGTGTGCTGTGGCAGCCAGTTTTCAGTGGCCCTCACCAAAGATGGCCAAGTGTACACCTGGGGAAAGGGAGACAATCAGCGCCTTGGCCATGGCACCGATGAGCATGTTCGCTACCCCAAGTTGCTCGACAGTTTACAGGGTGAGCTGACTATCTCATATACGTATCTATATTGTAAGACTCTTAACAGAAAGGCTGATCTGTGCCTGCTCTTGTTGCAATCAGGAAAGAAAGTTGTGGATATTGCTGTGGGATCTACACACTGCCTAGCCCTCACTGATGACGGAGAGGTGCACAGCTGGGGCAGCAATGATAAGCTGCAGCACTTTGATACACTCTTTTCTAACAAGAAGCAGCCTAAGGCACTTCCAGGGCTCAACTCCAAACACATAGTGGGAATCTCCTGTGGTCCAGGACAGGTAATGCATAACTGTCATTGATGATTTTTATATGCTTGTAATGATTAGACCCAAAACACTGTCTGTCTGTTTGTTTTCAGAGCTTCGCCTGGTCCTCGTGCTCAGAATGGTCTGTTGGACAGCGTGTGCCCTTTGTGGTGGACGTTTGCCCCATGACCTTTGAGCAGCTGGACCTGCTCCTGCGACAGGTCAGCGAGGGAATGGACGGCAGCTCAGACTGGCCTCCCCCTCAGGAGAAGGAGTGCATGGTAGTCGCCACGCTCAACCTGCTCAGGCTCCAGGTAGGCGACCGTCTATCAGCAGCTGTTGTTTCATTTATTCGTGGCAGCTTTAGATTTTCTCAGCAATAAAGCTTCTTTCATGCCTAGTTTACCTCACAGAGTAGTTTCTAACATTGCAAAAGTGGACTTCTTGGACCTCTGAACATAATATTCCTTAAACCTCCCTCCTCAGCTCCATGCAGCCATCAGTAACCAGGTGGATCCAGAGGAGCTGGGACTGGGGCTTGGCAGCGTGCTGCTGAACAACCTCAAACAGACAGTGGTTGTACTCGCTAGCAATGCTGGGGTGCTTAATACTGTGCAAGCAGCTGCCCAAGCAGTCCTCCAAAGTGGCTGGTCAGTGCTGCTGCCCACTGCTGAGGAAAGGGCGAGGGCATTATCCTCACTTCTGCCTAATGCAGGTGAGTGCAAATCAGAGCATCTCCTAACACTGATTAAACACAGTAATGGACACTTAATATTCCATTAACGGTGCTACGAAGTCAAAAACGGTCAGGACAGGAGACACTGAGGTCTTTATTTATTTATTTTTTCTTCAGCATCCGGAAATGAAATGAGTGTGAGCCCTGGACGTCGCTTCATGATCGACCTGTTGGTCAGCAGTTTGATGGCTGATGGGGGGTTGGAATCTGCACTGAATGCAGCCATCACTGCTGAGATACAGGTCAGTGTGTTAAATGCCATCAAATGAGTCATCACTCCTCTCTTTTCTTGTGTAATGTATTCAGTTTGAATTTAATTTTCATTAAATTTCTTCTGATTTGTTTAACCCAAGCTCTGGGCCATGTGGCAAATCTATTAGTTAAACCCTGCAAACTGGGAAATCCTTCAACTAATACAGAATAATAGACATTAATAGTCAAAATACCCTACACTCGAAATAGCCCTCTCACCAGAAACAGGAATCACACTTTGTAATTTCTTTTAATTGCAGGACATTGAAGCCAAGAAGGAGGCTCAGAAAGAGAAGGAGATTGATGAGCAGGAGGCCAATGCTTCCACCATGCACCGTTGTCGCACCGTGCTGGACAAAGACCTCATCAACACAGGCATCTATGAGTCTGCAGGGAAGCAAAGCCTGCCTCTGGTGCAGCTTGTACAGCAGCTTCTGAGGTACCTGGTCCTCGCTTCAATCATGCTACACCTACACAGCGTAATCCCTTGCTGTCTGCCAACACAATTACTTATTTATTTGATTTCACCAGGAACATCGCCTCCCAGACCATCGCAAGGCTGAAGGATGTTGCTCGGCGTATTTCCAACTATTTGGAGGCAGAGCATGTCAGCAAGGAACGCTCTGCGTCTCTGGACCTGCTGCTGCGCTTCCAGCGGCTGCTGGTTAGCAAGCTCTACCTGGGTGTGAACGGCACAGAGCATGTCAATGGATACAGTAAGTCATGTATTTCACGCCAAATGTTTGTTTCTAGTCATCCAGATAAGAGTAACTGGTTTACAAGTTTGAAAAGAAGATGGGTAGTATTTGATCTCTCTGTGGCTCTTGCAGATCCTGAGCTTCTGGGTGTTGGTTCCCTGTTGAAAAAGTACATCGCCCTGCTGTGCACTCACATTGGAGACATCCTCCCAGTGGCAACGAGTATTGCCTCTACTGGCCGCCGTCACTTTGCTGAAGTCTCTCGTGTTATTGAAGGAGATCTAACTGGTAATCCCTCCTTCACTGTGCTGACTGTTGCATGGATTATATGCATACCTTTCAGGAACTGAGAAAGTTATGGATGCCTTGCTGTTTCTTCTTCCATAGGAGTGCTGCTGCCTGAGTTAGTGGTGTCCATCGTCCTCCTCCTCACCATTGATGCAGGTCTAATGCAGGAGACTGGTTCTATCCCTCTCCTCGCTGGACTCCTGGAGCACCTCGACCGCTTCAACCACCTGGCTCCAGGAAATGAGAGGGACGATAATGAGGATCTGGCCTGGCCAGGCATTATGGGTATAACACCAATTGTGTCTTACACTGTTCCTGATGTGAAATTACTTGAATCCTAATTCTTTATGTGAAGATCAGAAGATGTTCATTGTATTATGATTTAGAACGTAACTAGCTCCTTTTCTGCTCCGGCAGGATCTTTCTTCACAGGGCAAAGTTCGAAGAACAACGAGGAGGTTTCCCTCATTCGCAAGGCAGACCTGGAGAACCACAACAAAGATGGAGGTTTCTGGACAGTCATTGACGGAAAGGTCTATGACATCAAGGACTTCCAGGCTCAGTCCCAGTCACTAACAGGAAACAGTGTCCTGGGTAAGGTTAAAAAAATCTGTTTGGAGTCAGATGTAACATAATTAGAATATATTTGAACCTATTTTTCTTTTTTAATTCATTTCAGAGTTCTTCCTTTACTTAAGAACATAGAGATTACTGACTAACGCCCACTCTCATTGCACTTTTGTTTTCGTCATTTTACAGCCCAGTTTGCAGGAGAGGACCCTGTGGTTGCTTTGGAAGCTGCTCTGCAGTTTGAGGACACCAGGGAGTCAATGCAGGCCTTCTGTGTCGGCCAGTACATGGAGGTACCAACTGTCCTAATACATACTACCTAGATCGATTTCATTCTTCATGATTGGTTACAGTCTTTGATATTTTATCATTTACAGCCTAACCAGGAGACAGTCACCACTCCAGACCTCAGCAGCCTCTCCTCCCCGCTGATTGACACAGAGAGGAACCTGGGGCTGCTGCTGGGTCTCCATGCCTCCTACCTGGCCAAGAGCACCCCCCTGTCCCCCATGGAGATCGAATGTGCCAGTGAGTTCAATGATTTTTAAAACAAGCAAATCAAGATGTGTCTTCTCTGAACTCTGTGTTTGAATTGGTTAATTTTTTTCTTTCTTTGCACAGAATGGCTCCAGTCCTCCATATTCTCTGGGGGGCTGCAGACCAGTCAGATCCACTATAACTACAATGAGGAGAAGGATGAAGACCACTGCAGCTCTCTGGGTACAACCACTCCAGACAAGGCCAAACTCTACTCCCGAAGAATAACCCTCAGCGACCACGCACAACCTTTCTTGCAGGCCATTGCTGACAACAACACTCAGGACCACACTGTGAAGGTACAGACATGACACCAGTGACTCAGGACTGAACAGTGTAGCTGCACAGCATCCATCAAACTGAAGTATGCAGTCGTGCCTTCATGTTTTGCTGTTGGTGTCACATTATAGGACTTCCTATGCCAAATAGAGCGTTGCTGTAAGCAGTACCATCTTATTACACCCATCACCTTCCCCCCGGAACACCCTGTGGAGGAGGTCGGCCGCCTGCTGCTCTGCTGCCTGCTCAAACATCAGGACCTCGGTAACCTAGCAACTGGTCTCAGACAGGCTGTTTGACGAGCTAATTTTGGCTCACTTTGCTTCTGAAATGGGCTTCTCGTTGTTACTGCTAACGTGAAGATGCATTTAAATCTTTCCTTTCTGCACTTCCACAATCCTCAGCACTTTGATAAGCAGCTCGTCACATCTGACATGATTTGCACTCGTACAGCGATTCAGTGTAAAATGTCTCCCTGTCACAGGTCACGTTGCTCTTTCACTTGTCAGTCAATGTGCCTTGGGTGTGGACCAAGGGAAACAGAGGTCCCTCCCTAAATCTGTGATTGACGTGTGCCGCATGGTCTACCAGGCAAAGTGTTCTTTAATTAAGGTATGATTACTGCTGGACTATGATAGACCAAAACACAAGAGCTTGTACTCCTTCCTAAGAGGACAATATCAGGTCAAAAGAAACAAAGGTAAACTAATGTTTGCTTTGTCCCGCTCACTATAGACCCATCAGGAACAAGGTCGCTCGTACAAGGAGGTGTGTGCTCCTGTGATCGAGCGTTTGCGCTTCCTGTTTAATGAGCTGCGTCCGGCTGTAAGCAACGACCTGTCTATAGTATCCAAACTGAAGCTGCTGAGCTCTCAGCCACGCTGGAGGAGGATCACCCAGAAACTCATCAGGGACCGCAGGAAAAAAAGAGGTGGGTTACTCAAAACCGACCACACTGTGATCGGGTTTTTATTTTCTCATCATACAACCCATTTCTTAATTTAAATGTATTCTGTCCTTTAGTGCCTAAGAAGTCAGAGTCTGCTGACATAGAAGAGCCAAAGCTGGAGAATGAAGGGACCAATGAAGAAGAAATTAATGTCCACATCAGCCCCACACCTGCTGACAGGAAATCACCCACTAGCAGGACATCCAAGGTAGTTTAATGGGGCTTAATTATTGTAAAAATAAATAATTTCCAAATAGCCCTCATGCTTGAGACAGTCTAACAATGTTTCTTAGAGGTGAAAGGCTTAGTCTAAGTATATATTTTGGTAATACTTCTAAAAACTAATATAGTAGCTGTGGTTGTGCAGTTTGACATTCCTGTACTGTTTTGTACTTGACAGCAGGACAAGTGGCATCCGCTTCTGAACACTGTGGCCAATGTCCACAAGTACCGGTGGCTGAAACACAGTGTTCAGGGTGCCTTTTCTCAATCCAGCCTCATGGCCACCATAGTAGAGTTTGCACTGAAAGAGGAGCCCCTGGACGTGGAGAAGATGAGGAAGTGTCTTCTCAAACAGGTGATTGGAAACAGCAGATTGTCACTGACTTTAGCCACAGTGATAGAAAAAACATGAAGGGTCATCGTGATGTATGATTTACGTGTTAACTGTTTCATTGTAGCTGGAGAGGGCTGAGGTGAGACTCGAGGGCATTGACACCATGCTGAAGCTGGCCTCCAGAAGCTTCCTGCTGCCATCTGTGCAGTATGCCATGTTCTGTGGCTGGCAAAGGGTCATACCAGAAGGGACCAACATCGGGTAAGTCAAAAGTTTGGATCTATGGATCTGCTTTTATCAAAAGAAAATATGGTGTTAGGCCTAATCTTTCAACTGTCCTTTTCAGAGAGCCCCTGTCTGACTGCCTGAAGGACGTGGATCTGATCCCTCCTTTCAACCGCATGCTTCTGGAGGTGACCTTCGGCAAGTTGTATTCCTGGGCCATCCATAATGTTCGCAACATCCTACTTGAGGCCAGCGCCCGCTTCAAAGAGCTCGGTGAGTGGCTTGGTCTGGTCTCATCTCAGAAAGTGGTACTGGTATAATTTTTAGACCTGCTATACACACAGGCTAACTGACCTGTTCTTGTAAGCAGGTGTGCAGCCTGTACCCTTGCAGACCATCACCAATGAGAACCCAGCAGGACCAAGTCTTGGCACCATTCCACAAGCCCGCTTCCTTCTGTCCATGATACACATGCTGTCCCTCAAACATGGTTCCAACAGCCTCAGTCTCTTGCTTAATTCTGGCATACTGGCCCTCACACAGAGTATACTCCGGCTCATAGGTGTGTGCTGTCCAGTCAAATACATGCAATCCAGAATAGCAGCAGAAGGACATCTGCACACATTTACGGATGAAGGTGTTTGAGGTCTGCTCTGTTGTTCTATTTCCAGGGCCCAGCACAGACAGCAGTGAGGAGGACTTGAGTTTATGTGCACTCGGAGGCTCGGCCACAGTACTGGAGGAGTCGAGAAAGGAGGCTGCTCCTGCCCCACTACCTGCCTCTGGCCCTGAGCTGGCTGCCATGATGAAGATAGGCACCAGGGTTATGAGGGGAGTTGACTGGAAATGGGGAGATCAGGTACCTGAATGCATTTTACAGCCACTTAAGCAGCTGATGGATCACTGCTTTGTAATTACAAACCAAAGCAGGGAAGAAAAAGCCTGTTTAGTATTTGACCCTGTGCTTGATCTGTGCAGGATGGACCAGCACCAGGCCTCGGCCGGGTCATTGGGGAGCTGGGCGAGGATGGCTGGATCAGGGTCCAGTGGGATACTAGCAGCACCAACTCTTACAGGATGGGCAAAGAGGGCAAATATGACCTTAAACTGGCAGAGCCACCACCAGCTGCCCAACCCCCCACTGAGGATTCAGACACAGAGGATGACACAGGTCAGTTCACGATACAGCCTCTGTACAAATCACCACAACACGTGAGGTTCAAATAGTGACATTTGCAATGTCCTCTCACTGTTACAGAGGGTGAGCTAATGGAGAAGAGCAGCCACCCGACAGCTATGATGCTAACCAGCACAGTCAACCTGCTGAAGACACTGTCTCTATCAGCTGGCATCTATGCAGAGGTGTTGCAAACAGACGCTACACGGACCCTCTGTGGGCTACTGAGGATGCTCGTGGAGAGTGGAGCTAATGACAAGACAGGTAACTGACCCGCCATATTGACAAAGAGCAGTTTATGTTTTTGTAAGACAAGTTGTTGGACAAGTCTTATTCTAAGTCCACCCACCTTTGTTGTCAGGCTGTCACTCCCAAAGGCTGGTCTCTCGGGAGCAGCACAGGAGCTGGTGCACGCTGGGCTTCATACGCAGCATCGCTCTCATGCCTCAGATGTGCACCACACTCAGCTCCTCCGCGTGGATCGGCCTGCTCATCCGAATTGTTGAGGGACACCAGTCCTTCAATGCCATCACTCTGCAGAGACAGGTGGGATGATTAACATGGTAATGTCAGATGTGCTGCTTGTGCTGTTGATGATGCATTTTTCTGATTGCTTCTAGACAAGTTTTAATATCGAGGTTCTGTGGGAAAATATAATGAGGAAGAACCTCAGAGAAGTGGACTTGAAACTAACACTTGTACACCGTGTGCGTTTCCAGATTCTGGCACTGCGTCTCCTGCAGGCAGTCTTGCCATCATGGGACAAGACGGAGCGCTCTCAGGACATGAAGTTCCTGGTGGAGAAGTTGTTCAACTTCTTGGGAAGCCTGCTCAGCACCTGCTCCTCAGACCTGCCACTTCTCAGAGGTATGTCGATGAATCGTACTCAGGCTTTTGGTGGAAATCTTTGTTTTCTTAAAAGGTTTAAATGTCTACTTCCTGCACACAGAGGGCTCCCTGAGAAGGAGGAAGTCCCGTCCTCAGGCGTCTCTTACAGCCACTCACAGCAGCACTCTGGCTGAGGAGATCGTTTCTGTCCTGCGCACTCTGCACTCTCTTGGCCAGTGGAACAGCATGATAAATGATTACATCAACACTCAGCTGAGTTCCATTGGAGATGTTATGGCAGGCTGCCAGTCTGAAGCAGTAAGAATTATTGCAGTATTATGGATTCAGTTATTAGTTAAAATGTTAACTCACAGCAGTGCTGTCATTCAGACTTCATCGATCAAATCTGTTACCGAATGTAAACGTCCCCTCTCTGCCTCAGTGTTTCCTGGAGGAGTATTTTCCTGATTCAGAGGGTCCTCGAGTGGGCAGTCTGATGGCAGTGTTGGCCGTCATTGGAGGAATTGATGGGCGCCTCAGGCTGGGAGGCCAAGTTATTCATGAGGAGTACGGAGAGGGAACAGTCACTCGCATTACCCCAAAAGGACGCATCACTGTCCAGTTTCACGAGATGAGGACCTGCAGGGTTTGCTTGCTCAGCCACCTCAAACCGGTATGGAAGCATTTAGATCATGTTTGCTCAACTTTTACTTAAGCAACTTCAGTAGACAATAAAATAGTGATTTTCTGTCTCTCTTGTCATTTTTCAGCTGCCTGGAGTAACCTTCAGTGTGCAGAACCTACCTTTCACTGAGCCCATGCTGGCAGTCTGGGCCCAGCTGGTCAGTCTGGCCGGAAGCAAACTGGAGAAACAACGCATGAAGAAGTCCCTGAGCAGAGGACTTACAGGTGCTGAGAGACATAACACAAATGGAGACTTGATAGTCTCACATGTGACTCATAAATATCATATAAAATTAAAAAAAAATGCTGACTGCATTTAGGCGAAGTGCCCTGCAGGATGCATGACTTCATTCTTATGATAAATGATACCTTGTCTGATTTTGTCTTTTACAAGTAATGACACGACCAAAGGTTTTATTCTGTGGGCGATGCTTTGATTCAGTGTTCAGAGCCTCAGGTCTAGTCCAGTGGATTTAATCAAAGCTATTGTGTTTCCAGCTGACCAGGTTGACATCCATTTGCTGCGGTGCCAGCAGCTGAGGCTCTACATTTTAAAGGCAGCGCGGGCCCTGCTCTCTCATCAGGACAAACTCAGGCAGATCCTCTCCCAGCCGGCAGTTGTCGACATAGGACCCAACCCCAGTGGTAAGACCTCATCCTGTGAAGGGTTGAATTTGACCTTCCAAACTTTCTGCTGTTTTGGGGCACCGTGGCGGCTCGTTCTGGGTGGGCATTTAGTTTATGAAGAGCTGTGTTTACACAATTAGTGCAAATCCTTTTGATACAGCAAAGCGCTTACTGTGTGTGGGAGGACAGCGGTCAGCTTACCTTGCACTCGTGTGCATGGTGTGTGGGTGGATGTAAAAGTTTTCTGAACAGAAATTTGAAGCACCAGGTAGCTGTTATTTATCTGTTCTGTTTGGGCTTTTTCATGATGCCTGCTTTTTGTGTTTTTGTTTGCAGAAGATCCCGTGGTGTCATCTCCTGATGTAGGAGACTTGTCCCCTGAGGGCCCCTTGCCTCCATTGATCCTCCTGCAGCAGCTGCTGTCTGCTGCCACTCAGCCCTCCCCAATCAAAGCCATTTTTGACAGGCAGGAGATGGAGGTGAGTCCATAGACCTCTCTTTGGTAACCCAGCATTAAGTGTCAGAGTTAATATTGCACACGTCAGAGCTGGTGTGTTTGGTTTGACCTCGGCGTTATCTGTGCACGGCTGTATACATAGGCTGCAGCTCTGGCTGTGTGTCAGTACCTGGCTGTGGAATCCGCCCACCCGTCCTCTCCGCTGTTTGAGGAGAGCAGCTCCAGTGAGGCCACCACGCCTGTAACCATACAACACGTCCGACCTCCCAAGCAGAAGAAACAGAAGACCTCCCCTGTCCCTCCTTTACCCATAGTCCTCCAGCTTATGGAGATGGGGTTCCCACGGAAAAACATCGAGTTTGCCTTGAAGTCGCTGTCTGGAACTACAGGCAGTGCTTCTGGTGTCCCAGGTATCATTTCATATGACACAAACCTCAATTTGTCACTTTGCTTGTGCCGCCATTCCTGCTGCAATCTGTCTGCTGTATATAATACTGAGATCTACTTCTGGAGAGTAATTGAGCATATACATCAGGTGTTGAGGCTCTGGTGGGCTGGCTGCTCGACCATCCAGACATTCACGTCACTGAGCTGTCAGATGCAGACACTGTGTCAGATGAATACTCTGATGAGGAGGTCCTGGAGGAGCTGGAGGAGGCTGAGCCGACATTCTCTGTGGTACATTAACTTCTTTTATTTCTGCTATAAACCCACTCAATAATAGACTGAGTCACCTGCCACTCTGCCTGCCAAACTGTCCTTATGACATGACTGATAATAGCTTTGTGTGACATTAGCCTCCAGGTGCAGTGGTGACTGAAAGCCAGACGTTTAAGAAGAGATCAGATTTCCAAAGCAACGATGATTATGCTGTGTATGTGAGAGAGAACATTCAGGTGAGAGCAGCGGCCTTTTCAAGAGTTTCTAAAACCGCCTTGAGGAAATGTGACAGAAGTCTGATGGATCACTGGCTTTTCCGCAGGTGGGGATGATGGTGAAGTGCTGCAGAACGTATGAGGAAGTGTATGATGGAGATGTTGGGAAAGTGATCAAGCTGGACAGAGATGGACTTCATGACTTGAATGTGCAGTGTGACTGGCAGCAGAAAGGAGGAACGTACTGGGTCCGATACATCCACATCGAGCTACTTGGTAAACTTTGATTTTTAATGTGACCTGATGCTTGTAATTAGAAAACCATGGCAGCATGTTTTCACTTCATTTTTTGACATGTTTTTGGTCATTATTTGCTTTTTTCAGGATTCCCACCACAAAGTTCTCCTTCCCATATAAAGATTGGTGACAAAGTGAGGGTGAAGCCCACGGTCACCACACCAAAGTACAAATGGGGCTCCGTCACTCACAGGAGTGTTGGGGTTGTGAAAGGTAAATCATTCTCTGCAGCCTCTTCTCCAATTTTGATTCTGTTTATAATCTGCACAAACACCTCCTTAGCTGAGTTTCCTGCACTAATGGAGCCAAATGGTTTGTTTCAGCTTTCAGTGCCAATGGAAAGGATGTGATCGTAGACTTCCCTCAGCAGTCCCACTGGACTGGCTTGTTGTCTGAAATGGAACTGGTGCCCAGTGTTCACCCTGGAGTGAGGTATTGATATGTTTAAGGTTTCTGTCAGCCCAATTAACTTTGTATCTCAACATGATGTTGAAATAGCAACTGGTTTGGTTGCAGGTGTGACGGCTGCCAGATGTTCCCTATAAATGGCGCCAGGTTCAAATGCAGGAACTGTGACGACTTTGACTTCTGTGAGAACTGCTTCAAGACCCGCAAACACAACACCAGGCATTCCTTTGGCAGAATCAACGAGCCTGGTACGTCACACATTCATCAAGATCGTATCCACGGTGTTTCCTTTTGCCTGTATGTGTGTAAAAACCTGTTGTTCATCTTCCCTGCGATTAGGCCAGTCTCCAGCATTCTGCGGCCGCTCAGGAAAACAGCTCAAGAAGCATCACAGCAGCCAGCGAGGGATGCTGATTGACGACTGGTCTCGTGCTGTCAAGAGCCTCAATGTCTCATCCTCCGTTAACCAGGCCTCACGGCTCATTGACTGCAGTGATCAGTGTTGGCAGTCCTCGGGCTCGCAGGGAAAGGCAGGAGATTGAATTGCATATTCTAATAAGCAGGATGACAGCCTGTTTGGTTTAGCTTTATTAAAGTGTAATGCATTACCTGACAGGTTCTGTCATTCCTCCCTCTGCAGCACTGGATTCGTCTCGAGCTCTTCCCTGACGTTCTTGTGCACAGGCTGAAGATGATAGTGGACCCAGCAGACAGTAGCTACATGCCCTCACTGGTGGTGGTGTCAGGTGGGTTGTATTTATGTTTACGACATGAATATTTTCCCCTCAGTTTGAATATAGGCTATGTTTTGTTGCCATTAGATAACTGTATTCTGCACTTATAGTCTACTGTTTGGTCTTCAAATAGGGGGGGTTTTAAATTGTCTTTTATCATCATGAGTAATGCTTTTCGTGATGCACAGGTGGAAGCTCTTTGAACAACTTGATTGAGCTGAAGACAATCAACATCAATCCCACAGACACCACTGTCCTCCTCCTCAGTGACTGTACTGAGGTTGGTTAGCTGAAGACATCAACTTCTGATCATTATTTTTTGCTTTAAAGAACGGCGCTGTATTAACTTGAAAAATGTCTTTCCTCCAGTATCACAGATATATCGAGATTGCTATCAAGCAGTGCCGCAGCTCTGGTATTGACTGCAAGATTCATGGGCTTGCTATCGTTGGGCGCATCAGAGCAGAGGATGAAGACCTGGCCACAGTCCCTTTCCTGGCGTCGGACAATGAAGAAGAGGATGATGACAAAACTGCCACTGGGAGGTACGACCGTCCAAGGAATAAGGATTTCAGTGCCGCAGGAATATGTGCCATGTGAATGTGGATGTTTTCCAGCGAACATGAATCTGGCTGGGAGTTTCTACTGACGCAGGCTAATCTACACAGCTTTTTTTCTCAGCTTTTGGAGGTTGATATGAAAACAAGAAAATTCAGAATGTAGAACTGAATAGATTAATATATATACCCTCACAGGTGCATGACTTTGTGCAAATATGGAAGAGTGGATTCATATCACTGTTCTCACGGTGTGTTCATGTCCTTCAGCCTCGCTCGGAAGAAGTCATCAGGACTGGAGTCTGCAGCCACCATCAGGACCAAAGTGTTTGTCTGGGGGCTGAACGACAAGGACCAGCTGGGAGGACTCAAGGGCTCTAAGGTGAAGCTCAGAGTGTATTTTATTAAATTAAACCTGGAGAAGCCAAATTGGCTAATGGCTAAAGTAGCCTGTGCCTCACATGCCACAAAGGGGTAACACAGGTAGTTTGAGCTTTGGTAAATGCTTTCCACCTGTGACCTCAGTATATCAGATCTACAGCACAGGCCCATGCGCCGTCTTTGAGCTTGATGTCTGATGAACACATTTGAGGATGTGTTTTCATAACCTGCTGGTGGTTATGGAGGGGGGGCAGCAGATGGGAGGAGACATGTCTGCTGCATTCTCTCATCTGCGTTGTTTGTGTCCTTCACAGATCAAGGTGCCCTCCTTCTCTGAAACACTCTCTGCTCTCAATGTGGTTCAAGTGGCCGGTGGTTCCAAAAGCCTCTTCGCAGGTGGGAGACAAATATTTTCCTTCATGGTCTTATATAAGATGCACACTTGCTGTATGTAACACTTTGTCCCTGTTGCAGTGACGGTTGAGGGGAAGATCTATGCGTGTGGAGAGGCCACTAACGGCAGGTTAGGCCTGGGTCTATCCAGCGGGACCATCCCAATCCCCCGTCAGATCACGGCACTGAGCAACTACGTGGTGAAGAAGGTTGCTGTGCACTCCGGGGGGCGACACGCCATGGCCCTGACTGTGGACGGGAAGGTCTTCTCCTGGGGAGAGGGAGATGACGGCAAACTGGGCCACTTCAGCAGAATGTATGTTATCTTGCACAGACATCGTAATCAGATCTTACTGTACCTTTTCTAGAACTCAGGTATTTTTTACATGTGAGATGGATCATGACGCCACAGGTAAATGTTTTTGTTGAGGGTCTTGTTTTTCATAGAATTGTTTCACTTAAAGTTATTATTGTTCTCAATAAAAGTTGTCCTGATGATGTGATTAAAGAAATGTGATTTTCCATCGCAGGAACTGTGACAAGCCTCGGTTAATTGAGGCACTGAAGACCAAGCGGATCCGTGACATCGCCTGTGGCAGCTCTCACAGTGCAGCAATCACCTCCAGTGGGGAGCTGTACAGCTGGGGTTTGGGGGAGTATGGACGCCTTGGACATGGGGACAACACCACTCAGCTGAGGCCTAAACTGGTGCGTCTATGTCTCCTACCTTTACTCCTGTACTTTACAGGGACACTGATGGGCTTAAAATGACAGACTTTTCTGGGTTTTCTGGGTCATGATGTTTTGCTGCTATGAATCCATGAATAGTATGAAATGTGTAACACGCCCTTTCTGTGTCTTTGTCATGAAGGTGAAAGTGCTTCTGGGACACCGTGTTATCCAGGTGGCTTGTGGAAGCAGGGATGCTCAAACTCTAGCCCTCACTGATGAAGGTATTTCTGTCTGTATTTAAAAGCACCCTGTGGAGTTCAGCCACATCGTAACAATGAAGACTCCACATAACACCTTTAACACTTGGTATAAGTTTTTTTTTGGCCTTGATAGATGTGTTTCAGTTTGTTGGTAATGTGTTTATTTTTGTCAGGGCTGGTGTTCTCCTGGGGTGATGGGGATTTTGGGAAACTGGGTCGTGGAGGCAGTGAGGGCTGCAACATCCCCCAGAACATAGAGAGGCTCAACGGGCAGGGGGTCTGCCAAATTGAATGTGGAGCGCAGTTCTCCTTGGCTCTTACTAAATCAGGAGTTGTGTGGACATGGTAAGATGGACCAAAGATTAAATCACTGCATGAGATCAGCCGTCATTTGTCCTTTTTCTTTCCAGTTGTTTACAGTTCGTGTTTCCAAACAGGGGCAAAGGCGACTATTTCCGATTGGGCCATGGCACCGACGTCCATGTGCGGAAACCCCAGATGGTGGAGGGACTGAGGGGCAAAAAGATAGTCCATGTTGCTGTTGGGGCTCTGCACTGCTTGGCTGTAACAGACACAGGACAGGTCTGTACTGGCCTCTACCATCAGACCATTATAAACCAAAGCACATAGTTCAGACACTCTGCTCATTTACTGCCATGGCACTGATCCAGAGGTGAATTTCTCCTCCCGTAGTTTATTTATCGACTCTTCCTCTACTTTTCCAGGCACCTCTGACCTTTGCTGTTACACAGCTTATTTCATCTTGTATAATATCTTCCCTCAGAACAAATTTAATAATGTTAGCACATCACTTCCAATGATGAGAGGCAGCTACTCGATATTTGACCACTTGAAGAGCTTGTTAAGATTGAGTGCTTGGAGCGGTGCCTTTACTTTTTTCATGTGTGGCTTTTCTTTAGTGCCGATGTACAGAGGTCTTTAGTTTAGCAGTATGGAAAGCTGCATTTAAGAACAGCTCACAGAAACCTCGAAGGTACCACATAAACTTTTGTTCAGCGTGTGTTTATAGGAGGTTTTATTTTGTTGAGCACTGACCAAAATGAAATCCAGTCATGGTGTTGTGTTTCTTTGTCAGGTTTATGCGTGGGGTGACAACGACCACGGGCAGCAGGGCAACGGCACCACCACAGTTAACAGGAAGCCCACCCTGGTGCAGGGTCTTGAGGGACAGAAGATCACTCGAGTGGCCTGCGGCTCCTCCCACAGCGTGTCCTGGACCACTGTGGATGTGACCACACCCTCAGTTCACGAGCCGGTTCTTTTCCAGACAGCCAGGGACTCCCTCGGAGCATCCTATTTAGGTAATCATCCTTTCCCCTGCAGCCTTCAATCCAGCCCACCAGCCCAGTCTTTGTGAGTCCTGATGGTTGAGGTTGTAATGGTTAGATGGAAGCAGCTCTTGGGAGAGCTGTGAAGTTTCTCAGAGACTCACTCATATATGTTTAGCAGAGTGCAGATTGTCCACAAGGGGGAGCTCTCCTGTCATAATCACACCAAGGCTGGTATTTATGAAACTGCCTGTCCAGACAGCTGTTGGAGTTCCTTTTCTTATGGAGAGGTACAGTTTCTTATGGAACTGTAGGGCTGAATCTGCTAATAGTGGCTGGTTTAGCTTCACATCAATGACAGCGTGCCTCATTGTTTTTGTGTTGTACACCGCAGGCGTCCAGTCAGACAGTGACTCGTCAGCCGTGAACAACAAGATGAGCGGGCAGAGCAACGTGAAGCCTAATCGACCCTCGCTGGCCAAGATCCTCCTCAGTCTGGACGGCAACTTGGCCAAACAGCAAGCTCTGTCTCACGTGCTGTCAGCCCTCCAAATCATGTATGCCAGGTATGTTGTCCATGCGTCCTCTCCTGGTGGGTCATGTAAGTGCAACACAACCAGTTCAAGTCTGGACAAGGACCTCTGTCCCATGTCACCCCCCTCTCCTTTGCTCTGTATTTCATGTTGTGCTACCCTCTGTTGTGCTATGGTTGGACAGTCGGTTGGCCAAGAACACAGGATTAAGAAATCTGTAATGTAGCCGGATGCCACGTGTATCTGAGCATTGATTGAGATCAGTAAAATCTTGAAACTGTCCACATCTCGACCAGGACAGCCATGCATAGGTTCAGGGCAGGACTACCATCATGTTTATCATCTGTTAAAATCTCAAACGCTGTATTTACAAACTAAAGGTGAGCGATGTCCTGCTGAGGCCTTAATTCTGAACAGGGCGAGCTAAAAGCATGGATGACCTCTAAATAATTAAATCTGCTGACTGGCACTGGTAATCGTCATTAGTCAGTATTACTGTTGACAGGATGTGCTGTGTGTTCCCTCAGGGATGCAGTGGTCGGTGCTCTGATGCCAGCCAGCATGATTCTGCCAGCAGAGTGTCCTTCCAGCTCACCTGTTCCACCATCAGACTCCTCTTCCTCATCCAGCGTGAGTGATGAAGAGGGTCCTCCCGTCCTGCCTGAAGCTGAGGAACGAGTCAGTCCCAATCCCTGGCAAGACAAGAAGGGAGAGGTGAGGAACACACACCAGCCGTGTCTGTGAAACACTTCATAATTAATAACTGTCAGTGGGGGTGTTCCCATGCTGTTTGGCTTTTTTTGTCATAAAAGCGCTGCCTCAACTGCATTTTGTGCTGATTTACTGTGAAACAGTAACCATGTGTATTTGTTCCCATAATGACCAGGTGTGTAGATGCAACCATCAGCAAACTATATTTGGGTCCAACTTGGAAAAATCAGACTCACAGAGTTTTGATCATAATTACAACTCTCAACGAAGTCTTCTTCCACAACTTTCTCCATTTTTCCTTAAAGTTTCAGTCCTGGTTGATTTGGTGGAAGCAGCTAGTGTAATTTAACATACTAACACTGAAAAAAATGCCAAAAATGATTGTTGTCTTGTATTTTTGATAAACGATTGTGGTCAGCGCTAACCGTGGTGACTTAACAAATAAGCCAGCAGGATGATCTGTTTGCATTAAGCAGTAACTTAATACAGCTGATATGGTGTAAAGAGAACGAACATTAAACCATGAGACTCATAATGATGAGGAAAAATTCCCAGCGTGGAAAGACACCATTTTTTTCTGCTGCTGCTTGTGTATTTTATTCTTTTCAACCCTACAGACAACTTGAGGATGCATCCAAATAACTTTATTTATAAAAAAAAAAAAAAAAAAAAAGTTTCTATGTATTCAATACTTACCAAACCGTGTGTGTGTGAACAGGTTCCCTCATCAGAAGAAGCCGTGACCCCGTCGTCAGCCATGACTCCCTCTGCCTCTGGTGCCTCCTCACGTCCTTTCATCCCCGTCACCGATGACCCCGGAGCAGCCAGCATCATAGCTGAAACCATGACCAAGACGAAAGAGGCAAGTCTGTCCGACTGAGCTCGTGTTCAGTGGAGCCGGTAACTCCAGCAGCCATATGTGCCTAACTCAGCCTTCTTCTTCTTCATCTTCAGGACTCTGAGAGTCAGAGTAAAGTGGTTGGTCCAGAGCCTCAGTACCTCGACGAGTTCACGAGTCTGCTTGTGCCTGATGATACACGTGTCATGGTGGACCTGCTCAAACTGGCAGTGTCTTGCCGCTCTGGGGAGAAGGGCAAGGAGGTGCTGTCGGCTGTGCTGTCCGGCATGGGCACAGCTTATCCACAGGTCATTTACTGCTTTCTGTTTTTGATTTCACGGCGGCTTTGCAATTTAAAGGACTTCACCTGGTAACATTTGACTTCTTCTGGTCTCTGTGGCGTGCAGGTTGCTGACATGCTGCTGGAGCTTTGTGTCACCGAGCTGGAGGACGTTGCCACAGACTCGCAGAGCGGCCGTCTGTCCTCTCAGCCAGTTGTTGTGGAGAGCAGCCACCCGTACACTGATGACACCTCCACCAGCGGTACAGTGAAGATCCCAGGTAAAAGAGAAAATGCAGGGATTCTGTAGTTTAGTGAGACTCTTTACCAAGAGCAACTTGAATGAGCAGGACAGTTTCCAGCATTTATGACTTTCCTCTTGGACGGAGACAACATCTCTTACTTCCTCTTGTAGGTGCCGAGGGCCTCAGGATAGAGTTCGACCGACAGTGTTCGACTGAGAGACGCCACGACCCGTTAACAATCATGGACGGAGCCAATCGGATCGTCTCTGTCAGATCAGGTGATGAGAGGAAGACCTTTTAACTGAATGTGGAGTGTATGCCAGTGAATCCAAAATGAATATGGCTGCATGCCGTGTGTTTCAGGCCGGGAGTGGTCTGACTGGTCCAGTGAGTTAAGGATCCCAGGAGACGAACTCAAATGGAAATTCACCAGCGACGGCTCTGTCAACGGCTGGGGCTGGCGCTTCACTGTCTACCCCATCATGCCTGCTGCCGGTGAGCCACATCAATCTCATTAAACAAACCGCTGACATCAGTAAAAACACTCTCTGAACAACAGCATAGACATAAACCAGATATTGCACATACAGACTGTCAGACACTGAGCCTTCTCCACGTCTTTCCTCAGGTCCCAAAGACTTGCTGTCAGATCGCTGTATCTTGTCTTGCCCCTCTATGGACTTGGTCACCTGTCTGCTGGACTTCAGGCTCAACTTTGCCTCCAACAGGAGCATTGTGCCACGCCTGGCTGCTTCCCTCGCTGCTTGTGCTCAGCTTAGTGCACTAGGTACAGTATGAGTGTCCTGCTCCACCATGTGTGGTGTGCGTTTGTTCGAGATTAAATATACATTCAGGCTGTATTTTGTGTTGTTTCGTCCAGCTGCGGGACACAGGATGTGGGCTCTGCAGAGACTACGAAAGCTCCTGACCACAGAGTACGGTCAGTCCATCAACATCAACAGGCTGCTGGGTGACAGTGAAGGCGAGGCTCGCTCTATGGTGAGTACACGCCTTACCTCAAATGTTTACTGACTTCATGTTTATGTATAATGATCATTTGTAGAATAATTACCTCGGGGTACGTGATAACTATTGCAGTAATACATTGCTATCATTCTATTTGATTTCACATATTAATGTTGCTCATTTTACACCCAAGTGTGTCATTCAATCCAATTTTGATGCAACCTTGTTTTTTATAATTGACTTCTCCCTGTTCATTTCGTATCTGGTCACATCTCATCATGCAGTGTTTAGACTGTAATTATTTTAGTTTTGCTCTGGTCCATGAATGTGTTGTTGTAATACTCGTGTGTAGCTCACAGACATGCATGAAATAACGGATCAATGGCTCCTCTCTGGTCATTGTATGAGCTGGTCTCTTCAGTTGTTATTGATGGTGTATGATGTAATTTGTCACTGTTTATTTGTTTGATTGATTATCATCTTTTCATACAGTATTTGCTTTCCACTCCCACAGCTATTTTTTCTTTTCTTCACCTCATACACCATCTACTGCAGGGCTGCACTTTTCTCTTATGCTTTATGTAATTCTTTGAGAACTGAAACAATGATTAAAACGAACAAAAGCTGGGATATTGAATGGAGAGCCAAGCCTCTATTTAGAAAAATGTAGCCTATATTTTTAGAAGTGAGTGATACATTTCATTGATTCATTGATTGATGATCTATTTTCTTGCAGAGTTTCACAGGCAGTGCGCTAGCCGCTCTAGTGAAGGGGCTGCCGGAGGCTCTGCAGAGGCAGTATGAGTACGAGGACCCCATTGTGAGGGGAGGGAAGCAGCTGCTTCACAGTCCATTTTTCAAGGTGTGCTCACAGTTGTTTCCTTACCAACACATTAGCACCAATGCTTGAGAGTGTGATGGATTTCTACAGATCATTAGATGCAGTTTTCTTGCAGAGGCTAATTTTAACATTTTGTTTAGGTCTTGGTCGCTCTAGCCTGCGATCTTGAGCTTGATACCTTACCCTGCTGTGCCGAGACCCATAAGTGGGCCTGGTTCCGCAGATACTGCACAGCCTCCAGAGTCGCTGTGGCTCTCGACAAGAGGACGTCTCTACCAAGACCCTTCCTGGATGAGGTGAGTGTGCCAGGCTGTGCTGTCTGTGCCAGCCTTCACTTTTCTTCATCACACTTTGTCATGAGTTTGTTCTTAATCCGTTTCCTCCAATTATTCCTGTCCCTTTGAAGGTCACAAAGAAAGTTCGCGAGCTTATGGCCGATCACGAGAGCATGAACGGCCTCCACGAGAGTCACGACTTGTTCAAGCGCGAGCACGACGAGCAGCTCGTACAGTGGATGAACCGCCGACCGGATGACTGGACCCTCTCCGCCGGGGGGAGTGGCACCATCTACGGCTGGGGCCACAACCACAGAGGTCAGCTGGGGGGCATTGAGGGGGCGAAGGTCAAAGTGCCCACTCCCACCGAAGCCCTCGCCACACTCCGGCCTGTGCAGCTTATCGGCGGGGAGCAGACTCTGTTTGCTGTCACTGCTGATGGAAAGGTATTTAACAACCTGTGTAGGCTGCACGCTGCTCCTTCTCTGGCTGTAGCACATTCTGGAAAGAGTATTGCTCAACAATGTCAATCGGATGACTTCCAGGAAAATGTAATATTGCCAGACTAAAATATGTTGTCTTGATCCTCAGCTGTATGCGACAGGATATGGAGCTGGAGGCAGATTGGGTATTGGAGGCACGGAGTCCGTGTCCACTCCCACTTTACTGGAGTCCATCCAACACGTCTTCATCAGGAAAGTGGCTGTAAACTCTGGAGGGAAGCATTGCCTGGCGCTGTCCTCTGAGGGAGAAGTCTACTCGTGGGGAGAGGCTGAGGATGGAAAACTCGGCCATGGGAACAGAAGGTCGAGATCTGACACTTTTCATTCACAAGTTTCTGTTCATAACACACAGAATAATAATAATACAAATCATGTCGCTGCAAGAGTGAAGACAGTAAAGTGTATTTCTGGTAACTGTGATTCCTCCTGACTTCAGTCCCTGTGACCGTCCTCGTGTGATCGAGTCCCTGAGGGGAGTGGAAGTGGTTGACATCGCAGCAGGAGGGGCACACAGTGCCTGCATCACTGCCAGTGGAGAGCTCTTCACCTGGGGAAAGGGTCGCTATGGACGGCTGGGTCATGGAGACAGTGAGGACCAGCTCAAACCCAAGCTGGTCAGTGGTCATTTAGCTCAGCTTCTCACACGACTTAAGATACCGTGCTGTATACATGTGGTGCACTCAAGGTTTGTCAATTCACAGAAGAGGCTAAAAAAAAAAGTATCAACCTGAAATGTTTGGACAGGAATCAAACAGTTTACTCGGCCTCACTCCGACAAGGTTTCCCACACAATCACAGTGAGGTAAAGCTGATGTTGGTGTCTGTGCGGTTTATCCAGGTGGATGCACTACAGGGTCACAGGGTCATTGATGTAGCCTGCGGCAGCGGGGACGCCCAGACACTGTGTCTAACAGATGATGACATGGTCTGGTCTTGGGGAGACGGGGACTACGGCAAATTGGGCCGGGGAGGCAGCGATGGCTGCAAAATCCCCATGAAGGTAAGACAGTTTACACAGCAGAGTGCACTGGAGGTCAGCAGCAGCAGCATGTTATATTTCTCTCTTTAGCTATTTTACACGAGAAGAGACCAGAGTAGGTTGAAAACGACAAGCTAAGCTTCAGATGAGTTTTCTGTTTCTTGTAAGATCAGTAGCCACAATTGCTAGCTTAAAAACGTAAGCCTAGGCAGACAGAAGTCAAAGGAATAGCTTGAATAACTCACTTCCTTGCTTGAAGCTGATGAGAAAATCAGCACCTTTGTGACTAATAAGAAGCTAAGAATATGCATGCTAATAAGTGCGTAGTTAATGGTGAGTATATGCACCTTAACTTTAAGTGTTGCCGTGTTTGTAACATCCATCTGGTTCAGATGACTCAGTGAGTGCTGTGATGAACAATGTGTTCAGACAGAAAAGTTAAATTAACTCTTACACAGTCAGAACTCTGCACACTTCTCATTTACATTTCTGTTTTTAAGTCCTAAGATTAGTCTGCGCTTTGTGGTGGGATGAGTGACATAATCTAAGAGATCTGATGTGTTCTTCATGATGGTCCATCAAATGACTGATGAATTGATTTCTTGCTCTCAGATTGACTCTCTCACCGGCCTCGGAGTGGTCAAAGTGGAGTGTGGCTCTCAGTTTTCTGTGGCTCTCACCAAGTCTGGGGCCGTGTACACATGGTATGTACAGCACAGCACAGAGTAGGGGTGTCATGACCTGTTGTGTCGCTGCTGTTGTTAGAGGTGACATGGCTCAGTTTTGTACGTATCATGTGATTCCTAGGGGGAAAGGGGATTATCACCGGCTGGGCCACGGCTCTGACGACCACGTCCGACGACCCAGACAGGTTCAGGGGCTGCAGGGGAAGAAGGTCATTGCCATTGCCACGGGGTCACTGCACTGTGTGTGCTGCACAGAGGATGGTAGGATTGACCAAAGTCCTCTTTGCCATCTTGCCATTTGGTATCATTGAGCCCCAACAGTCTGGTTGGATCTCACAGAGAGCTTTGCTGTTGTTTTTGGCTCAGGAGAAGTGTACACATGGGGTGACAACGATGAAGGCCAACTTGGAGACGGGACCACGAACGCCATCCAGAGGCCACGGCTGGTGGCTGCACTGCAGGGCAAGAAAATCAACAGGGTGGCCTGTGGTTCAGCTCACACCCTCGCCTGGTCCACCAGCAAGCCCACCAATGCCGGGAAACTGCCTGCACAGGTTCAAGCTTCATTCTTTGTGCATCGGAAAAATGAGTTCTCTGTCCACATGTTCCAGTAGATGGCAGTAAAGCTTTGCAGACAGAAGCATCATCCAAACAAAGTCGCTTGCAGACCTTCAGATGCTGTTCATGCTGTTAACCTGACTGTCTGTGTGGTGTGTTGAAGGTTCCTATGGAGTACAACCACCTGCAGGAGATCCCCATCATGGCCCTGAGGAACAGGCTGCTGCTGCTGCATCATATCTCAGAGCTCTTCTGCCCGTGTATACCCATGTTTGACCTGGAGGGTCGACTGGGCCAGACCGGCCACGGACCCTCAGTGGGCTTCGACACGCTCAGGGGCATCCTCATCTCCCAGGGGAAGGTGAGATACCGTTTCTCTGAATCAGAGAAAGAAATATATAACATGGAAACAGCTGTGTTTACAGCTAAAATTCAACAGTGTAACACTGCATGTCTGAGACAAAAACAGGAGAAACATTAATTTTGTCTGAACAGGAAGCAGCTTTCAGGAAGGTGGTTCAAGCCACGATGGTGAGGGACAGGCAGCACGGACCTGTGGTGGAGCTCAACAGGATTCAGGTACAGCAGGAAAAACATGCACACAGCACAGTTTTAACATCTGCATGCACAATCTGTTTCACAATCACTTTGATCTTTCTTCAAGTCTCCTGCTCCCCCTACTGTAGTTCCTCCCCCCTCCACCACCTCCTCCTCCTCCTCTCACGGGGAGGCTGTGTTCCAGACAGGCTCCTGAGCATTACATGTGATGTCTTTCATAAGGGGATTTTTCTGTGGTGTGTGTGATTCCTGCTCCAGTCTGTCTGCTGGAGTTCCTGGACTGAGTTTTGTACTTTACTCCACAAACAGTGTCGGTTTGGGCCACTGCCTCTCCACACAAGCCCCCCACGTAGCTCTGGCTGTGGTTGTATCCGTGGTGCAGAGAGCTGTCATATCCAGGAATTCATGCCTATCACCACTTCCTCTCTATCTCGCAGGAAGTTATTAAGCACAGAAGAGAAACAATCTTTTTTTATCTTCTTCACCCTGCAGGTGAAGCGTTCCCGTAGCAAAGGGGGTCTGGCAGGTCCCGACGGAACCAAGTCTGTGTTTGGTCAGATGTGTGCCAAAATGAGTTCGTTCAGCCCGGACAGCCTGCTGCTCCCTCATCGAGTGTGGAAGGTCAAATTTGTGGGTAGGTGCTGCGCTGTCACGTCCACCCCTCGCCCAAATGACGTATTATTCTCTAAGCGGTACGTTTAATTATCAACAACACGGGGCATGTGCGCGCTCCTCACCCTGTCTGATTTCCTCAGGGGAGTCTGTGGATGACTGCGGTGGTGGTTACAGCGAGTCCATTGCTGAAATGTGCGAGGAGCTGCAGAATGCCTTGACTCCACTGCTCATCGTCACCCCCAACGGCCGCGACGAGTCGGGCGCCAACAGGGACTGTTTCCTGCTCAACCCCGCAGCCAAGTCCCCTCTTCACATGAGCATGTTCCGCTTCCTAGGTATAATCCACTTAATCTCCCAGTGAGGTCTTCTGGGGTGTTAATCCTAGATAAACAAAAACTGAAAATATGCATGTTTATTTTACAAATTTACAAAATGCTTCAAGTGCATTTTCACTGATAATACCCGGCCGAACTGCTCAGCATGCTTCACTTCATGTCGATGTTCCTGCTGTTTGCTGCAAACATTTTGTTCAGCACAGTGATGCCTGTTGAGTTTTGGTCTGTGCATAAAGCGCTCTGCCTTGCTGTGTCTGCAGGAGTGCTCTTGGGCATTGCAATCCGGACCGGAAGCCCTCTTAGTCTGAACCTGGCAGAGCCGGTGTGGAAACAGCTGGCAGGCATGAACCTGACCATCGCTGACCTCAGTGAGGTACGTACAGAGCAGGGCTCTCGTGTGGATGCTCGACACGCTGCTGGTGATTGAGTGTGAAGATGGAACTTAATCAAACGCAGGGCCTCATGTAAGAAGCACTCGTCCAAACAAATCTGTTCTCAAGTGATTTAAGAGAACTTTTTCACCAATGTTCTCAGAGAATTTTCAGCACAAACAAAATTCATCAGTGGTCCAGACCCGTTGTATGAGTCATTAACAGATATTCCCCCCAGCAGTGAAAAACACTTGATTAATTTAAGAGTTAGATTGCCTTAATGTGAAATGAATTTGAAGTTTAATGATGACAAACTCAAGAGTCTGTGCACTTGGGCAGAAAATACTATTCAATGCATTTTTAGCATTTATTTTAGATTTTATAGGCATATTTTGATAAATCCTGGTTCCACGGCTGTGTCCTGTTATACGTCTTGCCTTGCTGGAATTAAGAATTGGATTTCTAAAATTTCCCTGAATTTTAATAACAAGGACTCCTCCTGACCTCAGCGCAGCATGATCAATAATATCTATCTATCATTTACTAATGCTATAAAGAAGCCTGTGATCTTGGTGTCATGTCTGTGTTTCAATGCTCAGGTTATTTAAATGGTTTGGTCTTTCCCTCATTGGTTTACTGAGATGTTTTTAGCAGCTAACATCATGTCCAACCATCCTTTCTTCATACGTCAATGGGAGTTTTGGGTCTCCTGTACGGCTGCTGACGCTTCTGAATTTTTAATGTTTTCATCAGCTGATTTCTGACAGCAGAACATGAAGCTCTACGCTGTGAATTTTTTCTTTTTTTACTCCTGGGCAACATTTTTGAAACTTGCCCACAAACAGATATCGTTATATAGCAATTTCGGGGTGTCAATTATGCTAATGAAGTGCTCCTACTCAAGAACAGGCTGACAGAACACAGAGTTTGTGCCGTTAAGACAGTTTGGTGAATCTGATATCAACAAACCTCACAAAGTTTTAGAATAAGAGTGTGAAAATGTTCTGGCATGAGGCTTATTGTTAAATGACGAGCACCTCGGTGTTCTACATTTGTTTTACATTCTGTACCCTCGCTCGCTTGTCACACAGTGTTACATAACATTTCAAACCCTTATGATCTGCATTACAACCAACCAAAGAACACATTCCTATACATTCCTTCTAGGATTAAACCTTAAGCCTATCAGCTCCCTGCTCCCCTGAGCTCGACAGTAAGAAACATGTCTGAACTCATACTGTACCTGCTCTTCAGAAAGGTTAAAATCTATAATTAATGTTAGCAAAAAGCTGTGAGCCACAATCTCAGCTTTTGTTGGAGAGATGGCGTGAGCCCACTCCTGCCCTCACGCTGTGATCATGAGCTCCTGAGCGGTCTTTGGGAGAATACTGGAGTGGAAAAAAAAGACCATTTTCCTTCACAAAGCTGCCCTTGTTTTGCGGTTTTGCCCTTGAGATATTAGAAAGGTTGGATGGGAAATGAATCCAGCACAAGACTCAAGAAAAAGTGGATCACTGTGAAGCTCACCGGAACTGTGGTGTGAGCATGAGTGCACATAAATATGCATACAGATGAATGTGTGAACCAGGTGAGGTTAGAGGTTATGGAGACAAATGATGGTGATCTGCTTTGTATCTCCCAGGTTGATAAGGACTTTATTCCCGGCTTGATGTACATCCGGGACAACGAGGCCACAGCTGAGGAGTTCGAGGCCATGACTCTTCCCTTCACGGTGCCCAACGCCAGCGGCCAGGATATCCAGCTCAGCTCCAAGTACTCCCACATCACCCTGGAGAACCGCGCCGAATACGTTCGCCTGGCGATTAACTACAGGTGAGGAAACCAGCCGAATGAACGAGGTTTACTCCTTCCAGTGCGCGCTTGTGTTAACCTTTGTTTTTTTTTTTCCTCCTCTCTTCAGGCTCCATGAGTTTGATGAGCAGGTCTCTGCAGTGCGTGAGGGAATGGCTCGAGTAGTCCCAGTCCCCTTGCTGTCGCTCTTCACTGGTTACGAACTGGAAACTATGGTCAGTGAGAGCTGGTTTTAAGGTTGAGACTTTGCCTCCGTCCTCAGGTGTCAGGCTGGTTTGACAGTGAACGTTTCTTCTCCTCAGGTGTGCGGAAGCCCGGACATCCCTCTCCACCTGTTGAAGTCGGTGGCCACGTACAAAGGAGTGGAGCCGACGTCGCCGCTCATCCAGTGGTTCTGGGAGGTGATGGAGTCCTTCTCCAACACAGAGAGGTCGCTTTTCCTGAGGTTCGTCTGGGGTCGCACGCGCCTGCCTCGCACCATCGCTGACTTCCGTGGGCGGGATTTTGTCGTGCAGGTAAGAAAGTGAAAGTCTGACTGCAGCCCCTCTTGAAAAGTCAGTTTCCAGAGAAAAAAAGCCTTTGATTTAATTCTGCTTTCAGCAGAAATGTTGGCTATAAAAAGTTTCAGTATGCAACTGTGTCCACTTTTAACTAAAACTGGGTTTGCAGTGACAGTCAACACCATCAAACATGCTGCATCACTGCTGTTAGCTACAGTAGCTACGACGCTCGGTGGTGGATTTTAACAAAAATGCTTTGGCTGATACGATAGTTTAACAGGCATTAAACTGAATTCTATGTGAGATTTAAAAGGTTGCCAGGCAACTAGCGGAGACTTCATGTCACTGCAGCCATCCAGGAAATGGCTCAGCACAACTTGTCATTCATACACAGCGAAGCCTCTTCACAGACAAGTATGAATCCAGCTCTATATTCACCCGACTGGAGATCTAATAAGACCTTCTCCATCCCCAGGTGCTGGATAAGTACAACCCCCCTGACCACTTCCTGCCAGAGTCCTACACGTGTTTCTTCCTGCTGAAGCTGCCCAGGTACTCGTGTAAACAGGTGCTGGAGGAGAAACTGAAATACGCCATTCACTTCTGCAAGTCCATCGACACTGACGACTACGCCCGCATCGCCCTGTCCGGCGAGCCCGCCGCTGACGACAGCAGCGAAGACTCGGACAATGAAGACGCCGACTCCTTCGCTTCAGACTCCACCCAGGACTACTTAACGGGACACTGAACATTAGCGCAAGGACGAGCAAGGACTGCATTAACCTCACCTATTAACACACACGTTCATACAGGCATTCTGCTAAGACACAAACGTCTGTGGGGGAAAAATGTGCAATGAGCTTTAAAAGCATTATAAGCTAAAGAGAGGAACAAACACAGGTTTGCTCGGATTTAGTTTCTTTAAAATAAGATGGGGTGATCAGCTGCACATGTAATTGTTGTGTTACATGGGAATTATGTATATTGTTACAGTTAAAAAATGGCTCCAGCCTAGCACTGTGGTAGATTTCTCCCCCTGGTTTGTGTGAATTACCTTTCCCTAGTTTGTAAATAGAAATTGATGTGCAACAAAACAGTAGTATTACTTTTTGTTTCTTGGTAATAGCCATGTTTCTTTATAAAAAAAAACAAAAAAACATTTTTAACTTAAAAAAAGTCAGTGTTTCTCACTCGGCTCACGTCAGTCGGAGCCCACTGAAGGGTCATTTTAAGATTCCTGTATTTACCCCCCTCCCTCCACCATGTTTGTGCACTGTCTCCTCAAAGAATGTATATAATATGATTGTGCCATGTATTCACAGAAGGTCTCATTCCTGCATATTCAATGTTAATACATTTCTGTTAATAAATTCAAGTGAAAACAGGCTAAAGTCTTCATTGTGATGGTTTAGTGAAAGCAATGGAACATTTCGGTGCCTTTGAGAGGCGTTCACTGACCGTGATCCTGTGTGTGTTGCTGCAGCCGGATCCGAGAGGGTTTTTAGAAAAACAAGTGAAACACAGATTGATAAAAGCAGTCTTTCAAAATGACATCGACTTCCTGGATTTTTGTGCTCTATGAATCATCATCAGACGTTGTAGTGTGGATTAAGGTTACTGTTTGGAAAGGGTTAACAGGCTGCTCTAAAAAAAAACCACTGTATTGAATTTTTTCCAAACTCGGTCAGAGGATCATTTCGGCTTTATTTCTCTCTTCACCGGGCGGAGCTTTAGCCAAAATTAAATCAGATTTTCCTTGCAGTTCTTGAAGAATCCCTGTTAATAAACGGTACAAAGGTTGCAGCAGGATGGCGGAGTGTTATCTTGACATCACTGTTAACCCTGCAGCTCTGTGGGATTAAAGAAATCTCCCATAATTACCTCCGTAATGAGCTGTTGTCAGCTGTGCTAGAGCATCGTGAGGGGCTGCGCCTCCCTCACGTGCTGGGAAAAAAAAGGTGATGTGAACGGGGGGCTCTTAAGACCCCCACTCACTCGTGCACAGGCTTCACGACACATTCCTCCTCTGGCTGGAGGACACTCCCTCGAGGGTGTGTTGTCTACGTCCACTTCTAGTAAATTCACGCGTAGTTCAAAGACATGAGGAAAAAACCCTCTCTGTTTTATGAGGGCTTGATTTGGCTTAAAAATCATTAGCATTCTTTGTAGACTTAGTGCTTTTTCTCAGTAATAATCACAAAGTACGTTATGCTGGTGGGAGTCAGGTGCTTCTCAACACAGTGAGGGAGGGAGGAGAGTGGAGGCGAGGAATGAACGGCCTCCTTCTTCTGTGGTTATGTGTTACACAGACTGTTACATAAACGACGACTGGTAGAAACCAAGAAACTCAGATTTCAGTTCATTTTTACAGATTTTTCATTGATTAATTTGGAGTCTGTGCACTCTAATTCAGAACTTTACTCGTGAAAAGGCCCTGAAAATATGTTTTCTCAATCACCTTCACACAAAATCTTCTGTGAGTTAGAAAGATTTACGTTATTTCACAGGAGAGATTTGTGGTTTGAAGTGGGCGTGTATGTCTCTGCATACATACAGTACGGTCATGTGGGTGGTGTTACATGTGAAGGGTGGAGGTAACAAAAGCCGATGGATAAAAATGGAGGTGATGAAAATGTATCACTGATACATTTAAAGCCGATTTGATTAAAACTTTGGTGACATGATGACAACAGAGCCATGTTTCATCATTTCCTGTCTTTCATTATTTATCATTCACAACACAAAATCTCCATTCATCATTTACAGAAAGTGGCCTCAAGGGAGAGAGCAATAAAACTGGGCTGATAACTGGTCTGTGTTACTGTCCACCAGTCATCATTCACAACACCCAACTGGCATTTCTAGCAAACCAATGCCAAAAAATGCCAATCAAAAACTGACTCAAGTGACATCACTCGAGGACGTTTATCAGATTTCTCTCCCTCTGGAGCCACAAAAGGCTCAATGCAAATTAAATCTCTTACGTAGTTCCAGTTTAAGATACTGGTGATCGCCTGAGATGCTCTTATAAACATGCAGCATGGAAGTTTACTAATAAATAATAATAATAATAATAATAATACTTTTAATAGATATTTAATATGTTTGAATAATGCTAAAAAGGGTCATATTACAGTGTGTAGGTAATGAACACATGCACATTTTAACATGAAACCTGAAATCTTCTTGTTGAATTTATGAACAGTGTGAGAGTCTGTATATATTTCAATGTCTGAACTACTAAATATGACTTCATTATAAAATAAAAGTCACTAGTCAGCGTCCTCTAATCCTGGTTTAAAAGTCATGTTAAGCTGTTCAACGTGTCAGCAGGAGTCTGAGGCCGCTGCACTCGATCACATGCAGGAGGGACGCTGCTCACCTCGGGATGGTTTAACCCGGCCGACAGACAGACCGACAGAGAGACCGACAGAGAGACAGACAGAGGAGAGGAGGCAGCTCTGCGGGTCTGCAGCATGTGACTGCATGTGGGAGGTAGACAAAAGAGCATGATGGCCTTGTGTCTGCAACTTCAAAAAAAGCTCTTCCTCTTCTCTCTATTCATGCAGGCCCTGCTTTATCTGCACTGTAAATCATTAACTTGTGACTACTACTGACTACAACTACTGACCACCACTTCTACTCTAAATACACAAGTAGTGAGATGGTTGACGTACAGTATGCAGTTCTGCTGTCAGTCAGATAAATTATACTATTTGTTAGCCAATACTTTCCTCATTTATAAACTGAAGCTTCAGGCACTCATAAACGTTGGTTTGGGGCGGTGTGGATCGGTCAGGAGTACGGTTTAACCTGCATGATCAAAGTGTGCATAACTGCAGCCAGAACAATGAGGACCAGTGAAGCGTGTATGACCAGGACTAATTCCTGGAAAGAGTAAGAGAGTGACTGCGAGAGGTGGGATGGGCAATGAGACCCAAAACAGAGTATATTTAATGACTATTAGGGGCAGGTTTACACTGAGAGATGACGTTTAAAGCACCTGAACTGTTTCAAATCGTACGCATTTCTCTATTACATGAAATAAGCATGAAGAAAGAAACTTAGATTATGATTTTTTTTAAAGTGATTTACTCCCTATATGATCTACACAATAGTAACACTGAGCAGCATGCATACGCACGCACACACACGTGTCGAGTCAAACGACTGTAAGTCATTAGCGTCTCTAAACTGCAATGGAACAATGCATTGTGGGATTGTTAGCTGAAAGAACAGAGCAAGGCAGTGAGTGGAGAGTGGATACGACTACACACTGTCTACAGCCACGCCAGCACCGTGGTGCTTTGAGCTAAATGCTAACATCAACATGCTAACATGCTGAGGTTAGCAGGTGTAATGTTTATCATATCCGTCATCTTAGTTTAGTGTCTTAGCATGCTAACATTGAGAGTGACTCGGAATGACTTTGCCTCTACACGACTTTTCCTCTAGCGCCATCATCAGGTCAACATCATTATTTGCCCAATACTTAAAAAAAAAGTATGGCCTCAGGAGTTGAGTATGAACATTTAACTAATACGGTGGACATTACCTGCTAAACATTAGCATGCTAACATTATCCACCTCTTTTGTTGGTGTATCACTCAGTAATTTTGTTTAAACCAAGCTAATAATCACGGTCAGTGATGATTAATAAGGCTGATCAGCAAACATGCCAACCTCCAGACATCAGAGCCTGAACCAGGAGACCAGACCTAATCAGGGTATCTGAGGATCTCCCCACAGAAAGCTGCTAATTTCAGACTGTTTTCCTGCTTCCTAGTGAATTTATGGAGTCATTTTGTAGCAGAAGAGTGGAGTCGGGGGGACAGTCAGTTGAAAGCTGGGCCTCTCAGGGGAATCTGGGGGGCTGGCAAGTAGCTTCATCTACAAACAGGAACACGGTGCGAAAAGCAAATGAAGGAGAACAACACATTACTCAAAGGCAGTGGATCCCACAGGATCGTTTTGTCCAGAAAACAGCAACTAAACTAGATTTTATCAAAGCAGAAAGGCAGCCTAGAAAGAGGAGGAAGAAGAGGGAAAGAACTCTTCGTGAACCAGTTTGTTTGAATCTGTCATATTTTTCTTATTGATTGTATCAGAGGAGCTTTGACACGAACTCACTGATCAAACTACAAATGCAGTTCCTCTCCTGACACCTTGGCAGCTAAATGAAGCCATTAACCAAAGGTGCAGTCTGAAAGATGAGATTCAGGATAAATACCAAAGCACGAAGCTTTGCCTGAAGCCTGATGTTCTCTGTGTGCAGAGAAAATGTATTCAATATAAACTACTTCCTCATTGTTCAGGCAGCGTGTGAGCATGTTAGCATTAGCGTGTCACTACTGAGGCACATTCAGGATTTTGCACGATCACGATAACCCAGAAACCCGTTACTGGGAATCATGAAAAAATTCAGAGCGAGGAGACACAGAGCATCCTCCTAACCATGGTAGCACTCTCACTCCTGCCTGGATGCGAGAGGGGAGGGAGAGACTTCAGCCGAGTTCTGTTGAGGTTCGACTGGCGCTCTTTTCAATTGTGTCACCTTGTTGCGCCTTCTTCTTCTTCTATGGTATAATGGTTTTCCATCTGGAGAATTGGCGCCACCTACTGCTTATCTCAATGGACCAACTACGAATAATCGCTGCGAGCATTTTAGCACGCTATCCCATTCTCAGATCAAACGGTATCTCTCCTCAGTGCAGACTCTTGTGTTGCTGTTACGTTGAACAGTTTCGTGAAGCCTTTCAGGCCTACAGCAGCTGTCCTTAGCCTCAGTGAGGCCTGCGGACATTCAGATGTTGTGGTTAAGTTAGGTTCATGCAACATGGGTGACCTCAGTAACCCAACTTCCACCTCATATTGACCTCTTCACAAAGGCTTCATGTGCGGGTTTGTGTCTTTAAGGCTTTGGGTGACCTGACCTATGCCACTTACCCACAGAAACCAAGCAGCTCCATGCACCCCTAAGGATAAAGGGATCATGGGAGAAAGGCCACAGGCCTTGGGGCTGCCTATGAAAAATTCATACTCGTACCAACAGAGCTACCCGCAGGCTTAAGTTACTGACCCATGGCCAGTCGCTGCACTGTCGGGTAAGCAGTTCAACTGCTCTGACGGTGGCTTGGAAATATTCAGTGGAAACAGACTACATTATCCAAATTTCAACAAAACAGCAGAGCAGCCTGCCTTCTGAGGAAAGCTGGTACAATAATCCCACCAAAATGACCTTTTTGACTGGGCTTAACCAGCTAAGGACAAGATTTCCTTCTTCATACAGAAACTAGCATGCAGAAATGTTGAGGAGACAGGAAGTGTTCTCATGTGCACAGCTGCTGCTGACGGACGGTGGCCTAGTTAATCATTGTAAACTGGGTTGTCTTGTGGGGTTTTACTGGTCTGCTGTTTGTGAACAGGGGTGGGGTTGTAGTTCAGATTTCTCAGACGATGCTTAGGTTTAACTACAGCGCCCTGCTTGGCCGTGAGCCATCTGTGCCAGAGCGCTGATGAACTGGCAGCGGTGGCCGAGGCATCGGCCATTGTTGCTCTCAGAACGGTTGGTTAGCTATCTGCTGAGCCAGAGAGGTCAGTGCGATGGCGGCACATGATCCTGGTCGTCTGACCTCGGACACAGCAGCTGACAAAGTGGTCTCACCACAGGTCCATTTAGCAGCTGTTTGTTTATATCACTCATCACGTGATCTTCATCCGATGAAGTTTGTCCGTTGGTTGCAGGAATTGAAGATGTTTGAATTTCTATTTTCTTAAAGCAATTTAAAGAAGAAAGAAGACATCTTTTAGGGTTATTAGCTCCTTCAGTGTTCATTCCCTGAGGTCTGCAGAGCTGCGATGGGCTCACATGACACACGATATGTATACAGTATGTGTGTGTGCTACTGTATGTATACTATGTGCCACAGCACATTTCAGCTTCACACATATTCTGGAAACATTCAGAGAAAATTCCCTAAAAGTTCTGTGAAGGTATTTCCAGGAATAACCTCCTGGTAACCTTCAGTGAATGTTCCTAGCGTTCCTAAAATGTAGGAGGCTGTAACATGTAAATATTTCATCACTGCATTATAAGTAAAAAAGAAAATGACAGGCTGAGTTTTGTATCTGACTGCAGCTGTAGATGATCGTCACGCTTTACACACCATTCACTACTTTTCCCCTGAAGTTTCTACATGGACGTCAGGATGATAATATCTCCTGCGTCACATGACTTCGCCGATATGAGAATAAAACCTCTCAGCAGCGAGTAACTGAGTCATCCAGGGCTCACACAGTCTGTAGTGACGCTCACGTCATTCAAAGCCTCTGGCTCACTCTCCTCTCCTCTTGTTGTACATGTGATTGCTCTATTCTCCCTACTATATGTCACATCAGCCCACAAGACCAGTGTGCAGTCACCCCCCCGGGCATCTTCTCTGTGTAGCTTTCATCCCCTGGTATCACAGCCAGAGTGAGTCCAGACCAGGTGACTCCATCCGCTCAATGGGAAACATTGTCTTCGCTCATTTCGGAGAATGAGATGGCCAATGCTGGAATTCAACAGACTGTAACCGCTCGGCTGCAAAGATCACTTTGAGAGGGAGAGTTAATGGAAATATATTTTTGTCACTGATTGTGTTCAGTTCACTGGATAGATAATTATCATTGGGGGAAGGTTTTAGCGGTGCGAGTTTCTAATTACTTAGGTCCTGTTAGTCTGGTTCACTGGCTTTTACTCATGGATGGCGTGATTCCTAATCTGCTCCATTGTGTTGGGTCAAATGCAAATGTATGAGGAGATTAAATTAAAGATACACTGTCTGATTTTGTTATAGCTCCCAGCAGAGCTCCCTAAAATCATCACGTTTTGGCTCTCTGTTAAAATATAACAGTTGAATTTGAGTCATTTATGTTCAATTTCCACAAGTTTTCTTAGACCCTCTGAGCTTTTTAGTCTACACTGACTCCACTGGCCCCACTTTGAACTTGCCTTTGCACAAAGACTGCAAATAATTTCATCATAATTTAGATCCTCTTTTAAAGATATTTAGGCACAAAAATTGATATCAGCAGCCAAAGTAAAGATTCAGATTTGCATGACTTCTGGAATGAAGTCAATTTAATAGATGCATGAAAAAAAGGCTTCGCACCAGCACTTTTTGGAGAGGCACGATGTGCACATTATCTGTTTCACATATAATACAAGAGAACAGTGATAACTAACAACCATTCAGAGAAAAAAGGGAACATTTTTTCTGAAAAGCAGGCAGGGGTTTAAGTTTTCCTTGAAGCCTCTCTGTCTCTGACCTGTCTGACCTTTCTGCACCTTAAAGCTGTGGAGTTGACTCCCCCTGTTAAAGCGAGTTAGGCTCAGCGGGTTACATTTGACTGCTCTCCCAACCAGTTAATTCAACACCAATCTCAATTCACAAAAAATGTGATGAGCATGAATCATTGGCCATTTTTTAGAAATTATGTCTGATGTTGCAGGAAACTGTGAGAAAGGTTAGTTAAACTTTATAAATCAGGAAAAGGATAAAAACGCCAATCAGCTGTGGTCAAACTCTGCTAAATAAGTTAAAAATTTGGGGTTCTGTTGATACCCAGACCCAGTCAGGTCGACCAACAGAGGTTTCAGCCTGGAACTGCCTGGAAAATTGATTGGATGCAGAGAAAAACCCTCAAGCACCTTCAGCTGAAATAAAGGCTGTTTCAAGATGCACAATGAAGAGGTGTTTGAACAAGAACGGCCTGCACAGTCGAGCCGGCAGAAAGAAGCTGTGGAGCAGCTTCACCACGTGAGCCTCATCCACAACTATCACAAAAGACTGCGAGCCATCAGTGATGCTGCGGGGGAAACACACAGTATGAAGAACGAAGGGAATGCAAACATTTTGACTGATGGCTCATCTTTTTCATAAGAACGGTGCACATCTTGTCAATTCTGCCAGGGGTATTTAGATTCATGAGTACAACTATGAGCAGAAAATGTCACCTTCTGAGCAATTTTTACAACCTCGGGATGCTCTGATAACCCAACATTAACATCTCTACATTACATTTTTAGGAAATTCTTTCTTTCTTTCAAATGTGAAATTTCACTTCAATTTTGGACTAAATTGCAGTTATTTAGTTCAAGAAACTGTCAAACATTCTTTTCACTGGTGGATTTGAAGTGCAGATGATGGGGGTGGCGGGGGGAGGCGGCTAAGAGGCTTGGGGAGTCTGGTTGTAAAACGGGGAGAAAAAGACTGAATGGGAATGTTTGCTGCTATTAGTGGAGAGAAAATTGTGCCACTCCCTCCTCCCCCTCAGCTCCTCCAGACCCGGACTGCTCCTCCTTTGCTGGGGAGCACAGGAGAGGAAGAAACACCTCAGCCTTTCTCGTTTTCAGCCATCGTGTTCAAATATAACAGCAAATCCAAAACAGCACCAGTAGACCAGTAGCACAAATCCATATTTTTACACGACTGTCTGCATGAATTATTTGTGACTTTTCTGTCGGATGTCCATCGGTTAACATCAAACTTCATCATCATCACCATCGCTATCATCATCATTGTCCTTCCTCATCCCTACCATCACCATCATCCAGAACTGTCTTCGTCTTTAAAGGTAAGTCTGACAACTTTCATTTCTGTCTGTCACGATAATAAAACTTTTCATTTAAAGTTTGTACATGATGTTTGCCTCAGTTCCTTTGCATTCTTCGTATTGTAGATTTAGGCCAGTGTTTCACACTAAGGGCTTTGTTTTAGGCTGTTTAAACATTACGTCCTAATACCACAAGAGCTTTGTAAAAATCCCTTTCATTCCACTAATATCTAAATGACCGTGTGCTGGACAGACGAAACACAAAATTTGGTGTTATGTATTTTCAGACATTACCTGATACTGAAAATCAAAAGGCAGGAAAAAAAAATACACTTGACGTGTATAATCCTGTTACAGTCTTTGGTTGCAGTGATTAACCTCCTCTAAGAGTGCTTTTGTTTTACTCCCACTACACTTGCTCAAAGATGTTTATCTAGAAATTTTACTTGCTGTGAACAAGCATGGAAAAAAAAAATCAAGAAAGTCTTTGTTGTTGTCAAACACAGCCCACAGGCAGGATGTCATATAAAAAGGATCATTCTTCTGTCTGATGAGCAGCGTCACAAGCATTGGACAAGGATATTATGCAAGGTGTAATGAAAACACAAACCAGCGCTCTGTCATTATTCTGAATGCCCAGAAACAAAAAAGGAATTAATGAGAATTTGAGAATTCATTGTGTTTCGCTGAATAACTACCTGTAAATAAGAAATCAGAGTAAATGAGTTTAATACACAATTGATGGTGCACCTTTTAACTTTGAAGATGCTGTAATAGGTATTTTTAAATGGATCAAATTGTGATGGGCTCGCTCGTAGTAGTTTTCGTTTCCTGGAAATGTTCCTGTAAATTGCAGGAAGGATCAGTTATGTGACGCTGCGCCGCCTCTTGACAGGACTGCGGTCTTACTCCTCAAAGAGGTATTATCACGGAGGGCTTAGAAGTCGCACGTGAGTTCATGTTGGCCTTCATGTGAGCAATAATCCCACTGAATTCATGCAGCCTTTGGGACTGGGACGACCACATGTCTGCTGTAGCTGACCTCATCCACTGACCTCACACTATGCTTTATGGGTGTCGTGAATCACTCAGCTTCCGTCTGTGTTGTTGTAGCATGGCGGGGGTCGAAACCACACTTCACAGAGGATGCATCTAAAATCAATCCTGATACTTTACATGTACAGTATATAACTCGTACTGTAGCTTGACTTCATGGCCTGTGGCTCATCTTCACTGAAGGAGGGTGGCTCTCTGCTGAACAGCAGAGTCTCTTGTTCCTTTTCGTGGCCCTAATTTATCCCGAGGCTTGGTTAAGGCTGTGGTGGAATACTTAACTGCATCATTCAAACAAATGTAATGTATTTCTGCTATAGGTGAAGGCAAAGATGTTTTATGGAATTAAATTTGTAATTAAAAAGAGAAAGTGTGATAGCTGTGAACTAATAAGTTGCTACTAATCAATATTTTCATATATGGGTCACATGACTACTACGTGTCAGAAAGGGGTCGCTTGTTGACGAACCTACAGAGAGTTATCAGCCAACTCTGCGCTTCCTTTAAGCTCCGTGGAGCCTTTTTTAGCATCTTTCAGCTCACTGTTTTGGTTTTCCAGCTAGCAGTTTTTCTGTTTTGGTTCACTCTCACAGCTGTCATAGCGTCAGCAGGAAACTATTTTCAGAGAGAAACATCTGAAAACCCAAACCCAATCTTTCATTTGGTGCCCAGCACCAAATGAAAGACAGAGAAAGTTAGCATTGAGCTGAACATAGTCGAGTTAAGCAGCTACAGAGCCAGATATTTCCCTCAGGGGTTGGTGGAGCGCAACACAGGCTAAAAGAGAATATTTATATTGGACTTACATTTGCCAGGCAGCCATAAACACAACTACAAATGAATGCTAATGTTGCTCTGTGACTGTTAGATGTGCAAACAGGCAACTGTTTGCCAACATGTTCGCCATATTAACTTATAAGACCAGTGTCTGTTTCTGCTGCCCTCAAGTGGCCAAAATCAGTTATTGCAGGTTTAAGTGCTGAATTGACCTACTTTGAGATACCTGCTGAATCGAAACTCTGCCTCCTTCTACCCTCCAGCAGTCTCAACATGTATTTGGAGAACAAAAGCAACCTGGACATTGAGATGTCTCAGACGTCAGCCCAAGGCCATCAGAGCAGGAACAGCCTGAGGGCACCAGAGGCCGTCGCTGGGAACTTTGGGGGGCTGCGTCTTCTGCAAGGCATCTCAGAGAGGAGAGACACCCAGAAGCTACAGCAGTCTGCAGTTCTGCCCTCAGGACAGTGCGTCATCCATACTGAGGGCTTTGTCCCTGTTCGACAGGAGGACGGGTATGTCTACTGAACATGTCTCTGCTCTCTCATGGTGGTTTATTGTAAAGATATCTCAATTAATTGGTGTTTTATTGATTATTTACAAGAAAGCTGCTGTGGAGGGTCTAATTGGTTGAGCTCAATGTTAATGGACTGACTGAAAAGACTGGCTAAGTGGCATCCTCGAATACCAAAGGAAGAACACCAGCCAATAACTAAATAAACAAGTATCTTAAGGTTATGCGAGTGCACCTGACAAAGGCTTAAACTTTAAGGCTTGTGATACCCTATATTTTTGTTATTGTCAACAAAAATATGGCACCCCTGGCCATACTACATTATTGAACACAATATCACACTAACCTGCTGCTCCTCTTTGGAGTCTGATGTCAGCTGGCAGTGATGATGATGATGATGATGATGATGATGATGATGATACTTGCAGCTGGTTTTCCAGGTTTGGGTGAGTCGGTCTGGAGCAGAGCTGAGTCTTTGCAGGTGTCAGTCTTTAAAGGACTGTTCACAGTAGCAGGTAGTTGCTTTGCAGCTCATTGATTTCATGTTGCAGGTCTGGAGCTTGAGGTTCACCTCTGAGACTTGGTAATGTCCACCATGAAGGCCAAATCACACAGACACTTAACATCACGTCAGGTTTTCCTTCATCTGTATGAATTATTCCAGACTAACTGACACTCTGGAGCACGTTTACTGTGTCTGGTTTAGCAGCTCCGCAGCAGCAACAAGGCAGTCCTTGACAAAGTCTCCCTGAATGAAGTCTTCAGCTATAACCTCATCATCATAAAACATGCCTGTATAACACTGTCTCTGTCAGAATGTGGTCTCAAAGCTGCTTGTTGGGCATCCAAACTCCGCCGAAGAGCGTTAGCTTTATCCGAGCGCACTTGTTCTTGTAGCTAATCCAGTTTAGTATGTTTGTAGCTGTAATGACGCTCGACATTAGCCTTCTTCGTCACTGCGAGCCCCACAAACTAACTTAGACACACTAGCTTGCCTTTTGCTTCAACAACAACAACAACAACAACAACAAACAATAAAACAAACAAATAAATAAAAAAGTTTGTCCGTTTCTCTAGAAAAGCGCGACACTCCACATCCACTTCCAGCATAGTGACGGCCGCCATGATGCCCTGACGTAATATCAACTGCAACCACTGTGTTGCATTCAGGGACCGCTCGAAAAACGTGACGTCTACAATTTCACGCTATATTCTTTGTCGCTGGAAAAAAGTAATTGTTTTGTTTTGTTTATGAATTCTTTTTTTTTTGTGGGTTTGTTGACAAGATTAAACAAATATCACCATACGTATTGAGTCTGATTGAGTTAATCAGGCAACTAGCTGACATTGTCACGCAGTGTAAGTTTTTCAGGAAGCAGTTTTTTTTTTGCTTTGGTTTTTTGTCTTTACTCATTTGCTGTAGATTTAACCAAATTAAGTACAGCTTGGCCTTTGATGAAAGTGTAATGTATCCCAATCCATTAATCATACACAAAAACTAGACTCTGTATTGTGTATTTATTTTCAGGTCACACAGAGCATAGCACCAAGGCTTTGTATTTGTCTTTAAAGCTGCTATAATCAATATGTCTATATTAATGGTTGTGTGTAATGTTAATGGGGATGCTTGTAGGGACAAACCAACACAATATTTATCACACTCTACAATTCTCCTCAGTTCTGTGTAGCGTTTTAGCATCTTTCAGCTCATTGTTTTGGCCATTCGACCCTCTCTAAGCTCTAAAAACTGACTGTAGACTACATTTCCAACCCCATACAGCAGACAGACAAAAGTAGCAGCTAGCTGGAAAAATAATAGCACATTTAGCATCTGAAGAGGCAGAGCTAGTAGAGCCCAAAACAGAGCTAAAAGGAGATTAAAAGCATTTGCATGTATCATGTGGTGAGAGACATGACTCCAGCTGAACGCTAATATTGCTCCTGGCTGCTAAATTTGTAAATAAGCCACTGTTAAAATGTGACAGTACTGTGTTTCAGTGTTGCGTGTTTCTGCTGCTCACAACAGTCCAAAAATAGTTAATGTGGGTTTAAAGTTTGTAATTTAAAGTCCTATGTGAATAATTGGTTGAGAGTTCACATACTACAAGTTTCTCTTGTGTTCTACTTTAGAAAGAGATTAGCGCTCATTCTCTCTTCTCACCGGGTTTCCTGGAGTAAAGACATGCGACAGTTTAAAGACTTTGAACCACACATGCAGAATCACATTACACATGGCCCGCTGGTTAAATCTGCCAGGGGATGTATGAACATATGTGGAAAAGACTGGAATTTTCTTGTGAGGAATAACCATTCACACACGCACACAGACTTAAGTGTGTGCGACTGTGGGTGTGTATCTCAGTCACTCAGGGGGGTGCTAATCTCAAGCCCGTGGCTGTGACGTCATTGGGATTAAACTGGGGAATTTGTTGCTTTGTGAACTCATGAAGTCAAAGTTGCACATGACAAAGAGCGTACTACAGCTGACACTGGTGTGTCTGCTGCATAGCCCTGTGGTAAGTCGGATTAGATGTTTTATATTTAAGCTTTCGGCACTGATGGTGATGATAACTTTTATGTCTCAAGTGGCAATCAGGTGCTGTAATTCCCAAATTCCTGCAGATTAATCTTGACACTTTGACACACATTAAAAATGTGGACTGGTAGAAGATGTTGCAGGGCACACACAGCATCTATCATGTCTTCGATAAGACAAACAACCATAACAGAAAGCAAAGAGCTACAACGAAAACTGACACAAATGGACAACTGAGAAAAATCAGGAAAACTTACCAAACATGATCATAAGGTCGACAAATGACGGTTAATTCAACAGACAGGAAAATGAGCTCATTTGGACTGAGAATAATAAGTTTCCTCTACGAGCAAAACCTGCTCACCTGCTACATGTAGTTTCCTTTTTACAGTAATAAAGGCTGTTAAACACTTGAACTTGATTGCATCTGACATGTTGAGAATTTTCTTCGGCTGATTAGCTCATACCTCAACAGAAGGAATGCTGCAGTGGTGGTAGCTGTCAGGTTATTGTCTGGCTCTTTTAAAATACCTTTGAACACAGGCTTCATGGACTGTAGTGTGACTGTAGGGCTCACTTGTTGAACTTAAAGATTACCTTTAATGCTAATTAGATTCATGCATATTTATACATCTTTGTCATTAAAAAATCTTTTGAAAATAATTTTGACATAATTTTTCCACGTTTTTTTCAACATTAGATTTTTTGAGATTGTAAATAATGTCGAGCATTATAGATCTTACAGGAGGAGAGAAATAAGCTGTAGCTCTTCAGTGTATGAATGATGCCATTTTTTAGGTTTATAGCCCACAATTTGCTGTTTTGGTTCACTTTCACTGCTCTTGTCAGCAACACCATGAAGCAAAAGCTCTGATAAGCCCACTGTAGCTAAAAAAGAGTGTGAATGTTGGACAAACATTAGTCAGGTGGTCAGAAACATGGCTTTAAAAGAAAGCTAATAATGCTATGTATATAAGCTGGGTGTGCCAATGAGCAGCTGTTCGCTAAAGTCAGCATTATCAATTTAAAAAGGCATTGTATATACTGTGCTGCCTGTACAGCTTGTGGCTGCTGCCCCCAAGTGGCCAAAAAAGAAACCTCACTTAGATAACCAGAAACAGAAATTAATATGGTATTATGAGCCCATACTATTTCTGCAGGACATAAGATTGTAAATTGGTATAAGAGAAATAGATAAGTAGAAATGAGGAATAACTCCTTGAAATCATGACCTAATTTTCTGTTGGTCAATATTAATCACACTGACTGGTCTTTGTGGGTGTCCTAAAAAGACCTTAACTTCTATTTCCAGCTTCAGTTTGTGCTTTCTGGGCTCGATATGCTTTAAACACTCCTCTGGAAACTGCAACTGTGCAATTTCCGTGACAAGTCACATCGAGGGGACAGGATCAGAGTCATGTCAGGCAAAGAAGAGGGGAGAAAACATTTGTAGACATGCAGTAAATCTCTTTATAGTTGAATAAGAGTATCTAAGAGGATTAATGCAGAAGACTTCCATAATGTAATCTAGTCTTTTATCCAACACCCTCGCCACATTCATTGATTCAAAGCCTCCAACTGTCTGGAGCGTGTTTGGTAACGCCTGCCAGACTTGCCTACAACAGTAAGGCATTATGAATTACTGAATTACATCTCCAATTCAACAGAAAGTTAACACAAAACAATCCAGTGTCCGGACTGTATTTAAGATCAAACCTTTTTGACAGCCAGAGGGTAAAACCCCTTCAAGATTATAAGATTAGCAGAGGGGGACCTTTAATTTTCAGAAAGATTTCCATCTAACAGTTTTGGCTCAGTGGGTTGGTCTTCCATTACATAATGACTCTCATGACGTCTCCACTGTTGTCAGAGTAATTGCTGAGATGACTGTGAGCTTGATGAAATACTGGATTGGTATTTTGGTTTTTCTTTTTCTTTTTTTTTTTTTTTTAAAGTAAAAACAATCATTAATGTGTCAGAGGAGGACATTGGCACTGCCTCTTAGGCACTTTTAACATGTGTGACTATGTTTAGCTTTGAAAGACAGGGATGAAGACAGATATAGAGTGTGTGTGTGCATGTGTCTGGATGTGAATGTTGGTTGAGACCCAGCTGTGATGCTCTGAGGGCAGCAGCCTGCAGGAGCCCCTGGGATGCAGTGCAGCAGTGGGGCGACAAAAGACACTTTAATGATCTCCTCAGGTGTCGAGTCACCAGCTGCTCACCCACCTTTCTGCCACCGGTGGGTTACAAAGGGTCTAGCAAACTGCTTTAACCGGTAACTGACAGCTGTGTCGTGACAGCGGAGAGAGTTTCTACTGCAGCCAAAGCTCACAATTCTGTTTTTCAGCTTGTGAAAAGCACGGATTCGTCATTTTTTATTTTTTAACTCATCATATTCCATTACTTTTTCTTTTGTTTTTCAGGCACAGTTTCAGCGTGGTTAATATTCTCAGAGGAAAAACAAATTCAGCCAACCTTACAGAGAGGTCGCCTCTGCTGAGATTCTCTCAAGATGACAGGTGAGTAATTCCTCACGCTTCAGACTGTGAGCTAACATGATGTCTGAAAGTATCCAGCATTCAATAAATCAATGAGACAGTGTGAAATAAAAAGGAAGGAAAGGAATGTGCAAAATATATTAATGAACCAATACTTAATAATGATTTGTAATAATGAAGTAAATGATCAAAACTCAACTAATTGTGATGAAGTGCTCGTCATTCTTACAAAATGTTATTTAATATATATATATATGTGTGTACATATTATATATTTATTTACATTAATTAATTATTTTATTTGTTTTTGCTGCAAAATTTTGATTTCATAGTATCACTTTTCATCATAGTGGTGTTGTCACTGGTCATGGCCCCGCCCTCTCTTGAGCTAGCAATCTAAACAGCTGCTACCAACTTTAGCCTCAGGTAAATTAATTCTGAATCAATCAGCTTGAGTCTGAAAACAATACACAGACACACACCGGTCTTTGTATTTAGCTCAACAGCGCTGACCTCCTGAGCTGACCTCGCTGATGCTGGTTGGTATGTGAGCTTGGCACCATCATCATCATCATCATCATCATCACACAGTGTTAGCTGCAGCAGCTAGCAGGTTAATTCAGAATTAGCCTACTTTTTCAGCCTATTCAATCCCAACATGTCCCTCAGAGAAAGACTGTGAAAAATAAAAAGTTGTTATTCTTATTTTCTGTGTTTTCTAGCCAACAGGCTGTCTAATTAGTGAGCCTGTTGGGCAACGAGGGGCTTCTGAAAGGCGAGGGGTCGAGGATTGGTGACACCTCCACCATCATTAAAAGTGACATTATGAAAAGTGACATTATGAAATAAAATGTGAAACAGGCGACAACAATTGGTGACATTTCATAATAATAAGCTGAGTTATAGTCGTTTCCTAAATCATTCAATAATTTATTGGCACATTTGCATATTTTACAGAATTTATTCATATGATTGTCCATTTCCTAATGCATTTTTTTTTTAATTTATTTAGTACACTTGGGGCTCCATAATCTGATCTTTACTGAAGCAGTTTCACAGGTTGTCTGACTGGAATTACTTGTGTGTTTTTGCTTTTTATATTCCAGGCAGAATCAGAATGACATGCTGCCAGAGTCATTTAATGAAACGGCTCAGCTTATAACATCATTGTACAAGCCTTCTTATTTAATTACAGGGTAGTACAAAACATGTAATGAAATTGTGGTTAAAGAAGCTCCTCTTTTACAGACATGTTTCTGCTGCTTAGTATTAGAAACATTTTTCAATTCAACAGTTTATGTCCACAGCTGTGTTTATTTTGGCTGACTTTGGCTGTGGTTATTTTTTCCCAGTATAACCTACATGACCCTACATGACCCCAGCTTCGTCGGAGGGGAAGAGCCCTGGGACAACAGCTCCCTGGACCTGGAGAAGAGGTGCCGGCTGGGCAGCGAGGTCACCAGCCTGTCCCTGTCCCGCTCCAGCTCCTCGGACAAGAGCGACCCTCTGGACAACCTCAACCTCAACTTCAGACTCACCAGTAGCATGAGGTGAGAGACCCCTCATGCTGTCAGCAGAAAACTGATCAACTGGAATATGTTATATACTGTTTGTCCTCAAACCTTTATTTCCTTTTAACACCTTAATATGAAGCCATGTCTACTTTCAACCCCATCTATGATTTTGGAGCATTTAGAGAGCAATGGTCCCTTCTGAGAGAAGAAACTATAAGAAAAAAAGTTCAAAAGTTTAGAAAAGTCCAGAAAATAAACAGGATTTTCTGGAGAAGAATTTATGTATATTAAGTGACTGTCTACTTGTTTTGTCTTTTCAGATGCTGTTTCAGAGCCTCCAAAGTTGCCACCATTTTTACCATTGTTGTTCTCTGCAGTGTAAGTGGACGTGTCCCTTCAGATTAACTCACGTTGGTTTAATAACACGCAACATAACTTCATGCTAAAAAAAAAAAAGGCCTTAGTTTTTCTTTATTCCTATTAAAGCAATAGCTAAACGTTTTGCAAAATAAGCCAATTTTCTTTTTGAGTGAGATTAGAAGATTGATGTGTCTGTGTGTAGCATAGAGCCGCACTTAGCTTAGCTTAGTTTAGCATGAAGATTGGGAGCAAGAGGAAACAGTTAGCCTGGCTGCGTCCGGTACCTCTAACACCCCGAAATGAGAAATAAAAATGAGAAATAAGGAAATGATTGTTTGTGGTTTTAGAGGGATTTACATGCTGGTGCCTTCTTTTGACAAACAACAGTTTATCCCTCTGCCTGTTACATCTCTGCTCCGTCTGCTAGCAATCTCACGGTGAACACAAAAGACTTTTAAACCACAAACTGTTGTTTATACATTTCTATTTGTGTACAGATTAATCAGACAAGATACATGTGTTAAGATATGTGAGCTTTGATAAAGATATTTTTGAAGCTTATAGCCAGGTTAGCAGATGTCCCCCACTTTCAATCTTCATGCTAGCCAAGCTAATGGCTTCCTGGCTTTAGCTACTTTGCAAACAGACAGGCGGGTGGTATCAACTGTTTTCACCTTTAGAATGACTGTGTTTCTCAAAATGTTGAGCTATTTCTTCAATGTTTAATCATATTAATTGGATGAAGCTGACCATAGAGTCTAATTGAGCCAAATGCAGCTAATAGCATTAAGCTAGTTAGCCCTCTGAGACCCACCAAGTTCTATCATATACAAAGTTTGCCAAACTCACTGGCTTTGCTGTATGAGAGGTGCTGTATGTGTGAAGTTTATTATTATTAATATTGTAGTTTATGAAGATACATAATATGTTTACTGAATGTCCCATATTTTATTTTTTCTCAGCATCTCAATTCCTCTGGTGGGAACTGTTTGGACTGAGTGAATAATATGTTGATGAATTTATTCTGGTTTCAGCTGTTCTTCAGCATGTATCCAGATCGAGACAACCCCTGGAGGATGTTGGCAGTCTCTTCAACGGACAGCTTCTGTATCCTTTCCTACTGCATCAATGTCACTGTGCATTTGTATTTTATGTTACGTTCTGATGTTAGCCCCAGCAGGCTAATCGAAGCGACAAAGAGGGGGGGGTGGAATATGACGCGGCTGTGTTTTACTTTGAGTATAAGGGCACACAGAGTCACGGTAGATTTTTCAAAATGTATTTAATCCACAGCTTTAATCAGAGTGAATGATGCAGGAGGAGACAAGAGGTAGATAAGACAGTGGAAGCAATCCTGACAGGTGAATAAATGATCCTCACTGCTGTTTCGACGTGTACTTCAATCTATGAGTCACATTCAAGGAGGGACAATTCCATTGTCTTTATTATAAGCTGAAAATGAGTGAAGAGGAACACTGCACAGTTTATGAGATGTCATATTATAATGGAGCATTTAATTAGCTCCAAAATGTCATCTTTAAAAAATGGAAAAACTTTTCCTGTGTCCTGCGCTCGTCTAAATCATTCTATGATTTTAGATAAAAGAGAGTCGTCTGCAAAAGATTTAGTTTCCTTTCAAAGGCGCTAACACACATTCAACATCCACATATCCACATTTTCTCTTGACGGTCTGCGTCCCAAAGCAATGAATCTGACAGATTTTCGAGACAACGCTTTGCTGAAGCTACAGGTGGGGGGGCCTTTCACAGGAGGGATGATCGACCTCACCAACCAGGAGTACGTCCTGATCCAGGTGGAGCAGACCGAGCAGCCGGGACAGCGGAGGAGGAGGGCTCAGCAGGTGAGGGCGATACATTCTGCTGCTTCACTGTGTCATCTATGAAGTGTCGAGTCATAAAAGGTGAACTCATTTATCTTCTGCTGTTTGTGGACAGGTGATTCATAATTGGACCATTCCTCTGCACGGCGAACGAAGTGACCAGATACTGTTGACAAAAACATTTGAGATGCTCAGCAGGTAATTATCTGTAATCTACTACCATTCATGCCTTTGTTGTAATTAGTCAGCACTAAATTGGTCTTTGACCATGATGCGATGATGACGAAGCGAAACCCGACAATGACATTAACTCATCTTGTAGCTGGTGGTTAGAAAGCAGTTACCCCAATGTGATATCAAATTACTTGCATAAGTTTCATAAGTAATAATAATTTTCATTATTTTGCTTTGACCCGCACATCATAAACAGCTGTTAAAATGGAAAATAACTTGAACTATGAGTAATTAATTAAGCAGGTATTTTTTTTACTTTTACTTGAGTAGGTTTCTCAAATGGTAATTTTCACTTTCAGTGGGAAGGATTATGTAATTTTTATTCTTACTGGAGGGTGGTTGCGTTTTCATGAGAGAGCAGGAGGGGACCTTTTCTCTGCATCCACTGCATCCCAGATGGTGTTTTCATACAGTAGTACAGAGAAAATACTTCAAGGATGAAGATTAACTGGCCAGTCTGGCAAATGTATGTCTGATTAACTTTCGCACCTCGAATAAAAAGCGGCATACAGCTGCTTGGCTGTGCTTTTATAAGGCTTCTATCAGAGACTGTCTCCCACAAAATGGATGAGACAGTCCTGAAAGGTGATGCTGTATTTTTTAGAAACTGAAACATGAGTTAAGCCCCCCTTTCATCACCCATCATACATCACCATGTATAACATGAACACTTGTACAGTATAATGTAACCCCGCACACTGGCCCTCCTCTGTGAAGCTTATTATATATAATCTTCAAACAGAGGAAATCATTTTACAGTTAACATTTGCTTTATTCATTTATGCTTCTGTTGCACAAGAAACCCTTCTGTAGCTACTACAGATCGTCTAAAAGTTGTTGAAATTGACGGGATGCATAAAATTCTCCACAACATGCAGAACTTCAGATCTGAAAGACGTAACTCCCCATCGAGTCCCCCTGGTGACAGAGAGCTGAGTCTGTATATCCAGATCTCTTCTGAGCACTTCGCCTTCACTGCAGGCTGCCATTACATCTTCTAACCCACTATCCTATCTCATTTCTAATAACATGCTTATTGTCTGATTCAGTGCTTGGCAGTCTGTGAATTTATGCCACAGAGTCATACACTGTAACACTGTAAGTGTTCATGGTATTTTCTCTCGACTGCTGGACGTACAAACATTACACCACAGATTTCTGACAGCGTTTTCCAGCTCAGGCACTGAAAATGTTCAGTGAAAGAAAAACATGCGCATCATTCTTGCCTCTGTGCTGCTTTCTTCCCCGCACAGTGATCCCATCATCATCACGATTCAAGCCTTCCTGCAGGATAACGAGGTGGTGCCATTATCCATGACCCACCAGTCGCTCTACGTCAATGTGGAGACACAGGTGGCCATCGCTGGAATCATCCTGGCTGGGGTCTACGTTCTCATCATCTTCGAGGTAAAGGGTCTGTGATGCAGGCGGTTGATGAACGAGTTTGTTTTCAGTACAGTATCTGCTGCCTTGTCAGACATGTGTAACACGTACAGCAGGTATGACAGCACATGAAGCTTTGATATCACCCACATCCAGAAATAAATTGCACTGTATTAGAGGTGCTGACAGCCATGGTAAATCCTCACAGCTGTTTTCATTTTGCTTGATTAGACCTCTCATGAGTGGGTGTGTGCACACTCTTCTGTTTTGTTGTACCATGGATGTGTTGAATTGGTAAGACTGTTTTCACTGAGGATGTCACAGCAGGAAAAGCACAGGTACAACTAATAATAAGATGAATGATGGCTGAATTCCATTTAGCTGCTTCGGTTTCAGGGTCCTGATGTTGCTGGCTCACTGTCACACTGTCTCAGCTTACTGGGACGCTTGAAATGAACCGGCGACTTTATGGAAGAGACAAATTAAACATTGAATGGTTGTCATTCGAATTGCGTCAGAGGATGTTTGCGTTTACATTTCCCCTGTAGCCCAGCAGGTGGCGCTGTGTTGCAACACCAGGTCACACTGAATAACATCCCATTGCTGTCCCAGTTTTTGATCTTGAATGTGTGATGAACAGCTCGTTAATCCCTAATATGGGTCAAGCTTCTAAAATACTACAGCCTACATTTCCCACAATGCAATTTGATAACATCTCCCATTAGACCCTCCTTGCCTAATAAACCTCTTTCAAATGCCGCAAAGGTAATTAAACCCAGTTTTAGATCATATAATGCTACATTGTCAGTGCACAGATTTTTTAACCCGGACATGACTGAATCTGCAGTCACTAGAATGGAAAACACCTGTGTAACTTTAAAGTGTCATGTTAATGCAAAATACTAATCAGCAATAATTAGTAGATCCTTTTTTTTTAGTGCTCAGGTCTATAAGTAAAATTAATTAACATTTAATGCCTATGTTTGTTAAACTTGTGTTTGGCATACATAATACGTATTTATAGATTGCAAATTATTTTTGAAATCGTTACCATTAATGTAATTTATTAACATATATGCAACAGTTCATTGATTATCAGTCAGTTGATACTTAATGATCTATTAGATGTGGAATAATGACTAATTTTCTCACAGAAAAGTTAATAAAACTTTGACGTGTTGCTCACTAGCTTCTCACTGCACACAGACTTGTTTAGCTTTGAGCTCACGGGAACACTTCTGTAATTTTCATTCATTTCCAGTCAGTGTTTGGTTTTAATTAGACAGGCTAATCTCCCCGAGCGCGACAAGGTGTGAACTCACTAAGTTGTGTCGGCAGGGGCGATGCTCTGGTGTGAAAGTCAGCAGCGATGACAGCGCAGTTACACTCTGCAAACGCTCTCGTGTGTCATCTCTGTTACTGACAGGGCCGCTCGCAGAGACTGTAATTGAAAGTGCGAGGGATTGTCTCCAAAGCAGACGAGCATGCAGTGCGTGGCTATTCAGACATCAGCAAGATGTCATCTGGCTTCAGCTCTGTCAGGTCTCCATTTACCAGTGCCTCCCTCCTCTGCAGAGATTTGTTTTTCTCCATTAAACTTTAGTTTAATGAGTGATCGCATAAGCTTTCTCTCACTTTTAGGATATTGGGATTTTCTGAATGATAAGTTCAAACAAAGGGATCTCTCCGTGTGTTGGTAATTGGACACCAATTTTCTCATTTTTAATGGGCACTTCAGTGAAATGTCCTTACAGAGGTCTGCAAGAGAAGAATCACAGCGTGGTTTTCATTTTGTCACTTTTGACAGAGGCTGAGGCAGGAAAAGGGGATGCTTTTGTTCTCCTTTATCTATTATCTGAACAGATGTATTCAGACAAAGAGAAGTTTCTCAAAGTCTGAGTTATTACTCATCTTGAGTGACGGGACCCAGTTTAGTGTTGAGTAGTTCAGCGAGGTCAGTTTGAACTGAAGACGATGATGATGATGTTGTTCTCATCAAACGTTGCCCTTTTACAGCAGACAACAGAATTAACATGCAACAATTCTGTATTTTGCCAGAATAAATCTGCCAATAAAACTGCCTTATATGGTACAAATGAAATAGGATTCATCTTTTAATTCCATTTAGGTCAAGACAAAGGTCATAGATCCCAGTTTCTTCTTCATCATACCCATAAAGTGACCTACTTTCCTGCAATTTATTGCACTGGCATGAATGTCAGCGGAGCAGCTCTAATGCCTGATAACACATCAATGCTTATCACAGACAATTTTTAATAATGGGATGCATCGTACGTTCGGGTAGTGATGGAGGCTGGTGGAGGAGGGTGGCTCTAACCAGCATCGTGGAGATGTCTGTAACATCTCCTTGAAGTTCAGCATTTCTTGATATTTTACACAGAAGAAAATGACAGACCATCATAGAACTAATGGAGCACAAGCCTCAAACAAGATTTTTTGACTCAACTTTTCCTGTTGCTGCTTCTGTTATTCAGACATTTTTTTAGGGAAACTTTGACAACGCCTCTGTAAAATAAGGGTCTTCACTTTGAGGTGCAGCACAGGGCGTCAGGCTTATTTATTAACAGACAAGAAGAAGTGAATTTAAAACATTTGCATGCGAAATATAATATAGTAATATATAATTAATGTAATATCAGTAAGGGCTGTAGCTTTGCGGCAGTGGTTATAAAGCCATCCACTGTTGTGACTTAATCAAAGGTAATTAAGGCTTTTGACTTCACAGTAGAGAATTTCACATTCCTCACAGATGTAAATGGAGGATATTTGACTTCATGTGTCTCTGATTATTCAGTTTGTGTGTGCATGTATTTGTATTGTATGTGAATGATTATTAGAGAGGGACTGAAAGATACTGGTTACATCTATATTTAAAGGTGGATATTTAAATATTGTCGTATTAAACCAAGTGTTTCTGGTGAATCTCTTTGATTTTCAGATCGTGCACCGCACTCTGGCTGCCATGTTGGGATCTTTAGCCGCTTTAGCTGCTCTGGCTATCGTCGGTGACGTAAGTCTCTTGTACTCCTCTGTTTTAATGAGTCATAAAATAAATAACAGAGAGATGCCTACAGCTGTTAGCTTATCCAGACACTGTACTGCTGTGCCAATCTTCCAGCAGTTTTAAGAAGCAACAACAGCTTTGAATTAGTTTGCTAGCTTAATAGCTGTAAGCTAGCTATAGCTGCATTGGTAGCGAGTTGAAAATATCCCTTCATGTGCTATGAACTCATTTACTTCTAAGACATTCTTTTCATTTGCCAGTATTAAAGATATCACATGATGTGATATCATATCATACGTGTTGAACACAGTCAGGCTGTAGTCAACTTCTTCCTGGTGGAGTTTCAAAATGGCTGCCATGTTAATTCAGCCACTTCATTTTTGCTAACAGAGGAAATTATAGCTTGGAGTATTTATCAATCCCCTGTGTTCATGTACTTATCTCAAACCCTTCCAGTTCCCAGTAATCAATTAATAGCCAGGGAGGAGTAACATCAGTACTTTGTTATAACACGGTTATAACAAATACATTTGTTATAGTACTCTACTGGTCTCAATTAGGGATCAATGTATCAGACACTAATTCATTGACTCTTTGCTTTTTCCTCACAGATCTGATCATTGTCAAAGAAACCCTGTCAAATCTAATTGTTTTCGTTTATTATCAATAGCGGCCCAGTCTGGTGACGGTGGTGGAGTGGATCGACTATGAGACGCTGGCTCTTCTGTTTGGCATGGTCAGACTCTGAAGATGTTTGTTAATTTGTTAATTTAGTCAACAAATCTCCCTTTGGAGATTCTGGTTTGATTTAAATCGAAAAAATATTGTCATTACTTTATTTGACGTCGCTGTCTGACATCTTAACTCCACTGTCTGTGTTTCTACAAAGGCCTTGAAAAAAGACTGAATTTTATTTAAATCATTCTTTACAGAGACATTTTAACTTTACAGCAGATCAAATTTTATTGCAGAATATCCAATTCTCATTATTCTCATAGAAGATAATTCTGCCAGACCAGTGATATCTAAATTTCATACGGACGAATGACCACAGATGGCAGCTTCCTTTGGACAACTTCCACTGTCAGCAGCTGCCACTGAAATTTCCATCTCATTCTGAGGAAAACAGCAGAGGGACTTTCTGAAAATATTCCAAACCTAGAAGCAATACATTTCAGATATGACCATGTATTTATAGGTGCTACAATACACTTTATACAAAGCAATTATGATGAACTGTTTATGTATGATATAAATTCAGGTACTCAGGTACTCAGGTGCTGGACATATCTGTCTTATTGATCACCATCTCCTACGAGAGCACCATCTTGTTGTCTGTGGTAACTATTTTCAGGGTGACATATAATCTTGTCACACTGGAAAATGTCTGCTTGGTGTTTTTAAAGAAATGTGTGCTGTTTCTTCCAGATGGTACTGGTGGCCATTTTTTCAGAGACTGGCTTCTTTGATTATTGTGCTGTGAAGGTGAGTGATCATGATAACGATGGGTACCAGTGCCAACACAGAAAAAAATAAGAAAGGAAGCGCAAAGGATGAAGAATGTGCGGCATTTTGTACATGAAGGTATACGGCACAGTTATTATAAGTTTTATATCCGAGTGATGTACTATGGGGATGTTGAGTCTACGAAAATAGCTGCAAACTGGCCTGTTAGAGTTCTCCCAAAGGCTTTGAGCTATTTCTGAATACACATGACGACCAATATTTAGGAAGACCTTTGTAATATAAGATCACCTTACAGAGTTTGATGCCTGTCTTTACATCCTGACTCAAGGGGACATCACTTTAATAGGCTGACGACACATTTTTATTTTGTTTTGTGGGGAAGATCAGAAAGTGCTGTCTATTGAAATGAGCCACATTTGTTTAATATTTATTTAGAGAAGAAGAAATTCGGTCAGTATGAACTGATAAACGTCACCTTTAAACTGTTTATTTCTTATCTCATAGTTACATGCAGTTATATATGTGTTCATACATTTCAGGTGGTGCCATACTCCACAAATGATAGAGAAAACTCACATCTGTTACTCTCCGCTTGAAGATTAGACCTTCATCCTCTCTGTATGAGGTGCAGGTTTTCTCCTTTCAGAAAAACAGCTCTGGGATGCTCAGTTTTAATCCTGAATATTCTGTGTGGATGGTGAAGGAGGGCGAATGCCTTTGTCCTTCAGGTACAGTAGCACTCAGACCCGGAGAACAGAGGGATCGTGCAGGCTCATGAATTTTAAGCGTGATTTGGACAAGGGCAGGCACTCCAAATTAAAATACCTTCTCTGAGAAGAGCTCAGCAGCTCTGACACGTCCTACTATAACATACAAAAGGTGGCCATCCTGAGCTACTCCCATGGGGTAAAGGCTGGTGTATAAGCATTAAAGACTGAGTGTGAAACTGTGTGTCATTCAATATCATATGGCTATTTTTGGAATCTGAGTACACTACCCTGCTGAGTGCTACTAATGGAAAATTAAGCATTAAAGTGCTCATTTATGATGTTTCACTATGATATTCTTGAAGCTCTGACAGGCTGAAACACATCTCAGAAGTGTCAGAACTCATCCTCAGCAGCTCCACTCACTGATTACTTTACAGGGTGGATTTAAAATCTACGAAAAGCGACTCACTCGCACTGTGGATGCATCAAGACATCCACTTAATAGGTTGCTAAGTGCCATTAACACTGACTTGTTGTCATTTTTCTTCTCTCTGCAGGCTTACCAATTATCCAGGGGAAGAGTGTGGCCAATGATCATCATCCTCTGTCTCATTGCTGCCATTCTCTCTGCTTTTCTGGACAATGTGACCACTATGATGCTTTTCACCCCTGTTACAATAAGGTATAGTCATTTGAAATTCCCATCCATGTGAACAGTTCTACCAGGTACTGTTCTCATCTGTAACTAGTAGCTGTGTAGTGTGAGTTATTAGAAATCAATACTCAGGGTCTGACACAGTGTTAAGCTTTCAGACATACCTCCAGAAAAAATAGCTACACCTTCTGAAATGTCCACGACTCTCTTGTTGTCTCATTAAGACGTCTGCAGTCATCAAGCCGTTGCTATATGAATTCATTTACTTTATGGATATTTTGGGAAATATACTTCAGAATTCATAGTGCTCTAATGATTGTATGGTAAACAAGGAGCTACGGCTAGCAGCCAGTTAGCTTAGCTTAGCCTGGTGCAGCACATAACCCCTCATAAAATGGCACAGATTAAACAAAGCAGATAAAAGTGTTAAACGGTGAGCATTAGAGGTGCTGGCAGGCGGACTTTGTTAGCCTGGGATGGAACTAGGCTAACTGTTTCCCCTTGTTTCCAGTCTTTGTGCTAAGCTAAGCTAACCAGCTGCTGGCTCTGGCTTCGTATTTACAGTGAACCTGATTATTGATTATTACCCAGCTATCAGTTAATGCAAAAATGAGGATTTCTCATCAGATACAGTATGAAATGACTGTCTGTAACCTTTTACTTAAGGTTTTCGTAGTTTTCAACTTGAAGTTCTTACATCTAATCAGCGATTCATATCCAGTAACCTTACAGTATTCTTAGAAATAGTCACATCAGTTGAGAGATTGTGACCTGCTTTCTCACAAAAGCTGAAGCACATGTTTTATTCCTAAAAACAGAACCACTACACAGCAGCTACAATTTAGTGCAGTGCCTTACAAACCAGCTGCATGCGTGCCACCCACCTCTTTCTCTCCCTCATTGTTCGTGTCTCTATTTTCTGCCCTTGAATTGAGTTCTACAGTAAACCATTATTAAGTTCTCAAAATTGCTATTGCTGCCAGAAGGTCAGAATATAGATGATATTTGACTGGACTGAAATTAGACAGCCGATAAACATAACACAGATCTGGGCAAAACTGTGCTCTAATCTGTAACCCAGCCAGCAGGGCAGATACTCTGTACAGCCCCGATGTTAAAGGACCAATGCTTTCTATCTTCCAATCTCCTTTTTATATTCCTGCATTTATTTCTCCCCACCCGTCGCAATCTAATCGGGGCTAAAGGGCTTTGCTGTCTCTGTCTGATTTTGCAGGTTGTGTGAGGTGCTTAATCTAGACCCCAGACATGTCCTGATTGCAGAAGTAATCTTCACCAACATTGGAGGGGCTGCCACAGCTGTCGGAGATCCACCCAATGTGATTATAGTATCAAATCAGGACCTGCGTAAAGAAGTAGGCACTTTCACAGCTCCCTGCCTAAACTTGCACTAATATACTGTAACAGATCAGCTCTGTGTAATCTGACACATGAACCAGATGCCTAGTAAAGCAAACATAATGCCCTTCATCACTTGTGTGTAACAGAGAGTAATAAGAAGATGAAGAGGAAGTTATTGTGTGAGCAGAACAGATAGTACAGCACTGACAGGTGAATGACAAATTGACCTGAAAAGGATTCATGTCACTTCCACCTCTTTACTTTTATCCTTTTTGGGTTGATCAACTATTCTAGAGGGCGGCAGGCAGCAATATTAGTGTGATTCATGGAGTTTGGTGCTGAATTACATTCGTGTGTCATTGTGAAAAAGTCGCTAAGGTCACTGCCCGGATCAAAAGATGAATTATTAAGACTTTTCCTCAGAAGTTACTGTGTTTGCATTGATGAAGTCATTGTGTTTGTATTGATTCATTGCCCTCTAGACAATGAAGGATTTTGCACCAGAAAAAGTAATCAGATATATAAATACAATACAAGGTCACACTTATTTATTCATTTATTTATACTGAAGAGAGCAGGTAACTGTTATTATTCCAAACAACTCACACTGCTGCAAAGATCCATTTAACAGTATTTTGATCTTAACATTAAATCAAATGACTCCCTGTAATGTGAGAAGGATTCTGATGCCGTCAGTCCCATTAACGTTCATCATCCAGCTCTGCAGCTTTACGCAGCTTTATGCAGCTCATTGTCGTGTTTTGTTAGTCTGGACTGAGATTTGACAGGTGGCAACAAAGAGCGCTCCAGTGGGGCGGCCATGTTGTAATGTGTCTGCGTTCTGTTCTGTGTGCCTTTCTGCCCTCTAGTGGTCAAAAGTGACTCAATGCAGCTTTAATGTACGAGCAAACAAAAACAACCCATCACACTTCCTCGAACAGGCCAGCATAAGTTGGCAGTCTGAAGTTAGACCTCGCCCTGCGCTTCAATGTCAGACTGCTGCCACGAATTTGTTTTTCAAATCTGCTTTTTATTTAAAATACACGTTGTAAGCAAATGAAATATCAGCGCTGTCAGGTGAAATCTAGTCAAGGACAAAGAAAAACAGCCCAGTTTTTTGCTCTCTACATTTTTAAATTTTCATTTGTTGTGACTTTTAAGTCGGTATTTGACCATGTACTCTGAAATCTCTCTCTGGAGGTTGCATTCATAAGATATTCAGGGTTTGTGTCTCCTTTCTTTTACTTTTTTAAAAATATGTATGGGTTAAGTGTAAAAGCACTGGGTACCCAGTACATATAATAATGATTTAAAAATATTTTTATCGAGCACTTCTCAAGCTACTCAAAGTCACTTTACACAGCAGGTTAAATAAAAGAGAATAAGAAAGTGTATTGGAGAGTTATGCACTTTCTGTATCTCTTAAACTTTTACCAGCAGTAATGTTGCTGCAGACAGTTTTTTCTAAAGCTGTCATATCCCTCATCAACTGACATTCCTGATCTAATATAACATTTACAGTGCTGACACACTGAAAGGGTACAGGTATTTTCTGAGTGCGCACTGTGGGTGAATCACATGTGTTTGCTGGGCTTCACATGTGTCATCTCTGTTCTGCACAGTCTCTCCATGCATTTATACAATCCTGACCCTTATTTACGTTGATGTGCAGGTGATGAATGGAGATCTAGTGGCCGTGAAACCAATTTATAGTTTCGCCGCTGGCGTCATAAATCACGGGAATTAAAAATGTCAAAACGGTGGCGAAAGAATCTGTAACACCTGCCCCGTGTTACATGCTGCCACTTTAGCAGTCCTCCAAACATTTATAAGATTTGACTTTAAACATTTTACATTTTCACATCAGAAGCAGCATGGCGGCTCTGAGAGCTCCCTCTTCCAGCACGTTTAATTGTTTCTGAAGGCTGCGTGCAGAAAACTCACCTGCAGCTCAGCAGCAGCTCGAGCTGGTGTGGCTTCAGTCTGCTGTAAGTGGCATGTTGGTTCACACTGGAGACCCTCCGTGGGACTAGTGTCTGATTAAACTTGTGAAGGAGACACTGTCACTGTCCTGATGCAATAATGTGTGAAACCATGTAACTCTTTTCCTGTAGTGGTTGATGTTCATCACCTTTGGTTGAGACTTTTCTGTGTCTATGTACCACCAGCCTTTGGAGGCGATAAGTGTTTCCCTTATATAGTGTCTTCCTAAACTGATTTTTTAACATATATTTTTACATTTATATCTCAATAGCATTTATTTTTTTCATTTGTAACTTTCATTTTTCCAATTTTGGCTTTTTAAAAAAAACAAATTTTCCCTTTTTTCTTGTTTTTCTGCTTGAAAATGTTCCAGTAAATTGTCAGTGTGGAATCATATTAATTTCCTGATTGGAAGTCACGTCCTGTAAAAACCCCGTACACACCTTCGTGCCACATGACTGTGGCACAGCATGCCTGTATTTAAATATTTGTTATCTGTGAATTGACTTTTGCCTTTGGGACTGGGATGAAAATGCCTCTGTCAGGTCATGATATCTTTGAAAACCACTTAGAGGCAGGTCGTCCTCTGTTGTGAACAGCAGTGTGAACGTTTTCCTGAGTCAATCAGAGCAGCCTGTCGCGGTCGAAAAGGCCAGCTTGTAGGCTCTTCTCATAACCTTCACTCTTCTTATACTCAGAGGGGCATGATGCTACATCACTGGAAGATATGACATTTTCCCAGCTGCTTGATGTGGCATCTGTTCACCGCGCGTGACATTTTAGCCATTGCCGATGCAGCAGTATGGGGTCTCCTTCAGCATACAGCAGCTCCGACCACACCGGCCTCGCTGTCCGGTTTGTCTTGGCTCGGCTTCCCAGGTGACAGAACCGCAGGGACGCGGCAGCAGCGTGCTCGTTCAGTCATGTCTGGCCTCTGATAAGGACAGCTTGTGTGTGCATGCATGGTTTGCTCGCCTGTTTGTTTGTTTGCATGCTCGCTTGTTTGCGTCCAGGGGATTTTTGGGAGAATTTCAGAGATAGAAAGAATGGCACAGCTGCGAGGTGTGTGTTTAGGTGATTCTGTCCCTCATCAGAGTGTCCTTGTATTTGATTTGTTACAGAGCAAAGTAGCACGGTGCACACAGAATCTCCACCTCCTTTTGGCATAATTTCATTGAGGGACATTGGTGACACTCCTCGCCAAATGCATCTTCTCCAACCTGTCGGTGCTGTTGACACTGGCTCTGAAATATGGACACATCAGCTCACGGTTTATGGCCGCAAACAGAGATACATTACGGCAGCAAACACGCAATCAAAACCTAGATTCATGGTGATTTGGTCTCTTGTGTCTCTGAGGGATTAGGACGATTGGAAATATGTTACAGTCTAAGATGCTGATGCAGTTCCTTGGTTTTTAGTTCTGGTCTCGAGTTTCTAGGAAGAGTTTTCATTTATAACGGGCTTACATGAGCAGCCATCCTCAACCCACGAGGCTGCCCTGAGGGTCACGGCCGATTGAGTGAGTGGCTCTCTTTGGAGGCACGAACGCAGGAGCAGAGTTGTCCTGTATGTGAGGCAATCAGGTGACATGGTGATGAAATTAGACTGCGGGACATGAAGGGAATCTCTGCATTTAATCTGCTGCACAGTTGATGAGACGTTTAAGAACATTCTTCAAACTCGAGCTTGATAGGATCCTTGATATCTTTCAGGCTGTGAGAATATCTTTATTTTTGTCATACGTTGGTATGACATCGTCATCGTCATTTCCTGTAGAGTTCACTATTAACCATTTTTATACACACACACACACACACACACACACACACACACACACGTATATATATAAATAGTATAAATCATTCACTAATAGCCCAAACTGTCCTGTATGTTTGGGCTATTAGTGATGCCCCTGTAATGATTGAAATGACTGTATTACAGTGACATAACATACAGATTAATGGTTACACCTGCTTACGTCCTTCTTGATGATGAGGAGCAGTTCAGATGAAGGCCACATGTCTCACTTCGAAACAGTGATGATCTGCACAGCGCTGACACTGAGTTTCTCACCAAACCTCATGTCCAGGCACTGCTGCCTGACTCTGTTGTCTAACACGTTGTTGTTCTCCATCTCACAGGGGATTGATTTTGCCAGTTTCACAGGCTACATGTTCCTTGGGATATGCCTCGTCCTCTTCACCTCATTCCCTTTCCTGCGGATGCTCTACTGGAACAAAAAACTCTATAACAAAGAGTCCATTGAAATCGTTGGTGAGTTGAGATATTTTTGCAAACTGGCTTTTGTTTGAAAATGTCTTTTCATTTCTTTATAGATGATGGTTTGGGATTATCATGATGTTATTGTGCTGAAATGTAAATTGCTCTGGATGTGGCACAATCTAAAATTAATTATAGTGGCTTCTGGTTGTTATTATAGGCTCCATACTACAGTTGCTCGCCTTCTCAGGCGATGCAGTGACCTCGTAGAAACTTAATTATCTTGGCATTACGGCCTCAGCCCTCAGGCTCCCACACATGATGTATAGTGCCCTCTGAATTGAAGACTTTCCCGTTTCTGTCTCGGCTGATTTCCACAGTACTGCATTCACATTATCCTCATCAGACGACCCTGTCGCTGCAGATAAAACATCTCTGGATTATGACGCGCTAGTTAATAAAGAGGAGATCTCTCTGTGGTCATGACGTCATTAAAAACTGGCTGCACTCATCGAGAGAGCAGCCTGAGAGCGCTACAGGACTCCCATCTTGGTTCCAATCTTTTCTTCCTAATTGTGCGATTGTATAAAATATTCAGATAATCTTGTGCTCCACAGTTCTTTTATACATCTGCTTAATTATCCATTAACAAAAGAAACAATTATTTGGCCATCCCTCAAGACATTACCTTGTCCAGAGGTAGAGTAAGATCGTTTAATAAGAATAGAAACCACAGGGTGTGTTTAGTTGGGATAGTAACTGTGTCCTCCATCCTAGAATCTATTTGTTGCTGCTGTAGATCTTTGCATATGAGACCCCGGGGATGGAGATAATGGGCAAACTAATAAAACAGGGATATTTGTGTGAAATTGTCTGCAATTCTTCCAGAAACGCAGTCACCTTTTATCAGCGTTTACCCACAAGGCTACAGTTTCCCCCCTCGGAGAGAACTTCAGCAGGGGATCATTAAAAACGGAGACCACCGGGCTCCCCAGACGTCACCACCAAGCTCCCATCTAAGGAGTGAGGAAGAGCGTCTGTTAGGAGCTCCAGGCAGATTGAAGGAAGCAGTTGTTCAGTGCAGGCCCCATAGCCCATCTGTAAATCCCACCCTGTGGAGTTTCCGCCTCTCCCGCCAACCTAACCTACCTGGAGAGCATACAGCTAAATCAGCTCAAAAGCCCCCGCCTCGACTGGTAATTGTGAAGATTCGCTTACAGGAATGTTTTTTTCCTGTGCCAGTTAGATCCCATTAAGATCACCTAGCAACCTTCCTAAGAAAGGATGGCACCTACTGGTATCCACACAGGTGTCCAGCTCCCTAAGGCTGTATCTCTGCTTCAACATTGGCTGTTCCTGAGCTGGTCAATGTGCCCAGCGCCTGGCTGCATTAGTACCTCTATGGGGGCTCACAGAATATTGACCGAAAACGCCTTTATATCCTCTCAGTTGGCCTCAGCTGTAGGAGCTATTATCAGCAAATCCACCACTGTAAACGTGCTACATACTGCTGCAAAGCTCCACTGCTGTAATGACTGTGTTGAACATGCACTGAACAGGTGGCCTTCTCATCCTGCTCTGTTTGTCCTGCTCCTCCAGAACTCAAGCATGAGATCCTGGTCTGGAGGCAGACGGCTCAGCGCATTAACCCAGCAAGCCGAGAGGAGACGGCTGTGAAATGCCTCCTGATGCAAAAAGTCCTCAACCTGGAAAGTCTGCTCCGCAAGATGATGAAAACCTTCCAAAGGTTAGAAAAAAGGACTGAAAACAGAAGTTTGATCTGTTATTGTGAAGAGTGCTTTAATCACTTGTCATCATAAAGACATCTTTGTTTCACATTGTGTTAATAAGACAAAGAATTCAGTAGTTATGATATCGTTAATGAGGTTTGGACGGAGACATCTAATAGATGCCCATTAATGCAAATTTAGTTGAGTTTATTTTGGATTATTTCATAGTTTGAAACAAAACACAACAAAAATCGAGGAAGGAAAAATACAAGGAAGTACCGAGAATAGCACCATTTTGTCCCCTCGCCCAAGATGTTTTCTAGCCATAACAATTATAGCATAAATACAGTTTTTATACCACTGAGAAATACAGAAGAAGACTGGAAAAATACAGCACAACATTCAGTATGTAATTTTTCACGATTTAACAAATATTTCAAAACTCTCAAGAGAGTGATTCGTCTGCAATCACTTGTTTATTTCTGTTCATCAAATGTAATTAATATGAGATTTAAATGTTCTTTTGTGTGACAGACAAATCTCTCAAGAGGATAAGAACTGGGAGCAGAACATTCAAGAACTGCAGAAGAAGGTAGGCCTCCATACTTCATGCTTCATCACCCACTGTGACTGCGGAGCATTGATGTTATCTCAATGATGAAGTCTGCCCGGTGTTTGAAACTTAAGACGAACGCTGTCAGTAGAATATATCTTTCTCCTCCGCAGCACAGGATAACCGACAAGGTTCTGCTGGTGAAGTGTGTGTCCGTCCTCGCCGTGGTGATCTTCATGTTCTTTGTCAACTCCTTCGTTCCCAGCATTCATCTCGATCTCGGTGAGCGCAGCAGTGTCTCATTATTGTGCTGTTTCCACAGGCCCCACTGGTGGTTATGGGTTCTGTCGTGTAATTATAACACAGCTTCCTCTGCTCTTGTATTTGAAATGAGCTGAAATAATGGGCTGACTAGCAAATGCAACCAACAAATTACATGGATACAGAGCTGCATTTAGACCCGTCACATCTGATACAATAGCTATGGTTTAAATGGAGTCCGGTCGCTTTTTGAAGAGTTCCTTGGCAAACACAGGCACCGGTAATACTGAGTTACATACAAACAACAGCAGTGTGAAACCATCACACAGTGAAGTCACGAGGCTATGACATCCAGGTCTTCACACTGGCAACCATACAAGCCCACAGAAAACGACCACCTTGACTCTCCAGTTTCTCTCAGCTTTACACAGTATTTCCCTTCTCTGGCCTGCAGCTTTGCTGTTTAGGTTTGATCTCGTGCTCACTCATTAGCATAGCATTTAGCATTTTTTTTACGTATTTACAAAATATAGTCATAGAAGCCCAACTATGTCTTTCTAATGGTTTTACCATCTGTGACAAATCTCAATGGTCCAATAACAAATCCATCAATGACAAGGAGGTTTCAAGGAGGTTGTTGTGGTGAAGGGAGCTGCAGCAGCAAGTGTTAGTAAGAGAGCAGCACTGTCAGGTTACTGTATGAAGTACACCTGTACAAAAAATATATAAAAACATACACGTGTGTGAAACATAGACCTGTTTAAAAGTATTTATATATGCTTTTTTAAAAGTAAAAATATGAAAAATCTAAAATACACCCGTTAAAACTGTCTAAAACTGTATAAAGTAAAATGATTGGATGTTAGCAGTCAGCTGATGACAAAAGCAGGAGCTCTAAATGTGCGTGCTTGCATATTTTGGGCCTGTTAGTAAATGTGGACATGTGGGTTAGGCTGAAGGTTCTGTCTTGTCTGACACTTCTGACTGTGATATCTCTGATGTGCGCTCAGTGGACGACCTGAACAGCGTGTCGTTAATGCTAACACTGTCCCTAAATGAAGATGGCTGTCTGCACGCACACCCTGTCATCTCTCCCCTCGCCACTGAGGCCATTCAGTCACCAAACATGCTCGGTTAATTACGGGCGCTGCTCAGGTTACCTCGCTGTGACATTTATTAAATGGGAATGACCCCACAGCGGTGTGTTTTCTGTCCCCGCGGAGGGATCGGCGCCTGTCCAAGCACAGCTCTCATTAATGCATGCGGGTCACAGTCAGGGTTGACGACTGCAGCCGGCCCAGTCTATTCACTCACATGTGTTTTAAAAATCCAGCCTCATTAAAATTTCATTAACTTCACCCAGTAAGATTTAATTTCAGTCTGATCATTGCCTGGTCATTTGATCCCTCTAATGTATCTGAGGTTACGTGGGTTTGGATGAAACCGTATTGATCCCGATGCAGAGACCAGGAGGGAGCAGCGGCGAAAGGCAGATTGTAAAGTAGGAAATCCTCAAACATTTAAAGTCTGTCTAGCTTCAAACAGATTGGTCGTTCATTTTTAGACTCTGTAGAAAAACTTTGGCTAAATTCCAACATTTAAATTGCTTTGAATCTTTAGTCAAATCTTTGGCAAGGCAAAAGGAACATCTGAAACATCAGAGTTTCTTATCTAACCACATGCTCACGAGTGTACGAGATACTCGAGCCGGAGCACAAATCTCTTTATCTTTCGGCTTTGGCCTTGTGCTCGTTTACTTTGTTCTGAGTACCTTATGGAAAACCGCGACGAGACATTTTTCACAGCACATTTCCTGTCACAGACACTGTTGTCTTGCGTGTGTGATGGATGAGTCTATCATAAACTGCTCAGACTTGCCTAAAAGCCCCTTTTAATTGGAGAGCTCTTTAGGTTTGTTATCTGCCGCTTGCTCCTGGATGCAGCCTCAGGAAATATCGATGCGGTGTCGTATGTTTTGTTGATATTTTTTGTCATCTGTTGCTTGAAATTATCACAGAATTCTATGATTATTGGGTCACTATTCTGAGTTCTCTACTTGTTTTTGCAGCCTAAATGAAATGAGCCTTTATTATTCATGATGACACATGCATGCAACTCTAACTGAACTCTATAATGGGTATATTAGCTAAGAGCTGCCCTTGTACGTAGGAAAGAAAATATGTCATTTTGTCCACACAGACCTTCATCTGTGTAAAACAGAAATGTCAGACTTTTCCTCTGATGAAGATCCGCTGCTGGCGTGGGGAGTGTTGTAGCAGGAGTCGTGTTTTCTAACCCTGCTGACCAACTCTTTGTTGCAGAACCTCCACTTGTTTGAACTCTAAACTGAGAAATGTTCGCAGGATGAGCTGACAGAGTCAGAACTATTTTAGCTTCAATAGGTGCGTGAACTTAGAAGCTTAATTTTGAAGCCGTGTGTGTCATGCTTTTAGCTTTGCATGCATAAGATGAACTCTCAGCTCAACAGATTGTTAATGTAAGTATATGATTCCCCTGTTCTGCTCAGAATAAGTAGACTATGAAGTGTTGTGGTGATGATACTGTACAAACTTAAAGCTGCACTAATACATTTGCCTTATATAACATTTGAAAGGGGTCACCTCTACTGATGAACCCACAGAGAAATATCAAACTGCAGGCTGATAAAGTTAGTGACTTCCTGGTGAAAGTGAAGAAGTTAGCAGCCAGATATTAATCTCTGGAGCCGATGGACACCAAGACAGAGCTGAAAGGAGACAGAATACTGGACACAACATCAAAAATATGCTCATGTTGCTCCATATTTGCAGGATTTGTACAGTAATTAGGCAAGAATTAGTTCACCATTACAACTTAAAGCTGACTACATGTCAGTGTTGTGTTTGCAGCTGCCCCCAAGTTCATATTATTGCAAGTATTAAGAGACCAGCGTTTTTAATTTTAGGTCTTATTGTCTTCTAAATTTTTCCGGCATATGGTGGCCAGAAACACAACTTCACATAAATATAGTGTTGCTGTTTGTTTGCTTTAATGTAAATGGGCAACCGTTTGCTAACACGCTTACTTCAACAGCTCAATAGGGTCATATGTCAGTGCTCACAGGTTGGTGTGTTGCCCCCAGGTGGCCAAAATATCAATGGATGCAGTTTTAAAGTAAAAGTGTCCCTTCAAAATGTCAAATGCAAATATCATTGAAACGTATTCACATATGAAAAGTATTCATCATTCATCTGTCTTCACTTCAGCAGCTGCTCTTTCCCGTTGCTCAGTTGTTCATACTCGTTGGCCATTTCCTGCAAACTTTGGTCCACATTTAGCCTAAAAAGCTTCCTGTATCATCATGCAGACATTAAAGTAATACCAGAGAGCCAAATTATCTGTCAAAAGCAGACATTTCCAGCCCATCTCTCGCTGAATTCTGGCAGAGATTTTGAGTTTCTGAACATGAAAACATGCCGTGAAGCCTCTCTGTCAGTCTTGATCTGACTCTGTCTCCAATCTTCCCTCTGTCACTCTCCTTTTTCTGTCCTTCCGTTGCTCTTCTTTCTTCACTAATTCATCAGTTGTGAAATTACTTCCCCAAAGGCCTCGGCCAAGGCAATTACTGGTGCTCACCTGTTTAATCAAATTTTCTCCAAGTGGATGCACACTCGTCCCTCTTTCAGAAACGCTGCCTGGTGCCAACTTTTGTCCTCCCGACTAGAATGTGTTGAATTAACATTTCTGTGATAATGAATGCCTCATCGGACCAAGACAGACCAAATACGTCACTCATTGTTTCCAACAGGTACCACCTCACGCTCCGCTGTGCTTATGAACACTGTGTGAAAACTCCTCGGCAGGCTGAATTCTCACACGTTCATTTTTCACGTTTATTTTCATTTTGGATACATGTTGAGCGTTGGCTTATTTGAGGCGGCGCAGATGACAAAGAAGCAGCGGTAGCGTCTGTAACATTTACTGAAGGCTCTTTTTGAGGGTTGTGATTAAAGACAAATCTAAGTGAACAGAGAACAGATGGAACTCCATTTTGCTGAATTAATGAACACGACTTAATTGTTTAAAAAGTGTCCAAAGTTTGTGTCGCGTGTGATTTGTCTTCTTGTTACAAATCTGCCAGATTGAGCTCAGTGTCTGTTGGATGAGGCCGTTTAACATTATTTTTTATGTGTGAGAGTTTTCTCGCTGTAAAGGGAGATGCCTGTTGCTCTCTCTCAGGGTGGATTGCTATCCTGGGTGCACTGTGGCTTCTGGTTCTGGCTGACATCCAGGACTTCGAGATCATCCTGCACCGGGTGGAGTGGGCCACGTTGCTGTTCTTTGCCGCCCTCTTCGTGCTGATGGAGGTATTTGACGTACACTCCGTACATTTAGAGAGATTTTGGACTTCACACAAAATAAAAAACTGATGCCAAACAACAACTTTTGTTTCAAGCCTTGATTTGTCCCACGAGGTAATTATAACAAATAAAAAGTGAGCCAGGACTGGTGTAAATGTAGCTGGGCTCCCCTCCGACAAGCATCTTTACAAGGTACTGAAGAAAACAGGATCATTGCTTGGATCTATTGATGGTACACCAGGCAGTGCCAGAAATCCAGTCAGTCTGTGAGCTTACAGTCTGAGAAGTAATTATCCTTTTCTTTACCCACAAGCCTCCCTGTGAAACGATGAAATGAAACCGTAATGTCAGCACAAAAACCACTTTGTTTCCCTCCTCTGAGTCTTTGATATAGACGTGGGCCCTGTCAAAACTATGTGTTCAATGCATTTACCATTGCACAGTGTTGGAGAGCAGTAACGGCCACCAGCATGTGAATATTTTGCTCTTGGTGTCAATAACGATAACAAGAATGGATTTGTCTCCGTCTGCTTAATGGCTGCTTAATAAAAATCAAATTGCTTTTCTTCTCTTGGTTTAATCCCACCTATAACTAATTCTCCTCCCATTTTCTTTCCATATTAATCTTCTGCCCTTCATTTTTCAGGCTTTAGCCCAGCTGCAGCTTATCGACTACATTGGAGAACAGACAGCGCTGCTTATAAAAGTGAGTTTTTCCTCTGATTCTTAACCTTAACTGTTGTTTCTCAGAGCTCTTGCATAATTGATAATTGGGCACAGGTGATGCGATGCCGCATTTCATGCATTTTCTTATGCACAGGCCTGAATTCAATTATTTTGTTTGGATCTGATTCCTGTCAGCAGCTGAGGGGGTCTGGGGTAATTTTCGCCCATATTCTAGCCTGTGTGCATCATGCAAGCGAGGTGTCTCTTAGCAGAGAATTGCACCAGTAATAGGTACGTCAGCTCGCGTTTAGACCGTGGGCCTCTATAAGTCTAATAATCACACATGACAGGTGGTGGTCTATTCATGGTTTCTGACCTGCTCAGCCTCCCCGAACGATGGACGACATGCTGTGCTGGAATTGCATGGCCTTTCTCTCCTGATACAAGTGGGGGGCAGGTGAAAGGAGGAGATATTGCCTCTGTTAACCTGGCCATGCATACCGAAGAGAAGACCATCAAGAGGGTTCAAATAGCATCATGCTTGTCACATGTGGAGAATTGGCCTTGATGTGTGTGTACAGCAGAGCTCGGAGATAAAACTCAAAGACGCCGCCGCCTCCACCTGCGGCCGTGTCGCACGTTAAAGCGGCTTCATCCCCTCAGCCTGCCCTCCCCGACGAGAGCTTCAGTGTCAGAGAATGAACATGACTGTGTGTTTGATTTAAATCAGTGACGGGCCGACGGGGGGGTGACTGCATCTGAGTGACAATGAAAGTAGCAGTTATCTGTCGCTCTTATTATCTCCTCTCTCAGGCGGTGCCAGAGGACCAGCGCTTGGCTATAGCCATTATCTTGGTGATGTGGGTCTCGGCTCTGGCCTCTTCTCTCATTGACAACATTCCCTTCACTGCCACCATGGTAAGAGGCTTCGGCGTGATGCTTTAATTTCACACTCCAGTATATCCTCGTGAAATCACACACAAGCACAGTTCAAACAAGACATATTTCACCCTGTATCAGAAATGCAGAGTTTATTATTATTTTTCCACTCCTTGCTAAATTAAATGTGAACAGCTGTGACATTTTTAACATCACTGAAATGAAACATCTATTCATACCTAAACTGTAGAATCAGGTCTAATTAGCTTCACATAAGAAGAGCAGAGAAAACAATGTTGATCCAAATGTGAATAACATGCTCACTGACTTGTGCTTAAAGTTAGATTGTGAGTGTCTGTTAAATGGCTACAATAACTGCAATGTTAAAACACAGAAATGTTGTCTCAGACGCTCATGAATTATGCAGCTGCTTTCTGATACAAACATCAGACCAACTGCCTCCTCACGGCTTTGTTGTCAGCTGTCTGTTTTGCTGAAAATTAATAGATTGTACAGAGAGCACTGCTTCAGAGGGGTGCCAGTCTGCTCAATTAAAATGACAGTTAGAAAAGGAAAAGATGTTATCCATCCGACAGAAGGAGACGACGCTCGCTAGAAATAAACTGCCAGATTTTTGACTAGTCAACCGGTTGGTCCAGGGGGGTTTAAAATGTTCTCTTCTCTGGTTGTTTGTCCATATTTTCAGGCCCATGCAAGTGTTGTTGCACCTATAAGAGACGACTTTAAACCACATCAGTTTTCAATTCAGTGCACAGCCGATGAGAAAACATGTCCTGATTGTCACAATAGACTGAAGCTGAGAGAAGATTTGTTTTCCTCCTTCAGACCAGAAAAGTTAATGTATGGATGATTCTGTTTACAGGCTTTTTTAAACATGATTTCCTAAAGAATAGTCGACACATTTTGGGAAATTATTCACTTTCTTGTCAGATGAGATTGATGCCACTTTCATGTGTGTACAGTAAATACAAAGCTACAGCTAGCGACGGTTAGCTTACATTAGCAAGAAAGAACAGACAACAGGTGGCCTGACTCTGTCCAAAGGTAAAAATATCCACCTACCTGCACCCCTGAAACTAATTAAGCACTAATTGTATTAGTAAATATAATTTCTTGTGTATTGACTCCACATCAAACTGTGGATTTTGTTCCCTCTGGACTGAGCTAGGCTAAGTTAGCGCTATCCAGACTTTAAGCTAAGTTAACCGGCAGTTTGTGGTAGCATCTGCTGTAACACAAGCAAGAGAATGAGTGTATTTCTAAAAGGTCGACCTTTATGCACAAACAATTCTCTGGTAGTCAACCAACGCAAACCATTTCATCATTGGAATAAAGGTGTTTATTTTATGTTACTGTAAATACTCAGTGCAGGTTTGTTTTGCCAATATAAGGCCATGTACAGTGCATGCATGCTCTGCTAGTCTGCTTTGCAGAAGTGACGTGCAGCCCGGTATTTATTCATGCATCATCAGTTTACTCCAGCAGAGAGGAGTGGAGATATCCTCATCACACTGCACATGAAAGCTTTAATGTTCCATTGGTAGGCTAAGATTCAGGAGAGCAGCTGGAATTTGAGTAACGTCCTCAGAAAATAACCCAACAGTTTTCAAGAAATTCCAAAACATGGTCGAACACATGCTGCTCTGCCATCATGGTGGGATCCGATCTGGCTCATCAGCGACTGTATGTTGCATGTAAAACCCATCACATACCACATTATAGATGGAGCCCCTGTGTTTATGTGTATGTATTTGGGGGTTTCTAGTATTGGAAAGCTTCAGACTACTTTAAGAGCCCAAACTTAACTTAAATAATGCTAATTTTATGCCAGACACTGAAAGCAGTGTATATTTCCAATAATTTCCAATGTATTTCTGTCCTCACAGATTCCAGTTCTCATCAACCTGAGTCAGGATGCAGATGTGAACCTGCCAGTAAAACCTCTCATCTTCGCCTTGGCTATGGGAGCCTGTCTTGGGGGTAAGTCTCTACTTCTGTCCTCTTCATATAATCAAGTACGAGACTGTTGTTGGGCTGAAACGTACCTTCCTCACGGTCACCGGGGACTTCATAGTTGATCCCCGTTTGAAAGGTGTGGATCTTTATCGATGGCCCCTGCCAGGAGACGTCTTATGCTCCAGGTGACAGTCACACTTTGTATGGCTGTGTCACTCCCCGGGGAGGTGGGGTTGTGCTTTTTGCGAGAGCGGCTCAAGGCCCTCTGAGCTCGCCTTATTCCGGCTCTCCCACACCCCAGCGGCTGGCCCTCCAGCACTGTGTGTCCCTGTTTGGGTGGGAAGAAAGACACAGAGGGAGAGAGAGTTAGAGGGCTGTCATGGTGTTTCAGTTTAATCAACTGCCCTGTGACAGGTCCGTATCGATCGGCAGTATGATGTCGCCGCCCAGCTCCATCCCCACACTGACACCTTTTGAGATGTGAGCAGTATCGAATGGCAGGATGGATACGCGCCCTGACTGTCAAAATGCTGCCTACAGTAGATTAGAAATAGTAAAACTTTCTGCTAGATTAAGTCTGAAAATACTGAGAGAAAGATGATGATGATTATTGCTGGAATTATTATTCTAACTTGCCCTTCTAGCTCTTCATAACTGTGTTTTATGTGATGTAGAACTCAGACCTGCTAGATTCAGTTTCCCTGAACGTTGTTTTCCTGTCTGTTTAGGAAATGGCACTTTGATAGGAGCATCAGCCAATGTTGTGTGTGCAGGAATAGCTGAACAACACGGTTACGGCTTTTCCTTCATGGAGTTCTTCAGGTAAGCCCCCTCCCCCTTTACAGCACTAAACAGATCAAACAGTCCAGATTTACAAAACAATCTTAAAACCGAGCTCCCAAAGTTGCTTTATTTCTAGTTCTAATCAGTGCTGTGAATCCTGTACCATAGGCCATACTGCCTGAAGGGGTACTTACATGTTAATGTCCATCATGCTACAATAGGAGATGCCAACAATGTGTATCGAGTTGCCTGAGAACATTTAGAGTTTCTTCAGATCCTGAATTGCAAATGTCTGGCTTCCCCCAGAGTGCCGCTCATTGAAATATGCATCATTTGGCAGACGCTGCGCTCCTCTTTGAGGGGGCGTTGCTGGAAGTCTGACTTGTGGTTTTTGAAGGGTTACCACCTGACCTTACTCGGGGTTTATGCAGCAGGTGTTCACGAAACAACCTGGCAGACATGAGTTAATGTCATCTGGTCTGGGCAGCGATTTCAGTCCGTGTGCTCTCCGGTGATGCTGCGAGGGAGCTGAGAAATGTTTACTACAGCGAGTGTGGAGGAAGTCAAACTGTAGCAAAATATGCTCAAAAGTCTGCAGAACAGTGAGTCGTTGGAAAGCAGAAACACACTTGATTTGAGAACCCTCTGATGGCTTAAAGAACAAGTGAATGGTGGAAAATGTCATTATATCTCAGGCAGGATGGTAAGTGGGCTGCCTCCCAAGTTGCCACCTGCTCACTAATAATTCTCATTCCGGTGACGTAACAACCAGACATACTTTGCAATTTGCTTGCTGGAGAAGTGGAAGTGGTCAGTGATTTTGAAAGACGGATGAATATGAGTCTGATTAGCCTTAATATGCAATCGCTTGGAAATAGCATGTCATTTGATTTATGGGACTTCTAAGTGTACTGTGTGCGATGATGAAAAGAGAGCCGAGACCATTCCTCGTGGGATTTCGTTCTCAAAGAGATTACAGTTTAATCGGTGGCTTGAATGTCTGCAGGTGGGATTTACATGAAACACAGACGTTCTTTCACAGCAGTGAACGTTCTGTGGCTGTGCCAAAGCTGCGCAGACTTTCATCACTTAATGTTCCTCAAAGAATCACACGTGCGATTCTGCCTTTCTTTGCACAGTAGTGTGTTTTTTGTGAGCTTTTTTAGCAGCACCAGCAGTGCAGCTCTGTGGATGGTAATACCTGTGGGCTGGTCTTTCTAAACTGTGTCAACAAACATTGCAATGAAGTTTGGTTCGGACATTCATGGTACCCAGAGGATGAATCCTAATGACAAAGACGCCTTGTTTGCTGGAACATAATGAAAAATTTGTTGGTTCCAGCTTCTCAAATGTGGGACTGTGTTGCTTTGACTGTTCAATAAGAGTAAGAACACTAAGCATGTGATCTCTGGCCTCTGGGAAGCTGTTTTCACGTCTGTCTGATGTTTTAAAGGCGACAACATTAATTTAAAAAAATCAAAGATGAATCTGTCATGAATATAATTGGTGGCATCGACCGCAATTACAGCAGTGTTGCATCACCTCACTTGATTTTAGTAACGTGATTTCAGTTGATGATGAAATGGTCTCCATCATCAGTCAATCAATAACCAATAAAAGACACCTTCGTCGTTTTTTTGTGCTCTGAATTGCAAACAACATTAAGGTATTAACTTTAAGGTAGTAGGTAGGTAGGGCAGGTAGAGGAGCAGAGGACAGGTAGAGGAGCAGAGGGCAGGTAGAGGAGCAGAGGACAGGTAGAGGAGCAGAGGACAGGTAGAGGAGCCGAGGACAGGTAGAGGAGCAGAGGACAGGTAGAGGAGCTGAGGACAGGTAGAGGAGCGGAGGACAGGTAGAGGAACGGAGGACAGGTAGAGGAGCGGAGGACAGGTAGAGGAGCAGAGGACAGGTAGAGGAGCCGAGGGCAGGTAGAGGAGCAGAGGACAGGTAGAGGAGCCGAGGACATGTATTGTGAGAACAGGTGACCCTTGCTGTTGTAAAGAAAACAAAGACCCCTTCATTGACTTCAGTGTCTTGTTTCCTTCTCCTCTGCTTCGAAGCCGCAGTAATCTGGGAAAATGTCACAGTGAGTTTTAGTTCTGCATGTTGACAAATTTGTTATTGTGGGGAAAAGACTCGGGACTGTCCATCTGCATGGGGTTCCACTGAAACAGATAGGAACAGTTGCAGCCTGTCAGCTCTACTCTCCTCTCGCCATCGCTGTGTTTACAGTTATTGGATAGAAGCATTGCTCTCGGCTGAAGCGCTGCCTGTAATTGGCTGTCTGTGGCAGGGGTCACAGCTGTTCACAGAGACAGGTGAGGGGGAGAGAAGTCTGTCTCAGACTCCAGGCAGCTGGGACTGACTCGTGCTGTATCAGGTGGTTACATTCAGGGCCCAGATGAGCCCACAGGGACACGGATGCCTTTTTGATAGACCATCACAAAGGAAAATGAGTGGCCCTGAATAGCTCAGCAGTTAGTTGGTATGGTCCCTGCTGCTTCCTCCATGCCTGTAGACCCTGATCATCCTCCTGTCCTCAAACCATTAACCCGGGGACAACGACAAAGCACCTGTTCCATATGTGTTCTATGGTATGAGCCATTGTTAGTGCTCACATGCTCAGTGTGAGAAACAGCCACTCTTACAGATGAGTAGCCTTATTTTCACAGTGGTGGAAGAAGTGATATAATCATATTACGTATAGAAGAACTTCTAGAACAACATGGCTTTACATGGGAAAAACATCACTGAAATAATAGCACAAAAGTATAAATCTAATAGGAGAGAAAAGAAGAAAAAAATAATTTCTGCGACAGAAATCTGTGTTAATTTCTTCTCTGACCTTTAATACTGCAGAGTTTTACTTGTTTGGGTCTCAAACTGTCACTGAAATGAAGCCGTATGTGAAGTTTAGAGGGATTGAAATGTCTCTTTGCTAACAACTCAGACGTGTGAAACGTGACAAACGGTCCAATTAGACACTGTTTTTCAGTCGAGGTTACAAGCCAAAAAGTCTGAGAACAACTACTTTAATTTTTGACAAAGGCTTTCAGAGCAAGAGACGATTTTTTCATGTAAAATCTTTATCTGAAAAGTGACCGTAGCTGTCAAATGTAGAGTACAAGATTTCAGTTTAAAGCAGCATAAAATGGAAATACTCAAGTACCTGAATCATATTTCAGTACTTATTTACTGTAATTTGTTCAAATCTAATCTCATTTTTAAGATGTGACAGATTAATGACAGACTAGCACACTGAAACACTCGTTAGCCTTGCATGATGTGTAAAACAGTCACAAAGCAAATCACCTAAAGCCTGTGGTTAAAAATATAATGACCACACTGAGCCACTCGTCACGTTGGGAGAGCTCCTGGTCCGCCATCACTGTGCGCTGACCACCAGGCGAAGTAAACTCAAGAAAGAAAGAAAGAGAAGAAAGAAAGACTCTGAATCAGATGACATCAAACAACGTGAGGCCAGTTAGAAATAGAGGAGAATGATTCAGTTTCTGCACACCTTGTGCTGCCTCCCTCTGCACCATGTGACACAACTATTATTCCCATTTATAGAGCTCTCTGCAAAAAAGACCTGTGCTGGGAACAATGGTGCCCTTCACCAGAGACTGCAGGTGTGCTTCCTTTATTTTCAAGAAATCTAACATGCGCTATAATACAGGGAAAAACAGATATTTTTAGATGTTCAGGGAGTATTTCCTGTAATACTCTCCAGCCTGAACGCTGCACATTTGAGTACTGTCCAGGTCGTACCAGTAACTGAAGAGCACAAGTCAAGCGTTGTCGCAGGAAGCGGTGCCGTCCTGTGTCAAGCACGCAGCCTCCACAGCCTCCAGCGCGTCTCTCTGGTTTATCTGCAGAAAGTCTTTGAGATTGCATCGGGCCTTTCAAAGGGCTTCCATCATATGCAATTAAATCAATGCGTGAGATCACAAGGTACGATGGGACGTTTTGGTTCCTCTCTGTGCCGCATCGTGGCGAGTTTTTGGCCTGCCCCCCGTCCCCTCATGCTGTGCCTGTGACGGGGGAATGCGTGTCGCTCAGCAGAAAGAGATTTCCTCGTGTAGAGGTGACCTCAGCTCGTCTGATAACGGTTTAGAGATCCCTCGCTCCATCCATCTTAAGTGGACATTCATTCCACAAAGATTAAAATCGCACTGGTCTCATGTTAATGGGTTATTTAAGAACCTTGACCTTCTGAAACCTTATTTCCCATTTTTCACATATTGTATGTTTTTAGAGTATAATTTAGTATAGGCTCAGCAGCAGAGTATGGAGTGAAATGTATTTTCCATTACAGATCAATACACACACCACTGAGCGGTTGTGACCCTCCATCTGCTCGGCTGAACGCTACATTACTATGAAGCTATGCAGCGTTTCATAGCATCGATTCTGTAGTCTGAGGGTGAGTGTTGTGGCTTAGTGGTCTGAAGTTTCCTGTTCAGTAGCAGCACTTGTCACACAGCTGGAATCCAGTTTGTGATTTTCACAGGACAAAGAATGTCTTTTGCTCTTGACATTTCTATCATCAATCGTCGGTAGCAGACTATGCGACAGCAGTAGTAGTTCCTCGGACCAGAGCCTGGATACCATCAATGTGCAGGCTAACGTTAGCGACTCTGTCCTGTCCATGTCTTCTACGTGAATCAACTGGTGACGATCCTGACTTTTAGCTTGGTACATTTAGCTTCAGCTTCAGTCTTTTAGGGCTATGCAGCCACCACGTGCATATTCAAACCTGCAGCGCAGAACTTTTGTCTCCCTCATCGGCTCCACCATGCTCCTAGCTGCTGTAGCTAACGGTTGCTCCGTCCTTCAGTTTTGTCAAACCAATCATTGCTGGTTGGCGTAAAACACATCGCTACCGGTGTGCCAGTGCAGGAAAGTCACCACATACACCAGATTAAAAAACAGAGAGATTTACGTGGCGGTGATAAGCTTAATCAGCATTTTGTGACCTTGTTCAGCGAAAGATTGAAAGTGACTCCAGCACCAAGATCCCTGTGCAAGGTTCTGACTTGCCAGCTCGACACATTAAGAAGTCAGCGTTGTTGATGGACTCATCGAGCTATTGTTAGCTTGATTAGCTAGAAAAAATCTGTTAGTGTCAGTTGTCAATGTGGGGTTTAGAAGTGTGGAGGTGGAGAGGAGCAGCGAGGTAGGAGGAGGCCTGATTATGGGGGCTTTGAGGGTAAAGAGGAGGAGGTCTGGGAGTTGCAGTGACGAAAGATGGAGATTCAAATCAATCAATAGGATCACTGTTAACCTCTTTTGCATTTAAATTGTTTCAAACACCATCGGCGTGTTGGTATTACTAGAATTACTGCAAATGTGGAGTTAATTGAAAACTGGTTAATTGATACTTTTGCTGCTAAACATGAAGTTGAAGCCATTTTCTCTGAAATGGTTAAAGAACGCCCTGAGAGGAGGTTTTGTGATGGACAAACCTCTAAAATTACAGGAAGCGACAGATCAAATTTTAAAAGAGTGTCCACCTTTCCCTGCTACTTTTGTTGAACATTGTTCTTGGAGGTTTCCCTCGTTATTCAGCCCTATCAAACCTCTGATGTGTAAATAACAGTGACAATCAGTCTGACCTTTGTAACTCAGCCTTGTTGGCTTCTCAGAAAGTTTGGCTGTTACGATTTAAATTCACCACCACGCTGTATTGAAATCATTCTTAATGAGCTTAAGTGCTTGACTAGCCTCATTAATCCTTAGTTCAAGTACTAATTTGACATTTCCACATGCATATTAAATGGAAACTGCATAATTTTATTCGTCCGAATGAAGAAATAGTTGTAGCAATGAAGAGTAATACATATACCGACACACAATTATCAGATATGTGCAGACACATAACATTTCCTGTTTAATTTAAAGTCCTCTGGACTTCTTGTATCCTTCTCAGAGCGTCCTCACTGCAAAAGACTCGATATAAGGGATATTCTGAAAGGTCATCTTAAAATGGGGCTTTGAAATGGCTGATTCAGAGGACGTTATATAAGAAAGGTGCAATAGGGAGCAGATACACAAGGCCAATAGCTGCTAACTCTCTTATGTCTTTTGATATAAGCCCTTTTCTGTATTGCCTGTATTTATTTGTGTGTTGAAGAGCATCTACTTTCTTAACAGAATTCTTATCTGACTTATCTATGATGCAGCATAACAAAGGATAAACTAATTGGTTCACCAGGTCGCTGCTGCTTTAGGTGCTGAAACTCTCATCTGTCGGAGAGAGATGAAGTCATCCAGACGTTTAACTTTTCCCAGCTGTCAAAAACATCTTAAGCGAGGAACTTGTCTAATGCAGCCTTAATTGGCCACTTAGGGGATCTTTAATTCTTTAAGAAGTTAAAAATTTGACCACACTTCACATCAGCACCCTTGATCACACCTCAGTGAAACTCGGCACACGTTCTCTGGGGTGCTCTCGAATTTTGCCGAACAAACATTTTTTTCATTTGTCCTGTTTTGTTTATAGAGCAGTTTGCACCTATCATGGTGCAAATTATCGCCCACTGCCAACACAATGAAATACACTCTGAAATGATCGTGGACAACCCATCCCACCCCCCTGCATGAGACAGTGGGGGGCCTAAGCAGCTCCTTCAGGCACAGACTGCTGCATCCATTGTGTCAACGCAGGTCCTCCAATCCTAAAGCTGTCAGACCGTTTAACTCCAGCATCATGTCATGTAGCACTGTGTTGATGCTGTTTTTCCCATTTCTACATCATCAACATACCGTTATCTTATATGCTCATATACGCTCACATTTGCCATTGGTAGTTTTTTGGCAGTAGTATCTTTATGGCAATTTGTATTTTTAATAATCTGTATATAATGTACGTATACATCGTTGATTTTTTTTTTTATTCTTTTATCCTGTATCCTTCTTATCTTGACCTAGCAACAGGCCTAAGCTGTACACTTGTTCGATTGCAGTACTTCACTGCATTTCACTACTTAAGCACACAAACCACATAAATACCAGAAACCTTCATATTGCCTCCTACGTAAGCTGGAAAGTCGTGTTAGGTGTCGTGCAATGATGAAAATTTGTGTCCATGTCCACAAATCCTATAGACTATTTCACAAACTGCTGCTGCTGCTGACTCAAGGTTAGGTGTCAAGTAGGCCTCGTTTTTAGTATGAAGTGATTTAATCAGATTCTAGTTCACACCTCTGCTCACAGTGACAATCGACTGTGATTCAGTGCGTTTTTTATTACACATGACTGACATGATTATCCATTCATCTGTCCATCTATCGTTCCCCCAAAAGTCACATTTTAAGTAGTAAAACTGCATCTGTTGCCTTCATCAAGCTTAAACCACCACACTGACACTTACTGACCAGACTTATTTCCCATGAAGACAAGCTCATGTAGGAGATTTACAATCTAAAAGAAGGAAGTCCTGGGCAGCTGTGACTGCGCTCATCACATCCTGAACATCAGCTCTAACTGAGCCCAAATCTTTTCTTTATGAGCCTGTGAGAAGGAATCCAGGTAAACAGAAAACACACACGGCAGAGACACACGTAACCTTTTGCATGTCTCTAAAAATCGAGCCTGCACAGTTAACCTTTCCATTTCACATAATTGTCTTTGAGGGCCTGTCTGACCTGAGCGTGATAATGGTTTTTCACAATGAAAAAATAAAAGCACGTCTGCCGGTGAAACTGCACTTAGACAGAACAGAATATAAAGTCGTGTTGATGTTTAACGCTGGCGAGTAACCAAACAAGCAGCCCATTACCATTCTGTTATCATGCTTCATCATCATAATAATCATCCGCGCATTAGAAATAACTCGCTGTCATTGTTCTGTCATTAATCTCAATTGGAAGATTAGCACGGTTAATAAACAATTATGTTTACCATCGTCAGCTTGAGGTATGGCAGCTGTATTTTTATGGTTATTTTCTGGTTTATTTGTTACTGACTTATTTATTGAGTTTATCATTGACTCGCATCTCATGCTGCACCATCACAGCAGTAAGCAACATCTGCTCTAAATGATATTTTAACGATATGGGTTGTCTTTAGGGGTGCTATACTTTTAATTACTTTTTCCCCACTTTTGGATAAATCGCTGTGGCACTAAATACACACGGCATTTCTTTTCTCTTTTTGTCCTGATCTGTGTCACAGACTGAGGGCAAACAGATCTTTGGCCCTCAGAGCAGCCATGTGTCCATATAGGACACATGGTAGACATCCAAAAGACAAACCATCTGCAGCTCTGGAGTCATCTAAGGGTGAACTGCAAACACATGCAATGAAAATCTGACCTGCAGTCTACTTACTACAGTTTTACTGCTGCTGTGTCGTGAAGCTAACTTAACGAAATATGACGACAAACTTCAGTCACAGGTGCCCAGCTTTGGACGAGCCAGTTGTTTGTGTGCACTTGAAGGCTTTTTAGATTGCATGATGTGATTTAATTTGGCAAATATTATGCAAGCCTGCTTTAACATCTCATCGGGCCTGTCTTGGAGCAGCAGATAGTGAGCGGGAAGACAAACCGTCACCTGCAGGCTGAGGCGTTCCTTGAGTTTGCAGCAGCTCCAGCAGGGCGGCTCCGACCTCCCTGTGCAGAGGGGCCGAGTGAACAGAGTCACCCCGGGGGGCTCGGCACAAGCAAGCATCAGAATAAGGATCAGTTTTATTCGAAGTTTTCATAAATGAGGAAAACACAAGAACAACAACATGATTAGTTCAGTAAAGAAAAGCATCTGATATTCAGCTAAGAGGCAAAAAGATGTTAAAAGATGTTATTATGAACTTTTGTAAAAACACTGGAAATGAGCGATAGGTCTCCTCACGGTGCAGCATGTAAAGGCACGTTTTCCCTAAACACTGAGAGCTGCTCCACTTGTTTATTCTGCACTGTGTGTGGAATGAAATGTCCAAAGAAAGAAATGAGAGAATAACAGGAAACATTCACACATATCGCAGGCTCGATCGTAGCCTGATTGTGTTTTCGTGGACTCTTATGAAGAGTGAAACAAGATAGTTGTAGAGGGAAGCTGTGTGTGACATTGTCAAATACCCTCCGCCTTATCAAAGATTTATTCAAGAACCAGTTGCTTCAGGCAGTCGGTTCCATTTGCACGAAGTAGAGATGTCAGCAAAACACATTTTCTGGACCGCTGAGATGTTTGAAGCCTTTTCTTACTGTTGCACTGCACAATATAACATGTGTCTGAGCTACAGAGGGAACAAGAATGTTGGTTGGACTGTTTGTTATGTTCCTGCTGTATAAAAGCCTGCATTGCATTATCGTGCAACAATGAATAAACTTTGATAACAATAAAAGCAGACATGTTTTTCGCTCGGGCTCGTTTCAAGTGTCTGCAGGGAAATATTTCTACTGCATGGAAATGAGCAGAAAGCAGACTGTCGGAAAGGAACAAAACACACTGGAAACATGTATAGAAACAAGACAGTCTGGCTCCCCTGTTAGACTGTAACTACTGGACACACACACACACACACACACACACACACACACAGTGGAATTAATGAGAGACTGAGAGACGTCGTCATGCAGCTTCGGGCTTGTCAGGCTCAGTTCTACGTTGTCATCCTTTGCTTAACTTTGACCAGTCAAAGTATTTGGAGCAGCGACACGAGTTCTTTTGCAGTACTCTGACACATGAGCAGAGTTGTTGTTCACTGCTGCAGAGTGTTAGCATGCTAACAGTAGCATGAAGCTCAGAGTCCAGCTGAGGCTGTTGGAGTGTGGAGATTTGTTTTGGAAGTGGTCTGTCATGGAACCTAAAGATTGATCTGTGGTTTCAGGATCATCAGGATCCTCTGGGTTCATCATCTGGGGACCATGAACCTCCGTATGAAGTTGCACCACTTAGACCTGCAATAAAATGCTCTGTGGTGACATGAATGTGTTGTTTCCTGCTTCTTACAGGTTAGGATTCCCCATGATGATCATGACGTGTATGATCGGCATGTGCTACCTGCTGGCCACCCACATCGGACTGAGGTGGAACATGTAATCCACCACTGCTGTACAGAGCCAAAGAGTGTGTGCGTGTGTGTGCGTGTGTGCGCGTGTGTGTGTGTGTGCATGTGACCACTCCAAGCATTCAGCTCACCGTAATGTGACACGTAACCTGATTGACTGGTCAGATTACAGACACTACATGAAGCACAGCAGCCATGTTTTGGAGAACGCCTTCGACTGGAGTGCAGACCAGCAGGGACCAGAATCACAGGAGCTTTGACCAAAACATCCGACAACATGAGCGCGATGCGTTAGTTCTTGGTGACCGGTCCACCGTCACCCTGTTGAGTTTTACCAGCTTTGTCAGAAACTTGAACCTTTGTGTCCTCAGCAAAGAGCCAATCCAAGGGAAGGAAATGTGTCTTTACTGGAAAACACGGTCCCACTCCATAATGCTGTACATGGTGCTACTGCCTCAGTGGGTGTAACTGGTGGAGGTGACTCCAGCTACGGCCTCTGACGCCAGACTCTTCGTTCATCAGAAAAGTATGTGGCCTGTTTACAAAAAGACGAGTGCTTTTAGAGCATTTAGGACACTGGTCAATTTGTTTCGGCAAACATTTCACTCACAGTTTTCCAGACTTTCAAAGAAACCACGACACCCAGTGAAAGGGATTTTATAACGGTTAATGTCTAATATTTTTGTCAGCTACCCAAATTTCACCGCCTCCTGCATGATTCGGAAAAACAAAAGCAGCGCGAGTTAAACTGGAGAACAGCAGAATGATTAAATACAGCAGACGGTTATCTAAACATTGTATTCTACCTGTTGTACTGTGTACACCATGATCTCATGTAAGCTCAATGATTTAGTTCAGTTAACCATATTTAAAGTAGAAACGTTTAATCATGTGAAAGCTCTGGCATGGATTGGACAACACCTTCTGACCGTGTCCACCTGTATTTATTGTACAGCCTGACAACTTGAACGTCATTTCTCTTTAATTGTTTCCACTTCCAGAACATTCAGACAGAGATAAACGTGAACAATAAAGGTTGTGATGTTTCTGGTTTTCATTTGGCTCACTGAGTGTTATTCTAACAGAGGCTCTTTATGGTTTCTAAATATTTACTTGTGCTTTGCAGATAAGTCTTAAGGCATCAATAAGAACCGCTTTTGGGTTGCCAGGTTGGGAAGCACCTCTCTGGCTGGCTGGCTTAGCTTCATGGAGCTTCATAATGAATTTCAGCTCATTGTGCAGCTGTGCAGCCACAGCTGTACAGTTGTACAGCTCTCACCTAAGCATGAGGCTTTGTCCCACGTTTCTGTTGTTTGGTGATTAATGTTAGCCATATTTAGCTGTTAGCCTCTTTTGGTTGGTTTAGACTTCACACCAGAGTACTTAAGATGAACCTCACGTCTGAAGTTTATTATCAGACTAACTAGTTTCAAAGTATCGCTCAGTGTGGACTTTGCTAACTTCCGTATAGCTGGTGCACCGGGCCACAGATGCTCTGCAGCTTTTTTCGACATCACTGGAGGTTAAAGGGTTCATTGGAGGGTCTTCTCGCCTCGATCCAGACCTCTGAATCTGTCCACTACACTGAGTGGACTGATTTGGCACCATGACATCAAACAGCGGTTTCTTATGTGAAAAAACTGACGATTTAATGGCTGCCACGGGGGATAAACGACGAGGCAATCAGCAGCAGGAGTCAACCTGTGCACCACAATCATGGAGTGAAAACAACTGTGGACGCTGCTATTGAGACTGCTCTTTGCCCTGCTCTTATAACCCTGACGAAACCAGTATGTTAGCATGGCTATCCATCAGCGGCGACGTAAAATGACATCAGATTCAGGCGGTCCCCACTGATTGGTCAGGCAAAATCAAATCCACTTGCCCCACACAACGTCAGTGGACGCACTGTCAGATACCATGCAGAGTCCTCCTGATGAGGAGCTAAAAAGCTAAAGCTAGTGTCGTGCTGAGGAAGGATAAACACCAACATGGCAACCCAAAACTAATGCCCTATAACTTAATCTACCAAGCATCAGTAAATCATTTATTAATCATTAATGAAGCCTTTAGTTTCAGTTCATAAACTCTCTTTAAATGGTGTCTTCTTAGAAAGTGGAACCAATATATTACACAACCATTTTTGGGGGTCATTCGCTTTCTGCTCCGTGCGATGAGAGAAAAGTCGGCTGTTCTCCTGCCTGTACTTCACTGACAGTATCATAATTGCTCTGTCCACCTACACTTTCCCACTCGAGCTCTGGGAGTTCTCAACATCTTAAAAATGTCAAACATCACTAAATGTAAAGTAGAGGACGGCGAGGTCAGTGGATGCTCAACAAAAATAAATTACACAACACTATCACAGAAGAAGACCTCTGACGGACGGCACAGTGTCTGCGGCGGCAGAGAGGAGTTTGTCTTTCATGTGAAAAGCTTTCTGCTACTTCACTGTGTTTCCTCTGAAGCTGCGCTGCTGCTCTCCTCCACAGACACAGCTCTGCTCTTACTGTGTTTATTGGCAGCGACTGAGAGTAAAACCGGCTTTCATGTTCTCTTTAATGAGTCAGGCTCCAGGCCAACTGAAGCCCAACTACACAGATCGATGTATGTAGCTCCTGTAGGACTATTGTTTCACATTAAAACTCTCAGGGGGTGAGGACGGCCTGAAGAGTGGAGCAGCCCTGTTTGTTCATCGGGAATCTGTTTGCGTTGTCCACTTTGTTGCCATTAAAGCTCTGCATCACAGCATTAATTAGCATCTAATTAATTAAAGACACATCCACCCTCTGAGAATTCTACGTGGTTATACATCATTAATGTGTTTAATGTGTTCCTGGAGTTAGTTCCTGTAGGCTCAAATCCAGGTTTTTGTTCTTAAGCACTAAACTGATGTGCGACACAGATACCGCACACTCAAAAAACAACCAAATGCAAAGCGTAAAAAGAGTAAATGGCGTCAGTGCCCAATGGAATAACAATAAAGTGAGATAGAAAGTAAACTAAAATAAACCATAGTTTTAAAAAAGTAGTATTGGCAATGATATTGAAACGTAATTAAATGTATTAGTGCAACTGATATTGAAAAAGTAGCACTGCAGCTGATATGTTAAGTAATATTGCAGGTGATATAGACATTATTGGTCTCAATGTTTGAAGTTTCAACCGTCCTTCCTGCAGGAAGGAGAAGAGTTTTACAGTCTGATGGTAGAAAAGCCCTCCTGTGGGGTTCTGTGGGGCACCTCGGGGGTCTCAGTCTACAGCTGAAGGTGCTCTGATGTGACTCCAGGGTGGCGTCGTCCACGACACTGAGTAGTTTTTATTTCAGTGGGGGCAATTTTCGCCTTCATATTATACAAACTGAATTTTCCCTGCAGAGTTGTAGAATCTCCAGAATTACCTATCTATTATTTTTCCTCATTTTACTTGGACTACACTACAAAAATCTCAAGCAGAAATCTCAATAACTGCTTGCTTGTGCTTTTTTTCTCTGTTATATTTCGTGATTTGTGATGTTGGCTTTTAGAAATAAATCAGTGCCCAGCTGTCATTAAATTATTTAGCCTTCCTGATGAAACCAGATATTTGCCACCCAATGGGCTCACGGCTGAGCGTCACAGACAGTGTCAGACACGTCAGAAACCTTTGAGAGATGGACGACCGCACTGCCAGTATTCATGGAAAAAACAAAGTTGTGCACACATCACTCAACACGCTCCATCTTAATGCTGCTGGTGGGTTGAACTTTTTCTTTCTTCGCTTCTCTTGAATGATGATTATTTTTCTATCTGACTGTTGAGCTTTTGGCTCATCATTGTTTTCCTTCATCTGTTGATGCAAACGATCTGATTTTTGCTCTTATTGTGTTCGAGCATTGAGAATGTGTTCTTATTTCTATTAACAGGCAGACATCACACAGCTGCTGCTGCAGCTTGTTTTATTGACCGTCTGTCTCTGAACTCAAGCCTGTGAAAAAACAAAGCGAGGTGACTCCTGCTGAACACTTTTTGCCTTGTTTGCTTTGCTCTTTTGCATAACTGCTGACATTTTGTTGGAGCTGGAGCTAATCCAGCAGTTCTGTGAGCCACTTATCTGCTGCTCGGTGTGACCGTCCTCGGTGAGTTAGCAGCATATTTATTGTGGTCACTGACCCAGACGCCTCCCTGAAGACAGACCACTGAATATTCAATCTTTGTTTCCAGGAATCAGCAAAGACAATAAAAAATCAATAACAGTGACCAGGGATCTAAATGACTGGAATCAGAGGCGTATTTTGAGGCGTCATGGCATCTGAGTTGCTGCTGTTTTTCCTGCTTTGCTGAAGGATGTGATTTGGTTTATAATGAGAACAATAAGAGCACAGCATTATTTAACCAATCAGGCCTGAAAGTCATTACACGATCGGTGGTTTGAGGCTGCGATGTCACCATGACATAACACAACCACACGGGCCAGGTCATTTCAGATGATATGAAAAGCCACAGGACGGTTTCACCCTGCGATGCCGTTAATAACTGCAGAAGAACAGGATACGATGAGATGACATAATTAAAAGAGCACCAGTCAGACATCAAACATGAAAACTGTAAAAAACTGGATATGAGAATGAAATATGGGAGCCACTTATGTTTATTTTTTGGGGGACTGTCTGATCTTTATTCCATAATGACCCCAAAGGGAGAAACATCTCCATCTGCAGTTTGCACCACAACAACAGAGTCATGTGACGTCATGTGCAAACAGCCAGTAAATGAATGAAAAACTTCTAGATTTCAGTGGGCTTTGCATTCAGCATCTCCAGCGAATGCGAACATTAGTCTGTAATCACACTTCAATTCTATATTTTAATGATTGCACATTTGTACAGTGTGTCACTGATTAAATGTCTTTAAACAAAGCAGCAGAAATAAGCATGATTATTGGTATTAATTTAGGTGTGGCTCATGTCTTTAGAGCATCTAAATAAGATGTCATGATTTCGCTCCACATGTAAGAAAACAAATAAAAGAAACAGAAATGAACTAAGTGCGCAGAAACATTTATTATCCAGCAAATATAATAAAGAAGGAAATGAAAAGCAATGCACATTAAGCAACACTGACATTTTAAAACATCTAGATGTGCCACGGTTAGCTGAACAGCTAATTAGCACCTGCTCTTGCTAATTCACTTGATTGATTTAACATTTTTTAATTGAATGCCATTAAATGTTTGTTTACGTGTTTAACAGCAGGGATCTAATAAACTGAAAAATATTTGCACCATTTTTCAAGTTGCGGAAGACTAATGTCAGCTAGCTGGCTTGATTCAGCAGCCCGGCCCAGACTATTTCCTGCATGTCCCCTGTTTTTCACCACAGAGTAAACACCTGTCAATCACAGGTGAAGCTGGTAACTTTAATGCCATTCCAGCTGCAGGGTCCTGCTGTTCCTGCCCACTGGTTCACTCACTGACTGCGACATAATACCCACGGCCTGCACTCCATTTAGAGGTTTCCCTGGATCTGACACCTTAATACATGCAGCCTGCTGGTGAGGACAAATCAAGATCACCCACCCACAGCTCAGTGTCAACCCTCTGTTGTGGCATAGCAGGTGCCACAAAGCTTATACTGAATGTAAGAATTCCTTCTTCTGAGGGACATGAGAAAACACCTCAGACTGAAGCTGAGGAGGACGTCATATGTATTTTCTCAGCTACCACGATGTGACAGAAATAATAACAACAATATGCTTAAAAAACACTGATGAACTTTACACAAACAAACACGTGGTCCATGTTTTCCCAATTCAGTGACTTGAAAGCACGAGTTTCTCACATTCAGTGTAACACACAGTACGAGAGGCGGTCAGTCAAACAGTGTCACACAGACCCTTTAAAGAGGCCTAATCAGTCAGACTAATGCACAGCACCTGTGTGGGTTTACAGGCCTTTGGATTGGCTGTTAATGATGCCTAACAATGTTTTACTTGTCTAAACTTAAATTAATCAAATTAGCCCACTTTCACCTGAACAAAGTGAGACATGAAGACAGATGAAGACTTATTTGTCCAGCCCAAGTCTAGAAGTGTGATGGTTGAACCTGCAGTAACAGATTTTTTCTGGCTTTAAGCAAACAGTTTCCCACCTACACATCCAGCAGACGTACAGAGCAACATCATCGTTCACTGGAGTCCTGTTTCTGACCACCTGATGAATGTAAGTACAGTATTCACTCTCTCTTAGCGCTCCACCAACTCCTGATGTGTCTGACTGTGTACTGTGTGTTTTTTTCAGCGTGTTTTCACTAAGAACTGCTGCCTGCTGTGGCCGAAAACGATGCTCTAAGAACATGAAAGTGAAATTAAGCTACTATACTACCTGCACTGAATCAGTGCAGGAGTGTGGACGTACACATCATGATCATTTCCAGTATACTGTATCTCATTTGTCACTTGTAATGCAACAGATGCGATTTTACATTAATTGAAAATCACTTTTCTAACCTCGTTAACATCCATATGGTGTTTTTTAAATGCTACGAGATGTATCATGAGGGAAATAAGCAGTCAACGCTACGCCTGAGCGTCTCCACCGTGGAACCATGACAGCCTCACAAGCACAGATTCAGACAGGGTTTCATACATCACGTAACAAAGGAACCAATCCGCTCAACGTCTGGGACGGAGTGACGGTGAAAAACGATGGCAGAGACGAGTTCTGTTTTCAGTTGCTAGGATGAAAGAGGAGAAACGTTGAGGCTTCACGTGCTATCAGAGGGTGTGAAGGCAATCGTGCAGAGTTACATCGAAACCAACGTAAGACATGAAGGGATTTATCCATGGAAAACACTTGTAAATATGTGATTCTGATGAACAGAGATGAGTTTCCAGGGGTTTAATTAATGCCTGGAGAGAAACATTAGTAGAGAATATTTAGATAAAGACGTGAGAACCCATGCAGGTAAGTAGGCCAGACAATAGAGTCTATTTATTGCTCAACATGTTCTTTAAGGTTACCCGTGACACTATTGTTCCTCTGACGATATAAATGAATTAATTACACCAGTTCAATGAGAATTCATTCGATTTCCTCTAAGAAGTCTCCTCTATCCACGGCTAATGCTCTTATTCATCAAGAAGGGATTAAATGAGCTCTACCTTCTGTAATTAAGAACTGCAGTGAGGGAGCTTAAGAGGATTCGCTTTAAAGGCTATTTTAAAAAAGCCTGATCCTCCTGTTACAAGACACAGTAACACGATACAGACTGAAATAAACATTTCCTTCTTTGATCACCGTAACATAGAAGGCCTTTTTAATTAGACCGAGAGGAAAAATGACACAGTGCATTATCAAATAACGAACAGAAGAAGCCTTTTATGTGTAATATTGTTTTTAGATGGTGATTAAAAGGCTGTATTTGTAAAAGCTATGAAAAACACAGCATTTTACAGCAGAGAAGAAGAAAACCAAACAAGTTAAAGCAAAGCTTGAGAGAGAACAAATAACTGGCTTTATTCTGCAGTGCAGGGATAATAGTGAACTTTAAGCTATACTTAGAAGCAGGCTTTCACAGATGCAGCATGTTGTGCTGAACAAGCTGCACAGTGATTCACGATGCTGCTCCAAGGTTGTATTTGTAACGGGTTGGTACAGGACTGGACTTACCGTGTCTGTTGGACTTCTTTCAGGTCTTTAGCAGAACCCATGTGGAGAACTTTTCCTTTAAGTGAAGCTAAGAACAGATCTGATCTTTAAGACCTGTAAACTGCTAAATCTGAAGGTAGATTAGCGTGTTTTTAGAACATAATGGTCAGTCTGTTTTAATCATCCACTTGTGTTCATGTAAAGGAAACTGAAGGTATAAACAGTAAGTGCATGAACAGGACTAAGAGTCTCTGTGAGTCACATCAGCTGCTTATGTTTAGCAGGTATGTTTACCATGGTCACCATTTTAGCGTAGCATTTTATCATGCTAATGTTTGTTAATAGCATTAAATACAAAGTACAGCTGAGGCTGGAAAATGTCATTTTGCATCATAAACCAAAGTAATGGACAAATTCAAATTTTGGCCTGATGGTGGTGCAGGATGAAAATTCAGGGCACCACCAAATTTAATACAATCCTTCCTTAGTGGACCATGAATGAACCAAATTTCATGACAATTCATCCAACGGTTTTTGAGACATTTCACTGAAATGGAACTAATAAACATCTGCATTAGGCCTGCTTTGGCAACAACCCCACACTGTGTAACTTTGCTGGTACCCAGCTGGCAAACTTTGGTTCCCAAAACATTGTGGGAATATCATTTTTCAGCAGTGGGAACGTTTAGATAAACATTCCTGCACAATTTTCCCCAAATATTAAAACAGCTAGTTTTTCTGGTGTAAAACTAACATTATTCTATGTTTCCACAAAACACCTTCTGCAAAGGTTAGTTGAATGTTTCAAGAAGGCCACTGCAGTGTTTCCCCTTATTGTTCTGTAGATGTTACAAGGAGAGTTTTTCTGACGTAAAACTGATGTTATTGTGAGATTCCCTAAGATCCTGGGAAGGTTAGTTGAATGTTCCAGGAAGGTTACTTAAATATTCCCCCTTCACATTCTCTAGATGTTGAAAGGAGAGTTTTTATGACAGAACTAACATGAGGCTACGTTCCCTGAGTGCTCTGCGAAGGTTAGTTGAATGAGCCTTATGTTACAAAAGTCCTTCGATCTATAGAAAATTTGAAGTGTTTATTTAGCAGAACTGCAGCAGCTTGTTGTTCATGAGTTATCTCTGCTTTTAGCTCCGCACTCTTAACATTGAAATACAGTATCTGAATCCCTGCTAGAGCTCACCCACACATCAGTGGGTCTACCGCTTCCTCCACTCTGTCTTTACGGCACACAAAAAACAGTGTTTCTCTGTGAGTGTGGTGACGAGACACTCAGACACTCAAAAAGCCAAGTCCAGACATTTCAGAAGTTTAATTAAGTCGAGGTAATAGACAAAACAGAGAGTCAGCCTTCAACAATCAAGAGTCAAACAGCAGGCAGAGATAAAACACAACAGCAGGAATAATAAAGTCTGCAGCACAAATCTGCAGGGAGAACAAAGACAACCTGGCAACAGGTGGTAGATAATGAGTCTAAGTACTGGGAGGACTGACGGATAATTGAGAACAGGTGATGATAAAACTGGCGGGAAACTGAACAATGACCAGAAGTAAAGCATATGGGAATGCATAAAGAAGAGTTACTACAAAATAAAACAGGAAACTCAGTTAAGTAGATCCAGGCTAGTGTTTCCCAGGGTCTTGATCGGTATTGATCATGTCATCAAACTCATGGCAAGACATCGTAAGTCGGTATCGATTCACCCGTCATCTACAAAGTCAGTCTGCAGCCACATTTCAGATGATTATATACTGAAACAAGATTGATTCAGCCGGCCATCATCTAAAAGGCAGCCCACGATGCTGAGATATTTAATGAACTTTTTTGTTCTTTGCCATATTTGGCAAACAGTCTAAGAGACCTTTCTAAGAGTTTTCTCCTGAGACACATACTTCATAGATTTAAAATGAAGAAATACAACATCTCTGCTCTACTGTGTGTGAGGTGGTACAAGCTGGCAAAAAACACACACTGTGTTGGAATGACCAACAAAGTACCAACAAAGAGGCTCCCAGCAGGGAACGTCAGGGCAACTTAGTTAAAATTAGCCCCAAAAAACGTGACTTCATGTGATTATTAGAACGTTTTGTGAATGTTACGTTCAACAAATCATTTTCACACCTTTCTTACAACATCATGAGAGGCTTATGTGAAGAGCTATCAGCAGGGAACCTGAAGGGAACGTTGAAAAGTTAGCTTGAAAAAACGTGACTTTATGACTGTTCGTGTACAAGAAGCTCGTCTCTAAACATGTTTCACTGTGGCTGAATTACATTTAGGTTTTATTAAGCATTGCCCCACAGAGACAAACAAACTCATCTGTCTGACAGAGCTGAAATGATCTCTACATTAGTGAAATGACAGGATTTCTTCTGATAGGATCATTTACTCTATCACTTGAGAAATTGGAAGACATCACTGTGGCCTCTGCTTCCTTATGACGGGCATTCATCCTCATTTGTGAGAATCTTACTTGACTGAATGAAAAATGTTTAACATCAGTGGACTAATCAAAAGCTCTAATCGACCGATATCCTATCAAACATCCGTGTTTGTTGTTAGCGTTCCTTCATGCAGAACAGCTTCTGAAATTTCCCATCATAAACAAATAAATATGCCAGTTTTCACTGTGACTAATTACTTAATTTTGAATGCTCTGCAAGTTGATCTCCACTGCATAGTGAATCAAATGAAGGGTGTGAAATGAATCCACAACTCATCCCGTATTTGAGGATGGTGAGCCGCAGTGACAATACCTTACAATAGCATTTGTTGTTCCTGGAATAAAAGATCGGAAATCACTGCCATGGCCTTTAAAGAGTCAAGCTTTGGATCGCTGTTTCCTCCTCATTCATTAAAAGTCGTCTAATGGAACCATCTGACATTTGGCTGAATACACTTGTTTGCTGTCTTATTCATGAAAACATCGACTTCACATTCGGTCGGTCCCGTGCTTTCTAGCCCGGCTCCATCTAAAATGACATTATCAGCAATAACATGATCTGTCTTTATATGTCGGATGTGGCTGGACATAAAAATGTTAAAAATCTGGGTTGCAGGAGCCGTTACATGTTGGGATTTGTGGACGACCGCTGGGTGCAGTGATTGAGCACAGCGTGACGCCGGCTGCCATGAGGGGTCAAGGCACTGCAGGTATTCTTCCCATTCAAATGTTAAAGCAGCTGGTTTCACTGATTAGGAAGTTTATCCAGCCGGGAAGAAGTAATCAGACAGATCACCTGGTGAATCCTGTGGCTGGAGCTCAAACCTGCGAACTCTCAGAGGCTCCACACTCCTGATTCAGGCTGAAGAGTGCTCCACTCTCCACTCTGTTCAACTTTGGTGATAATTATCTGTCAGAGCATTCAAACAGGAGTCATCAGAGCTCCTTTATTTTCTGCTCAAATCAGACAAGAGGTTTGAGGCGAAGAGCTGCGGCGTCTCCTCCTGCTTCAACCACAGTCGTGATCACGGCTGATCAAAACTCACTCGCCTCGTTACCGTCCCCTCCCTTAATAATGGTGCATTTGCATATCTATGACAAAAATGTATTAAGCTTTCAATGGCGTATTGTTTATAGACGTGTACGAGATGATTGCAGAAATGGGAACTAAGACTGCGTAGCATCAACTTAATTGGATTTCTTATCTAGGCATTGTGTGCATGATGAAACAGACTGTTGTTGAAGTCACGATCCGTGCATGGTTTAACTTTCAACAACTGTTTTGGCCGAACTTTGTTGTCTTTGGTTATTCAAACAGTCTGATGGAGACGTATCTACAGGTGACACTAATGAAAACATCACAGTGGGTTTTGCCTGTTTTATAGAGAATCGCCTTTAAAAAAATGTAAATTGACTCCAGTTAACTGATGATATGTTGAGTTAAAATAAGTGTTAAAGAGAACGGTTAGCTTAGCTTAGCTTAGCACAAAAACAGTGGGAACAGCTAGCCTGAGTCAAGAAGTACAACCCTGATTCCAGAAAGGTTTGGACGCTGTGTGAAGCATAAATAAAACAGGTAACAGGTGATGGCATCATGATTGGGTATGAAAGGGGCATCCTGGAAAGGCTCAGTCGTTCACAAGTGAGGATGGAGCGAGGGTCACCACCTTGTGAACACATGATTGGATGAAAGAGATTAATACATGGACTCAGGAACACTTCAGGAAACTGTCAGTAAACACAGTTTGTTTACAGATGACTGAACTCTGTTTTAATCTATGCTTTACGCAGAGTCCAGACTTTTTGGGGAATCTGAGTCATAAGAAAATCATCCAATCAGCACCTCTAAAGCTCAAAAATTAACTTCATGTTAACATATATGAAGGAATGTTTCAGCACAAAACTCCTGGTAAAACTTTAACTTCGAACAGAGACACGGCGTGTTCACTTCTGCCCGTTCATGTCGCGTCATCTAGACCATAATTACAAGCAGTCGAGTCGTTTAAACGTTCATGCCAAACTCCTGCTGTCGTAATTTCCAGTTGGAGATACTGGAAAAAAGAGGACAGCAGGAGATTCAACAGACGGTTGACCAGCACTGGCACCTACACATATATAAAATCCTATATTAACACTAATACTGTGGATTCAGCTTCAATTCAAGGGGAACTACAGACAGTTTGTTTGTCTCTGCTGCCTCTTTTTATCGAACTGCCAAAAATATGTAACACACAGCTAATTTAGGCGAGTTAAATGATGTCATAAGGCTGCAGCGGGGTGTCCAGCTGGAATAATGCATGAACACTCCAGATTTTCCTGTTCTTCCCGTTCTGCCGACACTTCAGCTTTAGGGTTACTGGTCTGGGTTTTGTTACCATTGGACAGAGAAAGGCTAGCTGCTTGTACAATGCTACGCTAACGCTATATTAAGTGTGCTGACATGAGTGTTGATCTTACCCCTTGGCAAGAGAGCGAATAAGCGTTTCTCCTGAAATGTTCAGAATGCCTTTAAAAGCAATGCCCTCGTGACAGAGGACTCACTGAGCTTGAAGAGACACTGCTGAGCAGGCAGATATGTCTCCTGATCTGACATCCCAGTGGGACAGAGGGCCGAGCTGTCCGGCCTCCACATCTGTCTGGCGGAAAATACAAGCTAAACGATTCAGCTGCGTAACCCATCATTTGTGCAGGACACTGACGAGCTGCTGAGTCCTCCAAGCTGCTCAAAGCCACAATCAGTAAGTGAAATAGTCTAACACTACATATTTATTGTTAACTGCACAAGAAATGTCATGCGCTTCCTCCTTGCTGTTGCTTGGTAACTTCCAGAGAGAAGTGCAGTAGTTCTCAGGCTAATGTGGAGCGATTAGACTGTCTGTGAGAAACCGTGTGAGGCCACGCAGAGTTTATTCCAGCAGCTAACCGTCTGCATCCTGCAGGCTCTCCCTCGTCCTCCACACCTGCTCCCAGCCGGCTGCACACAACAAGACGTCGTTCAGCTTCGTCCTCCAGAGCTGATGATTGTGCTGGAGCGTTTTCCTTCAGCTGAGGAAAGGTTTGTGAACTTTAAACCAAACCTTTCACTGGAGAACAAGATGATTGCATCGATTATGCACTTTAAGCAGCACGCAGTGATGTTTGAGTGATTAAATGAATAATTGAACAAATGCTGCTAAATACTAAAATGACATAATTTGATGACTGGCTAAATATTGATAAATATAATCTCTGTTTATATATTATTGATTATATTATTATCAAAATGAAAAATTGATTAATCTCATGAATGCTATTTTTCTCTTTTCCCTCACTGACATATTATCTCTGTTGTGTTCACCTCTGAAGTCTTTGATTTTAAGCAGCATGGCTTTAGGGATGCCCACTTCGGACTGGAATATCAGATGCACTGCCATGAAATTTTGTACAGACCAGCCCTGTTCTCACTCCCAACTCGCCCCATGTGGATGTGATATGCTCCGTCAGGTCACTTTTTAAGGCACCCAACACCTTAAATGACGTAGTATAAAGTGCGAGATCTATTTCTACTCAAAGTTTTGGAGACAAGCTTTTTACCTGCACCTTGTTGACATGTTTGAGGTGTGCTCTTCACAAACCACAGTATGAGCCTGCAGCTCCTTTCAGCTCAATGTGGCTGTTTCAAGTATATTCGACCCTCCAGAATTTAGACCAAATAGCACAGAATGCGTCCATGTGTGCTTGAATTGACAAGCTTTTAATTAAGAGTATAACCACTGATGAAACTCTGCTAATTTGGTGACAAATACTTTGTGAAATACTATGTGAAACAGCAACAGTGGGAAAAGTTTGGTTTGCATGAGCAGAGCAGGAACTTCACACAGCTCTGATGCAGCTGAAAGTGATCAATAATCAGGCTGACATGTGACACACAAACAGGAACACAGGAGAGAGGAGACCATCACTGCTGGCCCTGCCACCAAACAGGACCGCAGCAGTCCGGCTCGGCGTGGCTGTCCCCTGCTGTGAGGGTGTGAGCAGGCCGAGCCAGGCCCATAGAAGAACGCTGTGAGGCTCCAGATGCCCAAACATGCCTCGGTCAAATCGAGTGATTTATAGTTAAGATATGAGAGTTTTGACTAACGCCAGCGTGAGAAGATAAATGCTCGGCTAACATTACAGATACAGACGAAAGAAGAACGCCACGCTTTAATCTGGAGAGTCACGTTATGCAGCATCTGCTTTGTTCTAAGATGGAAAATGTTTTGGAGGATGTTGCATTCAGGTGTCAGTCGAGTGTGTTGAGGCCATTCAAATCAGTTCCAGCTGTGTGTGTGTGTGTGTGTGTGTGTGTGTGTGTGTGTGTGTGTGTGTGTGAATTATCGCTGCACCAATGGAAGGAAACTTGAAAGTTGCTTTAAAAGCACAAAAGACAAATTGTTGTCAAGGCCAGTTGACAAAATGGAGTCGCATTGCTGTTGCTGTCTGCAATCAGATCTTAAGTTACGCTTCATTATATCAGAGAGAACACAGTTACCATGGCAACTGACAATTTGTAGTGGCGAGTGGGCAGGACGACCAACACGGTGGCGATCTATGAATGAGACAGACTTGTTTTGTTTTGGTTCATCCTGCACAGACATCACACGGCCACTGCTGCATCGCTGCTCCTGTGCAGGAAGAGGCGTTTAATGACCCCACAGCCACAATGTTTCATCAATGAATCACTGAGAGGACCTGCAGGCTAAAGCTTTCAGTGTCTCTGCACAGGATTACTGCACCTTGGCTGCTCTGATAGTGTTTCCTGACGAGTTAAAAATTTGACCTGATGATTGCAAAAGATGGAAAGTAAGAAGATCACTCGTTACTAAAGTTATCCTGTGGGGAACATGAACAGATCAGTGAATTTTGACAAATTTTTCTGACCAACCGACACAGAGCGATGCCCCACCATAGCTAATAATAATATGTCAGTGTTGTATTTGCAGCTTGTTTCTGCTGCCCCCATGTGGCCAAAAACAACACCAGTGCTACACAGTTAGTACAGATTTAAAGTTTCTCTAAAATTACAAAAACTATCCTCTCACTTGTGCAGAAAGTTTCCACCTCTGAATTTCTGCTTCCACTCTGATACAATGGAGGTGAATGGGATGTTATCTGCCGCGCTCACAGCACTGAAAATATACTTTAGCAGCAACATCTTAAAGGATCCAAACTTCAGCGGATCATGAAGAATTAAAAACTTTTATGTTGTCAGACCAATATGTTTCAGCTTGTGGCCTTCACCGGTGACAACATAGAAAACTCTGCAAAGAACATTTTCTTCTTCTTCTTCTGGAGCATTTTTGACTGTTTACCTTGATCCACCTTTCGAGTAGGTGAAGTAGTGCCAGAACCACCTCTTGCCTCTACTGTGGACGACCCACAGACCTCACTGTGGATAAGGCTGCTATGTTCAGTGCAGATTTAACCCCTGTGGTGAAAGGACAAACATCATCGTCATCATCATCATCACCGTCATTTATTTATGGCTGTAAGCAAACAGTTTTCACATCCAGTTGTGTTACTTTCTCCTTTAACAGCGGCTTTATTGGATTTCAGACATGTACAATTGAATTATAGGCTTAGAAAAGAACTGTTTTGTTTGTTTGAACGTTCTCTCTCACAGCGTAGCTGGAATGACCTGCAGCACATTGCTGCTTTAAACATTTTGCTCCGGTGGAGACTGGCAGCCGTTTTCTCCTCTTGCTGCAGATTGTTGACAGTCTACGAATGGAGCAGCTCCCTGATAGGTCCCATTGTGCTTCTCGCTTTTTCCAGAATGTATTCTGACAAAACACCAGTGAGGTATGGTGAGGCAGTGCAGCTGAGGTGAAAGAGTCAGGAGGCATATTTTCCTAAAGGATGTTTGCAGTCACATGACGTTAAATCCAGATGGAGGGCAGGAAGTGGAAAAACGCAATGGACGAGATGGAGCAAAGTTCATATGGTGCTAGTTCAGATGAAATTAAGGTTTATACAGAAAATCAGAGCACATGTTGGAAATGACTCTTACTTTATGAAGTATGCATTTTTCAGCTCATTGTGGTTTCTTGATTTGATCGATTTGAGCAACTGTAAACAACGCGAGAGCACTCTGAGTGTGTGTTTTAGTGCTTCCTATGCAGAAAATCACTTCCTGCCCTCCATCTGCAAAAGAGCGACTCGATGTCATATACAAACAACCTATTAAATCTTAAAGGTCCAGTGTGGATTCAGGAGGATCTATTGGCAGAAATGGAATCTAATATTAATGAGTATGTTTTCATTTGTGTAAAATCACCTGAAAATAAGAATCTTTGTGTTTTAGTACCTTAGAATGAGCTCTTTATATATGTATATATGTATATATATTATTGACTGCGCTGATGTACATTTCTGAAAAAAGTTTATTCCATATGTTCTGGTTCTTGGTAGTAATGCACATTTCAAATATAAAAAGAACCATAGGTATGAAAACAGCATCAGAAATGGATGGTGGATGTTGGAGCCAAAGAAGCAAAATCATGAAAACAACCCCACCCACAGGACACCACGCTGCTCAGGAGTACAACCTCAACACTACCATTGAGTAATGAGATATCTATGTCACACCGAAGCCACAAGAATGAAAACACAAAGCAGATAAAGTGTACAGTTGAGATTTGTGCATACAGTCAGATTGAAGATAGTACATGTCAACAGAACCGTGATTCACCACGGCTGAAACACGCTGCAGAGAGCACAGGTTGGAATAACGCTCGTGGTACAAACACGCTTTGTGTACAGCAGCAGAGACACTCCTCTTCAGCAGGCGCTGCAGCTGTCTGTGCGATTTCTGCCACAAATAATACAACAGCGGGTGAACTGGCAAATGATATCAACCATCTTAAAGCACTTCTAGGCTAATTATTTGTGTTAGGCTCATAGTTTCCAATCAAATGACACTTCACAGTACTGCACTGAATACATGAAGGCCTACTCTTTAAAAAAACTAAACAAAACACAACAGTTTCCTCAAATGATTCGAACTACCAGAATAACTGAAACAGAAATGTCTTTGGCTTATTAATCACAATAATACAAACTGAATGTGTCTTTATTGTACATCAAGTCACCAAAACTGCACTAACACTCCACCGATTCGGTCCGTTTACGCAACATTTTCAAAAACACACAACTTTCCTTGCGAGGGATTTACATAGCACATTAGTGACAGACAGATAAGTTTCATGTCTAAATGTCTGTCCCTCACATGTCCCATCTGCATAATCCAGCTCATCCTCAGATGACACGGTGCCCAGAGCTGGTTCACTGGTTCAGTCTGGAGCCACACACATGCCCAAACTGGCCTGGGATCAAATCTCGGCCTGAATCCCTTCCTGTGTTTACTCCCGCTTGCTTCCCCAGAGCCTGTAAAGATAATACTGAAAAATGTGGACGGTCCAGTTGGAAAAACATGATGCAAAATCAGAAGCGAATATGATGAGGAGGGTGTGAACGAGGCGTTTTAAACAGCCAAATGGAAAATCTGTCGTGTCAGTTTAAAGGCACATTGAATTCATGTTGTCTAAATCTGTCATTGTGCTAAATATAGCATCACGGGGACGCAGAAATGTTCTATGTAAACCCCGAAACTCAAAAGCAACACCTGCACACCAACTCCAATCTACAGTTTTTATTGAATCACATTAGACGATGCATCAGTTCAGTCTGGATCGTTGATACGACAAGTAGTTTTTAAGGAGTCTCAATAAGACCTTACAGAAAATAATGAACCATCTGGAACCGTGTTCACAATAACTCTCGACCTTAAACATTTGAGTCTTACTCAAGAAAAGCTACTGAGTTAAATGCAAGAACTTGCCGCTGTGTTTCGACACTATTGCCTGATAATACAGAGAGAGACAAGCATGAGTTGCTGTGTGATTTTAACAGTCAGGACCTGCTGTACGTTTCTACAGGCAGGAAACTCAAACATGGGTCCATCCTGGTGCTCAGCTGGTGAACCAGCCTGGGATCTCTGTCACAGGCCTCCCTTCTCTCAGTCAGTCGTCTAATGGAGGCAGAAATGCCCCAGAAAAGTGTGTCTTCTTCTTATCCTAACATGGTAATGCAGTTATTGTAAAGTAGCACCACTCACAATACCTTATTGCATCGCCCTTCATCTGTCAGCAGAACATCTGGGCTCCACAGAGTAATGAATCAATTAACACTGCAAAACAAACACGGATCAATAATGTCGTATAAAACTGTTTTTCGTTCACATTGTGGCCCACAAAACGCCACGTGCGGCAGGTTATTACTATTATTACTGTTAGGTGCGATTACAACCAAACCAAAGAGAGTCAGGACTTTGTGTTTGCTGAGGAGGCGCCGTGAACAGGTGCACTAACATATGTGGCTGCATCCATTCTCGTTCAGCATCTTGTTTGTCTGCAGGCACAGTGGGCGGCACTTTACGCCAGCGCTGGCTGAGTTTACTGCTCTTCTCCTGCTTGAAATGATGACCGTTCGGTTTCACCTCCACTGCACACCGACACAACGTGAACGCAGCATCAACGCTGGCAGTCGCTGAATACTCCACAACTCAAAAAGCAAACGTTACACATGCTATATTTCTTTTTCTCCACCGGACTACACCACGTGTGCAATATCAAAACATAGTGTTCAAACTTGCCTGGAAACATAAATGACTGGGCACATATGTGAGATATTTGGCACAAACATAGCAAATATAATCAAAAGAAAACAGCTCGGGATAGAAAAAGTTCCACTTAAGTAACTGCCCGAGGCGAAGAAGTAGCCTTTGCTGAGGTCTTCACCGCGCTGAGGTTATTATCAGAGGTAAATATGTATGTCTGGTGTTCATCTCAGCTCTGGGCTACACTCTAAGGCAATTCAACGGCTGCTAATGCCAAATCTAAACACAGGGAAATTAAATTATGAAACAAACATATTAAAACCATAATTCTATCTCTGGACCTATTACAGCTTCTTCAGTGTAGTGTTTGACTGTCTACTGCATGCAAACAAGAGTCAACGGCCAAACAGAGATGAGTGATCCTAATGAGTGGGATTATCGTATTTGTGCCTACATTAATGTACAAATGACGCCCATCCTATTTAATCTGAGCTCCGCGCTCACCGACTGTACGCAGAACTGAAGGGTCGTTGTTGGTTTAACGGCTGGAAGCAGAACACAATTCTCTGCCCGTCCACTTCATCGAGTGTGTGTTAAGAGCTGTGGCAACACCAATACATGGTGTGAATATGCAGAAATACAGCAGGTGAATTACAGCGTTGGCTGCCTGTGCTCTCCACCTCAGAGGACCCCAGTCTGGGATAATACAGTTTGTAGACATGAGAAACTTTCAGGAGCGTATTCATGCTCCCGAGGTCTTACGTTCCCGAGCTTAATGTTCTGTTAGCACACACTGACCCTCCTGTAGTGTTCAGGTCAAACCCCGAACCCTAACCCTGGGACAATCGGACCTTTTGTCCCATGTGGGGAAATCTGGGGGACGCAGGACAGGTCTGACAACGGTCACGGTTTCACCTTTAGCCTCACGCTCTCACACCCAAATAATTCTCACAGAAAACACTGACAGCAACACAAACGAACAGGTGAACGTATTTCAGCGAAAGTCTTTCTGGGGCAGTAATGATTAAACTAAGCAAACGTTTGTTACGTACTGTAACCCCGGGTTCTATGGGCTCTTACATTACTCTCTGATGGGTGTGTGATGCTTGTCATATTTTTGTGTGTGTGTGTGTGTGTGTGTCTGTGTGTGTGTCTGTGTGTGTGTTGCACCAAGTCCCGCCCTACTGTGCTATGATTGGCTTGTTTAGCATTCTGGCAGAAAGTCACATGACGTATAAAGAGTGACAAAGTCCGCACACGGAGGAGGTCAAATCCAGGACTTTCACTCATGTGACTCTGTTTGTGTCCTGTGTGAAGCATAAATCAGTGCTGACTTACTATCTTTACACTTAGGTGACAGGATATTTTCAGTCTTTTAAATTATTTTCAGCTGCAGTTTGGTTAGATTTAGGCACCAAAACTGCTTGTTTAGGTTTAGACAACAAAACTACTTGGTTAGATTTAGGAAAACGTGGTTCTCTCTGTGCTGGATTGTCTTTTGAACCCACAGAAGTTAGTAAAGGGACTTTCCTATAATCATTATACTGTCTCTTGGGTGCACATCCAGGACACCCCAGTGAGACATTTGCACCTGCACAAACACAAACATGAATAAAATATAAGGAATCATTAAAATAATTGACGTCACATCTTCTAATGCAAAAAATATGCTAATAAATGACGTATTATTCTTCTTTCTTCTGCACGGATCATTCAAATTGTTCTCTTCCCTAGGAACCAATTTATTTATTATACCGTGTACTGGTACTAATAATGCTGCAAGCAGGAGGAATGAGTCATGCCTAATGACTGAGAGTCAGTCTGAAGAGATAAAAACCTAATGATTTTTCATGTGGTTGTTACAACAAATGGCTGTGTTATAAATGTAACTCAAAGCTCTGAATGAGAGCAGCCATAATCAGTCAAAGCCAGGCTCTTGTATTTTTTTTTTATAAATCATTATTCCCTGATTATTGTAGCAGATAGTATCTACCCCTCCAGAGGAAGGCACTATGAATGGTCTGAATGTCCTTGGATATTCATCAACTGGATTTGACTGATGGCTGGATAATAACGTGCCGGTACAATCTCAACAACACAAGTCATCCTCCTGACTGAGAAGTTTAGGGTAGCAGTGCAAAGCACATTTCCTTTGTCTTCAGAGTCCATCCCGTCCCCCCTCTGTGTACAGCATATCGAAGGGAATCAGCATTGTGTTGTATTCGCATACCTGAAGTCACAGAGGCAGAAATCTCTGCTCGGCACAGGCCTGCAGGCACAGCCTGTCCCCTGTGTTTATCTCCAGGTAGCTGCTTCAGGTTCCACAGGAAAAGGTTTATTTGGCGTTACCTTTCTTCATAATCTTGGATTTCTTCTGATAAACGGTGCTGCAGTTCTTCTGTGACCGAACAGGCTCCTGCGGTGTGCTAAAGGTAGAGATAGCCAACCCAGTAGACGACGTTGAACAGCAAGAAGGAGGTGGGGAAGAAGACGCGCGAGTATGCGTCCAGTTCAAGTATATCTATGTGGACGCGTCCTTTCCTCCACGCGCCTCCTTTACACTCCTCGAAGCAGCAAAAGAAGCTCTGGCAGTCTTTCCCGTCCAGACACTCGTAGACACAAGCGTCCTCAAAGTCCTGCCAGTACATGGAGTTGTTTAGAGTGATGACGGTGTGTGGAGGTCTCACGTCCAGGACGGAATAATTCTGAGGAGAAGAAGAAGAAGAGCAACAGGATGCTGACTGCAGTTCACTTAACGGCCACAGGTGTCATCAAGAACTAGGATTTTCTGAACGTCACACATAGCGCCTTTAAGACACACTCAAGCCAGTAATATATTTTTTTTTATTCTCAAATACTAACCACCCAACTGATTGAAGACATTTATCACAGAACTCTCTGACAGACATTTGCAAACTTTCTTCCAAAGGTACAAACAGGACGTCAAAGCTTCCTCGATAACAAAATAGTCAACGTAATGCATCTGGAGGAAAAAGCTCACACAAAAATCCAAAGAGGCTTCAGTCTCCTTTGCACGAACGATCGGACAGTTATGCATGCTGCCTGTCGAACGTTACAGATTAGAGCTCTGCTTTTCTGCACAGAACATGAGGTGACCGTCTGCACTCCCGTCCTTCAGTTGTTGACGGACTATAAGGGCCCGTCTGTCTCTGAAGCTTTTTCAGACTGGTGCAGTGTCCCTTAAAATAGTAACAGTCTTATCAGAAGAGCTTACAAAGGGCAGCGTCACATCATCTCAACCTTTTTTTTTTCTCACTTCTGTCTTATCTGTGATAGCAAAACCCATCAGAAAAAAGCTTCTTCTGTAACACAGCAAGACAAACAGTAATCCTGCAAATAAGGGCATCACCCCAATCTACATTTTTATCATTTGTTTCACCTGTCAGTTCAATATTAGGTGATTTTAAGTAATATTGCAGCAAAAATATTTAATATATCAGGACATAAAAAGGCCAACTCACCGATCTTTTAGGTTCCATGCAGCTGGGTCTTCGAGCGCTGTACGAATAATAATTTAAAGTTGCGTACTCCATCAGAGCGGCGAAGACAAACAGGAAGCAGACGGTGACAAACAGGTCCATGGCGGTGACATAAGACACTCTGGGTAGAGACGTCCTGGCCACACTGCTGAGGGTCGTCATAGTCAGCACTGTGGTTATACCTGAAGGGCACAAGGTTGGACAAACTCATCACAGCACGGCTCACAGGTAATAATGGAGAATGAAGCTGTTTATTTTTTTTTAACTCACGAGTGAGATGAATGCAGTTTGATATTGTGTTTGGCTTCCAGACTACATGAACATCCTGTTTACTGCAGTGAATTTGAAGCTCAGGAGCAGAGAGACATTATACTGCACTATTCCAGAAAGGCTTTATGTTGATACACGTTTTGTGGACAGCCCCATCTAACCTTCCTAATATTGTGAGATGTCCAGACAGCATGGAGACCCACAGTGTGCTCTTTAAATGGGAATTGTGTCAAATATTCAAAACAAACACAGTGGAAACTCTCAGTCCTCAGAGTTAGCTCATATCTGCCTTCTGACCTCTCATTCATGTGTCCAGTTCTGCCTCAGAGCCCAAGCTCACAAAAACTAAAACAAAAATCTAACTTTACCAACTCATCGCAGCCTTTACTCTTTGCAAACATTATCCTATCCATTTCAAACAGTCTGTAACTGTGGAGTATCCTGACTTGGTTTGGCTGATGAACAAGCCTGACTACACGTTTTCCACCGCAGTCAGGCTTAATCACCGTGACCAATACCATTATTTTCTCCATATAGACGTGACTTTTATGTTAAAATATAAAGACATTTTCTCCTCACCCAGCATGAGACTTCTAACTTTTTGCAAACAGTTGCTTATTTACACATCCGGCAAACATGCAACAGCTTTATAAGTCAAGACTCTACCTACTGGACGAATGTAAGTAAATATCCACTCTCTCTAGTTTTGGCAGGCAGCATACAGCGGCTTTTTAGAGCTTTGCCACAGAAAACAGCTGCCTGCTGCATCTGAGACACTCATGAAGGCAGTGAGAGTGAACCAAAACAGTAAAGCTGTGGGCCATAAATCCAAAACAATGAGCTGAAAGACAGGTCTTTGTTCTGTCCTCCACGCGGCTGCAAACCCCAGCTGGCGTGTTTTAGAAGCGTTTTGCCTGCCTGATTTTAATTTGCTAAGATTGTGATTCTGATTTTTCTCCATATTTGTGCTTCTAACACGTGCAAGTAGGCTTTCTAGTTAAATGGTTTTCTTTTTTGGCTGTTTGAATTTAGAGTATTGTTGATGTATGAGTCTATGAGCCTGCACAGGGTGTTTTATTTTGAAAATTTGCCAGATTCTCTACACCGTTCCTGTGTCTGACTTCCTGTCTGCCTCAGTCTGATCTATGCAGATCGACCCATCGTCCATCAGAAACACACTTGTGCTTATTCTCCACGCAGCAGACCAGAGACCTGCTTCTGATGTTAGAGTTTACACGCAGTCATCTTTTCATTTTAATATAAAACTAGCGATTAGTGCCACTTTTCTGGATCTACCGCACGTTAAAAAAATCAAGCATCTGCCTTTCTTTTATAACTTCTTGTAGTAAAAGCAAGCATATCCTTATCTAACAATGTCACTTAACTAAGTCGGGAGCTTTTATTTTGTCTGCCAGCAGATGCTGATGTCACTCAGACTGACAGAGAAAACCTACATGCCTCAGCCTCTCTGTATGATGTCCTCTCTCCAGTCTTCTCCTCCATGAGCGTTATCGAGATGCCCACAAGAAAAAAAACATCTGTGACTGTTTCACTGAGGTTCCCATGGTAACAAGCTGGCCCCATCTATTTCAGGCGGACATCTCACACTTTTCCTTTAGCCTCTGCTCGCCACAGTGATTACACTTACCTGCCTTCTGCTGATGCTGTGGCACAGATTTGGGAGTTTTAGACGACAGAATGAACAGCAGGTTTGAAGAGAGGGAAAACTCTCGAAGGTATTTATCTTTCCTGACGGCTTAACGTTCTCTGTATGACGTGTCAAATATAAATGACTCAAGGGCCAGATGTGCAGTATATGACCACTCTCACAGCTGTTTGCCTCCACCAACAAGTCAAGCTGAAGTTCACATCCACGTCTGTCCCGACTCATTTAATATATGCACTGAAGACTCTTTTTAAAAAGGTATTAAGTGTATTTTTTGGGCGAAATCGAAGTTCTCACTATATTGACATGTGCGTGAGAAACATGCTGTCTTCACTTCGAGACTGTTTTTCCAAAGAGGACTGACAGAGAGCTTCATCACATGGTGCAACAACAATCACCTGAAGATCAATATCAGCGCAACCAATCAGCTTCTGCTGGACTACAATGCTTTAAATATGGATGTTGGTGCAAAGAAGCTGCAAACTGTAAAATGTGGACGCTTCACACACGTTCAACCCGACGGAACTGAAGATCCAAACAATCAGCTCAGTTTCAAGGTGGAAGAAGATTAGAATGACCAACTCAGCATCTGACCTGATGTGAAACATGGTCACAATCTGTCCTTCTGTTCCTGAGTTACGGCGCTGAACATTATGACGTCACAGTGAAGCTGACCTTTGACCTTCTGGATGTAAAATGCCACCACGTCGTCATTTTAGTCTATGAGACTTGTGTGAAATTTTGTCATAGTTAGTGTGAAAATTATGGCCAAAAATGTGATTTGTGTGGTCACAGTGACCTTTCACCACCAAATTAGTTCATCCTCAAAGTGAACATTGGAGCCAATTTTAAAGAAACTGCATCGAGGCGTTCCTGAGATATCAGCATGTTAAGTGTGTGATAAGTTCCCACTCAGCTAAGTTAGCGCTGTAACTATCTGCTATTCAGGCTGAAACCCGAGCTGGAAGGTTTGCCGTCACGGGTTGACTCACTCGGTCCTTTTCTCCACCTGAAGGGCTTCATCTTTACTCCCACACTGGCTCGACTTGCCCTGTGCTTCTATCATCAGCACACATCTAACATCCATTCATTATCTTCATCCTTTCTTCTGACTTGTATGCGGTTGATCCTTTAAATTAGATTAATAGTTGTTCATTTTCAGATGTGAATGTGCAGTGAAGAACACAGTGACACAGTGGTGATTCACAAAGCCTTAAACATCATTTCTAGCAACATTAGCACAGATAGCTCAGTAGTTAGCACAAGTTCTGGTACACTTAGTACTTCCTTATACTTTTGTAATGCCAGTTTAAATGCTTGAAACTGTTGTACTCAGACTAGCATGTTTTCCAGTTCCTCAGCAAACACAAGCTCGCTAAAAATGTGAACCAAATGTAAAGAGATGCAAAAAAAAAAAAGGGTGTAATCAATTACCTTCACCAAAATGTTCCACAGGACTGCACAACAACAAACAGAGAGCGCGTGCAAAAGAGGGAAAAAGCATAACAGAACAGAAAAAGCAGATGGAGTGACTCAAGTTAGGTGACAGACGTCCATGCGGTGCAGACAACGGCACCTGAAGACGAGCACATTCAAAACAAAACATGATTAAAAAGTGCAAATGGAAAGTGAGACCTTAAGATGATGTCTGCATCAGTTTTTCAATTATCTGTACTGAAGTTTAAAGCAACGCTCCAGACGTGAACGCTGCGTCCTGGTTTGGACGGAGCTGCTGAACTGCACTGAGACCACGGTACCTAAAGTCGTTCTGGCCGGCGTGGCGTCTTTTTTGATCCAGAAGGACACCCAGGAGAGGACCACGGTGAGGATGCAGGGGATGTAAGTCTGGATGGTGAAGTAGCCCATCCGTCGGCTCAGGTCAAAGTACACTGTCATCACCACATAGTCACCTGTGAGGGAAAGTGAGGGGCATTTATACGCCGTGTAAAAAGACTCAAAAAACAAGATGACGGGCATTTTTCTGCATTTGTTTGCATCAGTTTTAAACGCAGCAGCGAGTAACAGAGCGGGCCGACACAGCCACAGTCTGCAGGGAGCTGTGCAGTGCGAAGGCTCGTGGACACACAAGAGTTTTTTAGACATGTACTCTGTGAGCTCAGTGTAAACAAGGAAATACTATTACATGAGCGACGATTGGACCGCAAGAGGATTTTCCCAATTATCTCGGACTTCACTTGGCGGTCTCCACATGGCGGTTTTCTTACTTTTGTACTTAGGCAGGCAAAACTCTCTGGGCACTGGCTCATTTCCCGCCTTTTTCTGGCTTCAGATTGCCAATATGTGTTTTCTAGTGTGATAGTCATGCAACAGTCTAAGTTTCTACTCATTTCAAGATGGATAAAACTATCAACAGTCAATGTGACAGACACAATTTGTTGCAAAATAACTGAAGGAATGATTATGAACCACTATTCCTCCTACATATCAACAACAACGTCGAACCTGAGAGAGAAACAACACACAGATCCTACCTGCTGTAGTCTTTATTATGTCTGTGGTGTTTCTCAGGCCCATAAAATCAAACTGGTAGAGACGCCAGGACTTCTGGTCAGCCGCCTCCACAGAGTTCTTCCTCCACTTGTAAATCATCTCGTCTCGTGGGTATCCGTCTGCAATTACACAGAGCATGTGTGTGTGACCCTTGGCGCTACATGGCACATCCTAATGATGGATATCCCGTGCAGACAGACCTAGGGCCACCCAGAGCAACATTTGTCTTGTGCTGGAGGCTGGCTAATGAAAAGACAGTCTGGAACGAAGACAGAGGCAGAAAGAAAGTAGATTAAATGAAAGCTTTGGTTCAATAATGTACTGAATCCATCTTGATGTTGAGCCTGACCTTCACATGGTGCGCACAGAGCCTGGGAGTGCTTTTACAATCGATCAAGCGAGGTTAATGATGGGTTAATGATTGCGTTCATGCTTTGGTGTCGCACTCGCCCGGATCTTTCCTGTCTTAAACAGACACATAATCATTTTAAGTAGAAAAGCTAACAAAATTATGATCTTGCCTGATAGCAATTTGATGTAATAGGCTTTCAATTACCAAAAGCATTAACTGTGAGGGAAGACGTCGCCCAAACTACTAATTGTTTTCAAACATGCTTGATGAATGAATTCCATTAACATTTGTCACATTCTCTCATTTGCTATTAATGATGTCATTAAAGATTCAGCGATCGCTGCTCAGATCCAAAATGTTCAGAAAATAACGGCTTACTGTTGAAAAAAGCTCTTTAACCAAGTAAACTCTTATGAATGGCAGCAGTGGATGAGCCATATTCTCTACGACGTTTGCATGAAACGTTAGTGAAGGCCTCAAAGCACAGTTCAGGATGATAATCATGGGACTTAATATACATCAGCCTCAGAGGAAGACCCAGTGCCTTTCAAAATAAAAGCACTTTTGATGGATACAGGTTGAAGTTTGCTCTCTTCCTGTCACACCAGGACCTGGAGCTGGTAGAGATTTAACTATATTGTTTATAACAAAGTGGTTTTGCTCACATATCTCTGCTTTTAGGCTCTCGTTTCCATTTTATGCCACTGTGTGCATTTCTGTTGTACCCTTCAGAGGGAAATATGCTACTTTTCACTGTGCTACATTTATTTGACAGCTGCAGTCATCGGCTAATTTACAAAAGAGTTTATAAGACATGATGCATTGTGATGGATTAAACGACCCACTGGAGGTCATTAGAGCTGAAATGATTAGTCAATTAACGGATGTCACCTGTCCTTTGATAACTGCGCCGCTGGAGTCATTGTTCACGCAGAAATGACATTTCATGGTTCCAGGTTCTTAAATGCAACGCCTTGCTGCTTTTCCTCCTCTTAAATAACAAACTGAACCATTCTGGGATTTGGAATATTGATGGGACAAATCAAGCAATATGAACGTGTCTATTTGGGCATTTCTCACTATGAGAAAGTATGTAAGAGTAATGATATAACATATAATAGACTAACACTCACAGGGGACATTTTTCCACAGTGAGATACTTTTACTTTTCATACTTTAAGCAAATGTTGCTGATGATACTTACGCAGGTTTATTCAAGTCACATTTTCAATGCCTGACCTTTACACACTAATAGAGTATTTTTTCCTGTGTACTATCTGAATACTTTCCCCATCTCTGATCATTAGAAACTGTGGTAATGCCTTTCTCTTTGAACTGCATGCAGATGTGTAAACCTGATTCCTCTTTATCTCTATAAACAGATATCTGCATATCAACACAGAATAAGTAGACAAGGGAAGACTGTGGCAGCAGAAGCCTTCTGGTTTCCATTTATGAAATACTGACCAATCACATTTGAGCAGGCTTTCCTTGCATGCAGGTAAACTGTCCATGTGGAGGGCAAAAGAAGCGGAATGCATTGGCAGAAACGCAATCTCAAACCATCAGCTATTGTCTGATGATAATTTAGCTTTTTATTAGCTTTTTAAATATTGATCTGCATTCATATACATGCATGTGTTTGTTGAGACTGGCTGAAATGTCGTCTTTGCGCCTGAAGTTCCTAATCAAACTGTAAACAGTAACCAGCACGCAGAAGAACTCTTGACCCGGTTATCTGTTAGCCGTTAGCCACAGCAGCGGCAGCCCCGAAACACTGGCTGTCTTACAGTCTACAAACATCTGTGCCTCTAACATGGGAGCGCTGAGCAGAGTGAGCAATGCGCTGTTTCTTCACAACAACAGGTTGAGTTAAAGTGCCATCGCTCCACGTTGACATGTGTGTTCATTAATACGGAGGCTGAAATCAAATGTTTCTTCCCAGGTCACGACTGAAGACTGTAAACATTGTGTCAATCTTATTCTTTTCATTTCCAGGTATTTTAATAAACTACGGTCTATACTCGTATTTGCATTATATTCAGCTAATTATTCCAATTCTACAGAGACATGGAGGCTTTAAAGATAAGCCAATATAGCTTAATCAGAAAACAGAGATGTTGTCATGGAAACCAGTGTAGTGTCCGAGGTGAGGAAATGGTTTTGATGGCTCACAGCAGGATGGCTCTGCAGACGCGGAGCAGCAGTGAGCAGGTATTAAAGTCTAATACGCCGCACAAGATGCAAGGTCTTATTACGTTAAATGGCTCTGTGATCTGGATAACAGATCTGTGTGAGTCCACTAGAGACCCACAGCAGATAACACATCAGCCACACAGCGTGCTTCATTTTCAGCACGACGCTCCATTCCTCAGAGCAGCAGAAATAACACAACATTAAGCGCCAAATATTTCCTCTTTCCCACGCAGGTGAATGCCACCGACACAACGTCTGAGCCGTCGCGTCCCTGAATGCATCGTCCTTCAGTCCCTTTGCCATCACTGCCATCCATCACTATTTTTAAAAAATCAGCGTGTGTTAAAGCAGCTCTTCTAAAATGAGAGTTTCTTTCAAGTGGCCTCTTCAAAGGGATTCTGCGTTTCTCTGTCTACTTTTCTCACACAAGCAGCTCACATCCAGCTGTGCCCACATGTGACACCACGAGCCAGCGTCATCACCTGAAACATACAGACGAAACACGACACTCCCAGACAAATATTTCACTTAAATATGAGCTTTACACATAGCAAGGTGCACTCACAGCTGGAGAAGATGAGCGGACAGGAGTGTTCGTCCATTGGAAAGTTGTGCAGCAGCAGCTGGCATTCTGCGTTTATTGTCAGCCTGAAAGGAAAACAGCACAACAGTTTGTGATGCATCTCTCCTCTTTTAATACAGAAGATTTACTGTGAGACCGTTTCATTTTGTTCAGACTTTCAAAGCATCACATCAACAAGAGCAATCTGCTGCAAACTGTTTACAAAATGGGACAACATCAGTACATTAGTGCATATTCATTTCAGTAAAAATCTACCTTTCAGCCTCGAGTGCGGCTGCAAATTGTAACTATTAACCATCATGCAAGGATGCAATAATCAGTTAGTGTGAGACGGCTGTGTGTGCAGATGTTGCACAGCTGCAGAGGTTGAGGAAGAATCTGCCCTTTGCAGCTTGTTTTTCTACACTTTGATTGATTTCCCTTCAAGGCCATTTGTGGTTAGCAAACGTTCAAGTGCAAGAAGAGTTTCTCTCAACAGAAACATGAAAGTCAACAGTCTGATCTTTTAACCAGTTTGTGCTGTACAGCGTGTATCAGAGTTGTAACGATGAGCCCTTTAATCGATTGGTTGATCAATGGAAAGTTAAAGGCACCCTGTGGAGTATTTGACCACTAGTGGAGCTGTGCTCTGATGAATGGGTCCATGTTTTGTGGAAAGTTCACGCTCACACACATATTCCTGTTTTCATTTTGGTAATCGATTACTCTTTAAGTCACTCTTCAAGCAACCTGCTTCTGCAGTGTGACCATTAGCTTCTCTTTTCTGTTTTAAATCACCGTAAACTGAATATCTTTGGCTTTTCGACGAGATGCCTGAAACCTCTGAGAAACTGAGATGCTCATTTTTCACTATTTGCTGACATTCGACTGTAAGGACCAAAGATTAATTAATGAATCAGGAAAATAAGTGTTAGTTGCAGCCCTTGTATCCTGTATATTAATACCCTTCAATGATTTGAGCTGTAGTTCCACTATCGAGAGCTACATATTTAATACACTGTAAGTAGCTGAAAACACTCCAGATTTTCCTCGTATTCATCTCTTTATCTTTTAACACTGTAAGCTCACATTGACTGAAACACAGCATGAAGGTGAGCAGTAATCTAAATCGGAAAATTACAGGTGGACTTCTATGACTTTTATCGGCCTTCTGTGGCCTGTAAGTCACAAAACTCATAACAGGCAGACAGATGAGCGAGCAGCTGCAGTCACTCTGCGGACTGAGACTGAGAAACGCCGGTTCTGGGGAAACTACGTGACGTTGCACAACCTTATCTTCCCCACTGCTTTGCTACCACGTGTGCTTCCACAACGATGAAGCATCAAACCTACGTCACACACACGTCACGTCAGGATGTGCACATGCTGAGGAGATCTGTCTGTGATGCAGCTTAAAGTCAGATTTCCTTTAGACGAGACAAACCGGAGGCAATTATGCGGCCAATATGTTGTTGACCCTCAATTATAAACCAGTTAAAGAAAGCAGGTAACATTTCCTATCTCAGTGGGTAAAGAGGCAACAGGAAACATTAACAGTGACCTGACCTCTTTCAACATGAGCACACACACACACACACACACAAACACACACACACACTGAATTACGAGTTTGAAAATAAGGCTGAAGCTTTGATAATTCCACAGTTTGTGTTGCCATGAAACTACAGCACGTCTGACCGAGGAAACAACTGAGACGACATTAAGGAAAGTCTGCTGAAAGCAACTTAAAGTCTAAAATAAGAGAAATAAATGTGTAAATCGCATATATAACGTCCGAGAGTGGACACATAAGACAGGGAAAGGAAGAAGAAAGTAGAGAGGGAAGTCTTTGTAATGTAATTCTGGCATGATCTTTAAACCTCATTAAAGCATGGAAATGGGACAATAGCATGCATGTGGGAGAGGCATGGATATCACAAAATGTCATCTCTGTTTACTGCAGCCAAGCCAATGGACAATTAATACCCAATGACATTTCACCATCTTTCTCTCATGCCATCAACGGATATTACTCCTCAAAGTTTGCCCGCTCCTGAATACTCCATATCAATAGAGCTGCCTGAGGGAGGGTCGCGCCGGGCTTTGTCTGCGACTTGACTTGCTCGTCATTTTTTTGTTCTTTGCGGAAATGTGCCGGCTCTGTGCAGATTGTTATGTTTCTGCGGGTCCAACACGACACTCGACAGGCTGATGGGAGTTGAAAAAGCCGCGGCGGAAAAGTTTTACGGTGCTCGACTAAAGATGTTCTGCTGAAACACAGAGGAGTCCTTCAGCGCTGTCAGTGAAGAATCTAGAGCTGTCTCACAACATAAGGACAGTGCCAAAAAAGATTGAGGACAGTCTGCAGATGCTTATTACTGAAGGAGCAGTTTATATTAATGTCGAGTGCTCCAATTACAACGAGTGCTTCAGGGCACGAGGGTGGCTGCCTTAGTAAATTGGTCTTAAAGCTCAAGCAGGCAATTTGCACTTACAAACAGCGATGACAGGGGCTAATTGCTTTTGCGCCGCTCTTTTTGGGGAATGTTTGCATCACAAATTATTTTGCATAAATTTCCTGGTGAATGAAACTGCTCAAGTCTGATGCAACATGAAGTGATTGGCTGATTGATAAACCTCAGTTTATCAATCAGCACAGAGAACATGGAGGTTCAGGGAGGTAATTACAAGAACCATGTTGGGAAATGTTGACTATACATTTACTGTAAGCAAACGTTCAGCAGCTCGTTGCTGTATCCTAAACCTCTGAGCTGCATGACCTTTATAGAGTAGAGTTTTTGCAGGTAGTATACATGACAGTAAAGTATTTTAGCATTTTGTGCAAACTGGGACTTAAGAACCTGAATTGACCTGAGCCCAAGAACCAGTAAGCCTGGTGACAGAATGTTAATCAGCAAATATTTTGATAACTGATTCATTTTTTGGCTCTTCCAGCCTCTTAAACACGAGGATTTGCTGCTTTTCTGTGATTTATATTATTGTGAAGAAAACATCTTTGGACAAACCAAAACTGAAATACTGAAATTAACTGACTTAACTAACTTTGACCTTTGACAGGCAGTGAGGTAAAAGCCTACTCTTATTGCTGTAATTTAAATCTATTAAAATATGCTAAAGCTTTGACTGTGTATTGCAGTTCTACACTGAAGTTTCCTTGTTGCGTTTACCTTAAGGTGTAAAGTATCTTCCCATCGTTCCATATTCTGAGCAGCTGGTTGGGCATTGTAATCCAGTGCGAATCTGCATTCTTGGAGTTCCTGAAGATGGTGTCTGGCAGCCAAATAAGTCCAACCATATTGCTGTTCAGAGTCAATTTCTTCATCGTGCTGTTGTATCTGAGACGGCTGTCCGTCCACGTCTGGGCAAAGATGATGTCGATTTGGTATTCCTGCCAGAGAAAATCAAAAGACATTAGAGTGGATGCACAGCGCTGGATCGCTTGGTGCCATTTCATTGAAAAAACATACAAAACCATCACTGATGCTGCTCTGTGGCCTTACTGAGAGAGAGAGAGAGAGAAAATGAGCAGCTTCACCTGCTACTCCAGAGCATTGATTTTTCTTTTTAAATGACACTAAATAGAAGGATTATGGGTTTCAGCAACACGTCTCTGGACGCCATCTATCATTCATCACCTTCACCAGTGGGAGCATTTATCCTTTCACTTGTTCACTGGCCTGCATGTCGAGCACAGACCTCACCTGCCACCTCTCAGTGATTTGCTCAACTCGCCATTGTGCTGCTAGCAAACTCTCCAAGGAGACAGTGCATCCGCCCGTGGTTTTAAGCTCCTGCCAGCACCTGGACAGCAGCTCAATTTTACTTGTCATTTGTTTAAAGAGCAAAAAAAATCATCATTTATTACCCTTTTAGTGATGTATGGAGAAATATGTCACAGTTAATGTAAAGTTAATGGTCTGGAGAGCGTGACTGCTGATGGACTGGCCCACAGCAGACATGTTTGACGGGAGCCCGGCAGTAAATTTAACAGGTCAGTTACACATTCATCAACTTCATTTTTATTATGAGATTTTGTCACAATCTTGGAGCCTTTTGTCTGAGATCTATTGAACCTTCTACAAACATAACAGTCCACAGTTATGCTAGCAGATCTGTCAGGTTGCATATGGGTACAACAGCGCCTTGAGCTAAATGCTAACGACAGCATACCAGCATGCTTCCATTGACGTGCTAGCATGGTGACATTTAGCATGTACATTGCTTATCACGTTCACCATCTTAGTTTAGCATGTTAGCATGCTTATGTTCGCTAATTAGCACTAAACACGAGGTACAGCTGAGGCTGATGTGAATGTCATTAGTTTTGCATTGCATATTGAAATTTTGACCTGATGATGGTGCTAGATCTAAGAATCACGCAGGCACGGGGAAGATCAGGTGAACTCCACACAGACAGGACCCAGCAGGCAGGTGTTATCCACTGTACGATACACACCTCAGTGTATATTTAACAATGAAATGATCTGAAACTGCAGCCCTGTTTTCGCATCGTTCTTTGCCTCAGAGACACTAAAACAGCTTTGCAGAAACCTTTGGCCTCTTCATCCAGGCTGCTGTCACTTCGAAATCTGAGGGCAATCCATCCAACTCACTGCCTTGCTTTTTCTTAACTGGGGTTTTTGGTTGAGTGCTCAGCACAGAGGATTCAAGGAAAGCAAGAAAACCCGAGCAGGAAAGTGAAGAGTAGCAACTGGTAGACAGACGAGGAACTGCAGAGTCTGGAAAGTTGAAAAATCAATACATGACCACGGGGAAAGAAGGAGGTCTGAGGCTGAGGAGGAACTGTCACCGAGACAGAGCCCCAGAGTTTCTGAAGTCTAGACCCTCTGACAGAACAGGATCATAAATATAAACATGTCGTGGTTTTAAAAATGGCTGACGCTGACAAACACTATTGACATGAATTACTGTGGTTTCTTTACTTTAACATCAGTGAAACTGATGTTCTATCATCAAAATTCTGCCTTCTGTTTGACTCTGCAGATTATAATCGTATCTATTGTGAAATCAGTCATTCAGACTGGCCTCGTCTTCACATTGCATTAAAGGGATAGTTTGACATTTAGGAAAATGTACGTATGCTGATTCCTGCTGAGTGTCAGATGAACAGAGTGAACCCACTCTCGTGTCTGTGTTCATGCCTTTACTGCAGAGTCTCTTCTCAAGATCTGAAACCAAGCACAAATGTTTTAATAGTTTTTTTTTTTTTTTTATCGGGGTCACTGTACACAGGCGATGCCCTCCAGTGTGTCGGTTCCGGGTGATTTTAGCACTTTGAGGTGTGAAGTATTGACAGTAAAAAGCCAGGTTATTGTATGTTGGTCACACACATCCCAGGTGTAAATGTACTTTCTCAACATACATTCAGATATAGCTGCAGTTGATGTGGACACATGAAATCATCCAGTCAGCTTGAGGGTGATGTGGGATACATTACCAGTGAGTTTTTCTCTGTGGCCTTGCTGGAGGTTTTGTCATGTTGGCCTGCCAGTTAGCACAGAACAGAAGCCACTTATGTGAAATTATATGTAAAATGATTCTGTTGTTGATGGTAAAACAACAAAACAACAGGTGGACTTTTGCTGGAAAAAAACTGGGCACGTCCAGGCGGCAGGAAGTAACTCTGTAAGATATCTGCATCTAATTCAATTTGCATTCGGATGCACCAGACCTGTGATTAAAAGAGCCGTATCTCTGCAGCCTCGCAGTAATTGGAAACTAGATGCAATTTAATGAGGCAAACAATCGCTCCATTAATTGTGTGTAAAATGATATGTGATAGCTACTTACTGTACATAGGTGATGATGCAAATAATGTGCAACAGAAAGTTCAACATAATGCAGATAAGCATGACGAGTCCCTGCTGTGTAATCTACCTGCCTCGTCAGTGATCAACAGCTGAATTCCTCTTTAGCAACAACACAGACAAAGATGTACAGTACAATGAAATTAATAACAGTCTTCTCTCCTCTGGAAAACCACATCTTTTCATACTGCTGCCTGAAATGCGTTTGACCTTTTACCCAGTCTCTACACCAGTTTGAATAGCTGGCCAATTAGAATGAAGTCTATAATCAAGAGAACTACTGGGTGCTCATGACCTTTAACTGTATGGAGCTCAGGGGATTTGAAGTAAGTGAACATTATCCAGGATTTAATGACCAGTGGAGGAAAAGTGCTGCAAATCAAATAAATAGCACTAATATGAGCTGAAGCAATCACATCTGGAAACAGTGAGCTGCAGCTGCAGGGTGAGAGGTAAATCTCTAATAACACACCAAAATTTCCACCTTTGTAATCTCTTATATAATTTCACATTAGGAGGAAATTATAACTATGCTGAAAGAGTATCGATCTCACTTCCCCTCCCTGCCGCCTGCAGCTGCTTTCAGCCACCACAGCAAGCGTCGCTGAGAATAAAATGGGTTTTTCACCTCAGCTGCCTCAGAGGAGCTGCTATATTAAGGCTGTTGATTTAGAGGTGCTGCATAGACTTGCAGTAAAATCAAAGATACTGCTGGACAGCCGGGATAGACCGCACATGATGAATTCATTTAAACTGAGGTTAAGAACAGATGATCCCCTGAGACACGCACACCTGTCAGCTGCTTAACGCTGTATGCTTAATCCCGCCTGTATTGACAGTGAGGATATTGGCTGAATGGGAGCAGATCTCTGCAGCCAGGTTCAAAGTCCTGTGGGAAGGCTGAACATTACAGGCTACATTTAATGGTTTTGGAAAAGATGTTAAATCATCACATTTCGGTGTAGAAGAAGAAGAAGTGAGGATTTGAAAAATGTGAATTTGAGCAGCAGACTGAAAACACGAGATCACATTTTTATCTAAAGGTAAAAGATCTTAGTTTGAATCTGAACTTTTTGCTTCTTTGTTTCTGTTTGTGGCAAAATCAGTCCACTTAAATCAAACCTCAAGTGGATTTTGAGAAGTAATCTGCAAACCTTTTGTGTTAAGTTCAATTTTATGAACTCTGACACAGGAATTACGTAGTTGACCAACAGCAAGCAGTCGTGACAACGCTGACCTTTGTCTTAGCATCATCCAGTTTAACTTAACCTCCACTGCAATTCATACAGGAAACAGTCATCGTGGAGCATTCAGGGTCAGAGGGAGAATCAGTACAATTGTATCATCACTTCCTCCTCAGATTTGCATATCAGAGAGGAGCGGAGGTCTGCTCTCTCTGAGTGACTTTACTTACTTATGTGTTTCCTTCTATTCTTAAATAGTCCTATAATATTCACAGCCTGTGCCCAGTTACAGTTCAGCTAACCTGCAGAGCGTCGCTACATCCTCAGCTCCTGCAACAGCCTACACAAGACTCAAGTTCAGCATCATAATATACCTGTAATGCCCACATTTCAATGCCTTTGCTCATACTGTGTGGCACGAAAACATCAGATTTCCACAAAAAAATGAAATGTGTTCGTCCCGGTGCGAAGAAATCCGAACACACCACCGAGCGGTCGGGAGGAGGCTGAACCAGCGGCTGGTTCAAAACTGGTCTAGCCCACTTCACTGACGCTCAGCATCAGAGCCAAAACCTCTCTGCTCTTAGCGATCGAGTGCGGCTTTACTTTTAAAAGCCACTGTGTGCAAAGTGAAAGATTTAATTCCATCATTCATCATTCTCTCCTGTCTATACGATGCTAAGTTGGGTCACGCCGAACAGATTTATTCTTATAATGGAATATTTCCCCATCAGTTTTTAAATCATGTGGACAAATGGGGATATTAGTCATTATTGAAATGTGCACATGGTTTAATGTTGACTCTGATATGTGGGGAATTATTCTGCCACAGTTTACCCGATTTAAAATGACCAGAATACAAATTAGACAGCAACTGGCCTGACTAATGGCTCGGGATGGAATAAACAGCTGCAATGTGAAGCAGCCTGGAAGAAGCCACCTACCATGATGACACCTCCGCCCTGTGCCGCCTGCAGAGGTGCAGCTTTTCATTTCTGGGAAAAGAGAGCGGAGGCATATGCCACTGACCTTTCTGTCCCCTTATGCAAATAAGGCATTGTTAATGGTTTTTTAGATTTTTATGGATGAACTGTGTCGTCTGAGCTGGGTAGGATATCCCTAATCACCACATTCTGCACATGCAGATTGCAGAACACAATAGTAAAATCCCCTCCCATAATGTTATTCCCCTGCAAATGTGAGAAACACAAGCGACATTTTCACATTGTTGCATGGATGAACAAGATATTGTTTTAACTTTTTTGTTGTACTCATGAATGTTCTTGGAGATTCTGCAGTTGCACCATTTATGTCTGACATTTCCATATATTCAAGGACTTGGATAAAACCTCCATTTTTCTGCTCTCCAGCACTTTGAGCTGAACAGAGAAGTGCTTAATGTCTTTTTAACACTTCTCCTCCAACAGGTCAAGGCAGAAATGACCCATTTTCAACATGAAATAGTCAGAGCATTAACATTTGAACACCTCTGTGAAATAAACATTTCCACAGACGTAACCTGTGGTATTTTAATGTTATCTCTTTTCCAAAATCCCAGTCCTGGTCACTGCACCAGATACTGTAAACTAGGGCAAAGCATACAGCTGAAGCTCCGCAGAGTGAAGCTGGCATTTTCTGATTATGCAGCAAAAGGCATACAGTACATACAGTATCTGTCCTGTGCTTTGAGACGTCTTGTCATGTTCCTCCGTTGGCTCCAAGTCAGTCCTCATTAGAGGCAGCTAAAGGTCGCTTGGAACCAGGAGACAAACTTTCATCACCCACCTGGTGTGACCTGCTGCTCAGAGGTTTTGTTAAGTACACAGATACAGAATGTCAGAGCTGGAAAATCTCTGTAACACAAAGTTTGACGACGATACAACAAAGCCCCAAACTCAAGAGCAGATCCGGTGACAGTCATTTCCTTCACGTTCATGTTATCTTTGAATAACAATAACGATAATTAACTTTATTTCTATTCCACCTTTCACACAAGAATTGTGGCTCAAAGCGCTTTACAACAAACAAATCACAGGCATATTCACAGAAAACTATTATAATACTAATAAAAATGAGATAAAACTAAGGATGAACGTAGGAGCATCAAAGGTCGAAAAACTCTTATTCCTTTAACACAGTGGCAATTTGAGACTTAATAGGTGAGAACTCAGAAAGTGTTTTGCCTTTTGTACACACTTCACACACCGATTGGTGTCTCTGAAGTGTCTCTGGACACAGATTCACCAGTGATCTCTATGGTTAGTTTAATCATTACTGGTTAATCATTTGAATGACACATCTTGCATGCTGTATGGCTCTTATTCACATCATTTCATCTACTTTGCACAATACTAAACTTGGCCAGCTCTCCTTTACCCTGCCGAGAATAAGAGGGTATAGAAAATAAATGAACGGAGTTTGTTAACGGCATGCTTCACTGGGCTCGAGAAGCTTAATGTCACACATGGAACGCTTGTTTTTCTTGTATTATTTATGTTTCACAGTTCAATTAATCTAATCAACGCCCAACAAAACTGTCCAACATAATTTGTTCTGCTTAACGTTTCTATTCTGCATATTCTCAGTCTATATCACAAACAGCCAAAGTGGATCGCTTGTCCGCTCAGGTTCTGTCTTTTTCTCCAGCAGCAGAAAGATGGAGTGCAGAGATTAACCCAAAATCCAGATTTACATGGATGCTGGGTCCTGGTTTAGCAGCAGTCCTTCTTGTTAAAACATCTGTTGACATTTCATGCCATCAAGGAGAAATTTAAATTTTCATTTCAGTGCTGCAGCTGTCAGGACTGCAGATGGGAAACATGTGAAACAAGCATGCTTTTTCATTTAGTTTTTCTGCAAAGTTCATGTTTCTGCTCTTTCAAATTTCAGTCTACCAATGATTTGAAATATGTCCCAGCTGAGAGCAGACATTTTTGTACACTCACAATCATCACGATGCACAAGCACATCCAGAAATTCTTCGCAGGCGCAGCAATAATCAGCACAAAAGATGAGAAAATTCACACCACAATCCAGTTACTGTCTGTTACAAATGAACCTGTTTACCTGTGGGACGTTCTAAACAGGTGTTTTTGGAGCTTCCCACAACTTTCCCAGTCTCAGGTGTTTCTGATTATGGTGATTAGTGGGTGGCCCTGGACCATATTTAAGGGAGACTGGAGGAGAAAGATACCTCTTTCTCTTGAACAAAGCAGCTTCTGATTTTCTCTGTTTGGGGTTTTGTTTTTTTCCTGTCAAGAATGGAGGTCTGGTCGTCTAGTTTTGTTTCTTTGTTAGCTTAGCTTATGCACTTTTTCGGTAGTTTAGGTGAGGGGGAGTTCTGGGTCCTACGGTCCAGAACTGTCCCAGACTTCTTCCATTTTTTGGTTGTTTTTGGTCAGACCTCCATACTCCCATAGATTTGGTTAAATCTTGGTTAAATAAAGACCCCATGCTCTACAAACTAACCCTCAGTTATGGCGTTCTGTGCATGCATTCTGGTTGCAAGGTTGAGCCGACTGTGTTTTTGGGGGCTGATCAAACTCCTGTCTGAGCAGGTGTTAGTGATGCACTGTGCCTTTGGAGTTTTGTTAATCGTGTTCACAGTATGGGCGGTGTTTTCGGAGGTGAGTCGTCTTTAAGTCGACAGTTTGAACATAAATATATTAGACTGTTTTCCATTGAAACAGGTTGAAAATGATTTCAAATCATTGCATTCTGTTTTTAATTTACGCTTTAAACAGCGCACCAACTTTTTTTGGAATAAGGGTTTTAAATGAACGTTCATGAAAGCAGAAATAACCTCACTGTTCACGAGCCGTGTGGATATGATTTATTTACAGTAGTAATGAGAATCAATACTTACCTGACACAGCAGTGATTAATACTGACCAGTAGTTCATATTCAGAAGACTTAACTGTAGTCAATACTGACAATACGGCTCAAGTGATTTACTCTTTAGGAGCGTGATCCTTCACGAGTCCTGTGTCTGATAACCAGGTGCTAAACAACGGTACTTTACTTTTCTTCAGCTGGGTTTGTTTGAATGTTAAATGTAGATGTCACACGTCTGTGGTGTGATGTGGTTCATCTTATTATGTGACAGTATGTCGTTTATTGTGACACTCATTAGTGACAAGTCATAAAAAAACTCAACAGAAAAACAGCAAGCATTACAAGCATTTTGTTCGATTTCTAACAGGGTTTGTCAGCATTAACCTAAAATAAATTGAAAGATCGAGGACAGATGTCTTACTTTGCACGATGATTGAGAAAAATAATGCAAGATGTAATTCATTTAAACAAGGCAATGCTGGATCTCAGGATGGTAATGGAATCTCAAACTCCACTTCAGCCTGAATGGTTCCTTTTTTGCAATTACTACACAATATCTGCCTCCATGCCTCCCTCGGTCATGCATCACTCCCTCTAAAAGTCTCCAGCAGCGTTCGTGGTGAGTGTTGGAGCAGCGGTAGGACAGTACGCCTGCTCATTCCTCATGTCTGGAATCAAAACAGCGATACAAAGCAGTTCAAAATGAAGCCACGGTTCTGCCGAGGAGTCTGTCTGCAGCACCGAGGAGCACACTGAGGCTGCTCGGCACTGAGGCCACACGGGGATCATGAAAGTCATGAACACGGGAAAGGTATTTTTGTAAGTTCATTACATGCTGATTGAAGCACACCAGCAGCATGTTAATATTCCACTGAGATCTGTTCTGTTTGTGGCGATACCAAGAGCCTCATTATATGATCCTCATGCTGATGACTTCATTAACCAAATCTTCCAGCCAGAAAAATGAAAAAATGAGATGCATCACTCGGGCTTAGTAAGTGAAAACATACTTTTCTTCTTGCATCTGAGTCGTCCTGTAACTAAGCTGAACCAGCTGACCTTCTTATTGAAGAAAGGTTTTTATGAAGTGAATAAAAAATTTTTCTAGCCAATTTTCTATCACAGCAGGAACGAGCCAAACAATTACACTAAGCTGCAAATTTCAGGAACATCACAAATTAATATTGTGCTGGGAGCTAAAGAAAACCACAGTACCAAGGATGTTGCGGTGGCCCTGCCAGCAGCTCGCTTACGCAGCGGGAAATGAAATGGCATGAATATTGTATTTCTTTGGATATCCAGTGTGTGATAGCCTGAGAGTGGGCAGCTCGCTCCACAGGGTGAGAATAGCATCGGGGACCCCACTGGCACCAGCTTTCGTTTTGGCAGGAATTACTTGAGGACACCAAGTTGCCTTGGACACTGCATGACCCACAAGTATAAAAATAGCTTCTTTATAATTACGAGGAGGCTGCCTTCTCCAACGTTACATACTGTTCATTTCTTATTAAAACAAAGCTCAGCGAATTGTTCCCTCTGAATGGTTCATTCACAGTGTGCTCCATCGTCACTCTGCCTAATGAAGAGACAGTGACGGAAGAAGAGACGGGTTTCCCATTTACAGGCAATCCAGGACGTGTGTGGGGGTAGAAAACACTTTGTCATGACAGCTTAAGTAAGGATGCTTTTAGAATCCAGAAATGAAGCAACTTGCTGGAAACCAGTCAAAATTACTGGTGAAAGGCATATTTATAGGCTGCACTTGCTTTGGGATTTTTAACACATTAAAACACACCTGCAGCCTTTCAGCCTTCACTCACTAACATCATAAAATGGAATTTCAGTGAGAAACAGCAGCTAGTAGCAATGAAGATAATAAGTTAGCTCTACAACAGCCAACAGAGTGGGTTTAAAGCACAGAAGCCCCCTCACACAAATAATGTTAGCTTAAGCAAAAGTGACGTTACCATTAGAGGTGCAAAATGCCACAATTTCAGTTAAAAACATCCAAAAAATAAACTAACATTATCAACAGAATGTGAAGAAATTGAAGTTTTCACATCATGTCACAAACATTTTTATATTGTGTTGCGGAGATATCTACTGTAGTTAGCATGCTAACCAGCTAGCCTCAGCCCGTCCTGTCTTGTAATACCACTTTGTACCTCAAGGGGCGATAGCGAGTCACTGTAGTGTCCAGTCTGGCAGATTTGGCTCCTGGCACCCTGGGGCTGACCCTGTGGTAACCTGACCTCCCTCTAGCTCCTCCCCTGCTTCACGCCTCACCTGCTCCCGCCTGAACCCGCCGTGCCTTCGAGTTCTGGTCGGAGCCGATCTAAATCACCTCTGTGCTGTTTTCCATGTGGTCAAACTGGCCTCCATTGGTTCTGTTTTCCGGCTCCGGTTCTAGTGCCTCTTCTGGCTGAAGTCTGATTGGCTTAATTTGAGGAAAGCTTTCATTTTCTTGCTCACGTCTTTGGGTCGTCAGGTTGTACTGATTCACCTGGTGAACTATTGGTCAGCTGTCCTTCGTGTCTTTGTTAAATAAATGTCAAGCTTGAGCACATATGTGTGTTAGTGCTTTTGTGGCTGTTTAAAGGGACACTTTCTTGTGATAAATGTTCGACCTCGAAGGTGATGAAGGGCATGACGTTGAGCCAGTGCTGTCTCTTTCGGGAGGACTTTCAGCTTTGTCCTTCACATCCAGCCTTTGACTGATTTCACGCTCTGTCTCTTGGTGTGGGACTCAGCATGAACTTCACAGATTTGGAAATCAATTTGGTCTACAGTAAAAAAAAAAAAAAAAAAATCACTTCACTCCACATCTGCTGCTGAGAAGAGATTTTCTTAAGATTACAAACGTACAACCAGTTTGTTTAAAATTGGAATCAATTGTATTACTTTTTCAAACATTCGATAATATGATGATAATACTGTAACTGTTGTTTTGCAGTTGAATACTCTCACATCCGGATGATTAGTTTGTTTTTGTTTGCACATAAAACTTATTTCTTCAAACTTCAGTTGGTTTTCTATCCACTATACCTGCAGCTGTGTTTAGCCGTGTTAGCAGTGTGGCTCCTGGGACCGTCAGTCGCTCAGTCAGTCCAGCACTTAAACCCTCAAATCTTCTATTGAATGGAGCACTTTGAACTTTTTTACACATTCATGGTCCAAAAAGATTCTGGTGACCTTACCTGTCCTCAAGGTTCACATTTATGGTTTGACTACCACCATCAGGTCAAAATTCAGGGCAAATACTTTGATTTATGACTAGATACTTGCAAAACTAATGACTGAAGTGTTTGTTATTCTGACTTTTGCTGAATCATGACAAAATTCACTCTTAATAGCTGCTGCTTCAATAAACAGATCAGCTGGTTGAATGGACGTTTCAGATACACTTGCAAACACTAGAAAGCCGGCGTCCATGTTTTCTCAATAGAAAACGTTAACGAGGTTAATGAATGAGCAGCTCAGACATCTGATGCTCGTTCGTCTTTAAGGGTGTCAGTTTGGGACACTTGTCAGGATGCCTCCCGGACACCTTGTGCAGATATTCTAGGCACGTCCAACTGAACACTCTGGTAAAGACCCAAAATATGCTAGAAGGATTACATATCCCATCTGTCCTTAGAAGGCATCAGTGAATTGTGCGAAATGGATGGATGAATGGATAGATGAAAAGATACACTCATGGCTTGATAATTCACTTGCTGTTTTATCCACTCAGGGATCAAGTGAGGTCGCCTTTTGTTAAAGAAGAGTACAATGTCAGTCATTTCCTATGAATGAAAAGCTCTGTTACTGCAGTGTGGAATCCAGCAGCCAATCGGCTTAAACCTTCCAGCCACTGCACGTTGGCAGCGCCGCCTTTCTGTTGATAAAAGACCTGGTACAGTGCTTCAGTGGGCTGATGAACATTAATAAGTCCATTTCTTTCAGATATTTATATTGAAATTCATGCAACAGTTTTCTCTTTGATTGTACTTTTCTGATGTGAAAATGGCCTAATTTCCTCTGAGTTTATTCCCAAAGCGAAGGGGATTAATCACAGTCTGTCTTCCGGAGAAGTCATGACACCCTGAATTATACACTGCATCGCAATTAGAAACAATGCAAGTATGACAGTTGATACTGTGGCTATATGAATTGTCTGACAATGGGGCTTAAAATTAGCTTGTCACACAGAGTGGGTGCATGAGTGCTTGCTGTAGTCGCACAGAATATGCACTAAAAATGCAGTGGTACTAATTTAAATTAAACCAAATGACTGGCTCTCAATGAGAGGCACAAGACAGAAGACACACTGGTGCAGAAAGACATTTGCATGCACATTATAGGACAGAATTAAAAACAGGGACTGCACTGCTTTATCTTTATCTTTGGCTGTTGTTTGGTCACATTTTTCAGGCCTTTCAGTTCACACGACCTGCACAGACTGCGAGTTTGAGAGCTGGATCGAGTTCAGGTGGCTTTGAGAAAATAAAGTCACGAAAAGATCTGAACATTTGTCAGCTGTTGACACAAAGTCAGTCAGGTGGCAACAATGACGACAAGATTAGATTCCCCACACACCTGTGGTTCAGGCACACAGGTGTTCTCACTTAATTTGGCTGATTAGACCTCGTCAAGACCGTGTGTGGGTGTGTGCTGGATGCCTGACTGACAGCAGCAATCTTGCAAATGTTAACTATATGTTACAGCCATCTTCAACCTGAGATTTCATCACCCAGAATGAAAGCAGCTGTGTAGTTTAGCAGGAGTTAAAGCAAACACGCAGATGTTAGCATGCTAACGATGGCATTAAACTCAAAGTACAGCTCAGGCTGGTGTGGGCTACAGCTAAACTTTAAAACTTGGCCTTTATGCTAAGCTAAGCTAACGCTTTTCTGGCTCCACCTCTTTACTTAACACACAAAGTTGTTGCATTTTAATGATGCAATTTCACAAACCTTCTGCTGGTCAGGAGGTGATCTGTAGGTACAGAGGAGATTTACAGATTTTACAGAATCAGTGCTCGACCAACGCCCTGAGTTTGGGAGCTGGAATCAGTGTAAAGGAAGGAAAATTTGGATCCTTATTAGAGCTAATAATGAAATGAGCCAAATAATTTACTCTAGAACACAGATGTCAAACAGAAAAAAGTATCAGCGGCTGTGACTCTGATCAGATTCTGTTTGTCTCAGCAGTTCTGTCTTTAAATCTGTTTCCCCTCTCAACTAAAGACCTCCTCTCTCGCTCTGTCCATCTGACGGTCGATTCTCTCTGTATCCTTTTCTAAAACCCATAACTCTCCCTCCCTGGACCATTCTTCACACACACTCTGAGTATCCGAAAACCTTCTGTCTTTCACTCATCTCTGTCCAGTTTCTACATCCACCCTCGACTCCTTCATCCCTCTCAGGTCTGCGTCTCCCCTTGTCCACTAAAGTTAAAGCCTCTCCGGCTTCAGGCTCACGAGCTGCTGCGGTTTTAACAAGGAGACACACAGTAATAGTTCATGAAGATAGTGTCTCTCTATTTTAAATGCATTTATCTTAGACCTCGGTGTTTAATCAAAATATCGGTATCCAGAGAGACTCAAATCTGCCATATCAGCAGGATATAACATGTTGTCAATACATCTGAGGTCAATACGCCACTGATTTAGCATTGCACTTCGCAAACACTGTCAGATTCATGATGGATGCCTCAGGATCAAAATCAATGCAGCAGTCTTCATGTGGCATCACGGGAAGACATTTATCAGACTTTGCACAGACTTGGTTCATTACAGAATGCTTACCGGCGTGCTTACTGATGAAGCACAAAAAGATCACCTGAGTGATGCTGCTTTGACAACGGACTCATTCCACGGACGTCTGCTCTCGCCACAAAAACACAAAACTCAATTTGAGCAAAATAACACCACCGTGCCTTGCATTGTCTCAGCAGAGCCACTCCTCTTCTCGCTCTCCTCAAACCAAATTCTGCACATTTCAAGGTAAAAATATCATTGTGCATGTGCAATTGTGCAAGCCATGAAGACCTTCATTTGAACAGATGCTCAGCTGACTGTGGACAAAGTGTAAGTAAGGACTTAACCTCAATGAGAGGGATCGACTCACCATATTTATTGACGACACTGGTCCGATGCTGTTCACAAATATGTCGACATCTATAACAGTCGGTTTAACTGTGGGGAAAAAAAGAGCAAAAATAATTATTGATCAAGACTTCCATTTAGGCACCATACCTGCCTCTTTTGTAAATCAAAGAGAGGCAAAGTGAAGTCGGATCGATGAGGCTTCGCTGTTCTGAAGGCTTTGAAGAGTAAGCAGCTCTCCTCGGGGAGCTGTGGTTGTTAATAATGATCACACATTAGTCTTCATCACATAAACTGCTGTCATAAAACACCTCTAGAAGTGTTCTCTTGAAAGCAGCAATTACACATCCATGCATCACAAATGGTTTGAGCCACAGACCAGCACCGTAACACAACGTAATGTACAATTAGACGTCACATGTGAGTCCATGTAGGATATCAGGGGAACGTCAGAGGAAGTGCAGGGAAGTCCACTCCACTGGTACTCAATCCCACTTCTCCCTGCTGGTTTTCACTCCAGCAACTAATCATGAACCGAATTACATCTGGGGCGCCAGATGAACGCAATTAACTGATAAACCGGCAGTCTTTCTGTCACTGATTGGACCGAGATGAAGCGCCGTGGTGGTCTACGTCTGGCTCCAAATTCCAATGTTTCTACTTGACCTGGAGGTAGAAGATAATGGCACAAATTAAAAAGGCCAAAACCTCCAGTTTGAGCCGCTAAAAAGGATGTTCATCAGCAGCTGAAGAGGGAAACACAAGCTGCGGTGGGCTGAGCTAACATCTCATCAGGGATGATGAACGGAAAACATTAACTTTATTTAAAACAAGGAGAGATGTAAGAAACGCTGTTTAGCATATTGCTATTTTTACTTGGACAACAATCCTACAATATTTGGGTCTATTATAATCTGAATGTTAAAGTGACATTTTTTATACTCTTGTATATAATGTACATATCGGTAGTTGATTTGTATTTTTTATTCTACATCTTTTTTAACTGTCTTTTTGATCTTTCCATGTCTCTTTCTCTCTCTTCAATTCTTTGCTGTCTCTAATAATTTAAGTTGCACAATGTGTTGTGTGTTGAATCACATTCAGTCTGGTCGGCTGTAGTTACTGTACAATTGACAACACTGCAATATTTGAAAGTATTCTTATGGTAACTCAAAATGTTTCCACGGGACTCAGGACTGAATTTATTCACAGTGACTTAATCAAACTTATATTATAAAAATACAATAAATATATCTGGTATAAGATGTGAGCGGTGAGACTTTGGTATATTAAGAAAAAATGGAAAACTTGGATCATCATGATGGGATTTTTTTCATTGTTAATCTAAAAATATGAGTTTGTGCAGCTTTAAAGGGGAACTCCACTGATTTCACTCATCAAAGTCTGTTGATCGGTCTTGGGGATTATTATTATGTATGTGAAAAACATAGAGTCAGTCTGATAACCTAAAAATGCCTTGAGTGATATCACTTGAGTCAGTTGGGTGTGAAGTATGAACATGAAAACTAGAGTTACCGCTCGTGGATGTGCACCTCCTCCAACCAGTTGGAAGGCCCTGACTTTCAGACATCAACACACACCAACACTCTCCTCGCAGTGCACCAGGTTTCCTTTTCCTTACTATCATCTACGATCTACCTGCCTCCTCTGATCTGCCAGCTCCTCTCACACTAGAACTCCCCTGGCTTTCCCCAACTTTCACACTCAGCGTAAAAGCGTCATTTAAAGCTTGAACTTTTAAACCGGTGACAGCTGTGACATACCGCTGCCACCGCCGTTCACATTTACATAGCAAAGAGCTCCTCCATCATTTTACATTACCTGTCTTTGGAGTCTCAGTCTCAGCCAATTAAGTCCACAGCGAGAGTTTTTCCACCTGCCAGTCTGCGTTCCAGCGTTCGGTTCACGTGCTAACAGATGGCACTCTGGAGAACACTTCTGCAGAGTCCCTGCTGAGGCAGCTTTTCAGAGGCACTACGTTCATAAGCACACAACACCTGGTGAGCAAACCGCATAGATCCCCTGTATAAACCTCTAAAATGAGACCAATAGATTCAAAGATCTGAATGTCATTTTTGACAGTGTCATTCACAAACCTTTTACGGTAACCGTTCTCATTTGTACGTTTCTGTACATCAGTACAAGCAGCACCTGTTTCACGCCCTACAAACACCAGATGGGACGGTGCTGCAAAGACACTCCGACGAGTCAGTTAACAGCTCATTGTGTGTAAGCTGTCAGGTAATAACGACACCTCGTGCAACAGGATGTATTTTGACCCTCAGAGCAGCCACCAAGACATTAAATGGACAGAATCAGCCAACGCAACCTGATCTCCTTTCCTAAACGGGGAGTATTCATACGCACAAACATTTCATCTAAATTACAGAGATCAGTAATGACCACAGGAATCTAAAACCTTTCATCAGGTCACTTCCCAAAAGACGACACACAGGCTCTGTGCTAATCACAAGGCCTTCCGCTATCTGAGTTCAAAGAGAAGAAAATAAAAACTCAATATTTGTGCGATCCCATTGGGCAGATAAACTGGCTCATTACACACTTTCCAAAAGAGAATATCACCAGCACGAAAAAGGTTTCATCTAATTTAGATTACAAATGTGATCTACAGCACAGCACACACTTCATTATATAGAGGTGCACTGTTGCATAACCCTGTTTCCTGTGAATTAGGCTCTTAGGCAGCTAATTCGCTTTAGTAATTTATGTTCAGCAACAGTAGTAGTGAGACGCTCAAACGGAGGAGGTCGGTGTAGAGGATGTTATTGAAATACATTTCTCTTCGTTCACAGATTACACCTGAACTGATTCTCTCCTCGTGGTCTTCACCTCTCTTTTTAGATTCGTACCCTCTTTGAAATTATAAATGGCTCATTCAGACTTCCACGTGACGTCATGTCCAGCTGTACAATTATAAAAAGATGACCAGCAGGAACATTTTGATCAACAACCGCTCATCAAATCTACAGAGGAAAGGATATCCACACTTGGAGCTAACATGTGGTCACGTGACTCGTGGTCAATGACAAGTGTATGAAAAAGTACCTGCTATTTTCAGTCAGTGATTTGTTCATTTTTAACAGGTGGAATGGCCCTGACCCTACAGTAAAAACCTTATCTGTATGTGTCTCCCCTACAGCATTTAGCACAGATGGAACTGAACGATCAGCAAAAAGTTACAGGAATACTACAGGCAGCAGTGTGCCTCTATGATCCTCTCGCTCTTCGATCATGAAGGTGGCACTAAATGGTAAATGGACTGTATTTGTATAGTGCTTTACTATGTCTGACGACCATTCAAAGGGCTTTTCTGCACCTGTTCGCACACACATTCATATGTGTGGCTAAATCACCTGCTCATACGAGCGTTACCCATCCAACACACCGATGGCACAGCATCAGGGGCAGTGTTGGGGTTCAGTATGTTGCCCAAAGAAGATTCTCTTCTGAGCCACATTTATGCATCATGACCACTATGTTACCAGCTCTGTTGTACTCTTGCCTCAATCGCATTAAAGTTGCGCTGCTGATGTGGAGAGTATTCATTAAAAGCATTTGTTTGAAGTGTTCAGCATTATCCTGCAGTTACCTCAGGTATTTATTTTGTACTTGCTGCTGGCGTCACTGAAAAATGAAAGACTACTATAAAGAGTATAATCACATAATAAGCCTACACCTAGTGCCTATAATTATTAAGCGAGGAGCACTGCGCTGAAAAGAGACCTGATTGGATGCCAGCTGATCCTTTGCTAAATCAGTCTGCCGAACAGCGAATGTCTAATCATAGCTTAGAAATTGTATCTAGACACAGCTTTTTTAAAAATTTATCCACATGTTGAAGCAGTGCGCACAAGGCTGTTTAGTAAAGTAAGCATCCAAATAGGCTTAAGTTAAAATTTTTCATTTTCAATACTGTACCAAAAAGCAGTATTTTCCCATACATTTCCTTCATAATAATGTACTATGACTGGCTTCTCTGTAATACAAAAACAAAACTGCTGCTCTATAATCACTGGTGAGGATGGTGACTTCTTCTCCGGGATATGTGGCTTTAGCCTCGGTTGTTTCACACGTTATCATGTAAATAACCCTCAAGTGCACATTAAGGATCCCTTTAACAGAGATCTTGTGCTCAGGGAAAATGTTTACCATGTTCACCATCTTGGGTTAGCATGTTAAACTAATTGGTTAATTGGCGCCAAACATAAAGTGCAGCTGAGGCTGATGTGAATACCTAGTAATACTACAACTACTACCACCACTACTACAACTACTACTACTGTTATTAATAATAATAGTTGTTGAGATACTTCAATCTGCATCAAAGTGGTAGACTGACAGGCCGATGTTCCCTAGAACCACAGTGCTAGCATGGCTAGAGTCAGCTAGCGTTTGTTATCGTCAAACACATGGTTTAATGTTGATTAGCTTAGCAACAAGTCAACTATCAACACAGTGTCAATGCTTTGCCATAAAGTAACAAAGAGATGGTCAAAGCACATTTGATGGTCAGGAGAGTAGCGTAGCGTAGCATAGCGCTGCTTGTGTCGGTCTTTGCGGCGCAACACAAATAAACCCAGAGGCTGCGGAAGACTAAAAACAATGAGTAATTCAGTTTGTAATTATGTCCCTCTGAAAATTTGCACCTTCTGCAATGAAGCCGCATTACATTACTTCCTTTATTATAGCTACAGTACTAATTATGCCGCAAGCTATAATTCCGCACCTGCCAACAGTGCCACTTAGCAACAGTCATTCAGTAAATGGGGACAGCTCATTAGCGTTAGGAAAATAGATAACATGAACTAGAAAATAATTAGTAGTTGTGTGTTGGTTATTTATCAGCGCAGCCATCAGTGAAATATCTGGAATGGCCATCCTCTAAATATACTGCGCTGTTCGGGATCTGTCTCCTCAGATACCAATACAGCAGAAGTGCTTTGTCTGAAGATGGCCAGTTTTAAATAACAGGAAGATGAGAGAATAACAGCATGACCTCTCTCAGGGGGGAGGGTATAATCTGCTATGCAAAGGTGAATGAGTACTTGGAGACGTGTATACAATCATCCAGTGAGGGGGAGAAGAAAGCTTTAACCTCCTGTGAGATTTATTTGTCATTAAGGTGGGCAGAGGCTGATGAACAGGCCCACAGAGACGTTAGCTCATCTCTGTCCGGGTTTGCACTGGAGCCTGTCTGACGAATGGATGTACGTTATCTGTTAGTGAAGAGTGGGGACAAACTGCAGCCTCGTCTCTGTGTTTGACATACCGACAGCGATATTTATGGCAAACATGTGACCACGGCTGGATATTTGCCTTTTTGTGTAAATATAAAATTAGAAATGTCCTTGTCAGGCTCCATTAGCCTGTCAACTTTATTCAAAGAAACTGAGTTTGAGCACAAACAAAGTAAAGGAAGTAAGGAAAGTAAAAAAAGGAAACATCATCTGAACTGCAGCAACCTCTCGTCTCTCGTTTGAAGGTGTGCTGGAGTCAGGGTGGAGTCCACCACCTGCATCTCATCACTGTAATCAAGGCCTCCACATACACCTCGCTCTGCCATCTCCACCCTACCAGACTATAGTCTCATCCACTGGATCTGCTGCGATGCTCCTGGCTTGTATTCAGGCTGCATTGCTGTGGCTAACTTTGTCCTCTGTGTCCTTGTAGTCCTGCTGCTCCTGACTCCAGCCCTGCTTCCACTCCCTTGCCTGTTAATTGCCCACCACCCTCAGACCCTGTTTACACCTGGCATTAACATGTTCAATTTGATCACTATTGGACAGCCAAGACACATCGCCGTTCACACCTGTGTCCATCCATGGTCTCCAAGATGTCTTCAGATTTAGTTACTGCCTACGTTGCTTCCACTTGGTCAGAGGACCCCATGCACAGTTATTACGTGTCCCCAGGTTTGGGCTACGGGGTACTCTAACCGTTGAGAGCAGCAGGACAAGACGAAAAAGAAACTTTTACTCCAACCACTTCAATCAGAGCTCCTCCTCATTTTTCCAATTGTTTTTTCAGTCGTCACGTCCTACATTGATGAGGTATGTTCCTGTTACGTCCTTGACTGGGACACATCAGGACGCATTAGCGTTTACGCTAATACACTTAGCGTCCCAGACCATTTTGGCAAGTGGTTTGAGTGATCGGATCATGATGAATCACAACCTGACACGGACCTGGACCTCCTCAGCCTCACTCAGCAATGATCAAGCTCAAATATCTGCCTCTCTACTTTGGCTCCTCTTCCTCAATCATCATCTTCTACATTCTTGCAAAAAAATAGCTTTAACTGCTTCCCCGACTCTCTGGTTTGTCTGCATTTGGGTTCCCAGCCTTTGGCAGATCCCAGCAGACAAATGGAGACTAGAATAAAATATAGAAAGTCTTTTGCAGCTGACCTGTGGAGGAGTTTGAATCCTGTACGACCTCAGCCACATTAATTCCAACCTCTCTTCATCTTTTCGGACCTTTTGTATATGACTTGTTGAACTTCTGAAAGCACAGCGGATTGATTGTGTCTGTCCTCACCAAGGGTACTTCTGCCTGTTTACGAAGGACTGAAGTATTCAAAGAGTTGATTAGACTTCCACTTATGTGAACCAATCAATGACTCCGACCTCTGCTGGATGGGTTTGGATCTTCCCACCACATCCTCCCCTGAATGGATCCTCAGTCAGGATGATAATCCATGTTTGATTTTCAGTAATTCCTCATCGCCCATCACAAAAAAGGAGCAGTGCAGGGAGGTGTTACTCACACTGCATATTAGTGATGGTTGGTCAGTGCTGGAATAAAGGGGATTAACTTTCCTCTTTGATGCTAAATAGTTCTGGCAACTTGGTTGAAATCAATATCAAAACATTGATGAGAACATTTTTCTGATAGATTTGTGTATAAATAATATAGCAAAATAACAAAATCACATTTAAAATAATCAAATTGAGGTTTAATGCAGTGACCTGTGAAGAAGAACTTTAACTTTTTTTGGAGTTTTTCATTACAATTTGCTGATTCATTAATTTCGGCAGCATAAAGTAACAGGATATGATTTTATCATCAGAATAGAAAGCACTTAAAGTCAATATTTAACAATGCATTAGAAACATAAAAGACTTCACAAGCAGACATAAACCTGTCCTCAAGTCTGGAGACCCAATTCCACCAGGAAAAGAAAACAATGATGGTAAAAATAAATATAAACTCATTATCACTGTCAGTTAAATATGTATGGTATGGTAATATACTAATTAATTTTCTAACCGTCAAGGACAAAGTAGAGCTTTATCATTGTCCACTTTCTCAAACTAGGACCTGTTTCTCTGCACGTTTTTGTCCACTCATTAATCACATAAGCGAGCAGGAACTCCTGATGACATAACTACATGTGGGAAAGTCGCAACTCATTCTTGGTCGACGTCTACATGTTCTGAGCCGCCGCGTAATGACTTATGGCATGAAGACTTTAGCTTCTCCTCTCACTGTCCGGGCTCATTACCAGAAGAAATGCCAAGGGCTCTGAAATATTCAGAAAGCAGAACAGATCACCTCCCTCCGGCTAACTGTGCCACGGCCGATCATCTGTCACCCAGTAAGTAGCCAGACACCAAAGCTAGTTTAAGAAGGGCTCTTTAATGAATGTGCAGGAAAATAGCTGCAGTACGGCTGCGGCTAAGACTGGAGTTTCATTTTTACAGTGACACTTTTCATCTGTGTCTTCTTACAAGTATAAATCTGTCATATTTTGACTAAAAACTGGCCTCTGTTAGCACTGTGGTGTAAATTATTGTAAATATTTTAGGTTTAAGCTTGGTTTGTCTAAGAAATGTGCTACTGCATGCTCCGTGATGGTATTAATAACTAATATATCACCACAGCATCATCGTCAAACAGCAGAGAACTGTTCAGCCTTTCATACTCTGTCCATTTATTTCCCAAACAGGAGGAGATGAGACACATTCAGGACCGTCGTTCTTTCAGTTATCTTCAGTTATCGGACGTCCTCTGGAGGCTTTTACAGCTGTTCCACTCGCTGACTGCTGCCTATTCTAAATCTATCACAGGCTAAGAGTGGAGTATTCTGCCGGTCCTGGATACTGTCTGAAGACTACATTTCTAACATTTGACTCATACATACCTTCAGTGTCATGTGGTACGCTGCCTCGATAGCTGCCCCCGTTGCTGTGCCATCAGTGTGTGAATTCATATGTACGTCTGCCAAATGACTAATTGTAATTGTAATTATTCCTCAATCCTCGCACACCTCGTGACAGACTGAGCTTCAACATTTCCAGAACAAAACTCAACATTCAAGATGCGCTCTGACTGATCACAGTGAACTAAACCTACAATGTGTGCGCCACATCAATCAGTCACTGTCGTCTACTGAGCCGAGTCTGACAGACCCTGACAGCATCTTTTGTAACCAACTTAGTTACTAGGTGATGGTCTAAACAAAAGCCTCACTCATTTTTCTGAGAGAAAGGTGGCGTTTGAAACAGTTTTCCCGTTTCGGGCTGATGTTCATCCTCTGTTATGCCTTTGAAAGCCTATTGTATGACTGTGACGGTGTCAGCTTTTAACTGCTTTTGTCTTGACATTGTGCACAATGGGGAGAACAAAACACAGCTGTTGAATTATGAGGGGATTTTATTAAAGTCGATTAGAGAGCTACACATGCAATCATGGGACTGAACCTATGCTGAGATCATTTTCCTGTTTGAAGTTTTTATCATTAAGAAAAATCAAACCTCATTCACGACTCTGGTCGCCATTCTTTCACTGTATTTACAATCTGCGTTAAATTACTGCAAGTGCAAACATTTCCTGCTGCTGCTTGTTCACATTACAACCTTGATTCCAAAAAAGTTGGTAGGTCGTGTCAAACGTAGATACAACAGAATAAGATAAAACCCTACACACCTGTTTGGATCATTCCACAGGTAAACAGCTTCATTGGTAACAGGTGAGAGTGTCATGATTGGGTATGAAAGGGGCATCCTGGAAAGGCTCAGTCGTTCACAAGCGAGGATGGAGCGAGGTTCACCACTTTGTGAACACATGATTGGATGAAAGAGATTACTGCATGGACTCAGGAACACTTCAGAAAACTGTTGTTGGGAATTACAGTTTGCCTGTAATCTGACCTTTTAATTTTATTTATGTTTTACGCAGCATCCCATATTTTTCGGAATCGGGGTTGTAAAAGCGAGCGTTGAAACATGGGGCGTCTTTCATTGTGAAGCAGTCGCAGAGTTTGTCTCCAAGGTCAGTCGTGACCTAATCTGATTCACAGGCTGTTGGTATAAGCCTGCTATTGGCTGACTTTTTTAGTTGGCGCTTTCCTTTGACTGTCTGCGTGTTACCGTTATTAAAGTCCCCGTTGCAACATGAAAAACAACAGCGACATAGGGATATAGATATGGATCGTGCAGTTCTGGGTCTTTCAGTGAATAGTTGAAAATATATAAAAATATATTTCTTTTGCAGGGATTTTGCCATGTTAGGGCTCCCCACGTTCCACCAAAACAAGTTCCCTCCTGAGCTTAGCACCGCCCAAGGCGACTGTGATTGGTTTAAAGAAATACAAGCCGAAGCATTTGGATCCTCTACACCGGAATGATAATTGGAGCCGGACCTCACCTCAGCTCTGGCACAGCCCTTAAACTAAGTGTGAAGATCCGCCTGGCTATGGCGAGCCATGACGACAATCACTCAACAAACATGCACCTGCAGAACAAGACAATGGCATTTTTGTCTGTTTTAGGTTTTGTAAGAGTCAGTCAGGAGGAGCAGCCACATCGAGCTGTTAGATGAAGAGCTGCAGGTGACAGACTGCTGAAGACGGCCTGAAGTACCAAAACAAATTGGGCCTCTGTCAGTGTGAAATGTGTGTCCAGGTGTCGCAAACAGTGTTGTAATTCATAATAGGGAGAAACTGTTATTTCTTCTTTGACAAGCAGCTTTAAGATAAAGCGAAAATAACTGAAATTGGAACATTAAACATTAAATACCGGCACAGGCAGGCGTGACAGAGCTGAATCAGTCCTCGCACGCTCAGCTCAGTGTGGACACCAGCACAGCTATCACTTTACATTCAAGCCATGTGGTGGAAATGCCCCTTGTTGTTTAACCACGGGCAATTACAGACTTTAAAAAGTCACATTCATTAATGCTCAAGAGGACAAGGTCAGATGACTTCAGTGCGCCATCTGCCATCAAAGGGCCAGCATCACAACAAATGACTAATTTACTTATCTGTGGTTTGTGGGCAGGGGAATCAATAAAAAAAGAAGCTAATCGCCAACATCCTATTTATCATTGCTTCTTTGAAATTACCCATGCAAGTCAATTTAGCCCGCTTTGGCTGGTCAACCAGGGAGGAACACAGATCTGTGATACACAACAGAATAATAATTTACTGTGTGTGTGTGTGTGTGGAAAAGAGAAGCCGTGGTAGTCCCTTAAGTAGCTTAGTGAAAAGGTCACTGTGTTTATAACTCAGACACCTACAGTAGTTGCCTCCAGTGGTTGACAGCTGAGCAGTGTGCAGCATGAGCAGCATCCATAAAATGTGGGATTCCTTCTCTCCTCGTGATTTTCACTGGATTAATTATTAATGGTTTATTTAAAAGTAAATGTGCAGCTGAGGATCTGACTGTAAAACTGCTCTGTTAGCTCGTAGTGCACAGTCCCCTTTGTCCCCACAGAAATGCATGATGGTACACTGTCCATATGTCACGACAAGTTGGAAAATCTTTAACTGATCGTGTTCGTACAAGACACAGAGGAGCCGGAGCACTGAAGTAAATCAAAGCACCTGAAAGTGGCCACAGGGTGAGTGGAAGTAAAGAAAACCTCAGATGTGTTGCGTAAGAGAGGCGAGCGAGAGGTTCGAGTTATTTATTGGAGTCAAAGTGACACATGGAGAAACTGAGAGGAAGTGGCACTTAGGGTTTGAGAGAGGACTCGACTCTCGGGACGGCATCAAAAGGTCTTTTCCACCGCTTGGTGTGCTGCTCAGTGACATCCTGTGTACCGGTAATATTTGTTCCTTTCTGTCAGGCCAAAACAGCACCTTACCTGGCTTGGTATCCATAGTAACAGGCATAGCACACAACACCTGTCCTCAGGATCAAGTGATACAGACGCTAAAGACTGTTTGCTAAAACTACGTTGTACATAGTTACAGAATAACCCATGGTACTCTGATAACTGTCTCAGACACTATATTTTCTGTATTTAACAATAAATCAGGATTAGCACTGCTCACAATCTCGCTAGCATTTTTTTTTTCCTTAGAACTTTTAAATCACATTTGAGGAATTAATTATCAACCTGGGCTGCAGACCCTCTGGGACACAGACGGACCTACATTCACTGTGATTCATGTGTGGTTATTTGATTACTTGCACATTTGTTTGGTGTTTGGTGCTGTAATATGAGCCACTAAAGCAGAAAATAAACTCAGAAATGGGAATATTGGATGAGAAGATGTTTAGCACCCCTATGTCTCGAGCTAGCAAGTGATTAGCTTAGCTTAGCATAAAAAGTGCTAAATCACCCGAGTCTCTGAATCTCACTGATAAGCATGTTATATCTCATTTGTTTAATCCGTACACAAGTAGAAGTGAAAAAACAATACAGTATGAGCTGTTATGTGCTTCATTTATTTCTTGTTGTACATAATGCGCTGTCTGTGACTTGCATTAACTGATTTTTAGGCAACTTAATGCATTAACATTGGCATTACAACCTTTTAAAACTGATATAGTGATATGTAAGCTAACAGCTGCTTATACAGACAGCAGCATTAGTATTCATGTGAAGCTGTGATTCTGACTAAGTCGAATATTCACTCTCCTTTTAGCTCTGTTTTTGGTCTCCATCAACTCCTCTGCCAAATATCTGGCTGTTTAGCTTAGCTTTAGCTTTAGCTTAGCTTAACTGCTCCACGATGTTCATGCTAACTGTGTCTGCCGGGTGGGGCTGAACAGGTAGCATACAGTGAGTTTATCTGAGAGCTGTTTTGCTGAAAACACCTGAAACAACACTCAGTGAACCAAAGAAGTAAAGTTTTGGGTTTTGAATAACAAAATATTTAGTTTAAAGATGCTAAATGAGGGGAACTGCACCATGACATAATCCTAATTATTAAAATTCCCTGTGGCTTCATCGCCACAAGCGACCACCCTCACCTTACATTTGCCATTTGATCCATCGTTATGATTTCAGTAGTGATTATAATGGTGTTAAGGATACAGTCTCACGTATCAGCATTCATTGTCAAGTCTACTTTACATACACTTGCCTCTTAATAAAAGGCAAGTCTTCAAATACTGCTGACACAGTTAGCAGAGTAAGCTAGCTCGGTCCAGCTCCTCATCAGTCACAGACACTGCAGAATTTCTAAACGTATCGAGAAATGATGAAAATCATGACAGCAGAGACAGCAAAGAAGAATCATGGTCACAAGCTGAGGTAACAGCCATGTCTGAGGCAGTGACTCTATAATAATACAACAAAGTGTCAGCTGGACATCTTCTTACAGTGACCCGCTGCTGTGCTCACTGCTGGAACAGATGAAAACCCGACCTCCACCCTGAGCTGCTGCTACTGTGGCCTGCAGCCAAATTTCTGCATCTACCTCACAAAGAATAAGTCATGTAAATATTTTACACGAAGCTCATTTCTCTCATGCATCCAACTCATAAAGCGTATGGCAGGATATGACCGTCACACGACTTCTTGATCCTGACACCAAAGAGAAAACTGAGGCAGGAAGTGAACGCTGGCTCTACATGGCAAACACACAGCATATCCTCAGATCCTCTGACGCTGTATATGACATGAGGGATGCAAATGCAACAATCACGAGAGTCTGTGAATCACTGCACTCAAAGTTTCAACCTGCGAATGTAATTTATATTCATGAGGACCTGCTGATGAGCTGCATCTCGACCTTTGTTGCTGTAGGTCAGTAAGTAACCAACAGCTGAAAAACGGGGTGATTTTCTGCTCGCTCGAAACAAACAACCAAGATCACACTGTTTAAATGAACTGTGTGAAATGCTGCTGCACCGCAGTGAAAGCTGGAAAATACAAACAATTTATTTTGTGCAAAATGATATTAGCATATTTTCATTATTAACAAAAACTACTGACTTCGACTGCAGTAACTGGTTCCAATGGCAAAGGCATCTAAGCTACTGGCTTCCAACCTGTGGGTCCTGACTCCCACTAGGGGTCACCAAAGCTTCACAGGGGGCCTTGAGGCCTTCTTGATTTTAATGAGTATAAGAAAACCTTTGTAAAAAATATATAGTCGGCCAATATATCACCAAAATTTTTGATTATTTTTTTTAAGATACTAAGTTAGAACATCTCACAGGATCAGGGCACGCTGAACACAAGCCTTGTTCAGAGAGCAGAACAGCTTCGTCCTCCTAGAAAAGTACACATTAAACATCCAGAGAGCTAACAGAGCAATGGCCGAGCGTCCGGGGAAAGAAAACACTGAATTAATCAAAAAAATAAGCCTTTCAAGTGTAAAGAAAAAACATAACAGACAGACAATTGTGAAAAACGTTTGAAAAAATATCTACAAAACTAATCTGCTGCCATGTGCAATTCAAATATTCAAGGCAATATTGATTCATTCTCTCTCTCTCTGTGTAAAATACATCTATAGTTAATGTTTATTTTGTATCCTTTTTACTGTCTCCTTTTTATTCTTGCTATTATTGCTGTCTGTAACACTTTAATTTCCCTGGCGTGGGATCAATAAAGTTATATCTTATCTTATCTTATCTTAATCTAATCTAAAAATATCAGGTAAACTCATCTCTGATACAAGATTCACAGGAAATAATATGCTCAAAAATTCACCCAAATCACTCATTTTACACAAACTTCTTGCAGTTATTGAGTTCATTCTGTGTATTAATTGCAGTTTATCAGATGTTCTGTGCTGTTATTGTTATGCACTGAATATAATATGAGAAATCCACAAAACATGTCACTTAGTCAGAGGATGTCTGTTTACTCAGTGACAGAAAAGGAGTCCTTTAAGGAAAAACACTGGGAAGCACTGATCTGAGGCTTCGGCATGTATTCAAACGCTCTGACTTTACCTGAGGCAGACGATGAGCTGTCACACAGGTGCTACAACATGTCACCGCCACATCACAATAAGCACCACATCATGGTGCGAAACAGCTCACATGCAAGCTGGGTAGAGCAGGTATGAGCAGGTGTGATGCCTGACCTTGTAAAGCTTTATGATCCTCCTGGTTTATTATCTTTTCAGTCCATATACCTGCTGCTGTAAGACATCTTCATACATTATGAAGCGTTATAGCAGCTCTTGCATTGCATGATTTGTGCAAACATGATGTTATTCATAAAGATAGCAGGTATCTGCTCATTTATCAGGTTACAGCAGCAGCTGAATCTGCAGGTTTAGGTGTCACTGATTCACAGTCTGCAGGTGAAAAATCTGTTTTCTGCTACAAACATATGAGTGAAGCAGAAGAGTCAGTTACCTCCGATATCCGGTCGCAGTTTCTTATCATATTCTTTCAGTAAATTGTTGAGTATTTCCGTGGTGTCGGTGTCCTGCGATTTAGGAGCCAGCATCTGGTTCACAGTGACATCCTCGTAGTCCTCCTCCTCATAGTCGATTGTGAGAGAGCTGCACAGGTAGAAAGAAGGTGGTTGAGAACAGGCGATGCCATGAAGTGAATTCTGCAGGCTGCATGAAATACTGTCAACCGGAGTCCTTCAGATAAACTTGGAGCTGAGCGTAAAGTTGTCTTTAGGAAACAAGTGACAAGCATCGCCGCATTAAAGGAGTTTATTTTCTCCAACACCCCTGAGCACATCTTTATTAGAACAAAAGCACGCCACTCACCGTGTGTAAAGGACAGACAGGAGGGAGACATACGCCAGTAATTTGGATGACATGTTTCTCGCAGGGTGACAACAAGTAGAGATGCGTGAGCGGACGGTGCGCGTCGGTGTCTGGTCACAGCTGCTCAGGGGATGCAGCGAAGGAAAAGCTCCTCAGAGTTTGTAATCCAGCACAAATTTCACGCATTGTTCAAAATCGGGCGTTTTAAAAATCCTTCCTCGCAGCTTTGAGGGCGCAGCAGCAGCTTCTCACTTGTCAGGTTGCAGATTGCGGACGCTGCTGGTCTGCAGGTGCGCACAATCTGAGCGCGTCCTCCGAAAGACCCTCATTCATCCAAAACTCCTCCACGGGAAGTCTGCGTCACGGCACTTTCTTAAGGACTACTTTTCGCAGGTCTCATGAAAACTGTCCAGCCGGCGTAAAAATACTTTTTGTTGAGCTTTTTCTTTCTTTCCTCCTGATTTTTTGGAGTATGTGTCAAATGAAAATAAAACGTGCTTTGTGCCTGGATTGAACTCGACTTCAATACTTTGAGGGAACATTTAGAGAAGACATTGACTTTAACTTTAAATAAATCTGTGCCAGTACAATGAACTCCATCCCAGTGAGGCTCCTGGTGTTTGCCTTCATGGTGGCAAAAGCTAAATATGTCTCTCCTCTTGTTATTGTTTTCAAATGTTGCTCTCACTGTCATATTTAATTCATTTCTCTTTCAGTATGATTTCAGTGATGCACCTGCAGTTTGAGCACAGGTGATGTGGCCTCTTTGGAGCTCTTGTCAGCTGCCACATATTCATTTTAAAGCCTGCATATCAAAGTGCAAAAGCTCTTTCAAAGCTGCCAAATTCTACTAATTGGCGTGCAACCTTTGTAGTGTGTTTGTAATTGTAATTGAGGGCTCTTGTCACGCTGCTTTTATATTGTCAATCTTCTGTACTTACAGTAGCCGTGATGGCACAGACAGCCAGCGGCAGAGATCTAACAGTTAAAGGGGAACTCCAGCGGTTTAGTTCCCCTTTAAAGGGGCAGTGTGTGGGATTTAGCGGCATCCAGTGGTGAGGTTGCAGACTGCAACCAACCAAATATGAGGGATATTTGGTTTACATATAAAGAGCTCATTCTATTGCAACATTATTTTCTGGTGTTTTATACACTCATGAAAATGAAAAGACTTATATGCAATTTCTGTCAATAGATCCCTTTAAATCCTGCACACTGGACCTTTAAAGGTAAGTTGTTCTGTCACCAGAGAGACAAATAAAGGTTGTTGTCAGGTGAAAAAGGCAGGAAGTAACACAGACGACTGCATGCTGTGTGTGAGGGTATCTTCAGAGAGTATTAGGAAGTATAAAGTAGTTTTTATAAAGGGTCATTCAGAGGGTTTCTTCAGGGAATAATGTGACTGCCCCTTGACACTTCTCGGCTATCATTTTTAATGAATGGACAACTGGCTGGTCCTCAGTGAAGCACCAAGAACGAAACAAGTCCTCCCTCTGTCGGCCTCTTGTATTTCACCTCTGAGTCATACAGACGACTCTTGAAGGGGAAACATGAAGCAGTCAGATACCACAGAATCTCAGAAATAGAGCACAACTTGCTCCTGATGATGATTATAAGGTGAATCGTGTCTTTGCTCTGTCAAAGGAAGACTAGCAGCGAGACAGAAACACAGAGCCGTCACTCGTGGAGAACGAGGCCACAGCTGCATGCAGAGGCTTCAGCGTGCTGCCGAACAGACAGTGTGATGATCCTCTGACATCGATCCTGTCTGCAGTGCCGCTGCTGGAGCTGGCTGCTGTCACCCTCTGCTGGTCGGAAACAGAAATGCAGACACGTGGAGCTCTTTCAAACATGATAAGGCCATGCATCACCCTCATAAATCAGCTGGAACCTTATTGCTTGGTGTTCGGATCATGTGCTGCCCACTGCAAGAAATACGACCTCAGTGGTCCCACAGGAAATCATTAACAACGAGCACATTTTTTATTCTTTTGGCATAAATGGACTTAATATGTGGTAAAGCCATTCATGTTGCAAACAGCTTCATTTTAATGGATTTAGATTATTTTAATGGGCTCGGAGGATTTCCTTTTATATCCGAGATAATGATTACCCACACCTTTAAACTCAAATCATTTATCTCCGTCTATATTTAGTGAGTGTTGATGTGTTGTGCATATTAATTCTCACCTGAGCAAAGAATGAGAAATACAAAGCCTTTTATAGTAGGAGCATTATTAAAGAAGCCCCCACCACATGTGATCCATGTATTGAATGATTGTGTTTACATTGTGTTTTATTATGATTGATAAGATTATTGTTTTACTGTGATAATACAAGAGAAATCCAGAAATACTGTCCATGCCAACACATGCATCAGTGCAACAAGACAAAGGAAACATATTGTGACGAAAGGACAGATGGCATCAAAGAAATATCACATCCTGGAGCTCATGTGGTTTCCTTTTTTTATTTTGAGGTATTTTAGCTCATTCTAATGCCGAAAACACACTATAGTGTTACTGTAGCTTAGCAGGTTTAGGTTCAAACTAAAAGTCATGTAAATGTGTGAAGTTTGGCAGTGAAGGACAGTCAGCTTCTCTACCTACACGTACTCGGATATGTTCAATATCCGTGTATCCTGTTCAATAAATAAACTGATGATTGAGTTTCTCTGTCAGGTTTTTATGAGGAGTTTTTGCAAATTTAAACCTTGTTGTGAAAACTGAGATGAAGCCATTGAGAAATAAACTGTGTTTTTTTTTTTTTTGTCAGGGAAGAACGTCATCAGCTCCTTTTGAAGCAGGCTAACATTTGTCATCGTTCATTATTCAAAACGTACATGAAGTACCAACTAATCGTCCGAAGTTGAAGTTTTCGACTGACATTTCAAAGGCTTCTCTCTGAACTATGCATCAGTGCACAAAGATAACAGACCTGCACAGTACATGTCTCATTCATAATTTACACTTTTTAATGTTGGTGACGGAATGTGAGCATTCATGCAGTCACCAAATTAAAACACGCGTTAATGTGCACAGTGAGCAGAATATTGTGTTGATTAGATGAAAGGTGGCACAGATAATAACAGAATTTGCAGAATTTAAAATACTGATGTGGCTTTCAATCAAATCTGTGGTCAATCCAAGACCCAACAAAGCCAAATTTTTCAGGTTCTGTACATTAGAAACAAGACTCGAAGATGACTGTGCTTCGCTGTTAGCACTTTGAAACAACATGCTGAAGAAGAAAAGGCTGAACCATTTGCTTTATTTTCTTTTTTTACAGTCTTATTTTTGTGTAATTTCCTCCCTTTCATGATCTTATGCAGCATTTTTATATTTCCCTCTTGTACTTCTTACTTTCCTGTTAGATTCATCCTTTGTCTGGCACTTTCCTCCTGTGTTTTAAAAGTACTTTATTAGTTTAAAAAGGCTTTTTTTATTGCATGTGTGCACCTGCAGGGTGACCTAATGGTTTTTAGAAGCATTAAAATTCACATGATGATGCAACATTTTGTACTTTTTTTGTACTGTTTTGTATTTTCTCTGCGATACGTGATTTGATGGTCCTTCCTAACACGAATGCAGTGATATAATCAACACAAATGTTTTTCTTTGCATTCACGTCGGTGTCCAACACTGTTTGTTGTTCATGGAAAGAAACGGTCAGTTACATACAAAGCATGACTTTATGTGATCCTTTGAGCTTCTGCAGAGGAGAGTGGATTCACACTTGAATCTGTAGAAAGGGTAAAGAATGCACACTCAGCACTGCAGAAATCAAATTACATCAGTGAGCTACATGCA